>NW_004524587.1:14325625-14336753 GCF_000260255.1 Octodon degus
AAAAAAAAAGATGGTTGGTGAGTTTTCTTCCATGTGCGGACACCCCGTAAGCTGCAGATTGACCCCACATTTGGAGCTAGAGCAAGGTGAGCTGCAAGAACACAGAGTGCCAGCGCACGGCCAGCCCAGCAGGCATCTGGTCTTGGTGTTGCTCCCCGTTAGCTACAACAGAGAGAGCTCCGAGACTCCCTCACTTTAGGTGTTCTCAGCAAAACACTGAGTCCTCACACTTTTGACTCTGTGGTGCATGTCCCCCCTTTTCCTGTGTATAAACAGACACAAACCATGCTGGGTTGTTGCTGCCCCTCTATCAGAGAGGTCAGGTCCCACTGGGTTCCAGCTTTTTTTTTATGTGTCTAGTTTATCTTAATCTCTCATCACACCCCTCTCAGCTCTCCTCTCGCAGCATTGGTTGTGGCACATAGAAGCTAAGAAAGTAAGATTACAGTAAATTCTGATTTGGATATAAGTGAAATTTGTAAGTGTAAAACAATGTGAGCTTTAATATGCCTACTTTACAGTTCTTTAATACTTATAAACGGGGACCCGGGAGATAGCGCAGTAGAATAAGCACTTGCCTGGTAAGTGCAAGGGCCTGAGTTCAATCCCCAGTTCCACCAAAAAAAAAAAAAAGTACTTATAAACAAATTTGTGGTGCTGTGGGTTGAAATCAGAGTCTCAGTTATGTTAGGTAAGCATCTACCACTGAGCTGTACCTCCAGACCTATTTTGCCAAACTTTTAAATTATCAGGAGGAATGTACTTAGCCAACCATAACCTTTGATGTGGGTAGTCTTCACAATTAAACCTAGGCCTTCACACTGAGCTATTCTCAGGCTCACTCTTTCTTTCTTTCTTTTTTCTTTAAATTCTGAGACAGGGTCTCTGTAAATTGCTAAATTTCCCAAGTTGAGCTCAAACCTGTGATCCTCCTGCCTCAGCCTCCCAGGGGACTAGGATTATAGCCATGTACTACCAGGCCCAGCTAGTATAACAAGACATTTCAAACTGTACTTGTGTATTAATTTCATAACATTTTAACAATGAGTTGTACATATTATACTCTTCCCCTTACCCAAGCCTAATATAGGAAACAGTTATATATGCAATGTTTGTGGTCTTTTTTTTTCTGTGCTGAGTATAGAATCCAGAGGTGCTACATGCCTGAGCTACATCTTTGGTCTTTTTATTTTTTATTTTCAAAGAGGATCTTAAACTTGCCATCCTCCTGACTCAGCCTCATGAGCAGCTAGGGTTACAGGTGTGGACCACCACATCTGGCTGTTTTTATAGTTTTGGTAAACTACTGGCAAAACTGCTATTATTAT
The DNA here is from genome assembly GCF_000260255.1 of Octodon degus. Taxonomy (NCBI): domain Eukaryota; kingdom Metazoa; phylum Chordata; class Mammalia; order Rodentia; family Octodontidae; genus Octodon; species Octodon degus. The sequence goes on from NW_004524587.1 coordinate 14,326,954, forward strand.
GTTGTTCAAAGTCACTTAAATGAAGACCTCCAGAGCTACTGTGTGAGAGACCAGAAAAAACTCTGTCTTCCCAAGAAGAGCTAAAGCTGGAGGTGGCTGGATTAGAGTTGGTCATTAACCCCATAGAATCAAGAAAGGACAGAGAGGGACAGAGAACAATGTCCCACAGAGGCCCAGGCCTTTTTTCAAGATATCCATAAAGGAAAGGCCCCCTTTGTAGGGATCCAGGTGAAAAGTAGAGCACAGAGGATCACACAGAGGGGAACAATTCAGATTTGGCCTGAGTTTTGGGCTCCTCAGCTTGGCACATCCTGGTCCAAATCCATGAGGATCAAAGGCCACCAGCTGCAGTTCTGAGCTTGCTTTCCCCTGCACCGAGGTTATTCCAGCAGATAATGGAGAAATTACACTACGCAGGCTGCAGGACAGTCCCTTTTCTTAAGGAGTTCTACCCTCATCATGTGCTCAGTACCAAAAGCCCTAACCTGACCTTGTCCCACCACTTTATGAGGTGGAGGACTTGCCAGCTCCTCCCCCACAATACAGCTGTCTTTTGCCTGGGCTGCTGGCCAAGACTAGATGCCCCATCCAGTCCTCTGCCTCATCCACACCCCATCCTTTAAAGATTCCAGCTTCTGCTCTGGTGTCTCCTGGTACTTATACTACTCTGTTCAGCCTTCACCATGAGCCCTGCCCATGGCCTTCTTCTCTGGCAAGATGATGACCAGGCCCCGGAAAGAGATGGGCAATAAAGATGGGCTATAAAGGGAGAAGAACCCTACTGCCACAACTGATTATCATTCTATGCAAGTACGTCTCTAAGGTCTGTGTGTGTTAACATTTCTACTGAAACAAAATTCAATACTAAATGCTGAAATAAAATGGTCACCTGTAATCCCAACATTCACGAGTCTGAGGCAAGAAGATCAATACAAGTTTGAGGCCAGCCTAGGGTACATAGTGAGTTTAAGGCCAGCCTTAGTTACATAGTGAGACCCTGTCCCAGAAAACCAATAAAAATAAAACAATTTCCCATATATTGTTTTTGTTGTTGTTGTTGTTGTTGTTGTTGGTTTTGAGACTCAGTCAATAAGTCATTAAATTGGTCTGGCTGGGCTGAATTTATGATCCTCCTGTCCTGTCTCCCATAGTGCTGTACAGAGAGAGGGTTTCAGGGGTTGTCCGAGGCCCTGTGATGAGAGTGTAAAAGTGCAATTCAAATATGGCTGGACACTGGCCAGGCCATTGTACTTCTAGTTTTGCACATGCTGGGGGGTCTTGCAGAGTGACCTTTATTACTGGGTTTCTGGTATTTTGACAGTAGTCCTTGCTCTGCTTAGCCCTGTCTCTATTCTCTGCCCTAGGGCTTTCTCTTATTTACTTCTCCTTGTCTGCCTCCTACTTCACTGCGATTACAAGTGGAATCCCCACTCCAAGCATCAATTACATATTCATTTTCGTAGCCTAGAGATAATTCTTTTTGTCAGTCAAAACATACAGATCTACACTGGACATTGTGACTCACACCTGCAATCACAGCTCTTGGGAGCCTGAACTGCATAGCGAGACCCTGTTTCAAAAAATAAATAAATAGGGCCAGCCAAATAGCTCAGCGGATTAAAGTGCCTGCAAGCAGGCTCAGGGGCCTGGGGTTCAATCCCTCAACTGCCATGCTGGCCCTGTCCCTGGGGCGCGCTGAGATGGCAGTTGAGACTGAGCCTGCCCCTGTAATCCCAGCTCTTGGGAGGCTGTAAACAGGTGGATCACTACAAGTCCGATCTAGTGGTGAGACCTTGAACACCTGTAGACCCTTCCCTAAAATACAAAAAGATAAATAAAAACATATATACATATATATAATAGATTTAAAAGAATATATATAAAGAGATACATCTATATACAGAGAGAGAGAGAGAGAGAGAGAGAGAGAGAGAGAGAGAGAGAGAGACCGTGACCGAAAGAAAATGAAAATGAGAATTAACTCTTCTAAATCAGAATTTCGGATATAAGGGATTATTTGCCTGCTTGGGGGCAGGGCACATCGGCGCCGCTAAACTCCACGAGGATCTGGCTAGCGCCTGAAACCGAGAAGATTCCTGCAACCCTACCGTGGCACGCGGAGCCCAGGCAGAGGTGTGCGCAGGACGAATGGAGCAGGCTACCCGGGCTGCTCGCAGAGGGCCTCCAGGCCGAAGGGGGCGCCCTCCTAGCTGAGGATGGAAGAGCCGTGGCGCCCCCTGGCGCTTATGATGGAGGATCCCAGCGTGAAGGTGACAGTCACACGAGTGTGAGACCTTCCGAGACAGGCAGTGCCCTAGGTCACCTAAATCAACCATAAGGGACTCAGTCATCACCCAGTCCCCTTAGCCTGCCTGTTTCAGGCTCTTGTGATTGTCATCCTGCCCTACTCCACGTCCCTGTGCAAAATGCCCCTTGAGGCCCTCAACGGTCCCTGCGTGCTCTGCGTGCGGCCTGTGCTGCTTTTCCTGCTTCTCCTGCTGCTGCGGCCGGACACCCTCAGCACTGAAACTTCGTCTGGCACCCCCAGTGCTCCTGGCTCTGCTACTACACTAGGCACCCGCAAGGCCCCTGGCCTGCGAGGTCGTGCGAGGGCCCTGATGCGGAACTTTCCTCTAGTGGATGGGTGAGTGGATATGGAGGGGATGAGCTCTCCCCTGGGTGGCGGTAGTTTGTGTTTTGTGTTTTGTTTTGTTTCGACAAGGTCTTCTTACGTAGTTTAGGCTAGCCTTGAGCTCACTTTATAGCCCAGGCTGGCCTCAAACTCACAGCAATCCTCATGCCTTAGCCTCCTTTGGATTATAGATGTGCTGAGATCATAGGCATGTGCCACCACGTCTGGCTCAGGGGAGGTTCTAAGCATACAGAGCCAGTGAGGAGGTGTCCTCACAGCACCCTTGAAGGCCCTCTTTCCTTCATCACCTTTGGGTGCTCTACCACACTTACCCCATTGCTGGTGGACAACACCCTCAGATCTCCTTTGGCGGTGACAACAGCCCTGGTAGGTGGGGGAGGCATAGTGTGCTACCTATCCTGCCAGATGTAGAGGCCATGTTCCTACTCTGATCTCATCTTGACACCCTCAGCCACAATGAACTGCCTCAAGTCCTGAAACAACATTTCCAGAATAGGCTGCAGGATGTGAATCTGCTCGATTTCAGCCATGGCCAGACGAGCCTGAACAGACTTAGGGATGGCCTCGTGAGTGCCCAGGTATGAGAAACAGTGCTACAGGGATGCTGGGGAATGTTGGGGTTCCAGAAGTTAGCTAGGGCAGCCGCCAGGCCACTGGGTACATGGGCTATGCAGTGCCCCATCATAGAGGTGTTGGGGAGCATTAGGGTTCCTGGAGGGCAAGACAAGCGAGCTGCATGGATGCCCAGGTTTGGTAGAGACAAGTAAGGAAATGACCAGAAAAATAGTGGTGTGCAGGAGTTGCCAGAACCACAGAGGATTTGGTACATTGGCCTGGGTATTCCCAGAGCACAAAGACAAACAGCAGTTTATGATGGGTCCTGAGTGTACAATTTGGCCAATGGCAGCAAGCTAAATAGCCATTAAGGAACCATCGGACTACACAGCACTTTGCTGTGGGAGCTGAAGCAGGATTGGAAGGTCTAGGGACTTGGAGACCACAGTGGCCTCATTCTGGACCCTCTGAACCACCTCCAGTTCTGGTCGGCCTACATCCCGTGCTACACCCAGGACCGAGATGCTGTGCGCCTCACCCTGGAGCAGATTGACCTCATCCGCCGCATGTGTGCCTCCTACTCTGAGCTGGAGCTGGTGACCTCAGCTGAAGGTGGGCTGGCAGATGGAGCAGGGCTAGCCTGAGCTCACTGCAGTGGGCTCTATCCCTGGATTCTGAAACTTGACTGTGCATTCTTTTCTAGGTCTCAACCGCACTCAAAAGCTGGCCTGCCTCATTGGTGTGGAGGGTGGTCACTCACTGGACAGCAGCCTCTCTGTACTGCGCAGTTTCTATCTGCTGGGGGTGCGCTACCTGGCACTCACCTTCACCTGCAGCACACCCTGGTGAGCACAGTCCCTGCTGGGGGAAGTGGAAGCAGCATGCTGGGGAAAGTGCCCCGTCTCTGGGGCAGGCCTGACCACATGTGGGATAAAGCTGTGCAAAGAGGGAGTGGACTACCAGCAGGTTCTCACCTTTCCAGAAAGTAACTGGGCCTTGTCATAACTTATTCTGGACATGCAGTGGATGGATAGATGGAGGCTCTCTAAGCTCTGATGACCAAGGTGTGACCAACTAATTGTACCTCTCTGGCTGTCCTGCAGGGCAGAGAGTTCCACCAAATTCATATATGATCTCTACATCAACGTTAGTGGGTTAACAAGCTTTGGTGAGGTGAGGACTCCCATTCTACACCCTATCCAACTTATTGCCTATGATAATGCACACATAACTGTGTGCCCTGATACCCACATCCTCCCAACATTAATTGTCCCTGCAGAAAGTGATACAGGAAATGAACCGCTTGGGCATGATGATAGACTTGTCCTATGCCTCGGACAACTTGGCAGTGCAGACCCTGAGGCTGTCTCGGGCTCCTGTGATCTTCTCCCACTCGGCTGCCAGGGGTGTGTGCTACAGTTACCTGAATGTTCCTGATAAGATCCTGCAGCTTCTGGTAAGCAGTTACCCCAGCTGTCATACCCAGGGCTAAGCCTGCTTGATCTAAAGATTCCTAGTAACAGAGAAATGTTACCCTAAGTCTCACACACCCTTGGACTCAAGGCTGGCTATTCCTCCTCTATCTCTGATACTTCCAGTCAAATCAGTTTCACTCAGGGATCCACAAACCCAGAAAGAGGAAGCCTCTTCCAACCCGTGAAGCTGGGACAAATTATCATCCACGGTATGGGAGGGACACCATCAGGTCAGAGAGGCTGGACTGAGTATCCCTCTGTCTATTCTTGCAGAAGAAAAATGGTGGCATTGTGATGGTGACTCTGTCCATTGGGGTGCTGCACTGCAACCTGTTTGCTAACGTGTCCACTGTGGCAGGTGAGCCCCACCTCAGCTGTCTGTGAAGCTATGGCATGGGCTGTGGCTGCCAGGCCTTGAGGAAAGCCCCAGTGGTCTAGTGCATGTTGGGCAGTACAGACCTCCCACCCGCCTGGGGGCAGCAGCCTCAGCTCTCCGCTGCCACCCAGGCCTCAGGCCACAGTAGGTACTCATGAGTTTGATGTCCTTACCTCTGAGTCTCATTCTTGCTATCAGTCCAAAATGACCTTCCATTCTTCATATCTCTGCGCAGAACAGACAAAGCCCAGAGGCAGGAAAAGTTTCAAAGGGGTGATGTTGAGGTCCATGTTAAGCCCAGAGTTATAACCACTTTAGGACTGTGTCTGCCCCCGAGCTCTGTGGCCACTGCCATGGCCTAGCAGCCTATGGGCAGGGAAATTGGTCACAGCTGAGTTTTCTCAAACCAGGGCCTAACTACAGGTTCCAGGGTCTAACTATATAGCCTTGTGCTTACTACAACCAACCTCCTTCTTCTAGATCACTTTGATCACATCAGGGCAGTCATCGGATCCGAATTCATTGGGATTGGTGGGAATTATGATGGGTCTGGCCGGTGAGTGCTTTCCCTGGAAATTCGTGGCCTGCAGTACAGCAGGGAGTCCTTTAGTCTTAGATCCCCTTCCTGGGATCCTCCTAGCCTTCAGCCCTTGACCAAAGGCTCTGGCATCCCAGTCCACCTGACATCTCTCCACTCCTAGAGTCTGCTTCTGAGGTTCTCTCTATCCTTCAATATAGGACCCAGAAAACCAAGGTGGTCACACTAGCTGAGTACTCCACTTTCCCAGAGAGCCAAGCTTAGGCCCCAGACCTATTCCTTGAGATCATCTGCTGTGAGCTGACCCTCTGTTAAGCTACCAGTGTGACAGAAGCTCAGTCCTCAAAGCATCTCTAAAGTCACTTCCCATAGATGAAGCCCTTGGCCTTCAGGTTTAGTCCTGTGTGACTAGGACTGGTGGGACAGCAGGCCCTACACTACACCCAAAGCTAAGCGTCCACAGCTAGCCAATGGGTGGCCATACAGGTTCCCTCGGGGGCTGGAGGACGTGTCCACATACCCCGTGCTGATAGAGGAGCTACTGAGTCGGGGCTGGAGTGAGGAAGAGCTTCGAGGTGTCCTTCGAGAAAACCTGCTTCGGGTCTTCAGGCAAGTGGAGCAGGTATGCTGGGCTGGGCAGCAGCAAAGGATGGTTGGTTCGGTGGTTTGAAAAGCAGGGGAGACTGCTGAGGTTGCATCTGACTGCTGCTTCCCATCAACCTGCAGGTGAGCAAGGAAAGCAGCGGGCTGAGCCCTATAGAAGCAGAGTTTCCAGACAGGCAGCCAAAAACATCCTGCCACTCGCACCTCCTGTCTCAGCCTCAGACTAATCAACAAGGGGTGACCCAGCCAACCAACCATGTCTTCCAGAGTCCCTCACAATTCTCCCCATACATTGTTCCAGGCATCATGGTTGCTACCACCCTCCTGATCCTCTTCATTTGGCTCCAGTGACCTAGTCAGTCCTGAAGAAGCCAGTGTGACAGAGTTCCACAAAGTCCCCATTCTAGTGGCCCAGGTCTGATCTAGCATATATTGAGAATAAACATTTGAGACTTCAAGCCAAGTCCTTCCTCCTTCTCGGTGGGAGCAGGTTCAGGTGGGCTCTTGTTTGGGGTGGGATCTTGTGGCCCAACCCCAGTGCTTGGGTCTCTATCACCACCAGCGATGGCACTCAGAAAGGGCAGAGGCAGCTCCTCAGATTCTCTTCTGTTGATTCTTCCTCTCCCTTCCCCCTCTCCCTCCTTTCCTCCTCTTTCTCATTCCTCCCCTTCCACCTTCTTCCTCCACTTCCTCCCTTTCCTTCTCTTCCTCTTGTTCCTCTTCCTCCTTCTCATACTCCTCCTCTTCTTTTCCTGCTCTTTCCTCTTCTTCTTCACCCAACCTGGGCTTTTACTTTTCATCCTCCTGCCTCAGCCTCCCACAGTGCTGGCACCACTAGCTTCACCAGATTCTGACCCTAGAAGCCTGAGCCTGCAGAGCTTCACAAAGGAGTGGAGTTCAGTGTCGATCTCATCCTGGAGTGTCACTGTAGGTGGGTTCCAGTCTTCCCCTGAAAGCTTAAACATGAGAAGGGCGCACTGGTGCACACCTGTAATCCCAGCTACTTGGAAGCCAAGGCAGGAGTATACAAAGGTAGAGAGCTCAATCTGGGTGACTTAGTGAGACTTTTGCTCAAAATTTAAAAATTTAAAAGAGTTGGAGGGTGTAACTTAGTGGTAAAGAGCTGACCTAGTGTTCAAGAGGCCCTGAGTTCAATCCCTAGAACAGGAAAAATTTTTTAAAAAGTTAGGAGCTGGGGCCTAACTTAGTTATACAACACTTGCCTAACAGACAGTGCCCTCCTCAATCCCCAGCACTACCAACAACAAAAGGTTAATTTTGTTTAAGAAGCCAATATTATTTATATAGTAAGCAGGAAGTTATTTGGAATTATTGGGAAAAATTATTTGTAAGATTTTTAGCCTTGGGCTGGTGGGATGGCTCAGAGGTCTAACGCACCTACTTAGAATAAGCTAAGCAAAGCAGAGCACAGGGACCGCGGTTCGATCCCCCAGCATCACATGCCAGCCAGCCTTGCCCCCTGGTGGGCTGACCTGGCCACACACAAACAAACAAACAAACAAACAAACAAACAAAATAAATAAATAAATAAATAAATATTTTTTTTTAAAAAGATTTTTAGCCTTTACACATAAGAGCCTCTGAAATTATTTATTGGCAGCGAACCTCACACACGACAAGCACACACTATCACTGAGCCCCCCCAACTCCATGAAAATAATTTTTTTAAAAATTGAGGTTGAGGGCCGGGGAGATGGCTCAGTGCAATAAGCACTTCCCTGGCAAGCGCAAGGGTCTGAGTTCAATCCCTGGTTCCGCCAAAAAAAAAAAAGAGGTTGATAAATAAATGAATGATTGTAACAAGTGATAATGTACAAGGTCCTGGGCTCAACCCTAGCACCAGTAAATAAAAATAGAATTGTTAAACTGACTTTTAAATGGAGATTTTAAAAAGAAAAAGAACTTGGAAGAAAATGGAGACTCGCCCAAATGTCCACCCAACAGGGAATGAGGTGCTCTGTCACTGTCCCTAGACTGGAGCAGAACACCATGCATTTCCTCACTTGGTGAGATGCAGAGCCTACAGGCCCCCACACAGTAACGGATACAGCCACCCACACCCGCGCCACTGCACGTGCTCCGGACACTTCTTCAATGTCTTCTGTGGCTTCGACCCTGTCTGTTCCTGTCTCTGAAATGCCTGAATACAAGAGCCAGTCTTCTAGGGGCCCACTGCAGGTGATGGGCACTTCTCTTCCAGAGATCTGGTCTCCCATAACCAAATGTAAGTAATTTGCTCTAGATCTGGAGATAGCCTTTCTGCATTCTGTATGTGCGGGGCACTCGGGGTACAGAGATGAGTAAAGACATCTCCCTCCCCCAACGATCTCACAATCTAGCAAGGGAAATGGACACAGATATAATTATAAGTCCAAGTGCTAGGGCTGGAGAGATGGCTCAGTGGTCTAAAGCACCTACTTGAAACAAGCTTGGCAAAGCACAGGGACCGCGGTTCGATCCTCCAGCACCACATGCCAGCCAGCCCCGCCCCCTGGTGGGCTGAGCTGGCCACACACACACACAATAAATAAATGTAATAAAAATAAATATTTTTTTAAAAAAAGTCCAAGTGATAAATACTCTAATGGAGATAACTATGAAGATGGTGTCAAAAATTGCTTCTGCTTTTATTTAAAGATTGGGCTCCCAAAACTTTTATAATTTCCTTTAAGTTGGAGACTAACCCCTCCATCATAATTAGTCATGCTCAGAACACTTTGAAGTTTATTGGCATCAAGTTCTGGTGGTTAATATCCTCAGAAACCAAGGTATTGCTATCAGAGGAAGAAGTAGAAAAAGGAATGGCAAGCCCAGCATGGTGGTGCATGACAGTAATCCCAGAACTTGGGAGGCTGAAGATCACCTTGAGTTCAAGGCCAGCCTGAACTACATGGCGAAACCCTGTCTCAGAAAGAAAGAAAGAAAGAAAGACAGACAGACAGACAGAAAGAAAGAAAGAAAGAAAGAAAGAAAGAAAGAAAGAAAGAAGAAGGAAAGACCACACATAATTTTTATATGTGACAAAAACTGAAATAAAGGGCCACGGAGATGGCTCAGTGGAGTAAGCACTTCCCTGGCAAGCACAAGGGCCTGAGTTCAATTCCTAGTTTAAAAAAAAAAAAACTGAAATAAAATGATCTTATAGGATTAAAATTTTTTCAGTGGCAAGAGCTCTTACAGAAAGCAAGAACTAAAATAAGGGCAGACCATTTGGGACCAACTCTCTCTCAGGAGCTATTTCTGATCCTTGTTTCCTCTCTCTATTCCCCACCCTCTTCTCCAACAAATGTTTCCATTCTTAAAAAAAAAAAAACTAAAATAAATTACTTGTTTTATAAGCACAAGTGGAAAAGTAAAATTTGTGGTGTGTAGGCAAATGTGGGTTTTTTGTTTGGTTGGTTGGTTTTTTTTTTTTTTTTTTTTTTTATTTGTATTGAACTCAGGCCCTTGCGCTTGCCAGGACACCATGTAGACCCCCGCACCAAAAAAAAAAAAAAAAAAGCCCACTAAAATAGGCTTGACGGTGTGCTGTCATTGAAACGCAGAAGACACAATTTTCCATTAATCCAATAACCGTAT
>NW_004524587.1:14336853-14341541 GCF_000260255.1 Octodon degus
CAGGGAAGTGCTTATTCCACTGAGCCATCTCCCCAGCCCTGGTATTTGTCTTTTAATGGCTGAACCACCCAATAAAATCACCTGGATGTTATCAGGATTTGGAAATTGAACAGTAGAACCGTATTTCACCTTTTAAAAAAAACTCTATAGGATCTCAAATATACAAGACAGGCTTATAGCTAGTGATCACAAAAAGAAAGATTTCCTAAAAATAGCAAGAGAGGGCTGGGCTATATCTCAGTGCACAGTGCCTGCCTGGCAAATGCAAGGTCCTAAATGTGATTCCCAATACAAAGAAAAAACAAACAAACACTAAAAATAGCAAGAGAGCACAAGCAATCAATACAACAGCTAATAGATTATGGAAAGAGTATAACTTAAGATTAATTGGAGTCTATTAAAAAAAGCAGGAGATAGCATAAGTGATACAAAAATCTGCTCACAGTGTCTTGACAGAAAACTTCTCTAGTAGAGAAAAAGAATTTGACATACTGGTAAGTGAGGGATATAGAATTCAAACTGGCCCTGACCAAAAACAAATCTACAGCCAGGTATATCATGGTCAAGATTACAGAAATTCAACACAAAAATAAAGTTTTAAAACCTATTAGAGAAAAGAAACAAATCATCTATCCATAAAACAAATCCCCTCAGAATCACAGCTGATTTCTCAGTATAAGCCCTCAAGTCAAGCAGAGTTTGGAGTGAAGTATTTTAGGCTCTAAAGAAAAACAAACTTCAACCCAGATTGATGTGCCTTGCAAAACTATCTTTTAAAACTGATGGACAAATAAGATACTTCCATGACAAAAAACAGATGAGGAAATTTATGACCACCAAACCAGCACTCCAAAATATTTTTAATGACATTATAAAAAGAGAAAAATAGGACTACAACCCTATAAACACCAGCAGAAGGAACTCAGCAAGTAAGGCAAACAAGTAAACAGAGGAAGGGGGGGGGAGAGGGGGAGGCAACGACAGGAAAATAACATGACAAGGATAAGTCAATACATATCAGTTAGGACCGGGGAGGTGGCTCAGTGGAATAAGTGCTTCCCTGGCAAGTGCAAGGGCCTGAGTTCAATCCCCGGTTCTGGAAAAAAAAAAAAAAAAAATCAGTTGTAGCCATCAGTGTCAGTGGCCCAATTCACTAGTCAAAAGACAGAAACTGGCAGAATGGATTAAGAAACACGATCCAGGCCAGAGGTGCTGCCACATGCCTGTAATCCCAGCACTTGGGATGCTGAGGCAGGAGGATAGCTGGGAGTTACTGACCAGACTGTGTTACAAAATGAGCTCAAGGCCAGCCTGAACTGCATAGCAAAGACCCTAGTTCAAAAAGACAAAAAGGAACATCCAACAATATGCTGTATACAAGAAACACATTTAACTAAAAAATAAATTTGTACACTAAAAGTCAAAGGATAGAAAACAATACTCCATGTGACAGGAACTCAGAAAAAAAGCAGGGGTAGCTATTCTATCTTCAGACCAAGTAAATTTCAAGCCAAGACTGTTTAAGAGAGATAAAGGAGGTCACTACATCCTTGTAAAGGGAACAATCCAAGAGAAAGAGGTAACAATCATAAATATATGTAACAAATAGCTGCGCACTCACCTATAGAAAACAAATACTAATGGGCATGAAAAAATCAAATAAGCACTACTGCAATTGTATTGTTAGATTTCAATACCCCACTGTCACAAATAGACAGATCAACCAGACCCTCAAAAAATTAACAATGAAATAAAAGAACTGAACTAAACTTTTGAACAAATGGACATAGTTGATGTCTACAGAGTGTTCTACCCTACAACATCAGAATAGACATTCTTCTCAGCTACACATGGGATGTTCTCCAAAATAGGCCATATGCTAAACAACAAAACATGCTTAAGTAAATGTAAAGGGACCAAAATTATCCCATGCACATTATCAGATCAGAGTGCAATAAAATTGGAAATCAATGGTAAAAGAAACCACTAGAGCTTCATAAACACATGGAAATTAAACAGCACCCTCCTGAGCAACCAGTTAAAGACAAATTTATACAGTTTCTGCAATTAAATTATAATGACAATGCAACTCTCTGGAACTTATGAGACACAGAAAGCAACTTTAAGAGGGAAATTTATAGCAATGAATACCCATAGCAATAAAAGTGAGCAAGCACACATAAACAACTTAAAGTTGAACCTCACACTTCTAGGAAAAGAAAAGAGCAGGCTAAGCCAAAAGCTCATACAAGGGAAGAAATTATAAAGATCAGAGAAAAAATTAACACACTGGAGACTAAAACAATAAATAAATAAATTGAAGAGTTGGCTCCTTGAAAGATTAAATAAAATCAACAAACTCTTATCCAATCTTATTTAAAAAGGAAAGAAAAGGGGCCGGAGAGATGGCTCAGTAGGATAAGCGCTTGACCGGCAAACGCAAGATCTGAGTTCTAATCCCCGGTTCCGCCAAAAAAAAAAAAAAAAAGGAAAGAAAAGACTCAAATCCATGCAATTAGGAATGAAAAGGGTGAAATCACAATGGACCCTGCAGAAATACAGAAGATCTACTTTGAAAATTTGTTTTCTTATAATATGGAAAATGAAGAAGAAATAGTCAGATTCCGAGATACAGATAAATTACCAAATCTGAACCAAGAAGATATAAAAATCCTAAATAAAACAATATCAAGCAATGAAATTGAAAATGTAATTAAAAACCTACCAACAGCACTTGCTTTGGCACCACATACACTAACACTGGAACAATACAGAGGAGATTAGCATGGCCCCTGCACAAAGATGACACACAAATTCATGAAGCATTCCATAATTAAAAAAAAAAAAAAAAAACTATCAACAAAGAAAAGCTCAGGCCCTGGCAGATTCATTGCTGAATTCTACAAGAAATTTAGAGAAGACTTAACACTAATACTGTTCAAACTCTTTAATGAAATTGAAAGGGAAGCAATACTCCCTGGGAGAAATTCATTCCTGAAGGCAAGCATTACCCTCATACCAAAATCAGAGATGGATTCAACCAAAAAAGAACTACAAGCCAATCTCCTGAATGAGCGTAGATGCAAAAATCTTCAATAAGATACTGGTAAACAGAATGCAGCAAATCATCAGGATTATACACCATTGGGGCCAGGGAGATGGCTCAGTAGAATAAACGCTTCCCTGCCAAAAGCAAGGGCCTGACTTCAATCCCTGGTAAAAAAAAAAAAAAAAAAAAAAGGATTATCCACCATGACCAACTGACATTCATACCAAAGATGCAGGGATGGTTCAACATATGCAAACCAATAAACATAATACACCATATTTATAGAGCCAAGGACAAGAATCATATGATCATCTTAATAGATGCAGAAAAAGCTTTTGAAAAAGTCCAGCACCCATGCATGATTAAAACCCTACAAAAAAATTGGAAGACAAGGTATTTACCTCAGTCTGATAAATGCCATCTATGGCAAATCAACAGCAAACATCCTACTAAATGAACAAAAACTGAAAGCTTTCACTCTAAAATCAAGAACAAGACAAAGCTGTCCACTGTTTCCACTCCTATTCAACATAGTCCTGGAAACTTTATCCAGAGCAATTAGAGAAGAGAAAGAAATAAAAGGAACAATGACAGTAAGGGAAGATGTGAAATCATCACTCTCTGAAGACAACATGATACTCTACATAGAACCCCCCCAAAAACCACTAAAAAACTGCTAGATTTATTTTTTAATTAATTTCTTTATTTGAATCAGGGTCTCACTATGCTGCTTGAATTCATAGTGATCCTTTTGTCTAAGCCTCCCCAGCACTGGTATTACAGACATGCACCACCATGCCAGGTTTCAGGGCTGGCACAGGGCACCTGGGTTCTGTGGCCAGCACGGATGCAGTACTGGGGATCAAACCCAGGTCCTTGTGTTGCCAGGCAGGCACTTAGACCACTGAGCTATCTCCCCAGTTCCTCCACACCAAAAAACTTCTAGATTGAATAAGTTAATCTAGTAGTGTAGCTGGATACAAGGTTAACACTCTGAAATCAATAGTCTTCATATACAGAAATAAAAACTCACTGAGACAGAAATTAAGGAGACAACACCTTTCACAATAGCGTCCAAAATAATGAATATCTAGGAATTAATCTAACAAACAATATAAAAGACCTGTACATTGAAAACTACAGTACTCTGAATAAGGAGATTGAAGTGAATATCAGAAAATGGAATGATACTCTTTGATCATGGGTAAGAAGAACCAGTATAATGAAAATGGCCATATTCCCAAAACTGTTATACAGACTGAATGCTATTCCAATCAAAACTCCAATCACCTATCTCACAGAATTAGAGAAAACAATCCTAAAATTCATTTGGAACCAGAAGAGACCTAGAATAGCAAAGGCAATATTGGGCAAAAAAGACAAGGCAGAGGGCATCACGATCCCTGACTTGAAATTATACTATAAAGCTACTGGGATAAAGACAGCAAGGTACTGGAAAAAAGAAAAACAGAATTAAAAATCAATGCAATAGACTAGGAGATGCAGAAACAACTCCAGACATATTCAGCAACCTTATGTTTGACAAAGGAACCAAACGTATTCACTGAAAGAAACATAGCCTCTTTAATTAATGGTGCTGGAAAAACTGACTTCGTACATGTTAAGGATTAAAATTGGA
>NW_004524587.1:14341996-14344038 GCF_000260255.1 Octodon degus
CACACACACACACACACACACACACACACACACACACATAAATAAAATTTAAAAAAAATTAAGGATCCATTTTTATTTCTTTTTACATTGCTATTCTAATTCTTTTACACATATGTTTACTATGTGTTTATTGTATCAATATCATAATGTTGGGGCTGGTGAGATGGCTTAGTAGAACAAGCACTTGCCTGGCAAGTGCAAGGGCCTGAGTTCAATCCCTGGTTTAAAAAAAAAAGTAATGTCTTATTATGGCAACTTTAATATAAGTTTTGATATCTGGTAGAGTAAGTGTTCCTCCCATGTTCTTCTTCAAGAGTGTTATAAAACTACTCTGGAGCCAGGAATAGTGGTGCATGCCTATAATCCTAGTAAGCAGGAGGCTGAGGCAGGAGGATCCCCATGAGTTTGAGGTCAGTTTGGACCACATAGTGAGTTCAAAGCCAGTCTGAAGTACACAACAAGACCCTGTCTCTAAATAAATAAGTAAACAAATAAACAGACAGACAAAACACTCTGGGAAGTTGAGGTAAGATCACAAGTTCAAACCCAGCCTGGGCAATTTAGTGATTTAGACCCTAATTTTTATTTTATTTTATTTTTAATTTTTGTATTTTAGGGAAGGGTCTACAGGGTGTTCAGGATCTCACTACTAGATCAGACTCATAGTGATCTGCCTGTTTATAGCCTCCCAAGAGCTGGGATTACAGGTGCGTGCCACCACACCCAGTTTCAATTGCCATCTCAGTGTTTTCCGGGGGCAGAGCCGGTAAGGCAGGCCTGGGGATTGACTCCCCAGCCCCTGTACCTGCTTGCAGGCGCTGTAATCCGCTGAGCTATTTGGCTGGCCCTTAGACCCTAATTTAAAAAATATATATATTTGGGCTAAGGATATATATAAGTCTGAGACCCTAGGTACTGCAAAAGAAATATTGATCTTAATTAATTAAAGTTGTACAGCCTTCATTCTTATCTAGTTTCAAAACATTCTGATCACCCTAAAAAGAATTCTATCCCTATTAACTGGTTATTCCCGGGATTTCCTGAGCCCCTGACTCCCACCAATCACCAGTCTGCCTTCTGGCTCTATGGATTCACCTATCTGGGATATTTCTTACAAATGCAAGCTTACAGTATGCCTCTAGATTCTTTCATGCAGCGCACTGGTTTTGCCAGGCAGGTGTGTGCCACTGAGCCACATTCAGCCAGAAGGTGGCCAGCATACTGGTTTTGAAGTTCATTGTATTTTATGTCACTTTCTGGGATTCCTGTGAGTCAGATTTAGAACCTCTATCTTAACCTCTGCATTTTCTGTTTTCTTTCTTTCTTTCTTTCTTTCTTTCTTTCTTTCTTTCTTTCTTTCTTTCTTTCTTCTTTCTTTTTTTTTCTTTCTTTCTGGTACTAGTAATTGAACCCAGAATATACACACTTAGCTACACCTTCAGCATTTCTTGGTTTTTTGTTTTTGTTTTTGTTTTTGTTTTTTTTTTTGGAACAGGGTTTTGCTAAATCACTATGTTGCTGAAGATGAGCTCAAACTTGGGATCCTCCTGGTTCAGCCTCCTGGACTGCTGGGGTAACAGGATGTACTATCACTGCTGGCTTTTTATTTTTTCCAGTACTGAGGATTGAGCGTTTTCATTGAGCTACATCCCCAGGCTTATTTATTTATTTATTTATTTAGTTTTGAGACAAGGTCTTGCTAAATTGTCCACGTGAGACTTGAAATTACAAAATTCCTGCCTCCACCTTTTTTCAAGTACTGGGATTACAGGCATGCACCACCATGCCTGAATTCTGTTTTCTTCTTCTGTTTTTTCTTCTCTTAGGAGAATGCCTTAATTTGATATTTCCAATTTATAAATTCACCCTCTATTATAACTGCTTTGTTAGTAGGCCATCTAGTGTGTCTTTAATTTAAATACATGGTCTTGTATTTCTTTGATATGTTATCCAAAGATGGGGTCTCTGCCTTTCCACTCCACATATTTTCTTTTTCTTTTTCTCTTTCTTTTTCTTCCTTCCTTTTGTTATGGTGTTGGAGA
>NW_004524587.1:14344138-14351531 GCF_000260255.1 Octodon degus
TTTTTTGTATTTTAGGGAAGGTCTACAGGGTGTTCAGGGTCTCACTTCTAGATTGGACTTTGTAGTGATCCGCCTGCTTACAGCCTCCCAAGAGCTGTGATTACAGGCGTGCGCCCCACGCCCAGTCTGTTTTTGGTTTCTGAAGCAGGGTCTCTCTATGTAGTTCAGGTTGGCCTTGAACGCACTACAGAGCCCAGTCTGGCCTTAAAATCCCCCTGCCTCAGCCTCTCAGGTGCTGGTATTATAGGAATGCCTGACAACCCACCCTGTCTTGAATTCGGGCTCTTATAACTGCTTCACCAAAGAATATGACAGAAGTAATACTGTATCTGTTTCCAAGCCTATACCCTAAGAAAATCATCTTTCACTCCTTGCTTCTTGATGCTTCTATACTTATTGTGCTTATACGCCATTATACTTTAAGAAAGCTAAACAGGCCACCGAGGCCCATATGCAGGGGATCCAATGCCTCTGGTCTAAAGCCCCAAGGGTCTCAGCTGACAGCCAGTAACAACTTGCTAGTCATGTAATGAGTCATCTTGGAAGTGTGTCTTCCAGCCCCGAGGGATGCTGAGTGAAGTAGGGATGACTCTGTGCACATTTGTAAGCCAAGAAACACAGTGAGGGTTTTTTGGTTTGTTTTTTGTTTTGCAGTGCAGGGTACCAACCCCAAGGCCTTGTGCATGCTAGAGGTAGAGCTAGGCAAGTGCTCTACCTCTGAGCTCCTGCATAGCCTTAAACATTGGTGATAGCTGTTTTAAGCTCTATGTTTTAGCGCGATCTGTTACACAGATAGAGCACTAAAATAATGGTTTTTCACACTTTATATTTCTGCATACTCTTTCAATATTTTGTTTCCTACTGCAAATACCCTTTCTTGTTTGTTTTGCTTTTGTTGTTGTTACTTTGAGACAAAAACTCACTATGAAGTTCAGGCTAGTCTTGAAATCACTACATAGCCCTGGATGCCCTCGAACTCACAGTGACTCTTTAGCCTCAATCTCCCCGACTGATTATAGGCATACACCAACATACCTGGTGCCTTTCTCATATTTTGCAATGTATTTATTAGTATAATTTTGGATTTTTGATCCACTTGTTCTAACAGTCTTCTTGATGTTTGGCTTACTTTGCTTTTTCTCTCTCTTTCTTTCTTTCTTTCTTTCTTTCTTTCTTTCTTTCTTTCTTTCTTTCTTTCTTTCTTTTCTTTCTTTTCATACCAGGGATCAAACTCTGGACCTTGTCCTTTCTAGGCAGGTGCTTAAGCCACAGAGCTATGTCTCAATGTTTTGTTTTTAAATATCTGTAAGTCTCGTGTGTGTGTGTGTGTGTGTATGTGTGTGTGTGTGTGTTTAATGTATTTAGTACAGGGTCTACAAGGATCGGATGTGTAGTGATCCTTTCTGTTTTTCAGCCTCCCAAGTGCAGGGATTACAGGTGCATGCCACCATGCCCAGTCTCAATCACTGTCTCAGCGTTCCTTGGGGGTGGGGTTGGCAGGCTGGTGATCAACACCCCCCCACTCGTGTCTCCCAAAACAGGCACTTTAATTCACTGAGCTATGTGGCCAGCCCTCCAATGTGTTTAGATTTTTGCCTCTCAGATTATTTTTCCTGAGAGGACTTTGATCTCATATACAGGCTACTTGGTTGGTCAGCACAGTAGGGACACTGGCTTCCAGGAGCCCTCTCCATTTGAGCTCTTGCTACCTAGCTCCCTCACCAAGCACTTAACCACTTGACTGCACCCCAGAGCCTGCAGGTGAGAGGATAAACTGGGCACTATGGGGACCCTTCACATGCACATTAGAGAGGCCCAGGGCACCACAGGTTCATTCTTTATTCTAAAAATGGGGCTAAGGATGTACCTCAGAGGTAAAGTGTTTGCTCAGCATATACAAAGCTCTGGGTTCAATCTCCAGTACCACAAAAAGAAGGGAAAAAATGGAGCCAGATCCTGGGAATACCAAGGTAACAAGACTGACAAGGTTCTATCCTTCTAAGATTCCTAGTGTAGTGGGCATGAGAAACTTCTTTTTCAGTGCTGGGAGTTAAACCCAGGTCCTTTACACTAAGCTACATCCCAGCCCAGCCCCCTTCCCATTTTAAAAAATTTACTTTGTGATAAGGTGTCACTAAGTTGTTAAATTGTTCACACTGGATTCCAACTTGCACTCTTCCTGCCTCAGCCTTCCAGAATACTAGAATTACAAGTGTGTGTCATCATCCTTGACTACAATTGTGTGTGTATGTGTGTATTTGTGTGCATGTGTGTTGGTGTAGTTTTTTATAGATGGTCTTACTGTGTAATCTAGGCTCGTTTCCTTTTTTTTTTTTTTGCACAACCAGGGATTGAACTCAGGCCCTTGCACTTGCCAGGGAAGCGCTTATTCCACTGAACCATCTCCCCAGCCCCCTCTAGGCTCATTTAGAACTCACCATTCTCTGGCCTCAGACTCCCAAGCACTGGGATTAAACACAGACATTAATCAAAATTCCTCACTAACACATTTCTGTCTGCTGTGGGTAACATGAAGGGAATGTGTCCCAGGGGGAGTGGCAGGCAGTGTCTGAGAAGACTAGGGGTGGGGTAGAGCATAGAAGGAGGCTCCAGAGGTGAAAGATAGCTCAGCAGCATAAGTGTGTAAGGTCCTGAGTTCAATATCAGGTAACAAAAACAACAAAAAAAGGAGCCATTCTCCTCCACCCCCACAGTGAACAGAGGGTGATGCCCAGAGACTAGTGAGTCCAAGCAGGTGAAAAAGATTAAGAGGATGAGGCTGGGCAGGAGGATGGTGGAGCAGAGCCTTCTATAAGAGGCAATCCAGGGCTTTCTTTTCAGAAAAGGGGCCTCCTCAGGGAACAGCAGAGGGCCGGCAGGAGTACGGGAGAGTCCAGCCACAGAGCCATCTCCCTGGGCCCGGAAAGTCCAGTTGGAAGGCAGGTGAGAGCACCTTCAAGGGGAGGTCAGATCCTCCCCATGATGGCCATGGGAGTGGTTAGATGGAGACTGGCTAGAGGGGTCGGGGGGTCGACTAGCAAGGCCAGGTGACTGCAATCCCCACCCAGCAAGAGCAGGGGCTGGGAAATTCTGAGTCAGATGAACTAGAAGCCAGTCATGGTGGTGCTGAGGAACTAGAAATCCAGTTTGTAATCTTAGCACTTGAGAGGTTGAGGCAGGAGGATCCCCTTGAGATGATCACACTACACAGTGAGTTCAAGGCTAGCCTGAATTACAAAAGGACACTGTCTCAAAAAAAAAAAAAAAAAAAAAGGGCAAGCCTAAAGCTCTCTAATGTTCTAAAGCTGCCTGAGCTTTAAAAAGGACAGAATGGGGGCCGGGGAGTTGGCTCAGTGGAATAAGCACTTCCCTGGCAAGTGCAAGGGCCTGAGTTCAATCCCCGGTTCTGCCAAAAATAAATAAATAAAAAATAAAAAGGAGACAATGAAAATAGGTTAAGATGGGAAGATGGGGCTTCCTGATAGGAAAAAAAAAAAAAAAAAAAAAAAGCTAAAGATTAACTTTAAAGTAAAGCCATAGGGTCGGGAATATAGATAAGCAGCATAAGTGCCTGCCTGGCAAGCTCAAGATCCCGAGTTCGATCCGTGGTACCACAAAAAAAGAAAAGTAAAGCCATAAAGAAGCACACTAGCTTTATCTGAAGTGATGGGGTAGAAAGTGAAAGAAAAAAACATCAGCAAGTAAGTAAAGAACTTGGGTAAAGGGACCTCAGGGGGGTCAGAATAAAAGAGAAAAATAAAATGAAAGAACTCGATTTGGGTAGTGTGCTGTCCCAACGGGGTCGCAGCCCGGGAACCATTGGGTACCACACACACACACACTCAAGTCACAGTGCGTAGAGCTGATGGTCGCCAGCCCCCTCCACCAGTTTGTTCTCAGGGTTGCCGAAACACGTGAGGCTGAGAATATGGCATCAGGGAACAGTACCCAGGGATAGTGGAAGGCCCAGGGCGGGGTGGGTGACCTCTGCGGTCCTGGGCCGGTCCCGCCTACCTTTACCGTTAAGTAACAAAAGTGCCGCCCAGCACAAACCAGGTCCAGGGCGTAGAACCAGTGCAAGGCGCTCGCCATCCAGTGGGCCCTTTACCCACAAACCTGGAAGCCCCCTCCTCCTCCAAGTAGTGCACTAGAGGATCAGAGAGGGCTGCCCCTCATCCAAAGTCACACAGGAATCGGGACCTCCCCCGGGGGAGTACTCCCAACCCGGGTTCTCTGGCTACTAGGGGCCCCCCTTGGGGAGGAGCCGACGCCCCGAGCCCCTCCTGCGCCCCGCCCAGGAGGGGCGGCCCGGGGGGCGGGCGGAGGAAGTGAGCGCAGCGGGGAGGAATGCGAGCGGGCGGGGCGCGCGGCCCGGGGCGGCTGGGACCTCCGGCGAGCGGCGGGACGGCGGGAGTGGGGAGCGCGGCCCGTACGATGCCTCACTTCACCGTGGTGCCGGTGGACGGGCCGCGGCGCGGCGACTATGACAACCTCGAGGGGCTCAGCTGGGTGGACTACGGGGAGCATGCGGAGCGGGACGAGTCGGACGGTGAGGGCGCGCCCGGCACGGGCGCTGGCGGGACAGCGGGCGCCAGACCACGCGGGCCGCGCCTTGCGCTCGGCTGGACAGGCGCGCGTGCACACGTCGGTGCGGGCTCAACTTCCCTGCGCCGGCTCCGCGCGCAGAGTGGGTTCGCCTCGGCCGGACGCCGGGGCCCGACCGCACCCCCACCCCAGCTCCTCCCCTGTGAGCGGCGGGCGGGGGCTGCAGACGTGGCCGCCCAGGGAGTCGGGCCAGCGGGGAGCCCGGCCAGAAAGCCGCCCGACTCAGGACAGCACCCAGCCCGGGTCTCTGGCCCTGCCTTCTTGGGAGCACGGCAAAAGCACCGGCTGCAGACCCTTCCTCTTGGGTGAACCGTTCCCATCCTCCCTGCCTGCCTTGTGGGATTCAGCATTTCTGCCCCTGTGGTTCCCTCCCCTCGCTGGGTCACCTTGCTCTCTGGCCGGGCCAGGAGGCCCATGTGCCTGCTGAGGGTGCTGGTGTTGGCCCCTCGTAGATCTGTAGATACAGCGGGCATGTGGGGAGCGCTGCCACGGGGCCAGGCTTGTTTAGGCACTTCACCTGAATCAACTCGTTTAATCTTCCCAACCTCCACCGTGGGACAGGCGCTGCAACTCGCACTTAGGAAACAGTGAAAGGAGGCAGGGAAGGTTGTGTAACTCACCACCAGCACCACCCTGAGGGATTCAAACCCAGAGAAACCCCATAACTCTTAGCCTAGGTGTTAGAGATGGGCCTGGAGGTGAGCCCCTCCTTCTGTATTCCAGGTGCCTGCCTCTCTCCGCATCTCATTCTCAGGCTCCTACCGCAGGAGGATCCCTACCCCAGTGCTGTCCTTGCCAGAGATACCCTGGTAGTGTAAAGACCGCTGGGAACATGTGTCTGAGCAGTGGCAAGTGCATGTGCAAGTGTACAAATGTGGGTATCACGGGGTGAAGGTAGCCTCGGGTCAGAGCATGCGCACTTGGCCTGTTTCCTGCAGGGTTGTCATTGATGAGGAGGATGACTGATGGCAGATGCAGATGTTGACAGAGGTATCCTTGTGTAATGTTAACGATGGCTGTGTGTATATGGCCATGTGTGGATGTGCCACAGGCTGCTGGACATGGGGATTTTTCAGACTTGACAGCTGTGTGAGTGCCCCTTACCCAGCTCCTGTCTGCCCCTAGCCTTGTTCAAGGTGTCAGCAGGAACTGCTTTCCGAGGTCAAGGAGGATCTCAGTCCCTAGAGGCTAGGCTACATGCCTTGGATCAGCCTAGACCAGTAGGCAGGGAGAGCCGCGCTGGGTCCCTGATGCTGCCTTGCCCTCTCATAGGGTGACTGGTGGGACCTGGAGCCCACATTGGCTGAGACCTGCCAGATTCCTCCACCTACAGTAGGTCAGCTCCTCCCACTACCCCCTTCCCTCTCTTCTAACTCCTTTTCAGCCAGACTTTGGCTGTGTCTGCAGGATGGGTGACACCTTGCACCCAGGTAAGTGGTTTGGATCTTTGTTGTGGGGACTATGGAGGTTCAGGGGGCCACAAAACCAGTTAGCTTCAGCTCCATCTCCTGGAACCCCCAGGTCAAAGCCTACCTCTGCTCTGAGGGGTCAAGCCAGCCTGTTGACAGGGAGTGGAAAGGTCCTGCAGGCCCACCTCAGGCAGATGCCCCAGTGCACAGAATCAGGAGGGTCACTGACATCTTCACAGTTGCTGGTGGGAACACCTGTGCACTTACAGGCAGCCCCCATGTCCTGGCCATGCTCATGTTCACTGGGGTCTGCAGTCATGTCTCAGCAGGTTGGGCCTGGAAGGCGAGCCCAGACCTGCCCTGGAATTTTTGGAATAGCTGAAACCAAAACAGGCAGCTTGAAGCTGAGGGCAAATACTAACAGAGCCACTGCTTAGACCCTCCTGCATAATCCCATGTGAGCTATCCTAAATGAGGCTTTAGAACACTCCAAGGAGTGTCTGGTATAGACAGTCCCGTTTCTGATGTCACTGGGCAGTTCAAAGAGTAGGTTGCACTCTCTAAATAGAAGAGGACAAGGCAGCTGTGGACAAGAGAGCACAGAGAAGGTAAGCAGGTTTCCCAGGGTTACACAGGGCAAGGGCCAAGAATCTGACTGTCTGAATAGCCAGAGGCTGGGTGTACAAACCCTGACCTCTGTGTTAAAGGATATGCTCCTCTCTGGGTTCACTCTGGATGGACTGGGGTCTAGACTAGGAATAAGGACCTGCATCTTAGCCCCTCCCTGGCTCTACTGGACCCTGGCTCCCCTCACTATATTGCTTTGCTCTGAACCTCTGGGTTTTACTCTCCTTATCACTATAATATGGTATACAGTATCTACTGGAACATTGCTGTAGGGACTAGAAGCAGTTCCTAGTTGATTGGTTTGTTTGTGCCTGAGACAGGATCTCTTTCTGTAATTCAGGCTGGACTTGAATTTAGTATATAGCCCAGGCTGGCCTCAAACTCCTGATCATCCTGTCCCAACTCTTAAAATGCAGGGATTACAGGCACCTACCATCATGCCTGGCTAGAGGCAACCCTTGGCAGGGCCACCGTGAAATGATAGCTGAAGGGATGGGATCACCTGGGTCTTGGAGGACCTTCCTTGGGCACTTGGAGAGGGAGGACCTGCTGTGTGCTCAACTATACGTTTATTCTAGTTATCTGAGAGAGAACAAAACAACAGGGCAGGCTGCAGTGCATCAGTTTAATTTATAATTCATTTCCAACTTATTTCCACAAAAGGATCAGAGATACGCAATAAAAGTGCTTCCCCAAGGGAAGAAGGAGACAAGAATTCTGCAATTGGGGCTGGTGAGATGGCTCAGTGGTCT
>NW_004524587.1:14351651-14393387 GCF_000260255.1 Octodon degus
AAAAAAAAAAAAAAAAAGCTGCAATTAAGTAGGTAATGATAGCCCCGTAAATTTAGCGTGGAGATTCCTGGCAGCCAAGACAGATGGAAATAAGATGTCAAAATGAAGAATCTGATTTATTCAGGGGGGACACTTTTTTTGTCATAAAAAAGACATGAGTAATTTTCAGAGGCTTCTCACTGAAGAGCTGTCAATATAAAAGGCAGTATTACTGGGTTTGCAGGGTTTTCTTATGACTCCTCCTGATCCGGATCCCGAGTAAGCAAGTATCCCGAGTAAGCAAGTGTCAGTGTCTGAGGAACTGGTGTGATCCCACTGAACTGTAACATGACTTGGTGGGCTGAGTAGGGCTGTGTTGTCCCTGCCATTAGCATTGGCACCATCAAATGTGGAACTGAACTGCTTGGCCCACCAGCTAATTGGGTTGCTCTGTGAGGCAGATGTAGAGCTTGCACATGCACCTAGGAGGGGGAGCTGACTGCCGTGGAAATTGTTGTGGGCACGTTTTGTTTTTCTTTTTCTGCATTTATGTATTTGGTACAGGGTCTCACTATGCAGCTCGTGTTTTCAGCCTCCCCAGCGCTGGGATTACAGGCGTGCACCCAAACTCTGTCCCTGGTTCAGTGGGCCCCAGGGGCAGGACCTGTGCAGCATTGGGGACCAGGGATCAAACCCCGGTCCCTGCACTTGCCAAAGCAGGCATTTAGTCTGCTGAGCTATCTCACTGGCCCTGTCATGGGCACATTTTCTCCATCAGTTTTGATGATAGTCAACAGTACAATACTTAATGGTTGTGGGCTTAGAGGACAAGTGAAATTACATGCTAATAGCAAAAGAATGTTTCACATGGAGGAGTGCATCAGTTAACATTCTCAGTTGCAAACAAGAGACAAATTGTGGACTTTTGAAACAGAAAAAGCCAGGCATGGTGGCACATGCCTGTAATTCCTGTACTTGGGAAGCTGAGGCAGGAGGATCATTTGGAGTTCAAGACCAGCCTGGGCTACAAAGTGAGCTCAAGCTCAACCTGAACTGCATAATGAGACTGTATCTCAAAAAGACAAAAAAGAAACAGAAAAGATACATAGCTCAATCACACCACTAGTCTGGGTTGGTAATGACACCCAATCCATCTACCCTCTGAACTGCACACGACTGCCATTCAACACCAAAGTTGCTTATTTGAACCCAAATATCAGTTTCCCATTGCTGTGAGATCTTAAGCCAATGCTGAAGTTGCCTGGCTACCTTGGGGTGGGGGGGGGCGGCTCTCGACACCTAGAAAAGCAGTGCTTGGCCTTCTCTGTTTGGCTGAAAGCTGGGAATGTGAAGGGCACAAGGGACAAAGCCTGAGAAACAGAAGAGTTGATGTGAGGCAAGAAAAGGGGTATCTGGCTGCTTTCTGCAGATTTTCTTGGAGATGAGACCGAATCTCAGCAACCTGTGGGGTGGATATAGGTTCGCATCAGCTCCCACCTGTTCTGGAGCAGACTACTAGGATCTGGGAAAGAAGGGCAAGGTGTGGCTCCTGCCAGCAGCCACACTACTGCTTTTCCACCCAGCACAGCCCAACACCCACCGGGCAGTCCGTTTTATGTAGGTGACCCCTGGGGTACACACACCCTTCCGCTCCAAAGTGCCTGGATTGTCTTCCAGAATGCCCCAGGGTGCTCTCCAGGGCGCCTCTGCGAGGAGCTTGATGAGAAGGCTAGCAAGCCACAGCCACGTTATCCAGAGGTGCAGTGTGCTCCTTCATCTGTCAGGTCCCAGCACCACACCTTGGCTCTGACATATTATGTGCTTGCTGGAGCAGGGAAGAAACTGGGGAAGCCTGAGGGCCGGCCAAGACTAAATCCCGCCCCCTCTCCCCGCCACACTCACCAGCCTGCGCTGGTGCTGCTGTATGTGGGGCTTGTTCATTGGTGTGCTATGCTGCAGAGAATGATGTGCTGGGTTTTGCTTACATCTCCCAGGTTATCTCTGGCTTTTCATGGAGTGATTGGTTTTGAGTTGGTTTTGTTGGTTGTTGGGACAGAATTTTGCTGTGTATCCTTGAATTTGCTATGTAGCCCAGACTGGCCTCAAACTCATGATCCTCCTGCCTCAGCCTTCCAAGTGTTGGAATTACATCTATTCCCCACCTCACCTGGCTCCAGAGTGGTTTTTTTTTTTTTTGTGGTACTGGGGATTGAACTCAGGACCTTGCACTTGCCAGGCAAGTGCTTATTCTACTGAGCTATCTCTCTGGCCCCCAGAGTGTTTTATAGAGAGTGTATTTTGGGGATTCAAGAGGCAGCCACTAACCAGAATTTTCTTCTGTCTCTTTATCCACAGGACAGGGTAACCACAGAGAGAACAGCCCTTTTCTTTGCCCCTTGGAGGCTTCCAGAGGAAGTGACTACTATGATAGGAACCTGGCACTTTTTGAGGTACCTGAGGAGCCATTCTGGGCCACAGGTGTGGCGGGCAGGTGGGCAGGCAGGGGCCTGTCGGGGGACCCCTCACCTGAGCAGGAAATTTGGAGGATGGTTCCTCCTCCAGTCCCCTCATGGCTGCCTGCTCCCTTGGCAACTAGGCTGTGATTCCTGTTGCCCTTCAGAGTGAAACTGCTTTCCCAGAGGCTGCTCACAATCCAGTCTCCATTGCCATCTCCGTGACTGTTCACCTGTGCCTCCTTTTCAGCCCCTCAGCAAGGTGACCACCTCCTTAGAATTTCTTTTTGCTCCACTCACAGAACTTCTGTCCATACCTGGGCTCTCTCCCAAGGGCTCTTCCTTCTGTTTTCTAGTTGACTCTTCCAGCTCTATCCTCCTCTAGCATACTAAGGCCTGGTCCTTCCTCCTTCATCTGCCCCTACCCTTCATATTTATAACTCGGCAGACACCTCTCTAGAAAATTTCCCAAATTTAGGCCTCTGAACTTGAATTTTATCATTTCTAGACTCAAGCTGAAAAGTAAGATTTAGTTTTAAGACATGATTTAGGCTCCTAAAGTCAGACCCACATATTCATCTGCCCCATGGCTGAATAATGTAGGCTTCTCAATTTCCGTGTTAAAGGCCGGCATCTTCAATTCCCATACACACACCCTCCTCCCCAAATGTAGGGTCAGGAAGGAGCTGACCAGCAGGAGAAAGCTAAACGTGGGCAAGAGGAAGGTGGGGGCCCAGCACTGAGAAGGCTGTACGGGCAGGGAAAGCCAAGGCCCTACTTGGGCCTGGGGTCCTGAGCCCTAGGCGGCCTCTGACCTGGAAGAGCAGCACGTTTCTGCAATGAAGCCCTTGATTCCCACTCCCGCCAGGACAGACTGGGGACCAGGATCACACTTCAGGGCTGTTCACAAGGATCCAGGGCTGTGGGGCAACCATCCAGGAGAGAACTCCCTTGTCCCAGATATCATTTTGTCTTCTTGGTTCCCTGGGGTGACTAAGTGGGTTTTTTTGTGGGCAAATGTGAATCCCCAGTGGTAGCTGGGAGGTAACCAAGCAGATGAGGCAGGAGGAAGTGTGGGATCTGCCTGCCTGCCTGCCTGAATTCCTTGAGGCAGATAGTTTTTACAAATGGGATGGCAGTGGTTGCAGTCAAGGTGGGGCAGAGAAAAGCAGCTGCTGGGCTGGGATGGGCCTTTGACTGCCCACGTGCTAGGGTGTGGTACCCACACCTGTCTGGTTGTCTGGCCCAAGCTTCTCCAGGCAAGAGCTGGAATCAGGTCCAATCCTGCCTCAGGGCTTGGCAAAGGGCCACAGGCCAGGCTGCTGGCTGCATATAGGTAGCCTGGCGCCAGCCTGGCCCTTTGCCATCTTGCCCTGTGGCTCTGTTTACAGGAGGAGCTGGACGTCCGCCCAAAGGTATCATCTCTTCTGGGCAAACTTGTCAGCTACACCAACCTCAGCCAGGGTGCCAAGGAGCATGAAGAGGCTGAGAGTGGGGAAAGCACCCGCCGGAGAGCAGCCAAGGTGAGCCAGTTGTGGTCAGAATTGAGCCGTGCCTGGGATGACAGCCAGAACGCCACGGAAGTGGCTGCTTCCCACACCACTGGGAGAGAGGATGGGACACCAGGTACACAAAGAGAGGATGAGCATTGAGTACCTTGTGCTGACTAAGGCTTCAGGGGTGAGCCAAGGAGGCGCTGCTAAGGGGGGAGGAATGGGCCAGGCAGGCTCTCAGATGCAGCAGCCCCTGCTGTGTGAGGCACCATGCTATGAATGGACCTCCCTTCTCACATGTCATCCTCCCAGCAAAGCTCTGAGCTAGAAGCCAGACCAGCCTGTAGACCCAGCTGCTGGGGAGGCTTAAGAGGATGACTTAAGCCCAGGAGTTCGAGACCAGCCGAGGCAACATAGCAAAACCTAGTCTCAGAAAACAAAAGCTGTGAGGTAGGTGCTATTGTTATCTTCATCTTTTTCTTAGCCCTGTCCACTGCTTACCCAAGCTATGGAATACATCTCCTGGCTCACTAAGCCTGGATTCTCTCCCTCTCTGTCTCTGTCTATCTTTCTATCTGTCTCAGTGTCTCTGTCTGGTCCCCCCCCCACCCCCATTTTTATTTTTGGCAGTGCTAAGGATTAGACCCAGGGCCTTGTGCATGGCAAGCATTCTACCTCTTCTGAGCTATATCCCTGATCTTTTACTGGCTTTTTAAATTTTGTTATTTTGAGACAGGATGTCCCCACGTTGCTCAGGCTAGCCTGGAATTCTCCATCCTCTAGTTTCAGCTTCCTGAGTGCTGGGATTAGTTATTTCCCACTATACCTGGTTCCTTTTCACTTTGCAGATGAAGAAAGTGAGTGGCAGGGTCTTAAGTAACCTGCCTGAGATCAGCATATAAATCTGAGGGAAAGATTGGTGTATTGACAGTGGATGTAACTGAAATAATAGATCACTGGTATATCAGGGTGGCTAAGCCAGAAACCTGGTCGTCCCTAGGGGTTATGACAGTGAAACCTAGAGCAAGTGACAAACCCACTTTCCCAGGTTGGCCCAACGCTTCACTGGTGGAGCCCTCTGGGTTTCTTCCCTCCAGGGTAGGGGAACACTTAGATGTGGTAGGAAGCTGGTGCTTCTCTAAGGGGTGTCCCTGTCCCTCTCCCAGTTGCATCACCTGCTCACATTCCAGGCTGTGACCCTACAGTCCCCCTCTGACTTAAGGATGACTTTTTCATCTTTGCACTACGCTCCATTGTGGGCCTTAGTTTCACTGAGGGTAGAGATTTCCTATACATTTTGGTTGGGATCCAAGGAACCCTCCACCTCTATGTGCTGCCTCCCTGAGGTTTGGAAAGAGCAGCCGTGTTTGGAAGGAGCTGGGGTTTGGCCCTGGCTATAGTATTTTCCTTGGAGGTCCATACAAGCAAAAGCAACTCCTAGTTGGGATAAGTCAAGTCCTTAGCCTTAGACCCACTTGTGAGAGCTGGGCCCTGCTGGTATAGACCAAGGAGAAGTGTATCCCTCATCTTGCCCTTGCAATAGACAAATCAGCCCACTCTGAGAGAACAGCTGGGATCTTGAGGTTGCACAGACCCAACCCCTGTCCTGTCTAACTAGTTAGGATTTTGTTGGTATGTTCTGGACTGAAGATAGCACAGAACCCTCACTATCTCAGGCCATGCCTATCCAGCCTTGCAGGAGATGGGCCCAGCTCCTGACTGGGGGGCAGCAGTGAATGGTAGGATTCATGGGTAAGAGCCTCATCATGGGGCTGGCGAGATGGCTCAGTGGTCTAAAGCACCTACTTAGAACAAGCTAAGCTAAACAAAGCACAGGGACCACGGTTCTAATCCCCCAGCACCACATGCCAGCCAGCACCGCCCCCTTGTGGGCTGAGCTGGCCACACACACACACACACACACACACACTAAATAAATAAATAAAATTTAAAAAAAAAAAGAGCCTCATCATGCCTGACTCTTGAGGCTGAGCCGGAGAAATGCTGATTGGGGGTGAAAAGGCACCCAGTGAAAGCTAGTGCACATCTCAGCAGGACTGTGGGAGCGCAGCCTGGCTTTGGTCTGGTGGGGAGCCCGCGAGGTGGATGGGCTTGGCTTAGCAGCCCCTCACTGAACTCCAAGGTGAGGTCGTGAGTGAGTGCTGATGGACCACAGCCCCTGTAGCTTTTTCCACGGAAGGAGGAGGAGCCTGGTCAGCAAGCCTTTGGGAATCAGTCGGAAGCTAAGGAGCTGTGTGCTTCATCCAGGGCTACTGTGACTTGTGCCTTAGAATAAAACGTTGAAGCAGGAAGGGTGAGCCTCCAACCAGACCATGGCAAGACCCAAAAGCAGCTTCTCCCTGGCAACTACTCCGGCTTCGGCTCCGTGACCTTCTGAGCCTGCCAGAGGATATTTGGAGATGCTGAAAGCATTTCCGGCCCTGCCCTTTCCCACACTGCCCTTTTCTTGGAGTGACTCAGCCTAGAATGGGGGTGGGACAAGGGACACTCACTGCCACTATGCAGTGGGTAGTCTCTGAGAAGGGATCAGACGGAGCCCAGATGCACTGCAGATCATGTCACCTACACTGTCCTGGACAGTGTGACTGAGTGTCTGTCCTTGCCCAAGCCCTTCCAAGGTCCTGTATGCAGCACATAGACCCTGCCCCACGTCTGGACCCTGCAGAAGGGTTCCTGTGGCCACCTAGCTTTCTCACCACCCTGGCTTCAGAGCAGAGGAGGCTTGACTGGCTTCTAGGGCCAGTTCTCAGGGCCCTACTTCCCTGGGCTGTACCAGCCCTGCCTCTGAGTATGTGGCCTCTGCCCTGGCCCCTGGCTGGCTCCCTGCATTGCTTTACTATCTTGAGAAATCCTACAGGATCTGGATGTTTGGTCTTACCTGTCTTCCTACAGCTAATCTCTCTGTGAGATTTTTCCAGATGGGATGGGTAGTCAATTCTAAGGCACTACTCACTGGGTTTAGGAGTACCTTTTGAGGACCCATATGGCCTGGTGGTGACAGGCCAGTAAATGAGCCAGTATGGTTATGGCACATACTAGTAAACCATTGGTTACAGAGAAGGATATATCAGTATTGAAGAAGTGCAAGAGAGAGTACCAATTCCATCCACCACAGGGGAAGTTTGTAAGAGGGATAATAGTTAAACCTTCTAGAGGGTTCACTAAAGAGTCTGGCAGACAGTGAGCAAGGCCAGAGTAGCACATGGCCAGGTTCCAGTGTGCTGAGGGAGCACTGTGGTCCAGGATTGGGGCTGACCAGGGAGGTGATCTGATGGCACAAGCCAAAGAGTCAACCACACTCCACACACTGGACTAGAGGTCATCCCAGAGGGATGGTGAGATTGGGCTTGCACAGGGACCCCTGGCAGTGGAACGGCTTGGAGTATGGAATCCAATGGCCTGGTGCACTGCCCCACTTCAAGTTCTGTGGCTATGGCAAAACCAACCTTGGTCTAGCAGGGAAGCAAGTTGGGCAGGTCCCTGTGTCCAAGTGAACTGAAGTGTGGGGACTGGAGAAAGCAAAGGATAGAGCCAACTTCTTGGACTTTGGTTTGGGTTCTTGGGACCTGCTGAGCCAGATCCCTCTTTCTAGAAGTTTAACAGACAAGAAGAAATAGTATCTTGAGTTAAGTTTCAAAAGCTCACATAGGGATTTTAGAGTGAGGTTTTATAGCATCCCAGTCGTGACTGTCTTATACAAGTCAATAGAGAGGTCCTAGCTGTGCTCCCATCTCCTGCACACCGCTGTGCAGGTCAGGGCTGCTGGGTAACTGGGAGCTGCTCTCTGGTGCGTCCAGGCCCCTCTGATGCTCTGTGCCCCTGCCCCTTCTGCCCACACAGGCACCCAGCATGGGCACCCTCATGGGGGTGTACCTGCCCTGCTTGCAGAATATCTTTGGAGTCATCCTATTCCTGCGGCTCACCTGGATGGTGGGCATGGCCGGGGTGCTGCAGGCCCTCCTCATTGTGCTCATCTGCTGCTGTTGTGTAAGTGCTCGTAGGCGGTGGTCTCCCCAGGGAGCCCACACAGACAGCATGCTCATCCAGCCCCTTCTTCCCTCAGACCCTGCTGACAGCGATCTCCATGAGTGCCATCGCCACCAATGGTGTGGTTCCAGGTGGGTGAGCACCACTGCAAGCCAGCTGCAGAGTCTGTGAATAGATATATGTAATATACATATATATGTGTGTATGTGTATGATACTCTGTGTGTGTGTATATATGTGTATATGTACACACAGAATTTCTCAGAGCAACAGATGAGCTGTTTTTTTTTTGTTTTGTTTTTGTTTTTGTTTTTGTTTTTTTTTTAGGGGTGTACTGGGGACTAAAACCAGGGCCTTCATACTAAATTATATGCCCAGACCTTTTTTATTTTGGAACAGGGTCTCAGTAAGTCACTAAGCTACCCAGGCTGGGCTTGAATTTGTGGTCCTCCTGCCTCAGCCTCCCAGGGTGCTGGAAGTATAGGCATGCACTATCCCACCTGGCTGTCCTTTTTTATGTGTAGATATCCATGTTGGAAACAACCTTTTTAAAAACAAGGTTCTCTTACCTGGGGAGATAACTTGGTGGTCTAAGGGCCTGCTTGCCAAGGGCAAGGATCTGGGTTCAATCCCTGCATGCCATGCCATCCCTGCATGCCACAGGGCCAGGTATGGTAGCACATGCCCATAAACCCAGCACTGGGGAGGCTAAGACAGGAGGATCACTATGAGTCTGAGCTGCATAGCATGACCCTGTACCAAATAAGATTAAAAACAAGGTTCTCTGTGGATGGATAGAGTTCAATTTATGTGATTATTCTCCTCCTAACTTTCGGTTCTGTTCTTTTGCGATTGTAAACACTATCGTCATGAATAGCCTTGAACACTATTCTCTGTTCTCGCTGCTGGCATTTCCCTTAGGAAAGTCCTAGAGGTGGGGTTACAGGATGAAAGGATTGACCCTTAAATTCCTTGATGTCTAGTCCAGATTTTCACCAGAAAGGTTTTATCAGAGCAGTTGCACTCAGTAACCTGGGATCACCCTTGTCTCTGTACCTTTGCCACCCTGGGGCCCAGTTGTGACTCTTAGTTTCCCTGGCAGTGTGCTAAATTCTGATGGAAGCACAGATTCAAGGCATGCCATGGACACTTGTCCCGTGACCTGCACAGGGAGTGAGGTCTTGAGAGGGGGCAGCAGGAGATCAAGAAAAACACTGTGGACACATGGAAAGGAAGGTCCGGTGGGACCTGACCTCTGAAATGGAGAGGCAGCGACAAGCCAGCATGGCCTGCTTCTTTATACACTGTAAAAAGTGGGGGAAGCCCGCCATGGGGCCAAAAGTGCAGTCTCAGTGTTTTGCTGAGAATCCTGAAAACAAAACATTCTCAGAACTATCTGCTGTGGTTAACAGAGAGGAACACCAAGGCCAGACACCTGCTGGACCGGCCTTACTTTAGTCTCAACAGCATGTGTGTTAGGCTCAGCTGTGGCCTCACCACTCTCCACACACTTGCCTGGGGGGAGGCCTGTGCTGTTGGGCCATGGGGGCAAAAATGCTAGACAAGACACTGATCCCGCCCTGGTTTGTATATGCAGCCCCCTACTGCATTTTTATGACGGGCACTCCCTTGAAGAACAGCCTTGATCTTTGTATACTTTCTCTGCTATAGCTGGTGGCTCCTACTTCATGATCTCCCGCTCACTGGGACCAGAATTTGGAGGAGCTGTGGGCCTGTGCTTCTACCTGGGAACAACATTTGCAGCAGCCATGTACATCCTGGGGGCCATCGAGATCTTGCTGGTGAGTCAGGCTGAGCTCTGATTCGTTCCAGATGTGGAGTCCACACAGACGCCCCTACAGTGTGTGCTCCCTTCCCACGGCCAGGGTCTAGGGTTATACAGTAGGAGACCTGGAGAGGGAAGGATCTTTGCCTAGGCCCCTTCATCCCTTGCTATAGTTTGGGCCAGGCAGGGAAGGGGCCTGGCTGCCTTAGTGTGAGTTTCTCATCTGCCCAGGCACTGTTGCAGCCATGGCAGGAAGTCCACCAACCGTTGCACTTAGCATGAGTGACTAATTTTGTTTGTTTGGGTTTTTTGGTTTTTTTTTTTTTTTTACTTATTTTATTTTATTTATTATTTTTGGCAGAACCAGGGATTGAACTCAGGCCCTTGCGCTTAGCAGGCAAGTGCATATTCTACTGCACTATCTCCCTGGCCCATGAGTGACCAATTTTGGAGAAACTGAACACAGAGCACTTCCTGGGCTTGTGTGAGTTCTGGCCAGCTCTGCTCCCCCAGAGCCTTTCACATGCAGCCTCTCCTTGTCCTTAAGTCAGGCTGAGCAGCTGTAGGATGCTGTCTGGAGGTCAGAGGCTCCTGCCGAGACCCAGGGTGCCCTGTCAAACTCAGCCTTCACTCTTCTGAACCACCAAGAGGGTGGTAGATGAGATGGGGAGCTCTGGGGAACAGATTTGCCCCACTCTCAGGGCTCAGAGAGCAGGAGATATTTAGCAGGTCTGCCTGGCTTTCTTCACCTGGTCATCTGCCTGCGGTGTGCAACTAGTGCCTAGATCTTCTGACTTTTAAAATCTGATTTCTGTTTCTCATATTTCTTCCACATTTATTACTTGAAATTCTGTAAGGAAATGTGCCCCTTCTCCCCAATTTATTTATTTAATGTGTAATTATATGGGTTTGAGAATATTTATTGTTTTCAGGGTTATTGGTCATAATCCAGTACTACTATTATTTATTTTCCTATTCAAACTTTGTTGTTTCTTTTTTACATTTATTTATTTTGTGTATGTGTCTGTGTCTGTGGCTGTGGCTGTGTGTGTGTGGCCAGCTCAGCCCACCAGGGGGCGGGGCTGGCTGGCATGTGGTGCTGGGGGATTGAACCACAGTCCCTGTGCTTTGCCAAGCTTGTTCTAAGTAGGTGCTTTAGACCACTGAGCCATCTCTCCAGCCCTGCTATTCAAACTTTGGCTCTTGCGCCGCTCAGGTTGGCAACCATTTTTGTCTTCATTTGCTCTTTTTTTCTTTCTTTCTTTCTTTTCTTTTCTGGCAGAACCAGGGATTGAACTCAGGCCCTTGCACTTGCCAGGGAAACACTTATTCCACTGAGCCATCTCCCCGGCCCCTTCTTTCTTTCTTTCTTTCTTTCTTTCTTTCTTTCTTTCTTTTTTTAATTCTTCTGAAACTGGGTTTTGCTATGTAGTTTAGCCTAGCCCCAAACTCACTGCAGTCCTCCTGCCTCCACCAGAGGCAGAATGCTAGGATTGTAAGTATCTACCACCTGGGAGTGCTCATGACACATCAAGTGCCACCTTGAACAATATGCGTGTATATGGGACCATTTTTCTGACTTTCATGACCCTAGTGGTGTTTGTTGGTGTCAAGTATGTGAACAAATTTGCTTCACTCTTCCTGGCCTGTGTGAAAGAGCCATACCTGGCTCTTTTCTTTTCCTTCCTTTTTTTAATGTAATACCTAGGTGACATACCATACAATTCATTACCCATTGAAAGTGTACACTTTAACCCAAGTGTGGTGCCACATACCTGTAATCCCAGCACCATGTGAGGCTGAGGCAGAAGAATCACAGGTTGAATTCCAGCCTGGATGGCTTAGCAATTTAACAAAAATTAAATAAAAATAAACCAAAGACATGGGTACATAGCTCAGGATAAAGACCCTGGGCTTACTCTCAGTACAAAAAAAAATTTTTTTTATATACACAATTCATCAGTTTTTAACATTTTAACAAGGTTGTAACCATCACTGCAATCAATTTTAGAACATTTTCAGCACCCCTAAAGAAACTTTATTAATTAATTCTCTGTTCACCACCAGCCCCTGACAATCCCTAATCTACTATGTCTAGGTTTCTCTTCTGGTCCTTTTTTTTTAAATCTTTTATTTATTTGGCACAGGGTCTCACTACACAGCTCGGACTCTTAGTGATTCTTCTGTCTCAGCCTCTCCAGCACTGGGATTATAGGTGTGCACCACCACACTGGGTTTTGGTGGCCAGTTTTTGGTGTGCCCGGGGGCCAGCATGGCATGCATTAGCAGGGATCGAACCCAGGTCCTTCCGCTTGCCAGGCAAGTTCTTAGACCACCTAGTTCTCTCCCGAGCCCTGGACTTTTCATACTGAGCTATATCCCCAGCCCAGTTTTTATCTTTTGAGACAGAGTCTCACAAGATCACTGACTTCCCCAGGCTTGGCTCAAACTTGATATCCTTCTGCCTCAGCCTCCCAGAACACTGGGATTATAGGTATATACAACCAATCCCAGCCTGAACATTTCACATCAGTAGAACCATATAGTCTATGGTCTTTTGTGACTGACTTCTTTTAGATATACTTTTAAAAAGAAAACCAAAGTGACGTGTTTTGCTCTCAAATAAAAAGATTGTACCTTCTGTACCTATCTTGTTTCAGACCTACATTGCCCCACCAGCTGCCATCTTTTACCCATCGGGTGTTCATGACACATCAAGTGCCACCTTGAACAATATGCGTGTATATGGGACCATTTTTCTGACTTTCATGACTCTAGTGGTGTTTGTTGGTGTCAAGTATGTGAACAAATTTGCTTCACTCTTCCTGGCCTGTGTGATCATCTCCATCCTTTCCATCTATGCTGGAGGCATCAAGTCAATTTTTGACCCTCCTGTGTTTCCGTAAGTAATTTTGTCATTTATCCAGGCATCGCATTGGTATTCTTTCCAAGTGGACAGCCTCTGA
Source organism: Octodon degus (assembly GCF_000260255.1). Lineage (NCBI taxonomy): Eukaryota > Metazoa > Chordata > Mammalia > Rodentia > Octodontidae > Octodon > Octodon degus. The sequence continues at coordinate 14,364,336 of NW_004524587.1, forward strand.
TGCCCTGGGTCCCCCAAAGCTTCAGGGTGGGGACAGGCAGAGGCCTCCAGCTGAGCAGGTGCTGATGCTTCTTTCCCCAGAGTCTGCATGCTAGGCAACCGGACCCTGTCCCGGGACCAGTTTGATGTCTGCGCCAAGACAACTGTGGTAGACAATGAGACAGTGGCCACCCAGCTGTGGAGTTTATTCTGCCACAGCCCCAACCTTACCACCGACTCATGTGACCCCTACTTCCTGCTCAACAATGTGACTGAGATTCCTGGCATCCCTGGGGCAGCTGCTGGTGTGCTCCAGGGTAGGTCCTCCCTCCTGTCCCTGAGCCTACAGGCTGGGCAGGAGAGCACAACACAGAGCCGTCCTTGTGTGGCCAGCTCAGGAATGGGGGGCAGTCTGGCTGCCTTCCCAACTCAGCAGTGTCCTCTCAGCCTGGCTCCTGGCAGCTAAGTTTCGGGTGAACAGAGGCTGTTTGGCCAGCATCCCAGCCCTGCAGCAACCCTGGAAAGTTCTGGCAGCCTCTCTTCCCCTGGCCACCAGCCCCTGATGTGCCTGGGGATGTTCCCACAGGAACCATAAAGGGCCTCTGTCTGGGAGGCAGGCGGTGGGAGGCTCTGGCTCATGAAGGCTCAGCCACCTTTGTCAGACTCCTAGCTGACATCTAGCAGACAGCAGCCACTGGGCTGAAACTGTTCCCCAAGCTCCCAGAACCACCTGTATCTGCAGGCTCCAGTTAGGCTGCCCTAATGTGTCTGGGGAGTACGGTGGGGCTATGATGTTGATACTGATGCCCATACAGAAAACCTGTGGAGCGCCTACCTGGAGAAGGGTGAAGTTGTGGAGAAGCATGGACTGCCCTCCACAGACACTCTCGGCCTGAAGGACAATCTTCCCCTGTACGTGGTAGCTGATATTGCCACGTCCTTCACAGTGTTGGTTGGCATTTTCTTCCCATCTGTAACAGGTGAGCCCCTCTTACCTGCCCAACTACCCCTACCCCAATCCTGGGCAGTCCTCTGAGGGAGTCTCTCTTATGTTTTTGGAGGCATCATGGCTGGCTCCAATCGCTCTGGGGACCTCCGTGATGCCCAGAAGTCCATCCCAGTGGGGACCATCCTGGCCATCGTTACCACCTCACTTGTGTGTATCCTTTCCCAAACATGTGCAGGGTGTGGGTGAGTCCCCAGTCACCATGCATAGACACCGTGTGTACCTGCTCTCGTACACATGCATACACCTACTTGAGGCACACACACATACATATATGTGCACCCCACAGAACCCTCAGCACAGACAGGCCGTGCACAGGGACTGAGGCAAAGGCCTCTCGCCTCCTGTGTGGGGAGTGAGCCTGACAGCAGCTCAGTGGACACCTAACTTCCTTGACGAAGCACAGACTTCAGCAGTGTGGTTCTTTTTGGTGCCTGCATCGAAGGTGTGGTGCTTCGGGACAAGTGAGTGACCCCGACCTCCTCCTGTATCGATGCCTCAGCTTTTGCCTCCCCTCACACAGCCTCCCTGCCATGTTCCTCATCCTTGTCAGGCTTCTAGCTGCCCATGGTGGTCTGTGCCACCAGGTGGGCCAGGAACCCTCCAGGACTTTTGCTGCTGAGAGGATGGCAACCTTGGGATCAGTATGAGGGCCAGAGCAGGGATGCAAGGATAGGAGCTGGAGACTACCTTCTCCAACAGAGGCCAGAGTCCTACCCCGTAGCTTTCCTTCCTGACTCCTGACATCTGTCACTGTAAGTACCCCCACCAAGGGCTTGGAGGTCTTCTTGCCTAAAACATGGTCTGAACCTGTCCTGGCAGGTATGGTGATGGTGTCAGCAGGAACATCGTGGTGGGCACATTGGCCTGGCCTTCACCCTGGGTCATCGTTATCGGCTCCTTCTTCTCAACATGTGGCGCTGGCCTCCAGAGTCTCACCGGGGCACCACGCCTGTTGCAGGCCATCGCCAAGGACAACATCATTCCCTTCCTCCGGGTAAGCCCCACAGTCTGGCTGCTCCTAGTACCTTATACTGGTCAGGGGAAAGGGATCTGGCTGCAGCACAGCCATAAGGACATACCAAGAATTGCCCAGGTCCTTCCTGCTATTGGCACAGCTGCTTACACCTAGCATGTTATGGCCTGCCTGAAGCTTATCCAGAGCAGAGGCCTGGAAACTTGTGACTGCCATCCAGATACTTAGGGGTGGCCCATACCTTGTGGACACAGGGATGGGAGGCAGATGAGAGAAGCAGCTCCTTTTCTGGTCCCTGCAGGTATTCGGCCATGGGAAGGCAAATGGCGAGCCGACGTGGGCACTCCTCCTGACTGCACTCATCGCTGAACTGGGCATCCTTATCGCTTCCCTCGACATGGTGGCCCCCATTCTATCCATGTAAGCTGGGACTAGAGCAAGGGATGGTCCTGGGAAAAGCTCCCAGAACCTAAATACTCCTTATCTCAGGCCCCTTGCAGCTCACAACCCTGCCTGATGTTTCTTTATTTTTTTTTTTTTGGGGGGGGGAGTGGAGGGTGAGATGGGGTCTTGCTATGTAGTTCAAGCTGGCCTTAAACTCACTGTGTAGCCCAGGGTGACCTGAAACTCAAAATGATACTCCTGCCTCAGGCTTCCGAGCCTAGGATTACACTCACAGCAGCACTGCTTGTTCAGGAAGCTGGATTAGACTGTGTGGGGAGATGTTTCCTGGCAGGGTTCAGTCTGCCCCTACTTCAAGAGCCAGCCTGGCACCTGTGCAGAAGCTATAAAGTAACCAACAAACTTCATGTCCCACTGTGGGCGATTCCCCCAAGCAGACCAGTAGACCTGCTCCTTTGCATCTTGGTAAAGCTACCACTGCCCCATCCATATTATTTTTTTCCTCCCTGCTGTAGTAGGGATTGAAATCAGGCCCTTATGCATTCTAGGCAGGAATTCTTCTGAGCTGTACCTGGCCCTTTTTATTTTGAGACATGGGGCTTAAACTTGTGGTCCTCCTGTCTCAGCCTCCCTAACACCCAAGATTATGGGCAAGCATGTGCCTCCATGCCAAGCCTATCCGTCATTTTCAAATTTATATGCGTTTGAAGTTTTGGAAGGGAGCCGGCAAGATAGCTCAGCAGACTAAACACCTGCTTTGGCAAGTGCAGAGACCAGGGTTCAATCCCCAATCCTGCATGCTGTGCTGGCCCCAACCCCCTAGGGGCACATTGAGCCAGACTGAGTCCAGGTGTGGTGGCCTACGCCTGTAATCCCAGCACTGGGGAGGCTGAAAACAGGAGGATTACTATGAGTCTGAGCTGTGTAGTAAGACTGTGTACCAAATACATAAAAAATGTAAAAATAATAGCAATGCTCTAGAAGCAGCTAGGCAAGTGAGTATGCTGGTTCCTTGTAGGTTGTAGTCAGCACTTGGCAATCCCAGGAGTTCCTGAGGCAGAACTTTGTCCAGTGCTGTGTTTAGCCCTGCCCATGCTGGGATCCTTGTACTTTTTTTTTTTTTTTTTTTTGGTGGAACTAGGGATTGAACTCATGTCCTTGCACTTGCCAGGCAAGCGCTTATTCTACTAAGTCATCTCCCCAGCTCTGATCCGTGTACATTTTGCTCCATGGCAGTTGCTCTGCTATGTAGCTACAAAGGACCTATCCCTCACTGCCTGCTTAGCCTGTAGGCCTGACAGGAGTCTCCTCTCCCCCAGAAGCATCCACCTGGACCACAGCTAGTGATTCCATGTCTGGTCCCTTCAGTGTAGTACCCTCAAACTGTTCTTGCCATAGTCATCTTGAGTAGTGACCACCCTTGCCAAAGACAGAGGCTAGAGCTCAGCCTTTATCATGAGTCTTTCTGGCAGGCTGGGGAGATAGCTTAGTGGAATAAGTGCTTCCCTGGCAAACACAAGGGCCTGAGTTCAATCCCCCGTTCTGTCAAAAAAAAAAAAAAAATCCCTCTGGCAACTGCTAATGAGAGTTCCCGTTCAAGGCAGCCCTCTCAGGAGTCCTCCTGCCTTCTTGTCACCCTTCCTCATTGTCAGCTGATGGTAGAAGTTGATACTCCCACCTCACAGCCCTGTGCTCTTTGGTTGCCTTCCAGAGGGGCTCATGTAGTAGGCCTTGCCCAGGCCTCTAACTCCAGGATCCTCTGTAGTGCTTTGTGTCTCTAAGTCAGCGCTTTCACTTGTCATCTTTTTTCTTTTTTTTTTTTTTTTTTTTATAGTTACTGGTGACTGAACCCAGGGCCTTCACACTGAGCTATCTAACCATCTTTTATTTCTGACACAGGGTCACTAACTCTTTACGTTACTTAGGCTGAGCTAAAACTTGCAGTCCTTTTACCTTAGCCTCCCAGAGCTCTGAGATTATAGGCATGCATCAGTGCATCATCACATGGCTTGTCTTCCTTGATAAGCTTTTTTTTTTTTTTTTTGAGATAGAGTCTTGCTATATTACCCAAGCAATCTTGAACTCACCGTATAGCTCAGGTTGGCCTTGCACTTGAAGTATTCCTGCCTCGGTCTCCCAAGTGCTGAGATTACAGGCACACACCACTATGCCCAGATCCTTGTGATTGTCTGGACTTGCTCCTCTTCCCACATGCATGACAGCCCCTTATCCAACTAGTTGTCTAGATCACAGGGCTGAGTATTGCTAGCCATTTCAGGTGAGCACGCCCTGTCATTCCTCAGTAACATCCTATTCTAGCTATTCTCTTGCTTGTATCCCCACCCCAGCCACTCTGCTGGTTAAACAATTGCTCATTCTCTTTCTACTTGGCTGTGAGGACACCTCCAGAGGAGTTCCACATGCATCAGGCCATGGGGATGGGTGCTGTGAGGTTGGGAAAATGTGACTGAACCCATGCAGGATGGGACCATGATGTGGCCTAGTTTCCGGTCCAGGGCAGCCTGAAAGGAGGCACCTGAAAGTAACAAGGAAGCTGCTCTGCACCAACGACTTCTCTGTGCTGCAGGTTCTTTCTGATGTGTTACCTCTTTGTGAACCTGGCCTGTGCTGTGCAGACGCTCCTGCGGACCCCTAACTGGCGGCCTCGGTTCAAGTATTATCATTGGTAAGTACCTGCTGGACCCGAGCCAAGTTCCCTGACGTGAGATACCAGTGAGTGCAGCAGTCCCGTTCTGCTGAGGTTTGAGCTTCCTGAGCAGCAGTTGAGATTGATGAAATGCTATGAAGAGGGAGACTGAAGGGTCCTAAACTACTCATTGTACCCAGTTTGTGACCTGGAACCTAACACGGTCTTTAGGACATGGGATGGGGTACATCCTGGCACCCACCTCTAACTCCTAATTTTCTCTTAATTTCTGCTTCTCCCCACTCTGTCCTAGGACACTGTCCTTTCTGGGCATGAGCCTCTGCCTGGCCCTTATGTTTGTCTCCTCGTGGTACTATGCTCTGGTCGCCATGCTCATTGCAGGCATGATCTACAAGTACATCGAGTACCAAGGGTGAGTGAAGGGCTGCTACCCAGCCTTCAGCAGCAGGAGAGAACTAAGCAGATAGTCTGAATGTTGACTTGTGGGGAGTTGGGTCACTTTGCTGTATACCATGGGTGGCAGCACTGAGAAGCTGTGACTCAGGACCTGGCCCCCTTCCATCCCTCCTTCACATAGACAGAAAACCCTAGAATTTCTGGCTCAGCAGTAAAGTACTTGTTTAACATATGTGAGGCCCTGGGTTCAATCCCCATCACCATGAAAAAATAAAAAGAAAAAATGAAATTTCTGGTGGAACCAGGGGCTCACTAGCTTGTGGTGACATCTGTAGGGCTGAGAAAGAGTGGGGTGATGGTATCCGAGGCCTGTCCCTAAGTGCTGCCCGCTATGCGTTGTTACGGCTGGAAGAGGGGCCGCCTCACACCAAGAACTGGAGGTGAGTTCACGCCAGACTGACAAGCCATCTCAAGGTCCTTATGGAGTCTTGCTGTGTAAGGATGGGAGGGTCAGGAGGTGGTGGCTCCCTCTCTGTAGTCAGGTTACCTGTCCTGGCCTTGCCAAGCACTTGGCTCCATGCTACCCAAGCATGTGGGGGCTGTGTTCTGAGAAGGGAAGAAGAGGAAGGACTCCCTGAGGCCTTGTGTCAGTCTGCCTCCCCATCTGCCCACTGCAGGCCTCAGCTCCTGGTGCTGCTGAAGCTAGATGAGGACCTTCATGTGAAGTACCCACGGCTTCTCACCTTTGCTTCCCAGCTTAAAGCTGGCAAAGGCCTAACGATTGTTGGCTCTGTCATCCAAGGCAGCTTCTTGGAGAGCTATGGCGAGGCCCAGGCTGCTGAGCAGGTGACTGCTAGAGGGTTGGGAAGAGTTGCGCCAGACCAATGGCATCTGGGCTGCAGCCAGTGTGTGGGGAAGGGACCTGGCCAGCCAAGTGGGCAACACTTTGCTACCTTTGAGCCGGAACAAGGAGTTACTTGCACCATCATAAGAATGTGGCCTCTGGGTGAGCAGTTTGTTCAGGCCTCCTCCACCCCAAGCAGTTACTGCCCTAGGACCCTGGGAAGGACTCCGACAGAGGGAGATGCTGGTGGCCTTGCTTTCTGATGCTTGTATGTTCCTCACAGACAATCAAGAACATGATGGAGATTGAGAAAGTAAAAGGCTTCTGCCAGGTAGTGGTGGCCAGCAAGGTGCGTGAAGGACTGGCTCACCTCATCCAGTCCTGCGGCCTAGGCGGAATGAGACATAACTCCGTGGTGCTGGGCTGGCCCTATGGTTGGCGGCAGAGTGAGGACCCCCGTGCCTGGAAGACCTTTATTGGTGTGTGAGGGACTGGGCCAGGTGGACCAGGGGCCACGGTCATGTGAGGTGGCAGAAACCAAAAGGCTTCAGGCTGGCGGTCACCTGTGTTCCTCCTCCTCAGACACAGTGCGTTGCACCACAGCTGCCCATCTGGCACTCCTGGTGCCCAAGAACATCGCCTTCTACCCCAGTAACCATGAGCGCTACCTGGAGGGCCACATCGATGTGTGGTGGATCGTGCATGATGGCGGCATGCTCATGCTTTTGCCCTTCCTGTTGCGCCAGCATAAGGTAGCTGGGCAAGTGGGCATGGAGGAACAGTGGGGCTTGTGGAGTGCCAGCTTTGTCTGAATCGGCCCCTTGCTCCTTTCCTCAGGTTTGGAGGAAGTGTCGGATGCGCATCTTCACAGTGGCCCAGATGGATGACAACAGCATCCAGATGAAGAAGGACCTGGCCATCTTCCTCTACCACCTCCGCCTTGAGGCAGAGGTGGAAGTGGTGGAGATGGTGAGCTGCCCTTACCCAGCCTGGCCCTGAGAATGTGGAGGACCATGTAGTCCAGTGCTCACAGCTTCCCCCCTTCCCAGCACAACAGTGACATCTCTGCCTACACCTATGAGCGCACACTGATGATGGAACAACGGTCCCAGATGCTGCGGCAGATGCGGCTAACCAAGACTGAGCGGGAGCGAGAGGTCAGTGGCTGCTTTGGTACAGGTTGAGGGCAGGTGCCAAGGTCAGATGTTGGGAGATACTTTTAGGTGGGGGCATCAGAATGACTCATCCCAAACCTCATCATGGTACACACTCATAATCTTAGCACTCTGAGAGGCTGAAGCAGGGAGAGATTGGGATTGAGATTAAGATTAAGAAGAGGGGGGGCTGGAGAGATGGCTCAGTGGTCTAAAGCACCTACTTGAAACAAGCTTGTCAAAGCACAGGGACCGCGGTTCGATCCCCAGCACCACATGCCAGCCAGACCCGCCCCCTGGTGGGCTGAGCTGGCCACACACACACACAATAAATAAATGTAATAAATAAAAATAAATAAATATTAAAAAAAAAAATCGCATGGCCAAAAAAAAAAAACTAAAAAAAAAAAAAAGATTAAGAAGAGGGGGAGAAAGGAAAAGGGAAAAATACCTCACCTTGGTCCCTCCTGAGCCAGTGCTTATTTCCTGGAGACAGAGTGGTTATGACCACCAGTCAGGAACCCCTTTTCCCAGGGGCCCACTCTGATTGTCCTCAGGCACAACTGGTCAAGGACAGGCATTCGGCCTTGCGTCTGGAAAGCCTGTACTCGGATGAGGAGGATGAGTCTGCAGCAGTGGCTGACAAGATCCAGATGACATGGACCCGGGACAAGCACATGATGACTGAGCCCTGGGATCCTAGCCATGCCCCTGACAACTTCCGGGAGCTGGTGCACATTAAGCCGTGAGTGCAGTAAATTCAGACTCAGCTAGTTTGGGGTCTTGGGTGGGGGCAGAGAGGGGCCAGACAAGCTGTATGAGAGCCAGCCAGATAGCTCAGCAGACTAAAGCGCCTGCTTAGGCAGAGTCTAGTGGCTGGGGTTTGATCCCTGGTGTACTGTGCCAGCCCCACCCTGGGGCCTGCTGAGTTGGTGATTGAGACTGGGTGTGGTGGCGCACTCCTGTAATCCCAGTGCTTGGGAGGCTGAAAAGAGGAGAATCACTATGAGTCTGATCTACAAAGTGAGACCCTGTACTAAATACATAAAAATAAAGACAAGCTGTGTGGGAAGCTACCTTGCGAATGGTTTCCAGTGATCAGATGTATTTCCTACAGGGACCAGTCCAATGTACGACGCATGCACACTGCTGTAAAGCTCAATGAAGTCATTGTCACACGCTCCCATGATGCCCGCCTGGTCCTACTGAACATGCCTGGCCCACCCAAAAACAGCGAGGGTGATGAGAACTGTATCCCTTTTTGGAGAGGCAGAAGGTGGGAGATGGGCAACTCAAGGTCAGGTCAAGTTCCCCGGCTGCCCCTGGGTGGGGGTGGCCCTGGCTGCCCCTTGGTCTTGCTGTTGCCTCCTTGACCTGATGCCCTACAGACATGGAGTTCCTTGAGGTGCTGACCGAGGGCCTTGAGAGGGTGTTGTTGGTGCGTGGTGGTGGCCGTGAAGTCATCACCATCTACTCCTGAGCCCAGTGTAGTCTTATGACCTGGAGTGGGGGTGTCCAGGGCAATAGCCCTCCTTTCCCCAGCACCTGCTTGTTGGCTCTGCTTTGCCCAGCCTTGCCTTGGACCAGCTTTGCCAGGTCTCCTGGAAAACCAGGCCTGGGCCTAGCAATGGAGATGGATCTGAGATCCTGTAGGACCTTGGGCAGTTTGGGGACTTCCCCTCCTAGATCCCAGTAGGCCTGCCCTGCTAGAGAAGTCTGGTAGGGGCTCATGTGGAGTTTGAAGGTGTAGCCTGGCCCTGGAACACTATTTATTGTATATTTATTGTTTGTATGTCACCATCAGAGAGGAGAGAAAGGCAGTAAGGGAGGGGGTAGAGCCCAGCCTTCCTGCAGAAGACCTGGCTCAGGCTACTGTGGGCAGGGACCCCCACCAAGCCAAGCAGAATGGAGCTGGCTGAGCTGAGGCCTGACTTTTTTCAATAAAACATTGTGTAATTCTGGGCCTCCTGCTGCCCCGGCTGTTTCCTCTGGCATCAAGGGAAGAAGGCAGAACTGAACCCAGGCCCAGAGCCGGCTCCCTGAGGCTATGCCCCTTCCTGGCAGTAGCAGTCTCTGGCCACCCCCATTGGCCAGGCTGCCCCTCCCACGGGCCCTGGGGCCCCTCCCATTCCCATACCAGATAAGACCAGCCCAAGGCTGCTTCATCTGGAGTAGGCACTGGGCTGGAATGGGGCTGCCCGGCTCCCCATGGCAATGGGTGCTGCTGCTGCTGCTGCTGCTCCCTCCTGCTGCCCCCTTCTGGCTCCTCAATGTGCTCTTCCCCCCGCACACCACGCCCAAGGCTGAGCTCAGTAACCACACACGGCCTGTCATCCTCGGTAAGCCCCCACCAGGCCCCTGAGGCACCAGCCCAGACCTTAGGGAGCCTGGGTCCCCAGCCCCTGGCAGCAGATACTGCCAAAGCCTCTTCCCCCTGCATCAGCCCTGATGCCTGCCTTGCATCAGGGCATGGGAAAGGACCAAAGATAGAAATTACCCTTTCCTTTACCACACTTTTCTGTTTCTCTGGATTGCCTACTCCAGGGGGATAAGATGGTGTGGGAGTACCTGATGTCTTGTCTGGCGTAGACATTACAAGCTGTGGTCAGCAGTGGCCACACTGGACTCTGGGTCTATCTGTACCATTTCTTCCTTGGCCCCTAACCCACCAAAGACAAGATGTCCAGCCTAGGGCCAGATAGCAGGAGAAGCCCATGAAGGCCTGCCCCCTGCTGTAGGCCCAGCCCCCACACTCCCATACCTTGGACTTTGGCAATACTAGAGAGCCAGGCTGGATGTTTGTTCTGTGGGGGCAGTGGTCAGTGGCCTTGGCTCCTGCACCTTCCCTGCCTAATGGGAGCTTGGGCTTTGGGCTATAAGGGAAGGGGGTTGCAAAAGGGGTAGGGAGGAAGGGAGTGTGATCAGGAGAAGGGTACATGTTAGTGCCTGTGAGTTGAGGGTAAGGGAGATGGAGGGGTGGGGTCATGGGGCGAAACCAAGGAGTCCAGAGAGAGCCGGTACCCACAGTGCCTGGCTGCCTGGGGAATCAGCTAGAAGCCAAGCTGGATAAACCGGATGTGGTGAACTGGATGTGCTACCGAAAGACAGAGGACTTCTTTACCATCTGGCTGGATCTCAATATGTTTCTACCCTTTGGGGTGGACTGCTGGATTGATAACACCAGGTATGTGCTATTTGCTCTTCCCAGCCTCACATTGCCCGTTGGCTACTGGCTGCTGAATTTCCTACTGCCCCCAGGGTTGTCTACAACCGAAGCTCTGGACGTGTATCCAATGCCCCTGGAGTAGAGATCCGTGTCCCTGGCTTTGGCAAGACCTACTCTGTTGAGTACTTGGACAGCAACAAGCTAGCAGGTATGTGTACTGGGAAAGCAGCCAGGGGCTCTGGCCTGTGATGAGCCAGCAAGGTTGGCCTACAGGTGTCATAACCAGAACCTCATTGCCACTGTTTCCCTAAAGGTTACATGCACACCCTGGTACAGAATCTGGTGAACAACGGGTATGTGCGAGATGAGACAGTGCGGGCTGCCCCCTATGACTGGCGCCTAGAGCCCGGTGAGCATCTGCAGATGATGGGTCTGGGCAGGGCAAGTGGCCTCTGACTCTGCTGCCCTGACCCATCATCCACCCACTGCAGGCCAGCAGGAGGAGTACTACCAGAAGCTGGCCGGGCTGGTGGAGGAGATGTATGCTGCCTATGGGAAGCCCGTCTTCCTCATTGGACACAGCCTTGGCTGCCTACACTTGCTCTATTTTTTGCTACGTCAGCCCCAGTCATGGAAGGACCGCTTTATTGATGGCTTTATCTCACTTGGGGCTCCTTGGGGTGGCTCTACCAAGCCAATGCTGGTCTTGGCCACAGGTAAGATGACCACTGATCATCTTTGTCCTGTGAGCCATGGGAATGGAGTAAAGAGACCATGGAGCTGCCACCGGGGCATTAGTTACCACTTCTGGGGTATGCCTGTTGTCATTAACTCCCCAAGAGCAATAGCCTTGGCAAGGCCACTAGGGTGGCTCCTCCCAAAGTCTGTGTAGTGATAGAGGAAATTAACAGAGGAAGTGAGCCCCAGCAGTCTGACTCAGCATAATGTGTTCCTTGTGATTCCAGGTCCAGTCCACTCTCAGCTTCCTCCTGCTCCCAGACGACAGGAATTTCTTTCTTTCTTTTTTTTTTTTTTTTTTTTTCCCAGACAGGGTCTTGTTTTGCAGTTCAGTTCAGGCTGGTCTTAAACTCGTTTTATAGCCCAGGATGATCTCAAACTCACAGCAATCCTCCTACCTCTGCCTCCCAAGTGCTAGGATTACAGGCATGCACTACCACGCCTAGCATTTCCCTTACCCAAAGACAGATCCTCCACATCCACTCATGTCCAGCATCAAGCTGAGAGAAGAGTCCCACCTGCCCTTCCTGGAGGGGTAGACCAGGGACCCAGCAGACACAGATGCCACCTATTGAGAGCCTATTGTACACTGCCAGGATTGGCCTTCCCCCAGAAGCTCACAATCAGGTGAGATAAAAACATGATCTACCAGTAAATGGAAGGCTATCTTCTTTCACCCTTCCCAAAACAATCCTGTGGCACCTATGCAGCAGAGGACTCACACAGCCTGAGAAAGAAAAGCCAGCACCTCCTACGCCATTCACACAGCTTCACACATCCTCAGGAAACACCCCACACACACTTCCGAGGCCCTACAGCCCTGTCTTAGAGAGATACTATCATGGCCTTTCATTTAATAAGCACACATTTAGCACCTACTGAAAACCAGGCCAGCTCTAGTCTCCTTGACAAGCCAATCCAGGCCAGGGACAATTTTGAGCATCTCACTGGCAAACTGCGTACCAGAGGTAACCAGGCCCAGCTCCCTGCCCTGTCTTACTCCATGTTCACAGGTAACAACCAGGGCATCCCACTCATGTCCAGCATCAAGCTGAGAGAGCAGCAGCGCATAACGACAACTTCCCCCTGGATGTTTCCCTCCGACCAGGTGTGGCCTGAGGGCCATGTGTTCATTTCTACACCAAGCTTCAACTACACAGGCCATGACTTCCAGCGCTTCTTTGAAGACCTGCATTTTGAGGATGGCTGGTACATGTGGCTACAGTCACGTGACCTGCTGGCAGGACTCCCAGCACCTGGAGTGGAAGTATACTGTATATATGGTGTGGGCCTGCCCACACCCAGCACCTACATCTATGACCATGGCTTCCCCTACTCGGACCCTGTGAATGTGCTCTATGAAGATGGTGATGACACAGTGGCCACACGCAGCAGTGAGCTCTGTGGTCTCTGGCAGGGCCGCCAACCCCAGCGTGTACACTTGCTGCCCCTGAACGGGACACAGCACCTCAATATGGTGTTCAGCAACCAGACGCTGGAGCACATCAATGCCATCCTACTGGGTGCCTACCGCTATAGCACCCCTGAAGACCCAACTGCCAGCCCAGGGCCCATGCCTCCTGAATAAAAGACCTTTGCTGCTATAAGCCCCGTGTGTTGAGTCAAGAGAGGTATTATTAGGGTACCCACATCCAGGCTTCATGCATCAGGCCCAGGACTCAGTGGAGCATGAGACAAGATAGGTTGTGCTTGTACTTGACTCGGGTGTGGCTTCCCATCCTGGTTGAGCCTACCCTGTACCTGTTTCTGTGCAGTGTGTAGTGATTGCAACAGGCTGTACCCACAGCTACAGGTTGGAAGATGCTCCTTTGAAAAGTGGGTGGGTGGCAGATGTATAAGAGTTTCGAATCTGGGGGCTAGGTGGGTAGCCTAGTGCTAGAACACAAGGCCCTATAGTCCATTCCCAACACCAAAAGATAAAGTTTAGCCAGCCATAGTGGTGCATGTCTGTAATTCCAACACTGGGGAGGCTAAGGCATACAACCACCTTGAACTACACAACAAGACCCTGTCTCAGGGGCTGGAGAGATGGCTCAGTGGTCTAAGGTACCTACTTAGAACAAGCTTGGCAAAGCATCAGGGACCGCGGTTCAATCCCCCAGCACCACATGCCAGCCAGCCCCGCCCCCTGGTGGGTTGAGCTGGCCACACACACACACCACACTCTCTCTCTCTCTCTCTCTCTCTCTCTCTCTCTCTCTCTCAAATAAATAAAAAATAAAAAAAAAATTAAAAAAAAAAAAAGACCCTGTCTCAAAAAGTTTTGAATCTGGGGGAGTTAGCTTGACCTGATGTCACATACCAGTAGTATAATTGTAGCACTATAGAGGTTGAAGCAGGAAGACGGAGTTTGAAGCCAGCCTGGGCCACAAATTAAATGCAAAGTCAGCCTGAACTACATAGCTGGTCTCAAAAAAAAAACAACAGGGCAGTAAGAGCTATTAATCAGTTGGTTCTATAATGGTTTTATTTATAGTGTTGGGGCTGAAACGCAGGGCCTCATGCATGTTAGGCAAGTGTTGTACCACTTAGCTATATGTTCAGCCCACAGTGCTGTATGGAGAGAGGTAGAAGAAAATGGAACAGCATCACTGTGGCTGAGGATTGAGATAGGTGTCTGAGGTTTCCAGGAGTCAAAGGCAAAAAAGACAGGAATTAAGGTGATAAAGCACAAAATTCTAATATACTTTTAGACTATAAAATGCCTAATATACTGGGAGACAGTAAATACCAACCGAGATCTGACCACAGGCTGTGCAACTTTAGTGCATTGGCACTTAAAGCTCAAGTTAGGGTTAGAGTGAGATAGCTGAGGTTATCAGAATGAAAGGAGATAGGATTTATACAGGGGATTGAACTCGGAACCCTGCACTTGACAGGCAAGCACTTATTTTACTGAGCTCTCCCCAGCTCCAGGAAATGGGAGTTGAACAACAGTGTCCCTCTGTTTTGGACAGAAGATTCAGGAGGCTTGGCAAAAGCCGCCCCCCCCCCTGCCCTTTTAAGCGACTTAGAACCAGAAGTAAAGGTGAAAGTGAAAGAAGCCTCAAAAAACACCTCTGAAGGAGGGTTTTGCAAAAGCGAAAGCGAGAAACAGCTTTGGCCCTGCAGCACACAGAAGCTGACGCTAACGCCTTTCTGCTGCCTGGCCCTTCTCATCCGACTAACCCATAGGTCCTCATCGCAGTTGGCCCTACCTGACCTGAAATGCTGAAGCCTGCATCGGTGCCCCACGGGGGCTTCTGCTTCGAGAATTGCCAGAGGTTTGAGGGACGCCCAAGGGGGCTTCTGCTTCGAGAATTGCCAGAAGTTGGGATGGGAGGGGGGAGACCGAGAAGACTTCTGTTTTGAGAACTGCTGGGTGTTTGGGTGGGTGGGGGTGCGGATGTCCAATCCGCTTGTGCTAGGCTGTGGGCTTTCTTTTTCCGGCTGGGAGTAAGGGAAATGTGTATTAAGATTTGGCTTGCAAGTTTGCCTGGAGTATTAGGGAGGTCTGGACAGAATGGACGGTTGGAGCCCTGGAAGCTGAACCAAAACCTGGGCCACTTTCCTCCCTTTCCAGAAATGCATCCTTGGAACGCGCCTTTCCGGGGCTCCGGGTCCCTCGTGCACACAAGACCGGGACCACCATCGCAGGCCTGGTGTTCCGAGTGAGCTAGGGCTTGGTATTGGGCGATTAGTAGAACAGCCACGGTGGGAGGGCCGGATGGGCACTGAGCAGCCCCTCCCGGTCCACAGGATGGTGTCATCTTGGGAGCAGATACCCGGGCCACTGACGCAATGGTCGTAGTGGACAAGAACTGCGAGAAGATTCACTACATCGCCCCCAAAATTTAGTGAGAACCCCCAACCCCAGTTCTGGTGTACAAGAACCGCTCCTTTGCTCCCACCACAGGCCCCGCATTTTCTAGCCCTGCCCACACCCGTTCTCCTTTCACCCTCAGCTGTTGTGGGGCTGGAGTTGCTGCGGATGCCGAGATGACCACACGGATGGCAGCGTCTAACATGGAGCTACACGCACTGTCCACGGGCCGTGAGCCTCGCGTAGCTACTGTCACCCGCTTCTTACGCCAAATGCTCTTCCGGTGAGGTGACAGGGAGGGGAGGGTGGATATTGTAGGGAAGGCGCTAACAGGAAGGATAGGGTAAAAGGAGGCTGTGACAGGCCGGAAAACAGGAAGAGGCCGGCCAAAGAGAAGCTAAACAACCGGAAGAGGTGATGTTGAGAGCCCGCCAAACCAGGGGAAGGGGCGGAGCTCAAGTCCAGGGGCGGTAGTGCCAGGAGTGGGGCCTAGATCCCACTTGCAGATAACCACACCCCCTGTAAACAGGTACCAAGGCCACGTGGCTGCGTCCCTGATCGTGGGTGGTGTAGACGCTACAGGACCACAGCTGTATGGCTTGCATCCCCACGGGTCCTACAGCCGCCTGCCCTTCACGGCCCTGGGTATTCCCACTTCTTCACAAACCCTGCCCAGCAATCCTTAGCCTCATGTTTGTACCCCAGTCTAGAGAGTCACTGCTGACCTCAGATGCCTCTCCCACCTGTAGGATCTGGGCAGGATGCGGCTCTGGCAGTACTGGAGGACCGGTTCCAGCCGAACATGACAGTGAGCAATCTCTGTTTCCCCAATTCACGGTCATTAATGGGAAGTGTACTCGGGAGCTGGGGAAGTGCAGGGGAAAGTGGCCCAGTATTGACTGGAAGAAGAGAAGAAGGGAGTATCTACAACTGAGTAGATACTGAGCGGAGGGGAGCTGGAATATGGTCCTCACAATGCCAAAGCTTCCAGGGCAGATGCTGAAGTTCATAGAGGGCTGTTAGGAGCCAATGGAAGCGGAAAAGTGTGGTGGGGTCCTGTATAAGGCCTGAAGTCTGGATGTTAGAGACGGATGAAAATGGGTGAACTGGGCATGGTGGCGCATACTTGTAAGCCCAGCACTCTCCAGAACACTTGAGTTCAAGGCCAACCTGAACTAAACAGTGAAACCCTGTCTTGAAAAGGGGGAGGGGGGAGGAAAGGAATAGAAAAGAAAAAGAAAGGGACTGTGTGTCTTCAGAGATGGCCAGGAACCAGAGAGAAATGGGGGGAGGGGAAAGCAAGACAATTCTGAGTGGGCTAACTAAATTTGTGCAGAGTAAGGTGAGTGGAGGGAGCACAGAGTCTTGAGAGAGAGGCAGGCAGAGACCTGAGGAGGAAAGTTGGGGTGGAGGGGTAGACAAGAGGTGAGTGTGAACAAGTGGTAAAGTTTGGGCTTCAAGATTAACAAATGTCCCAGGCAGGAGCCTGAGGAAACACCAGAGGATCCATTTCACCTCTCATATACATCATTACAGCTGGAGGCTGCGCAGGGACTGCTGGTGGAAGCCATCACTGCAGGGATCCTGGGTGACCTGGGTTCTGGCGGCAGCGTAGATGCGTGTTTGATCACTGCAACGGGCACCAAGCTGCTGCGGACACTGAGCTCACCTATTGAGCCTGTGGAAAGGTGGGAAAGGAGGAACAATAGGCAAGATGGGGCAAAAGCCTGGGACACAACTAAGGGGCTGCAAGATAAGCCACATGCTAAGAGGCTGCCCTTCCCCTTTCTCAGGCTTGGCCATTACCGATTGGCACCTGGAACCACAGCAGTCCTGACCCAGACAGTGCAGCCATTGAACCTGGAGCTCCTGGAGGAAACTGTGCAGGCCATGGAGGTGGAGTGAAGTCACCTGAGGCTTTAGAGCTCCAAATGAGTGGAACCAACCTGGGAAAATACAAACATCTAAACAGATGGCTAAGTTTATTCTTGAGTGGAATGGGGCAGGCTGCCAGCAGGGCTCTGTAGTAAATTACCTAGCCTAATCATGAGTCACCTCCAGAATCCAGCATAATAGCCAGGACTTCAGGGTCAAAGTAGAAAGCTTTCATCCTCTCTCACTCAAAAACTTCACCTGACTCCGTCAGTTCCCCTACCACCCCCCTTCCTTGCTCCTACCCTCTAGTCCACTGTTATAAATCCCATAAAACACATGGACAGTCCCATCTCAGAGCCTTTCCCTGGTTCATCTGTAACCCAGAACAAAGACCACACATCTCAGTCAGGCCTGCCCTGGGGGCTAATGCACTGATAAAGGGGCTACTCTGTAGCTCCAAGGGCAAGTTCTCACCAAGCATTCTGTACTCTCACACCTCTGTGACACTCACAGGATCAGGCTCAACTGATCCCTTTATACAAAGCTGGGCTTTATCTGCACATGCTGGGCTATGAGTAGGCTGGCTGACCTTTTTTTTTTTTTTTTTCACGCTGACTCTTGTTTTGCTGGCCTGACAGGGATTATAAGACTCATGGGGAGATACAACACATTTATCTAAGCAACCTGCTCAGTTTAACAGTCACTTAGCTCCACAACTGTTAGGGAGTGGCTACCCTCCTTTAGAGAGGGTCTATTCCAGGCTGGATAGCCCTGGGCCCCTAATAATGCATAATCATCTATGATCTATGCCTCTCTTCATCATTCACTCATCTCTTGCTTTTGGACTAAGGTGTTTTGTTTTGGGTTTGTTTTTTTGGCGGAACTGGGGATTGAACTCAGGCCCTTGTGCTTGCCAGGCAAGTACTTATTCTACTGAGCCATCTCCCCAGCCCTTGTTTTGTTTTTTGAGACAGGGTCTCACTTTGTAGTATATGCTGACCTTGAACTCACTATGCAGCCAAGGTTGGCTTCAAACATGCTGCGATCCTCCTGCCCCAACTACCCATGCTCAGATTTCAGGTGGGCACCAGC
Source organism: Octodon degus (assembly GCF_000260255.1). NCBI lineage: Eukaryota > Metazoa > Chordata > Mammalia > Rodentia > Octodontidae > Octodon > Octodon degus. Next base: position 14,382,454 of record NW_004524587.1, read on the forward strand.
ATGCCCAGCTTGGACTGAGGTGTTTTTGAGTCACTAAAGCCTTAACGTCCCTGGCAGAAACCAGCCAACTCACCCATTAGAACTTTGCATAGTGTCCTCTCCAGTTCAAGTTCAGCCTCGAGCTTAGTAACAAATGGGTGGTAGGCACTGGGTTGTAGGCACCAGGGCAAGCTGTTCAGAGGTTTCATGGCTGTTACTCTTCAACTGTCAATCTAATTTCAACATCTGCCAGTCACTGAGAGCTCAGCTCATACATAAGAATGCGGGGTTCAGAGCCAGAAAGGAGGGTTTGTGTCCTACCCTACTTCACGATACAAGTCACCATCTCTGCAAAAACTTCTGTTCCGAGTACATGAACCTCTGAGATGGTATGTTAGGATTAATAACTTGACAGAATCTCCACCCTCCAGCCTTCAACAGAAGAGCTGGGTGTAACTCGGATTCTGAGCAGCATTTTCTGAGTCCAGTGTACCTGATAGCCTTAAAACACTTCCCTAGTGCCAGCCACTGGGTTGACATTATAGACCTAACTTAACTGTATCTCTCTGATACCCAGTACCCAACACTTGGGGTGTGAGATGGTTCAGGGAACCAATCAGAGGCCAGGATTTGGGGGTGGTGACTATGAGAGCCTCACACCTGGGCTGTGAGGTCAGGGGACCTGGCCTCAAGAGACTTGGTAAGTGGAGCACGGGAAGGGGCTAAGCCTACACAGCTGGCCTGAGACTTTGCCCCAAGGACAAGGATACCCATAAATAAAGCCAGGCTCAGTGTTCACCCTCATACTTGCCACAATGTTACTACTCAGCCTGACCCTTAGCCTGGTTTTCCTAGGCTCCTCTTGGGGTAAGTGGGCCAAAATCAACCCTAAATGAACAGCCTGGGGCAACTCAGCTCCCAGTACCAGCCCAGGAGCCAGGAAAGACAAATCTGGCTGGAAGGGAAGCAGCTGAACAGCATAGAAAAGGAAAAAGGATTCTTATTACATATGAGCTGAGCCCTCAGTGACTGGCTCTAAACCCCACATTCTTATTATGTATGAGCTGAACCCTCAGTGAGTGCCAGAGCATAGGAGCAAAAAGGTACCGGTAGGACTATGAAAGGGCAAAAAAGGTGGACGGGGCAACAGGCCTGGGAGAGGTTAGGAAGCTGAGCTGTTGAAAGTTAGATGTGTAGTTTAGGAAGAGCCCTCTGGCTACAGGAAGGTTATCAATTGTTCAGGGGTGGAAGGCTAGGGAGGAGACTATAACAGGGACCAAACAGAAAAGTGGTCTGGGTTGAAGGGCAGAGGCAGAGTTGGAGAGATGTGGGAAGTTGGATGGGGACTTGAGGAGTAGGCTGGATGGGGTAACCGTGACAGCTGTGAGGATCCATTAGGCGCTTCCATTAGGGAGTAGAGCTAGTATGAAGTACTCAATTCAGATCCTGCTGGGGGTACCCAGAAGAAGGTGTTTAAAAGTGGGCTGGGGTATGGACCCTCATCAGCACAATGGGCAGGTTGCGGCGTTCCTGCTATCAGTCCAGCGCTGAGCTTCAGTCAGAGGATTGTCAATGGGGAGAATGCGGTATCAGGCTCCTGGCCCTGGCAAGTGTCCCTGCAGGTACATGTACCCTAGGGGAAGGGCAAGGGTCCTGTGTGCTTCATGCCCATGTGGCCAGGGCCGATCCACCTCTCTAACCCCTGACCCCAGGACAGAAATGGTTTCCACTTCTGTGGTGGTTCTCTCATCAGCCCAAACTGGGTGGTGACTGCTGCTCACTGCAACATCAGGTGAGTGTGTGCACTCTACCTGCCCTGCTCAGCCCACCATTTCCCACCTCCTTTCCTTGGATCCCCCTCCTTGCTCTATGACTAACACTTTTCTCCTGTAGTCCTGGCAGCCATTCTGTTGTCCTGGGGGAGTATGACCTATCATCCAAGGCAGAGCCTGTGCAGGTGCTAGCCATCTCAAAGGTCAGTGGCTAGCTCATGTGTGAGATGCCAAACTGCAGGTGGGCTGCTCTGGATGCAGGAATTCAGGCATGCCCCACTCTATCCACCTCAGCACCAACTCTGGGTGCCTGTTCCCACCTTGGTTCTCTATTATCCATTTCCTGGCCCTGTAGGCCATTACACATCCAAGCTGGAACCCCACTACTCTGAACAATGACCTGACGCTCCTGAAGCTGGCCTCACCAGCCCAGTATACCACACGCATCTCACCTGTCTGCCTGGCTTCCTCAAATGAGGCACTCTATGACGGCCTCAAGTGTGTCACCACTGGCTGGGGCCGCCTCAGTGGCGTGGGTAGGAATTCAGGCCTAAGTTGGAGGGGGGAGAGAGGCAAGTCTGGGCCAGTCTGACTATCTCTTCCTGGCCCACAGGCAATGTGACACCGGCACGTCTGCAGCAGGCAGTATTGCCCTTGGTCACTGTGAATCAGTGCCGACAGTACTGGGGCTCAAGTATCACTGACTCCATGATCTGCGCAGGTGCCTCAGGTGTCTCCTCATGCCAGGTGAGCATGGACAAAGGGACCCTTTCCTCTGCACTGGCCCACAGCATAGCCCCCCTCTCCCAACCTGCCAAACTGACCTCTCCTCTCTCCTTCCCTGTCAGGGCGACTCCGGAGGCCCTCTTGTCTGCCAGAAAGGGAGCACATGGGTGCTTATTGGTATTGTCTCCTGGGGTACCACTAACTGCAATGTGCAAGCACCCGCTGTATATACTCGTGTTAGCAAGTTCAACACTTGGATCAATCGGGTCATAGCCTCCAACTGAGCCAACCAGAGGCCTTCTCCCCCATTTCAACCTAATAAAGACCCCAACCTCTTTCCTCTTGTATATTCTTGTCTTTCTCCTGGCTCAGGGAAAAGGAGAACCTCCTGGCTACCCATACCCACACTTGAACTTTTATCTTTTGACAGAAGGAGAGGTCAAGATACCTTTACAGTAGCCATCCCAGATGAGGCTCCTATCCTTCTTCCTCTGGGGCAATTCTTTGGTCTCAAAGTACAGAGCTAGGGCTGTTGGCATGAATGGGCAGCCTTCCCTGGGGAGGGCACCCTGTTTATTGAATACAGGGATACATTTACAAACTGAATACACAAAATAAATAACTGCACATTCCCCATCCAGGGTCCAAGAGAAGGCCTAAATGAGCCTATCAAAGGCCCCAAACTCCAAACTCCCTTGTCTTACTCTCAGGATCAGGTTTACCCTGGGCAAGAGAGGAAATAAATCCCTAGGACTTTAAGACCCTAGATATTTGGGAAAGTGGCAGGAAATTCTGAGGCTGTAAGCCTTGGCCTTTCTATTCCCTCTTGCCCAGAGCAGTAGGTACAGAGGAAGGAGCATATAAGGCACAGTCGGCTTGGCACAGAGTGGTCTCTTAGGTTTGGTATCTCACTGATGGTGGCACATACAGAAAGGGAGTGTGGCCCAAGACGACCCACTGGGAGCAGCTAAATGTGGATCAAATTCTCCCAGCTGGCAGGACACTAGGTAAGGCAGAGGCCTGGCCCTGGCCCATTCTTACCCACTGAAAGCAGCTATGGAGGGAGAATCCTTGGGCTTCAGCATAGTTTGTGGTGACAGGGAGATACCATGACAGCTATTCAGATAGTTCTGGCTCAGGCCTCTGGGAAAGCAGCCCCCCTCAACACACACCCACCCCTACTCTCCTTCAAGGGCTCCCTCTAGCCCGAGACTCAGTGGGGCCCAGGTTGAAGATTAATGCTATGAAAGGAAGTGGGCACAGGATGGAAAGGACAAGGGCAGCTCCCACAACAAGACCAGTACTCCAAGCACCCAGGGTTCAGAGGCAGGTCACACAGTATGGCTAAGTTCCAGGGAGAGATGCACAAAAGCTGAGAAAGGGCCAAGCAGCCCACGATCCTCCTGCAATATAGCAGCTCCTTCCTTTTTACTTCCTTTTGGAAGACTGGGTACCATTATAGCCATCTCCTGCTCACCACCGGCTGCCCATTCCCAGGCCAGACACTAGATGGCGCCCCCATGAAGCTGCAGATGAGAGGGGACAGTGGCCCTGAAGGAAGAGACAATAGATGGCACTAGAGCTGACAATGGGATCCCAGGGGAGGACCCTCTGCAGTGGCCGAGGTGCCCCCATCCCCCAGGTAGCAGCAGTGGGGCTCCCTTTAACCCTCACAGTTGGGAAGGAGGCGCCTGAGGAATGAAATGGGCATCCAAGGAGAAGGAGGCAATGGAGGTCTCCCCAAGAAATAAACTGAGTGGTGAACAGGAACCTCTTAATCAGTTCAGCTGGAGCTGAGGTGAGCCTTCATCAGCAGGGCTAAGGTCCATGCCAGGGCACTGCTTCCAGAGGTCCTGGCAAGTCTTGGGGCCAGGAGGGGTCTTTGGCAGCACCACAAAGACAGCTTTGGAATGGGAGATTGGGGCTTAGATCTAACCAGGAGTACTTGGTCCAGTCAAGATACCTGGGACCTGCAGTCTTTGGCTAAACCAAAGTTAAGCCTACCACTGGAGCCTAACCTTAAGGATTAGAATGCCAAAGAATGAAGGGAGTTAGGGAGGAAGGCTCTGTGGATGAAAGAGGTGTTCCAGAACCATTTCAAAGGTCCTAGGCCAGAAGATACTACCCAGCACTGCAAGCCCCTTTGGTCTGAGTAAGAGCCAAAGGATGAGGGAGACAGTGAAAGCTAAAACCTGTCCCTTCCCCCAACTCATACAGAGCAGCTGCATACCAAAAGGGTATCAGTGCAAGGCCAGGCTTCCAGATGAGAGGGTCTGAGCCTCCTGGCCACCCCGACTCCATCACATCAAACCCAGGTCCACTGTGAATAGGGGCTGCTGGAGGCATGGAAAAGGCACTGGGGTCAGGTACTGCGTACTACTGGCCATAAGGCCAGTTTCAAAAGAGGATATTGGGCCCAGAAGATGGCACAGCAGAGTGTGGACAAGCTGGGGCCACAGTGTGACTGTGCCACAGCTGGTGGCTCAGCCATTGTACTGCTGCTGATATCGCAGATTGAGCTCCCGCAGCTCACGCTCACGCACACGGCGTGACTTGTTGGAGCGTGTGGAACGGCTAGAACGTGTTGACTGGGCAGACTTGGTACTCTGGCAGCGTGAGGAGGCACGCTTGAGGAGGTTCTGGGAGATGGAGCGGTGCAGATTCTTCATCGATGAAGAGGCTGCCATGCTCACCACCCATGGGTGCCTCAAGGCCTGCAGTGCAGTCATTCGGGCTCCAGGGTCCACAGTCAGCAGGCGGTCGATGAAGTCCTTGGCCAGGTTGGATACACTAGGCCAGGGCTAGAGGACAAGGACAAGAGTTAGAATGAGAACACCCAAAACCACTCCCATATCTAGGTGATGCTGCCACCATAGTACTGGGACCTGCCCAGGGTCCCTGCATTCCCCAGGGTGACATCTCTCCTGGGCTTCCCCTACTCCCCCAACACTGGCTCAGGCTGCTGAGCAGGAGCTGCTCCCTAATGATGAGATATATGACAAGGAACAAAAAGTTTTTTTCCCCCAGGGAGTACTTTTAAGTACTCTGGAGCCAAAGCCTGGCTCACAGCCTACCTGAGGCAGAAGACCCCTAACCTACCTGACAGCTATTATAACTCAAGGAAATCTTAAGAACCCAAACTGTCCACCCACATCTTGAGTCAGACTTAAATTCCAACCCCTAGAAGCCCAGACCAGAACATTTTGAGGAGAACTTCCTATCCCAGCCATGAGGAGAAAAGGAAACAATTCAAAGCATCTAGATTGATCTGATAGAACCGGAGCTCCCAGGGCCAGACAGAAACCAATCTACTTCTCAGGAATAGCAATAAAGCTGAACCCCACAAGCCAGGAATCTCAACAGATAGATTAGAGACTTCCCCACTTCATATGCATACCCAGGCAAACCATGGAACCCTGCAGCTGCCAGCCAGTCTGAGGCAGTTCTAGAAGGGCCTATCACTAGACCTTCCCTATGGAAGCATCTCCATCTCCAGCGAGACACAGTCTCATACCAGGCACCATCCCCTGCTGTTTGTCAAGCAGCCAGCCTGTTAGTACCAAAGCAAACCAGATTGATCCATCTCTCCTGCTCCTCCAGACTCTCGCCTTGTCAATTACTGTGTTTGTGTAGCTGTGTCCAGAATGCCAATAGACTAATCTGTCCAATGGCCCAGCCCAGTTCTTTCTGGCAGCCCCAGCACACCCCATGTGTGAAGAGTTGGGAGCAGCATTGCCAGGATGGGAGGAATTCTCCAAGCCAAAGTAAATCAAGCTAATGTGATCCTGACCAATGGCTCGCAGCCTACCCCTGGTGCACAGAAGAACTTGCAGAGGAAAGTTGGTCAGGCTGAACACAAGGAGGTGATCCTCATCTACCCTGTTGACAGTGAGGCAGGGTTTAGGTTGACGTCCCAGAACAGCAGCTCCTGGGAGCCCTTGCCAGGCCTCCAACAGGGCTCATAAAAGTAAGACCTTCCATACTCCCCTATAGCCACATGTAAGGCTGCAAGTCCAATTCAGCACCTCCTAAAAATACATTCAGCCACCACAGCTCAACTCACCTGTTTCCCCAACATGCTTAGCCTCTGGAGCTTAAGTGTGTCTATCAGCCTATGACTGGCTGAGCATGAGAAAAAGAAAAATGATAAACAGTCATGTTCTTCAGTTTCCATAGATAGCCCTAATTGCTTGCTCTGGTGAAGGACACAATTCTTGCCTCAATATACATACTTGGGATCAGACCAAGGACACAGATGGGCATCCAGTGGCTGGCCAATGGGACAGATCCCAAAGACTACCTGGTCAATCTCCCAGAGGTTTCTAACTACTTCAGAACTCATATGAAGCATGGAGCCTGACAGAAAATATTGAGGTCAGCTAGCTTTGCATCTTAAGAAACTCAAGCATCTGTCTGCTCTGGCATTAGAGGACATCTTCTATATCTAGGAGTCTTAGTTACTTTTTTTATTGCTGAGTGAAATACCTGACACCCAAATTTCAGGCAAAGAAAGTTTATTTTGGTTCACAATTTGTAGAAGTTTCAATCCATAATCAGCTGGCTCCAGGGCCAGGTAATATGACAGAGGGGAGTCAAAGAAGAGAAACAGTTCATGGCAGGGCAGGCAAAAGGGAGCAAAGTAGCATGTGATGAGTAGTGGAAAAGCAGTAACGAGTTTCTTTCTGTCCCTTATACTCCAAATAGGTCCCAAGGGCAGGTAGCATTCACACCCAGAGGGAAGTACCCTCAATCCTAGCATTGAACATTTAACCCTAACACCACACAAACTAATCCCAGTATCACACACCCTAGAACCAACTACCTCTGAAAAGTTCCACCTCCAACAGCATGAGGCTTTAGGGAGACATCTAGATATAGGCTGTAACGCCAAGTACCAACCTACAATTTCAACAAGCCTCTGGGCTGTGTAGGTGAGAGGTTGGGTCTGCAGAGAGACTAGGAGGACATGACTTCCACTCTGACTCTGACCATCAAGTTGGTTACCTTTATTCCAAATCCAGGGTTCCTGAAGAGTTCTTGTCTCAATGCAGTTAGGCTACCTATTCCTGATATGTAACAGCAGAAGAGTGGAAAGGAAGCAAGAATTCTCATGATCATTGCTTTAAAAACTTCACCTCATCCCCCTACTTCTGCTGGATCAGTCTAGCTCTCCCTTTGGAAGGAGAGGCATCCACATGGAAAGACACTCTGTTCCACCTCAGAGGACTCGTCTCCCTCCTCCCCATTCTCTCCACTTGCTGTATACAGCTCTAATATCACAGGAGTCTGGCAAGAACACTTCCTAAGCCATTAGTGGTATCCTCACCTTGAGCCTATGGGCTAAGGGAACAAAGAAAGGAACCAGCTGCCCAACCAAAGGTGCTTCTTTCTGGCAGAGAGAAAGAAACTACTTGTTTCTGGCATCAAACTCCACTCACAGGCTGCCCTAGCCTTCCTCTGGCAGTAGGCTGACCACTTACAAGTTAGGTTGTGTGTGAAAAATGTGGGTCTCTTATAAATAGCATCTGGGTGATAGATTAAAATGTAGCCCACAGGGGGCACAGAGGGGGTCAGAGACAGAGAAGGTAAAATTGTGTGAGAATGCAAGTCCAGCAGCGAGCATTCTAATTGTACCATCTCTGAGTGACATGGGAAAAATCACACCTCCTCACTTATATCAAGAAGATTCTAAATATAATAAATTCTAAGTTTCTCCCAGTCTCTATAGTCCTGGGTTGTAAGAACGCATGTTGTAAGAACATCTTTTCTCCTCTACTGGCTACATGTGAGGCACACAGCACACCATCTGATGTTTCAACAGACCTCCTGACTTCCATCAGTGTTTTTTTTTGTTTGTTTGTTTGTTTTTGTTTTGTTTTTGTTTTTTTGGTGGGGGGCACACATTAGGGAAGACAACAGCATCTTACTAAGTTGCCCAGGCTGGCCTCAAACTGCAATCCTGCCTTAGCTTCTCAGGTAGCAGGGACTACAGCTGTTCCTGACTGTACCTGGCTCCTATGGGTTCTTTATCCAGCTCATGACTGGGAAGGCTCTCTGGCAGAGACAGCAGCCTTACCACAGAGCTGCCAGGGCAAGAAGGGAAAGAACGAAGTTGAGCTTCACTACCATGACTCAGTTTTTCCCTCAGCTTTGTCTCAAGATATATTTTTGTATTTTCAACTCCAGTATTCTTACCCTCAAAAGCCTCCTTTCTGTACTTATGTGGGCCTAAATGAGAGCAGAGAAAAGGGCACAGAGAAAATGATGGGAACTGGAGTTTTAGGGTTACTGAGAAGAGCAGAACTCTCAGTATGACAAGGACAGTATACTTTGATGCTGCCCATGAGGATAACCATTTTTTAAAATTCAGAAGGATTAGACACTGGGTGGCAGTACAGCCAGCATTTTCTCCTCTGGTTAAGACAGCCACTGTCCTGGCAGCTAGGTATCTAGGTCAGACAGGATCCATATGCTGGTACCCACCAGGCACGGGGTGGGAGGAGTGAGCAAGAGAGATGGAGGGGGGGGGGGAAGAATTCAAGGGGAGAAAAAGAAGGAAGATTTTTTTTTTTTTTTTCTGTTTAGTTTGGTTTTTTGAGACAGGGTCTTGCTATGCTGTTCAGGTTGGCCCAGGCAATCTTCCTGCCTCAGTCTCCAGAAAACTGGGATTAGAGAATGGGCTTTTTAAAAGAGGCAGGGATGGGACTGGGGAGATGGCTCAGCAGAATAAGCGCTTGCCTGGCAAGTGCAGGAGCCTGAGTTTAATCCCTGGTTCCGCCAAATAAATAAATAAACAAACAAAAAAACGAATGAATGAGATAGGGTTGATGGTATAGCCTGGAGGCAAGGTCTTGTCTAACCTAGCATGTGTAAGGTCCTGAATTCAAGCCTTAGCACCACATACACACATATACAAAAAAAAAAAAAAAAAGAGAGAGAGAAAAGACAGGGCACCCTAAAGGTTAGTAAAGCTGTGTTCTGAAACTGGAGATGAGTAACTTAATGTAATCTTAGCCCCCACTGGTACCCACAGAGCTCATGAGGTGAAGGGGGAAGATAAGAGATAAAGCAGACACAACTCAAAGAGCCACAGATTGCTGCTTGCAACTTAGTAGTTATTCTGCAGCCTATGCCAGCAATTTAGCAGTTTCACCACCAAGCCCAGTCTCAACTGTCTCAGGTCGGGGCTGGCACGGCAGGCAGGGATCGAACCCTGGCCGCTGCCCTCTGCCTAAGCAGGCACTGGTCCCCTTAGCCATCTGGCCAGCCCTGTCCGTAAAGGTTTGTGTCCTTAAGACCCTAGGCACAAAAGACATGGTTCAGAGCCTAATCTTAGTCAAACTAAGATGGCAGAATGAGTGAAAAGATGAACATAACAGCCTTCTGCTACACACTAACTCGCCATACTGACACAGAGCTCAGTCATAGGTACCATTTGCGCACTGGGAGACAAACAACCTGAGGCACATCAGGCATGAAGAAGGCTGACTTTGTATGATGGAAGGAATACGGCAGGGGCATGTGAAAAGGCATAGCCAGTGAGGAAGATGAGGTCTCCTGTAACAGTTCCATCCAATGGAGAGCATTGTTGTCCACCTTAGTGTGGGGCACAGGGGAGGAATGTGGAAAGCCATGAGCAAATATGAAGAGGTCAGAATATGGGAGAGACAATAGCATGGCAGTTCTCAGAGGAACTCAAGGGCCTAGAAGTGATAAAGCCTGTGAGAGGGAAGTGCTATCTAGGTGGAAACAAATAGTAAAAAGAGCAAGAGAAGGAGGGAGATAGCTGATGTCCCCTTTTATTGGGAGAGTCCTCAAAGGCTGGGGGTGAAAAATGGCAGTGATGAAGGGCTCTGACCTGGAATGATGAGCTGCTGAGGGGAATCAGAGGAAGGCCTTTCTGTAGGACAGGCTGAATGCAGCAGTGTGGGTGGATAGCATCTGCTTCTACCACCACAGAGATGTCATATTCCTGGGGTGTGTAACCAGGACAGCTGAGACACAAGAATGCTTAGAGAAGATGAGACTCTGGAGAAGCTAGTGATATCCCAGAGGTAGCAAATGAGGGGGCTCTTCTCCCCTTCACTAAAAGACTGCCTCTTCTCCCAACATAGAAGGAGCCACTCCTGCCTTCCTCAAAAATCTCCAACCACAGTGACCAATGAAAGTCTATTGTCGGGGCTGGTGAGATGGCTCTGCAGCCTAAAGCACCTACTTAGAACAAGCTAAGCTAAGCAAAAGCACAGCGACCGCGGTTCAATCCCCAGCACCACATGCCAGCCAGCCCCGCCCCCTGGTGGGCTGAGCTGGCCACACACACACACACACACTAAATAAATAAATAAATAAATTTAAAAAAAAAACAATTACAAGAAAGACCAAAAAGTTTATAGTTTGGTATTTAAGATTGTTAATAACGTTATGGTTTTATGTTTTATACTGACCGTTTGAATTAAG
>NW_004524587.1:14393903-14400260 GCF_000260255.1 Octodon degus
AAATAAAAAATAAAAAAATAAAAAAATAAAATAAAATAAAATAAAACAAGTATGGGATTATCTGCTTCTCTTCTTGGGATCCTAGCATACAAAGAGCACCATATACAGCACTTGACACCAGGCAGTCACAAGCAGGCAGGAAAAGAAGGGCTAGGAGTGGCTCATAACAAAGAATTGTACACAAATTTGTGTTTTCTTGTGCTATCAGCTATTGAGATAGAGATAGAAAAGCCATCCTTTGACCCCGGAAGCAGGAGAACAAAGGTAAGTCAATGGGTCTATCGCAGCCCGCACCCATAGAGGTAAGTAAAGTGAGACAATCAAAGCATCCAGACAAATCCACATCTAAGCCAGGAACATGTTACCTGCCTCCCTATAAAGTAAGTCCCTGACTATGAACACTTCTAACTCGAACTTTCACAGATGTAATATATAACATTCACAGGTGTACTGTGCAAGACTCACTTTGTCAGATTACAAATGAATCTGACATATAAATATTCTCCCAGATAGGAACATGTGTGTAAGTCAGGAACACGCTTTACTCTGTTGCCCAAACACATATCCAATCTCTGGCTCACCCACATCTCCTGATCAGCTGTTTATCTTTGCTCACCTAGCTATGTTCTGTGACATTCAGAAAGGAAAATAGAAGAGTCAGGAAGCGAGATAGAAGAATCAGCATACATAAACCAGGTTGCATGCCCATACCTCATAGGAGCCAATCCCCATCATTTGGAAAACACCAGGACACACTACATCCTCTTCTTCTCCTTTTATCTTCAACATTCCAGAGCAAGTGTTAGAATGACTTTAAGAAGTAGAAGCCTGGACCTGACATGGTGGTACATGATTAACCTCAACACTCAGGAGGTTGAGGCAGGAGAAACACTGTAAGTTCAAGATTAGCCTGGACTACATATCAAGACCTTTTATCAAATAAAGAAAAGACACATGGGAGCCAGTCATAGTACTGCATGCTTATATTTCCAGCAATTATGAGACTAGGCTTCAAGGGGATCATGAGTTCAAGGAACTACATAGTAAGTTCAAAGCTAACCTGGAATACACAGCAAGATCCTGTCTCAAAATTTAAAAGAAAAAGGAAAGAAAAAACGAACGAGAAGAAAAGAATCCAGCTTTTCAGGAGATTCCTTGGGCCTAGGAGTTCAGAGTTCAGGATCAGTCTGGATAAAAACAGCGACAGTGAGACTAGTCTCGGTCGGTCGGTCGGTCGGTCGGTCGGTCGGTCGGTCAGTTGGTCTGTCTGTCTCCCTCCTTCTCTCACACTGTTGCTCACTAGTTCATTCCCTCTCTGGTGTGGAGGTTATGTGGGGGTGAGGGGATGCTGGGGATTGAACTAAGCTACATCTCCCACCTTTTTTTTTTCCTGAGGTAGGGTCTCACTAAGCAGCTAATTGCACAGGCTTGGCTCTAACTTGTGATCCTCCTACTTCAGCTTCCCAGGGAGAGTGCTGGGATCACAGGTCTTCACCACCACAACCAGCTGACATCTGTCTCATTCTTTTTTTTTTTTAATTTTTATTTTTTTTTATTGACAACTACTTTTTCTTGTTAGCTGATACACAAAGATTATTAAATTCATTATTCATAATATAATCACATCACAGTGCTAAATTAATGAGAATTTACAGTAGAAATAAATACTATAAGTGAGCAGAGAGGTGACAATGACAGTGACCTGGGACCAGGTACTCAACATAAATAATAACAAATGTGAGTTTTCATTATCCAGTAATTTGGGGGATGGAAGCTAATGATTCTTTTCTCTAAGTCATTGTGCTTACCAAAAGGTAAAACACTAGAGCATTCCTTCTTTTTTTGTTTTTTTGTCCTGTCAGAGTTGAATAATCTCTTGGCATCTAAATACTATAGGTGTTTGAATTCAACTAAACAATCTAACACTGTCTAGCAGCCTATAATATTAGCGGGTTATCCTCAGAAGTTATTGACTTGAGCCTTTTACAGCTCATCGTATTAATATGGATTTACTTTATATACCACATTTTTATACTTTTCTGCTGAATGGTTAAGACCAAGATATAGCAAGACCTATATACCAAGAAATGTAACTTTTGTGTCTGATAAAGTCAGCCAAGTACTCTCAGGATTTATCCTATAGCCCTGTACTGCCTTTTGTATATTCTTTTGTCAGTGTCTGACATGAGGATGAGTCACGGCCACTGGACATCTGTCTCATTCTCATACATACACATACAAACACCTAGAACCGTTTTTATTTAAATTCCTGGTTTTTTGGGTTGTTTTTTTTTTTTTTAATGCATTTAGTACAGGGTCTACAGGGTCACACTACACAGATCAGACTTGTAGTGATCCTCCTGTTTTCAACCTCTGAAGCACTGGAATTACAGAGTTGGGCCACAATGCCAAGTCTCAATCACCATAGATATGAAACAAAAGCCTAATATCCCAAGAGAGCAGAGAGCAACAGACAGAGCCCAAAGGAGTTGCTTTCTCTCACTTGTAAATTCCGCAAAGCTGGGATTCAAGGCTACAGAAAACAGCTTCTCCTGCTGGTGCCCTGTTCTTTGTTCCCTTGCTTGGGATGTTATCACCTAACATTTGTGTAAACCTGGTGTTAGGTAAATGGTGAAAATCAATAAAAAAAAGTAGTTTGTGTTCACCAATGTAAATATACACATTCCTTAGCCTGCCTTTAGCCCTCAATAAATGTGAGATGTTTCTGAGTCTCAGGGCTCACTTTGAGAGAGATTAATCTCAGTGAGACCTCTAAAGCTATATTCATCAAGTCTTCTTGTCATTTCTTTCGGCACCAATTCATAACATACAACAGGGGTCAGCACAGCATGCTATAAATTCCTATTATAATTTTTTAAAAAATACAGCCCAGGTATGGTGGCACAAGCCTGTTATCCCAGCACTCAGGAGGCTGAGGCAGGAGGATCATTGTGAGTTCCAGGATAGCCTTGGCTACACAGTGAGTTCAAGGCCAACCTCAATTACATAGTGAGAACCTTGTCAAAGAAACATTTTGAAAAGGTTTTAAATCAAAAAAGGAGGAGGAGGAGAGGAAAAGGGAGAAAAGAAAGAGGAGTGAGAGAAGAAGGACCAGAGAAGAGGAGGAGACAATAGTAAAAGTAGGGGCCGGGGAGATGGCTCAGTGGAATAAGCACTTCCCTGGCAAGCATAAGGGTCTGAGTTCATTTCCCGATTCCACAAAAAAAAAAAAAAAGTAAAAGTAGCAGTTGCTACAGTTGCACTGTGGGGGAGGTAAGAGAAGGAGGTGAAGAGAAACTCAGGGTAACAATAAAAAGACAAATGTCAACTCTGACCTTGGGTATTCATCCTACTGCAGGGCAATGAGAACCAGAACTACATAGTGGTACCCCAACTTGCTGCCCCCCAAGTTCCTTTTTGTTCCCAAATGGATGAATGGCTACCGGTGCTGCCCAGATACCTATCCCTGAGAGGCCACTTCTCACCAGTCCTTATCAGCCAGGCAGTGGCACAGTGGGCTTCTTTCTCACCAACACTGTACTTGTCTGGCAGCACTTAGTCTCCAGAACAAGGCTCTGTGAGAGCCTCTTCTCAAGCCTACCTGTTCCTGTGCAGTCACCCAGGCTCACCAATAGCTCAGAGACTACCCAAGTGGAGGAGGGTGGTGCCAATTCAGGCTGCTGAACCAAGCAGATGGCACTACTGCTGATGGCATCACTCTCTCATCAGTCTTCTAAGAGCCTCTTCATACATCCTGCCTCTAAGAATAGAACTCTTGACAAAGGTAATGACGTTAGGCCAAGGATGTGACCTTTCATGTCAAGGAAAGAACAGCAACTCTATGCAAGAGGACCCTAACAGTATGAGTCTACAGATGATGACTCACTTGTGTCATTCTTCAGAAATAGCTCCTCCAAGCTTCTCTGGGACGTCTATGACAGGAAGCTTGCTTTCCAAGGTGGCTCTCATCCTCACACAGGCCTTCCTCACATCTGGCAGCATGTGTCTACCCTATGAATATTGCTCTCTGCACTATAGCACTCAGGCACTAGATGAAAACTCATATTTCTCCTCTTAAAGTTATCTCCTTGGGTTGGGGATATAGCTCAGCAGCAGGGCACCTGCCTGGCAAGCAAGAGGTCATGAGTTCAATGCACAGTACACCAAAAAACCTACTAAACTGAACTAAACTAAAAAGTCATTTCCTTTTACATCACCTCACCTCTTCTTACAAGAGTCCTGTATTTGCCCCAATACGTGAAGTACACACACAGTCCGGGTCCTTGATGTCCTTCCCCTCCCAGAGCCCACAGATAGCACTGGCCAGCAGTTTCCCAGGTACATTGCCAGTGGGGTCCCTGATTAGTTCTACAGTCCAGATCCCAGAAGAGAACACTCCCTGCTGGCCAGAAGCCCCATCTGCTTGCCATCATTTGGTACCCTTCCTAGGGGATTACCCACAATCACTGGTGCTTCCCTTAAGAAAAACCAGGAGGATCCCAGTTTTTATTTATCGTGCTCTTGTTCAATCCAAATATTCAGGTAGGTGCCTGTCACACACTAAGTCTGGACAGTGCAGAGTTTGTATTGATACATATATACACCATCTTCAAAGACCTCACAGGCCAGGGAGAAGTGTGTCCACAGACCATAACCTCAAAAGCACTGAAACCAAAATTTCAACAGCATGCTGAGGAATAAATCTAAAGGAAAGCAGGCTGCAGTGGGGCAAAAGTCAAAATCCTTGAAGTCAAATGGCCTGGATTCAAATCTCAGGCCTGCCACCCTTGAGCTGTGAGACCACAGACAAGTTATTTAACCTCATCAGCTTCATCTTTAAAATGTGAAAATTGGGCTGGTGAGATGGCTCAGTGGTCTAAGCACCTACTTAGAACAAGCTTAGCAAAGCACAGCACAGGGTCCGCGGTTCAATCCCCCAGCACCACATGCCAGCTGGCCCCACCCCCTGGTGGGATGAGCTGGCCACACACACACACACACACACACACACACAAATAAATAAAAATTTAAAAAATAAAAAATAAATAAAATGTGAAAATTGCACCCATGGGAATCATATGATTGTTGCAGAGATGGTGGATGTAGTATGACTGGAACTCAGGTATGCACTATACAATGGCAGCAGTTGGCATTATTCCTAAAGGAAGCATTCTTTTTTTTTTTTTATTTTAACATTTAGTGTGTGTGTGTGTGTGTGTGTGTGTGTGTGTGTGTGTGGCCAGCTCAGCCCACCAGGGGGCGCGGCTGGCTGGCATGTGGTGCTGGAGGATTGAACCGCGGTCCCTGTGCTTTGCCAAGCTTGTTCCAAGTAGGTGCTTTAGACCACTGAGCCATCTCTCCAGCCCCAGGAAGCATTCTTTTTATTTTTATTTTTTTGGCAGAACTGGGGATTGAACTCAGGCCCTTGTGCTTGACAAGGAAGTACTTATTCCACTGAGCCATCTCCCTGGCCCAAGGAAGCACTCTCTGAATTGAACTTTTAGTAGTTTTTTGTTGTTGTTGTTGTTCCAAATGCCTTCAGGGCAGGTTTGGCTGGCTTGAGTTGTGGGGATTGAACCACAGCAACCTGAGCTTGACTGCTTTGTTGAAGCAGCCACTTAAAAGAACTGAGCCACAGGGCAGGCCCCCAGTAGTTTGTTTCTGAGACAAGGTCTCCCCACATAGTTCAGGCTGGCCTTCAACTCACTATGTAGCTGGGCATGGTGGCACACATCTGTAATCCCAGCACTTGGAAGGCTGAGACAGGAGAATCACTGCAAGTTCAAGGCCAGACTGAGCTTCCTAGTGGGTTCAAGGCTAACCTAAAACTTCACAGCAAAACATTGTTCTCAAAAAAAAAACAAAAAACACCTCACTATGTAGCCAAGACTGGTCTTGAACTCACAAAGATTCTCCTGCTTCAACATCCTGAACGCTGGGCTTACAGGCATGCCACCACATCCAACTGAATTGAACTTTTAAACTTGATGAAATTTCTAAGGCCAACACTGAGTATGGATAGAAAGTCTGAGTAGTTCCACAAGTGACACCTAGCCACCAGTAACTGTCATGGTCATTATGCATATCCACAATACACTAGAACTTTGTGCAATATCCTATCCTCAAATTGTTAGAAGTGCTGGTAATTTACTTGCCATTCCAGTATTTATCTTATGTTTTACTCTTAGTACTTCTTTGCTATCATGAAAACTTTTTCTTAGTTTAATTGTTTTGAAACATTTAATTTTCTGAATATTGCTTAATCTTAATTTTTGTTCTAACATTTATACTGTATCTTTGACTTACAATTTATTTAAAAGACATTGTATGATATCTTCTCCTAGTATTAGAAACTTT
>NW_004524587.1:14401420-14413585 GCF_000260255.1 Octodon degus
AAGCAGAAGCAGAAGCAGAAGCAGAAGGCTATAGACTGGCTTCCACCAGGAAGGTCCAGGCAGGGCACTACCAACTCTTCAGGTCACAGAAGGTATCCTGGATTCTTCTCCACATTTGCTCTCCTGATGTCCCTCCTGTAGAGGTGGGCTTCTGATGCATACTCCTCTTTATGAATAATGGTTCCTTCCCTTCCTACCTACACGGAGAACCCCAGCAGCTTCTAGTTAGGCATCCTCCTGCTTACCTCTCAACACTTTCTGCTGCATTCCTCAGTCACTGTAAAGATTCTGGGGCTCCTCCTACCAGTTCCTACCAGAACTCCCAACACCAGGCCTGCCCTAGCCTCTTCCACTTCTGCTCTACTCCTCCCAAAGTCTTCTGCTTATGCTGCAGCTTTGTCACCAATGTCCCTTTGTCTACCCACCTCTTACAGGTAACCTCCTTTTCTATTCAAATCTATGAGTTTGCATGGACAGAGCCCAAAATAAATGTACTAGGCAGCCTACAAGAGATACCTCTGGGGGCCTGGGAGATGGCTCAGTAGAATAAGCATTTGCCTGGCAAGCACAAGGGTCTGAGTTCAATCCCCAGTTCTACAAAAAGAGATATCTCTGTAAGGGGACAGGAGATTAGAAAAGTGCCTGAGGATGGAACCAAGAACCATAGGACTTATTCCCTGGTGAGAAATCCTTCTCTTCACACCTTGCTGAGCTCAGAGTAGGAGGTACTTCATTTGTACTCTATATCCCCTCGACAGGTTTAGTACAAGATGGATGGCAGGAAGAAAGGGGCAGAGCCCAGCCATTTGACCTAAGCTCTGTAACTTAAGTTACAGGTTGCTCAGGCCAAGTCCCAGTGGCTCTATGCCAAGCCTGTGCTGCCATGTGTACGCCACCAAGGCCTCATCCTGGGGGCATTTCGTATTCTAATTCTTTTCCCCTAGGCAATTTACACTTCCATAGGATGGGGAACAACAGGTTTTATGTCTCTGATGCATTTTCTACAGATGTTCTTGTGGATGAGTACTGAGCAGTAAGACAAAAAGAATGGTCTTAGCCCAGCATGGTGGTGAAAGCTTGTAATCCCAGCACTTGGGAGGCTGAGACAGGAAGAATGTTTTGAGTTTGAGACTGGTCTGGGCTACAAAGTAAGCTCAAGGCCAGCCTGAACTGCACAGGGAGACTTGTTACAAAAAGAAAAAAGAAAAAAAAAAAAAGATTGGTCTCCAGCATAGAAGGCCTGATCTAGCAATAAGGTCACCTAACTACCCCAGAAAACAACCAGACAAATCCCTCTGAAGCCAGAAGGACCCACAGAGTGGATGAAATCTGTAGGGTCAGCCAGGTTCTTCATATCAGACAAGTTATCACCAGGGCTCACCAGGAATTTGACTCTGGAACTGGGAACTGATGCTTTCATTATACACACAAGCATGCACGCTGGAGCCCCAGACTCACGTCTCATTACTGCAGTACAGCAGGAATCAGAATCCTAGGACCCAATATTTTGGCTCCAGCAGCAGCAGAAAGCCTGAATTCAATCTCTATTCCATTCATTTATCATTCTCCAGCCTTAGACAATCAATAAGTAGGCAGCTAGATTATGCACACTCCAATTAGATAAAATGCCCAACCAGTAATTGGTAGAATCAGGAATTCTTAGATAACGAATTCTTTGTAAAAAGTCCTCCATTACCAGCTTTTAGGAAATCTCCATCACTTTCTGCCTCCCTTCCTTAGCTAATCTTGGTACCCCCCTTTATCAGCTGGACCTTAAATAGCTTGGCATCATGCAGAGTGATGATACAGCTCCTAGAGCATAACTATTCTTTCAATCTTCAAGCATTCACAAATCTATCATAAAATTTCAGTTTCAAGTACAACCTCATATGTTTCTCTCGAGTCTCCAATCCAGACAACTGAACTTCCCAACCTCAGGTATAGATGAACATATGCTTCAAGCCTCTCCCCTCAACAAGCCTACTTCCTGCAGGTTCTCCCCACTGCACCCCACCCCAAATACTGGTTGGTGTTTGTGTCATTTGGTTGGGTTGAGACTGGGTCTGGGTGAGGCAAGGTGGGGTGGAGTGAGGTGAGGGGAGGTTGGGTTTTGTTTTGAGACACAGTCTTCCTAAATTGCTAAATTTCCTGGGCTGGGCTTAAACTTGCCATTCACCTGCCTCAGCCTCCCAAACTACTGGGATTATAGACAGGCACCACAATACCCAGCTACTTTCTCATACTTTTGTGCATGCCATTTCTTTTTTCCCAGTCTCACTCATCTTGGCCATCCTCCAAAACCCATGTCCCACCTTCTCCACAGCTATTCATGACCACCCAGCCCGTTTTTAATGGTACATGTCTAAATATCTGATCTTCAAACTGTGGCCTGCAGGCCAATAGCACCAATATCATCCAGGTGCTTGACAAAAATGTAGGCTCTCAGGCCACACAGGACCCAAAGATTTGCATGGGCATTAAAGTGTGAGAAGCACTTGTTTCTACTCCTTCCCAGCAGAGTCCTGCTTTCTCTCTACATTTCTACATGGAGGTTAAGGATGTGCACAAATGAAATAGAATAGAAGATTGTCCCTTCCAGTTACTTCTCAGCCAGGTGGGCTCCTCAGAAATAGAGGCAGCAACAACTTCAAGTTCCTGCTGGCAGTGCTCTAGCAAGCCTTTACAGCTGTGTCCAGGGACACTAGGAGAGGTTATAATCATTAGTTTACACATACAGGCTTGTGCCCCCCTCGTGGCCAAACCCTAGTTGAGAACCACATAACTATCAGGGAATTAACCTCAGTACTACAGAAAAAACCACTGAAACATCAAGCAGCTTGTTCCCAAGTTGTTCCTCTGCCATTACCCATGCCTCTTGCCAACACTTGTACAAACATCAAAAGCCTACACTTGCCCTGAGAAACCAAACCTAAAACTTTAGCTGAGCCTTGAATCAAATCTAATTAGACCAGAGTAATCCCACAGTGGGTACTTCTACCTTATAGCTAAGAATTTGGAGACAATTTTACATTCAAAAAATAATAATAAAATAATAATAATAATAATAATAATAATAATAATTTTACATTCCATCCTCTAGAGTTCAGTACCTGTATGGTTCCATTTACTGCCCAGATCAGCATGCACATGAAAGTGGAAAAAAAAAAATTTTTTTTTTTTTCCAGACAGGGTCTCACTATGTAGCTTAAGCTGACCTCAAACTCATGGTGATCCTCCTGACTCAGTCTTCTGAGTACTGGGATTGCAGGCATACACCATCACACCAAATTTTCTGTAGAACCCCCAGGCTATTTCAAAATCTAAAAGTGGGCTGAGGATTTAGCTCAGTGATACAAATGCTTGTCTGGCAAGCATAAAGTCCTGAGTTCGATTCCCAGTAAACTCCCCACTTAATAACAATACCATAAGGACCAGCAAGATAGCTCAACAGACTAAGCGCCTGCTTAGGCAAGTGCAGAGACCAGGATTCGATCCCAGGTACTGCATGCCACACTGGCCCTGCCCCCAGGTGTGCTTAGCCAGTGACTGAGTCTGGGCATGGTTGCACACACCTGTAATCCCAGCTCTGGGGAGGCTGAAAACAAGAGAATCACTATGAGTCCAAGTTGCATAGTGAGACCCTGTACCAAATACATTAAAAAAATAAAATAAAATCTGAAAGTGATAGCAGGTCAGGCCTGAGCTTTCCATGAGGCTGATCACTTCACTCCAGAGCCCAATGGTCACAATTGTTGGTACAAACAGTCACCAACAGCCTCTATGCCACCTATCTCTCCTAAAAGTGGTGCACACAGACAACACCTCTCCTGTCCCTGCTACAGAGTGGGCCTAAAGAAAAAAGCTTTCCACCCTAACTTGCACCAGCTGTGTCTCAAAAGAGGGAAATTCTTAAACCCACAGATATACCTGGAAGCTGATAGAGAAGGTGATACACTATAGGACTTCAATGGCTAAAGGTCATTGTATGTATGAAGCTACTGGGTGACACCTACAGGGAACACAGCTTAGAGCCAATTGGTGGGATGAGTCAGGATCAGGCCCAAACCCCTAGAAGAAAAGATGAGCAGCAGAGGGGAGCTGCTACCACCTTTTCCTCTCTGTAGGTTGTACAAGAGGCACAAATAAACACAGTGGAATATTCCATGGGGATCATTCAGGGAAGAAGACCTTCCTGTCATCTTGTAAAACTCAGCTCACCTCCCACATTTTTTTTTTTCACAGACAGCTTGTAGTTCTTGTTCTTTCTTTCTTTCTTTCTTTCTTTCTTTCTTTCTTTCTTTCTTTCTCTTTCTTTCTTTTTTTTCAGAACCGGGGATTGAACTCAGGCCCTTGTGCCTGCCAGGCAAGCGCTTATTCTACTGAGCCATCTCCTCGGCCCTTGTTGTTCTTTCTTGAGTCCTTGCTTCCAACAATGTCCTTCCAAAGGACAAACCAGCTCTGATTATTTTGTACCACCTTTGACAACCAGCAGTGCTGACAAATTTTTGTAGGTATCAGAACTATCCAAAGACACAAAATAATGACTTGCTAGCTGAATCTGGCCTCAGCTTAATATCTTTTAACATATGAGCTGCTGCTTAAGTATATGAACTACACTCCAACATCTTAAAATCAGATATCTGGCTCCTCTTTTGAGTCAGATGGGGTCTGTGGCTACATGGAGTCCTCCTTGTGGCCTGGCAAAACTGGATAGAAGAGAAGCAACTGCTGCCTGAAATGAGGCATGTTCACTCTAGCTTACCCAAGATCCCACCTGTCTCATAGTCCCTCAGCCCACCTCTACAGCTGCCATGCCTGGTCACAGCTTCACACTGCTAAGGCCTACATCTCATTGCTCTCCTTCTTTGTTTGAGGATTTTTTCCAGTACTAACTACTATTTGGGACAGTCTGGAAACATCAGGTTTATTGTTGTTGTTTTTTCCATTACTGGGGACTGAATGCAGGGGCTTGGGCATGCTAGGCAAATAGCCTACACCGAGCTACATTCCCTAACACTCCACCAGAGATTTAATGGCCCCAAAGCAATTCTCAACCTATGAAGTACAGTTGGTACATTAAAAGACAAACAAAAAGCATACTTCCCTGGCCTTCACTGATGTGAGGCATGTGCCATGTGATTATTCACAAGATGCCCAAAAGGACTGAGTTCCAGTATTCTAGAGGGGAAGCCCACTTCAAGTACCCATTCCTGGCTTTCTCCCTTTCCTGCTTCACTTTCTCCAACCCTTTACTTGAAGTTACTGAAATCACTTTCCACAAAAATTATCTGCTTCCACGTCTTTATCTCAGGGCTCACTTTCAAGGGAACCCAAATTAAGATACTCTAGTCTTTTTACATAACCCGCCTGGCTCTCAGAGCACATTGGTCTACCCAAGTGCTTTTAGTTATACAACCTACCAACGACCTCCCCAATAGCCCTAAGACAGTGGCAAAATAGACTTACCTCCCCCAAGTAACTGTACTTGCCCCTGAGGATTTGACGGTACAGCCGGGTGCGGTTGTCATCCTCAAAGGGCATGGTACCACTGAGCAAGATGTAGGCAATGACGCCCAATGCCCACATGTCCACAGAGTTGGTATAGGGCTTGCGGACCAGGACTTCAGGAGCAATGTACTCAGGTGTGCCACAGGTGGTCTTCATGAGGCAGTCATCACCCTTCTTTCGGGCACTGGCCAGGCCAAAGTCAGTGATGATGATCTTAGAGTCAGTGCCTGGGTGGTAGTAGAGCAGATTCTCAGGCTTGAGGTCACGGTGTGTGATGCCCAGTGCATGTAGATACCGGACGCCATCCAGCACCATCTGTAGCACCCTTGTGGCATCACGCTCAGTGAAGGAACCCTTAGCAATGATGCGGTCAAACAGCTCACCACCAGTGGCTAGCTCCATCACCATGTACACACGCTCTTGTGTCTCAAACACTTCGACCAGCTGGATGATGTTAGCATGGCGCACCCGGCGCAGCACACGAAGCTCAGACTCACACACCTCCCGTCCCTCTCGGTACTTGGTCTCAATCATCTTGATGGCATATGGCTGACGGGTGGCCCGGTGTTCTACACGTACCACTCTGCTAAAGCTGCCTCGACCAATCAAAGCCTTGATGTCATACTTAGCTGTCACACGTGGGTCGAACTTGGCCCTGTACTTTGCCACTCTGGCCCTTCTCGGTGGTTCTGAAGGAGGAGGCTCCATGTAGCCGGTATTTGGGGCACCATTGCCAGGGGGTACATACTGACTGGCAGCTGGAGACCCAGTCTTGAGAGGGCCAACACTGTCTACCTCTGTGATGAAGTGCTTGTACACATCATTCTTAGTGCCACTGAAGGGTTCCACCTTCTTGACCAGATCCAGCTGGATATCCTTGGGCGGCTCAGGAAGGACCTTGCTTGTCCCACAGCCCATCACGGACATGGAGGCATCCTCTCCAGCGAAGCTGGCAGGACCTGCTCTGCAAGCAGTGCCCCGTCTACAACTATTTAGATAGGAAAAAAAAAAAAAAAAAATTAACATAACTGAGGAAACCTCTGAGGAGACACCAACCACTCTCCTTTATTTTTTATTATTATTTTTTTAACCACCCTCCTTTAGCCCCCTAAGTCAGAATAAGACTGCACACCTGACTCTAACATGGTTCCCCAGAAAGAAGATGACTTTAGCCTGTGAGCATTGAGTTAAGGCTCAATGGAGTATGTATGGCCTTGACTTATGTATAACTGGGTCTCAGTCTCATACTGCTTGTCTAAACTAACAAGAGGCAGGAAGATATACCAGGCTCAGCTGGTACCCCCACCTTCTTTCCTCTACCTGGGTTCTGTCTCCTAGCCGAAGTCTCATATTTCAAACCATTACTCTGGTCTTTGCCTCACCACACTCTCTCCTGGTTTCCACTGCTTTGCTCATGCACAACCCTCCCTTAGTGCTGATCACCCTATTTTGGAGTCTCTCCATTCGCCAGCTCACCAACAGCTGGACTCCTATGAAAAGCCCAGAGTTAGCTCAAATTCATCCCAGTGAACTTAGAATCACAAGCCTCAGCACACTACCACTACGTAGCTACAAAACTAGCCTGATTTCATTAAGAGGCAAAAGTTCAGAGAAGATACCAGCACTTCTAGCTGGATGGGACTCGGACTATAAACCAGGATTATTTGCTTCCTTGGGATGAGGATCCAGGAACCCATCTCATTTATTTCCCAGATGAAAATATTTGGCTATTAACACCTATGGGCTGGATAGGGTGAGGTGTTAAAGTTACTTCTTTCCAGTGGTCACTGCCTTTTTATCTAGACTGCTATCTCTATCTCAGAACTTAATGGGATAAAGAGAAAATGTCTTACGAATTATACAAAACTGGAAATGATCAATTCAGATCAAATATTTATTAGGTGACAAGAATATAAGAGTAAGATATGGTTCAATGTAGGTTATATTTTAATAAACACACACACATACATACACAGAGCTGGTAATCTCACCATTCTGGGAGACTGAGGCAAAAGGATGGCAAGTTCAAGCCCAGCCTTGGCAACTTAGCAAGCCTCTGTCTCACAGCCAGGTGTGGTGGCACACATCTGTAATCCCAGCACTAGGGAGGTTGAAGCAAGAAAATTGCTATCAATTTAAGGCCAACCTGGGCTACACGGTGAATTTAAGCCCAGCCTGAACTGCACAATAAGAACCTATCTTAAAAATAACAACAACAGGGGCTGGCGAGATGGCTCAGTAGTCTAAAGCACCTACTTAGAACAAGCTTAGTAAAGCACAGGGACCATGGTTCAATCCTCCAGCACCACATGCCAAACAGCCCCGCCCTCAGGTGGGCTGAGCTGGCCACACACACACACACACACACACACATAAATGAATAAAAAATTTTTAAAAAACAACAACAAAAAAAAAGATTATGTCTCAAAATAAAAACTAAAAAAAAACAGGTGAGGATATAAAAGCCCTAGGTTCAATCCCCAGCACCACCACAAAAAAAAAAGAAAGTCAATAAACTTACAGTCTAAGTGAAAGCATAAAAACATATATGAAGGGCTGGTGAGATGGCTCAGTGGTCTAAAGCACCCACTTAGAACAAGTTAAGCTTAAGCAAAGCCCAAGGACCACAGTTCAATCCCCTAGCACCACATGCCAGCCAGCCCTGCCCCCTGGTGGGCTGAGCTGGCCACACACACACAAAATAAATAAATAAATTTAAAAAAAAAAAAAAAAACATATATGAAGCTAGCTCTAGATCAAATTCCTGGCATCATCACCTACTCAAAAAACAAAAACAAAAACAAATCAGATCATTTCAATAAGTTCAAGAAACAAGCATAGACCCATGTGGAATGACACTGGGGTTAGGGAAGGTTTCCAAAAGGAGGTCCTCCCCACACTGAATTTTGAGGCAAGAATGAGTAAGCAGAGGTGGGAGTGGTGATTCAGGCAGACAGAACAGCAAACTCTAAGGCCCAGAAGCTCAGAATATGCATGGGAATGAGCAGTGTGATAGCGCAAAGCCAAGGCTTGGGGATAGTTTTTGGAAAGTCAGCAGAAACTACGTTACAGAAAATAGTACAAATGCTGGAGAAGACCAGGGCTTTCTTAGCAAATGACTGAGAGCTATTGAAGGGCTCAGAAGGAAAGACAGGCAATCTAATCTGTTATAAAGAAGAGTGAGACTAGGCTAGAAGAGGGTTAAAGTAGACTATAAGGGCCAGTGAGAATGTATGCCCCAAGGAATGAGGTGGAACTGAAAGATGTCTATGCCACAGACAGAGGCTAGAGGCTCTGAAAGGGAAGAAATAGTAAACAGGGACAACATCCCAGCCCTTCCCTCACAGCCTGGGTACAGGGTCAGCAATGCAACAAGAGCCACAGCTAGATTAGCAATGGGAAGAGTTGAATTATAGGTATGTTGTAGTACATATGGGACATGCTTGTGATACCTTTCTGTGTGTCCCTGGATGTAGAATCTAACAAGTGAAAAGAGCTGGTCAGCACTGGGGACTCTGTAACTGCCCAAAGTTAGTGCTTGGGGCTGAGGAGCAACCAACACATCTCTTCACCCCCTGTGAAACAGGCAGACAAGCCTAGCAAAGGCAGCAGAGCAGTCCCTAGCAAGTTTCACTGTTGTACTTTGGGATCACAGAGAACCCACAGAAACTATCAGATTACAGTGAGTCAAGGGCCTGAAAAGGCCAGCCAGACAGCTCAGCAAACTAAAGCGTCTGCTTAGGCAGAGTCCAGTGGCCAGGTTTTGATCCCTGGTGTACTGTGCCGGCCCCGCCCCAGGGCCCACTGAGTTGGTGATTGAGACTGGGCATGGTGGCACATGCCTGTAATCCCAGCGCTTGGGAAGCTGAAAACAGAATCACTACGAGTCTGATCCGAGTTTGATCTGTGTAGTGAGACCCTGTACTAAATACATTTAAAAGGGGGGTGGTGCTGAATTCAAGGTGGTATGGCCCAAACCTGATCAATAAGGCCAACTCTTGGGGCTGGGGAGATGGCTCTGTAGAATGTGCTCCCCTGGCAAGTGCAAGGATCTGAGTTCAATCCCCAGTTCCGCCAAAAAAAAAAAAAGGCCAACTCTTTAAAGGAACAAGTTCATCACTTGAAACCTTGATTACAAATATCCATCAAATAATAAAGAGACTTTTGGAACCACAGTTTTTTTGTTTGTTTGGCTGGTTTTTTTTTTGTTTTTTTTTTTTTTTGGTGGAACCAGGGATTGACCTCAGGCCCTTGCGCGCTTATTCTACTGAGCCACCTCCCCACCCAGCCACAGGTTTTTTTAAATCAGCGTGTCAATATAATTATCAGCAGAAAAAAAAAAATTTTTTTTCTTCTTCATACAAATGGGAAGAATTCCTCCATCAATTCAAGTTCTTTTTGATCTGCTACAGTTCTTACTCAAAGTGAACTTACTTGGCAACTTAAGATAACAGAGTTTAAACAAAAGCATTCAGAAAAGATTCTTTTCCACAGAAGCCAAAGATTAGAACTATAGACTTTGGAATTTTGTAGACTTATCTCTTCCTTCAGGAAAACACAAGCCCTCAACAGAGTAAAGGGTGGAAGCTCAAGAAAAGGACTACTCTTCAGCCAGTACCCTGAGGCAGAACACAGGTCCCTTGCCCCTGAACTCCAAGACCACTAGGTAAGCAACACTGACCACCACTGACAAGGAAGACAAACTGCATGGGTGACCCAGGAAAACCATTCAGATGTCATTTCTTCCTAGTGAGGCAGAACTCTACACTCACAAGTAACTGTCTTCAGGCATATACATTGGGAAAAACTTAGGTTTTTGAAAGAAAAAGCTTGACAATTTAAACAAAGCCTGTACAGAGACCTAAAGTTAGCAGTAAGAGAGCTGCATTTATTCCATTTAAAAACACTTCAAAGGCCAGCTACTGCTGATACTCTGCCATCCCAACTACAGACACTGAACGTAGAGAAAAGGTGCTAGCTCTGAAGGAGAGAAACAATAGCCTCCAGGTGATCCCAGCTGTTCCACACTTCAATCACATCTGGTAACTTTTTTTTTTTTTTTTTTTTTTGGTGGAACCGGGAATTGAACTCAGGCCCTTGCACTTGCCAGGGAAGCGCTTATTCCACCGAGCTATCTCCCCGGCCCCTTGGTAACTTCTCTTTCCACATTGGTTAGGTGAAAATCCAGACACTGGGTCAAGGGTAGTGGCTGGTACAACTCGTGAAGAAGGCAGAGCCTTTTCCTACTCCTAACTCTTGTGTATATACCAGCACAGTGATCATGTGGAAATTGGGGAGCCAGAATTAGAGATCTCCTAGGAGGGTCACACTATGTTGTTAAAAGTCACTGGGTGTGACAGTATGTACTCTAACACATCTTGCAGAAGTATGCAAGTTATATTCTGCTCCACACCTTCACCTTAACAGCCTAATGTGAAGTACAACTTGGGAAAGCAAGTATATTGGACAGTGCTAACAGGAAGGAACACTCAGCACTACTGTCCCCACTGACATGGTACACAACAGCAGGCCTAACAAGGTAGGGAGACTTGTTCAAAGCTGCTAGGTATGCTGGCGAAGAATGGACCCAAGACTCATCCCCATCTAGGGTGCCTTGTACCACACGGGAAAAATACCAGGAATGTCTGGGGCCAATAAAGCTTCACTTTCCCTAAACCACTGAGCTGGTATATCAACACATCTCTATAAAGCACCTTTTCTGAAGAGCCTGTCTTCAGAAATCTCAACTCCAACTATGATCTAGGTCCTACTGCTCACTGCTCTATTCTAGCCTGCCTTGAGGGCTACAGCTGCTAGCCCTTTGAAAAAGAGGCCATTTCTCAGGTTTCAAGAACTCCCTTAGGGGCTGAGGAGATGGCTCAGTAGAATAAGCGCTTCCCTGGCAAGGATTGTTCAATCCCCGGTTCTGCAAAAAAAAAAAAAAAAAGACCTCCCTTAGTATCTAGCAAAGTGCAGAACTCATGGTACACACTCAGTGTTTGTCAATAATGAATAAAATGTGGTCTGTTCTTAAATTTCTATTTACTATTAGGGAATAACCTCAGAACCTCAGAAATTTTCAAGGGCCAAGAACAGTACAAACCAGTGGTTGACCCACAGCCATATTCTCTGGGCATCCATGTAAACATGCTCAAAGATAAATTTTCTTTTGGCCTTACAGATTATCTCAACTCCAAAGTAAATCTGTCCACAAACTTCCAGACCTAACTCCACTTATAAAGAAAACCAGACACCTGGGAGCAATTTCCTGGCCACCAAGGCCAGATCTGTGAATGTCTTCCAGCAGTGAACTATAAGCATCTACCCCTCTCCAATACCAGCTCCCAAGATTTTTCTCCGCAGAAAAGCTTCACAACCTTTTGCCTATAAATTTTAGATTTTGAGGCTGTATTTTAGAAGACTATGTAACAAAATCACTTAGGTAGAAACCTCTCAGTAATATGTAACTGCAAAGTGATACTTCTGACCATCATACTAGAAAGTTAAGAGGCTGGGTGTGGTGGCCCATGCCTGTAATCCCAGCAGTGGGGAGGCTCAATCAGGAGGACAGCTGCATTTGAAGCCAGCCTGGGCTACAAAGTGAGCTTAAATCAGCCTAAACTGCATAGTGAGACCCTGTCTCAAAAAGACAAAAAA
>NW_004524587.1:14414125-14416530 GCF_000260255.1 Octodon degus
AAAAAAAAAAGAATTAAACTAGGTGTTGACGCACATGCCTGTAATCCCAGCACATGGGAGGCTGAGACTGGAGGATTGCCGTGATTTTGAGACCAATATGGTCTACACAATGAGTTCACAGCCTGAACTACTTAACAAGACCCAGTATCAAAAAAAAAAAAAAAAGAAGAACTAAGATGCATTATGTATACATACCACCCAACAAATAGAATCTTTATGTATTCCAAATATGAACTAATTGTTTTTAAATTAGGGGTCAGGGATATAGCTGAGTGGCATAGCACCTGCCTGGCAAACACAAGGCCATGAGTCTGATTCATAGCACCAGTCAGGCAATCGAAGCCAGGCATTATGGCACACATACATATTGCTAGCCCTTGGGAGGCTAAGGCAAGCGTATCACAGCAACTTTGCAGCCAGCCTGGACTATACAGCAAGTTCAAGACAAATCTGAACTATCTAGCCAGACTGTCTTAAAACAAAAATTAGAGTTATAGCTCAATGGTAGAAAACTAGCCTTCTCCTGTGCAGGCCCTGGGTTCAATCCCAGAAGGACAAAAAAACATAAAAAAGAAATTTTTTTAAGTGAAAAAGTGGAAATTTAAACAGGAAATTTAAATCCCCAATTATCCAAGGTTAGGGATTTAGCTCAGTGGTAGAGTACTTGTCCAACAAGCACAAGGCCTTGGGTTGATTCCTTAGCACAAAAAAAAGAAAGGAGAAGGAGGGACGGTGTGGAGGGCGGGGAGAAAAGATGGATGGATGGATGGATGGATGGATGGATGGATGGATGGATGAAGGAAAGAAAGAAGGAAGGAAGCAAGGAAGGAAGGAGAAGGGAGGGAAGGGAAGGGAAAGAAGGATAAACAGTAGATAACATGTAGATACAACAGAATGCTCTGTAGTTGCTGAACAAAAACATGAAGTAAATTAGAACTGGGAATATGGTTCAGTGGTAGGTGGATTGCCTAGCAAATTCAAGGACCTAGGTTCAACCTCCAGGACACTGGGGCAAGGGGTCAATATTGGTAAAGAAAATGACACCAGTCATTCAGTGTACAATTTTATTAAGTGGTTATATGCAGAATCCATATCTGTGACACACTGTTAAATAGTTTTAAAAGACTAGGTAAGTAGGCCGCAGTGACATGTGCTTGTAAGGCAGGAAGAGCCCAAGCTCAAGGCCATCCTGGGCAATTTATCAAGACCTTGTCTCAAAATAAAAAAAGTTTCAAAAGGCCTGGGAATGTAGTAATGTCCAATGAAAGTTTTTGTTTTAGTTTTAATGTATTTGGTTGTTACAGGGTCTCACTATGCAGCTTGGACTCAGGGATCCTTCTATCTTCAGCCTCCTCAGGACTCTGGCTGGCTCAGCCTGAACTGGGGGAGGAGCTGGCATGGCATGTAGTGCCAGAGATAGAACCACAGTCCCTGAGCTTGATGTGCAGGCACTTTAGTCCACTGAACTATCTCACTGGCCCCCCAATGAAGGTTTTTTTTTTGTTTTTTTGTTTTTTTGGGGTTTTTTTTGGCAGAACTGGGGATTGAACTCAGGCCTTTGCACTTGCCAGGGAAGCGCTTATTCTACTGAGCCATCTCCCCTGCCCAAGGATTTTTTTAATGTTATAGATATATGAGGTACACGAGAAACTATTAAAAATGACTGCCTCAGGGGCCAGGGAGATGGCTCAGTAGAATAAGCACTTGCCTGGCAAGGGCAAGGGTCTGAGTTCAATCTCTGGTTCTGCCAAAAATAAAAAATAAATAAAAATGACTGCCTCTGGAGATGTGGAAATATGAAGGAGACAGGCAGAAGAAAGGAAAAACTAGGGATGTTTACTGCTCACTTAACATATTTCTTTGCTGTTGCTTTATTTTAAAAGCATCATCAGAGGGCCGACCTAATAGCTCAGTGGACTAAAGCAACTGCTTAGGAAGAGCACTGCGGCCAGGGTTTGATCTCCTTGGTGCCATGCCCGCCCTGCCCCCAGGGCGCACTGAGACTGAGCATGGTGGCACGTGCCTGTAATCCCAGCACTTGGGAGACTGAAAAAAGGAGAATCACAAAAGTCTGATCTGCGCAGTGAGACCCTGTAGACCCTGTCCTAAATACAGAAAAAAATAAAACCATCATCAAGTATTACAATTTAACAGTTGTTTTGAAGCCAGGTGCAGTGACACATTATTTGTAACCCCACTACTTGGGAGGCAGGAAGAATCCAAGTTTGAGTCCCACCTGGGCAATTTAGCAAGATCCTATCTCAGCATAAAAAATAAAATGTAATTTTAAAAAAATAGGGGGGGCTGGTGAGATGGCTCAGTGGAGGGCCGCCCACTGGTGGGCTGAGCTGGCCACACACACACACACACACACACACAAAATAAATAAATAAATAAATAAAAAT
>NW_004524587.1:14420585-14421806 GCF_000260255.1 Octodon degus
TTCTCTAATTTTGGTCTGCAAACTTAGGTTGTTAACCATCCAGTTGATATTTCATAATAACAACTTTTTAGGTTTTTTGTTTTTAGAGACAAGGTCTTGCTATATAGTTCAGGCTGGCCTTTAACTCATTATGTAGCCCAAGCTGGCTTTGAATTCATGGTGCCCCTCTTGCCTCAGTCTCTCAAATGCTGCATTACAGGCATGTGCCACCATACCCAGCTAACAATTGTTATAACTCATTTTTTGGGGGGTGGGGGCAGTACTGAGGATTATACCTAGGACCTCACATGTGCTTTACCATGCTCTACTGCTGAGCTACATCATCCCCAGACTTTTTTTTTTTTTTCAAGACAGTCTTACCAAACTGCCCAGGCTGTCCTTGAACTCTTAATTTCAAATAATCTTCCCCAGCCTTCCAAGTAGCTGAAACTACAGGTATGCACCACCATGCCCAGCTATTGACTCTTTTTCTTTTTTCTGTCTTGAGATAGGATTTCACTATAAGCTTCAGGGTAGGCTTGACTCACTTTGTAGCTGAGGATGCCCTTGAACTCAGTGATCCTCTGGCCTCAGCCTCCCAAGTGCTAGGATTGCAGGTGTGTGCCACCATGCCGGGAGATGACTCCTTAAGTCTCTCCCCAGCTATCAACAAGCAAAACTGCTTATCTTTTCCCAGAGTTGAACTTCTCAAATTTTCTCCATGTCTAAGATATGCAGAGAATATACTAGTGTATAAGATCCTACTTCAATGGAAATAGCTGTTCTAAGCTATCCTGAAGCTTAATGAGCCAATACCTATAAAATAATCACATCATCATAAAGTTGGGGAGCTGAGAAGAGAATGAAAGTTCCACATGTAACATGATCACACTTACAAAAGAAAGTGGAAGGCTAGGGGCCAAGGAGATAGCTCAGCAGTCTAAGTGCCTGCCTAGCAAGCACAAGGACCCAAGTTCCATTCCCTGAATTACACTCTGTGCCAGGACCACAACCAGGTGTGGTGTCATGCGCCTGTAATCCCAGTTCTAGGGAGGCTGAGACAGGAAGATCACTATGAATTCTAGCTGCATAGTGAGACCCTGTACCAAATAAATAAATAAAAAAAACATTTTTTAAAAAGGTTGGCGAGGGCCGGGGGAGATGGCTCAATAGGATAAGTGCTTGCCTGGCAAGTGCAAGGGTCTGAGTTCAATCCCTAGTTCAACCAAAAAAAAAAAAAAA
>NW_004524587.1:14422246-14426349 GCF_000260255.1 Octodon degus
AAGGAAGGAAGGAAGGAAGGAAGGAAGGAAGGAAGGAAAAAGAAAATAAAACGGAAGGCCAAATCAAAGTCTCACTCAGTTTACTAGGAACTTGAGACAGAGAGAATGCCAGTATCTATTTCTAATTAAACAGATACTAGATCCTGTAAAGTCATTCTAATTATTTTCCTGAAGGCTGCACTTTCTCTATCTCATTTATATTACTTAAGTACAGAATTGCAATTAGACCCAGACAAGATGCTTATTCTGCAGTCCCACCCTCTAATGTGTTAGCTTTCCAATTCTCTTCTAGAATGGCCAACTGCATTTATCCTAAGGACATGCAAACACAGCACTGTTAGACCTTCCTCTGATAACCAGAAGAACTTTGAAAAAA
Source organism: Octodon degus (assembly GCF_000260255.1). NCBI lineage: Eukaryota > Metazoa > Chordata > Mammalia > Rodentia > Octodontidae > Octodon > Octodon degus. The sequence continues at coordinate 14,422,623 of NW_004524587.1, forward strand.
AAACTCATGTAACACATGGCAACTTCCTATTCAAAGCTCAGTCTAAAAAGCAAAACACTTATTAAAATGAGATTTTTGTCAGGCATCATCACATACACCTGCAATCCCAACACTTGAGAGGCAAAAGCAGAAGAACCAAGAGTTCAAGGATGGCCAACTTGGGCTACACTGCAAGTTCATGAACAGCCTGGACTACACAGCAAGACTTTGTCTCAAAATACAGAACACAAGCCAAGCATGGTAGTCCCTGCCTCTTATCCAAGCACACTGAGATGCTGAGGCAGGAGGATCACAAACTCAAACCCAATGTGGGCAACTTATTGAAATCATCTCAAAATAAAAAATGAAAAACAAGGGCTGCCCAAATAACTCAGCAGATTAAAGCATCTGCAAGCAGGCACAGGGGCCGGGTTCCATCACGGGGCCTGCCGTGCCACTCCCATCCCCATCCCCGTCCCTGTCCCCGTCCCCGGAGCGCGCTGACATGGCAATGGAGACTGGGCATCGGGTGCGCAACTGTAATCCCAGCTCTTGGGAGGCTGTAAACAGGCAGATCACTATGAGTGCAATCTAGTAGTGAGACCCTGAACACCCTGTAGATCCTTCCCTAAAATACAAAAAAAAAAAAAAGAAGAAGAAAGTAAGAACACAACCGGCCCATCCCCTGGGTGCACTGAGCTGGCAACCAACTCTGGGCATGGTGGCGCACACCTATAATCCCAGGGCTGAGAAGTCTGAAAACAGGAGTATCACTACAAGTCCAAGCTACGTAGTGAGACCCTGCACCAAATACATAAATGAAAAAAAAAAAAAAAAACCAGAAACCACAGCCAGGAATATAGTTCAAAGGCACAGTGCCTGCCTGGCAAGCCCAGGTCCAGAGGTCAACTCCTAGTACAAAAAGAAAAAAAGTGAACATACATGTTTCCAGTGGGGATAGTGTGTAAAACTGTAAACATATCTAGAGCACAAGGGAATGAACCCACAGGGCTAATGGAAAACTCACTTAACAACAAACTATGTAACGACAGCACAAAAGTACATAGGTATTAGCCATGTGTGGCAGCAAATGGTGTAAACCTAGAACTCCGGGAGGCTGAGGCAGGATTGAAAATTTAAGCCTAGCCTGGGTGATTTAGCCAGACTGTCTCAAAATTCAAAAATAAATGGGCTGGGGAGATAGCTCAGTGGAATAAGTGCTTTACAGTCCTGAGTTTGATCCCTGGTACCACAAAAATAAACAAATAAAATAAAGGGCTGGGAGTGTAGCTCAGTATGAAGGCCCTAGTTCAATCCTCAGTACAGGTGGTTAAAAATGCCCAAGTGTTGATTGTAGTTAGGCTTTTACAAATTATGAAGAGCTAAGAAGCTTGGCCTTTCTCCTATAATCACTAAGGAGCCAGTTTTCAGTAGTGAAGAGACTATTTAGATTTTTCAAGCGGGAATTATCACGTCAGTAGCTTCACTGAGGAGCAACGAGTAGGATCAGCTTCCCCTTGCCAGGATGTCGGGTTTACATGCAGGCAACCACGCTGGACCGAAGCCTGCTTTATTCCAGCCAGTATAAAGAAGCAATCAGTTACCCCTTCAGATTCTGGTGCTCAGTCGCAAAGAAAGAGTGTGCAATAAGCTTTGGACAAGGAGACAATGGGCGTCACCAGATTGGTTCAATGTGACCTGCGCTGACCGCTGGATCGCTAAAATGAAGGGCAGCTGACCACATCTACCTGGCCCACTAGAAACGGGCTGCCCAACATGCAACACTTTCCAAAACCAAACCAGTCTCGGCCACTGGCGGCCCAGAGGAGCCATCGCCCGGCCTGCTCTCCCGTTCTGCAGACCCTAGTGCAGACCAGCCAAGAGCTCCAGGCTGCGTAGAAGTAGGCCCCTGTGCTCCAGGAAACAATGATACTGCAGCTCCTTAGCCCCTCCCGCCCGCCGGCCGCCAGCCGCCAGCCGCCGCCCTGAGACAGGTCGCCTCACCTCGAGCGGGCGGCGGGCTCTTCGGCATCTCGGCGGCTCTGCGGACAGTATCTCGACCGTGGCCAAGGCCACAGCCGCTGCCGCCGTCGCCGTCGCCATCATCCTCCCGTATCAGCGTGGTGGCGTCATCACAGCGCGCGCCTGACGCCAAAACAAACCTGGGCCGCCTACGAGGAGATAGATGGGCCACTTCTAGGAGGCTTTCTGGAAGCCCGGCGAGGCTATTGGGCGAGCTGAAAAGCTGCCTACCAATCAACGTCGTGGGGGCGTGGCCTGACGCTCTCCTTGGGGGTGGGCGTATTTGTTGCCCAAAAGGTCTGTGTCCGAGGGCTGTGAAGCTAGGAAAAGGCTGTAGCGCGGAAGGTACTGAGAAAGTTTCAAGTTTCTGCTCGAAAGGTGAGAACCTTTGAGCCTATCAGATGGCTCAGCGGATTATAAGCGCCTGCTTACGCAGATGCAGGAGCAAGGGGTTCGATCTTCGGGCCTGCCGTGCCGTTCCTGACCCCGGGGCGCGCGGAGACCGGGCGAAGAGACTGGGCGTGGTGGCGCGCGCCTGTAATCCAGCGTTTGGGAAACTGTAAACAGGAGGATCACTATAAACAGGATCTGTGTAGTGAGACCCTGTAGGCTCTATACTAAATACATTTAGAAAAGAAAATAAAAAATGATGAGGACCTTTGAAGAATTCAATGAGTTTCAACAGGTTTGTAGAACTAAACTGCTTCTTTCATCAGTGAAATCTGTTATTTTTGTTTTGTTGTTTTTGCTTTGTTTTTTGTTTTGAGACAGGGTCTCACTATGTAGTTCAGGCTGCTCTTGAACTCACTGTATAGCCAGGCTGGCCGCCTACCTCAGCCTCAAGAGGGCTAGTATTTCAAGTATGTACCACTACGCCTGGCCAAAATCTGTTTTTGAAAACTACACTTAAAATAATTTTGGAGCAGGGCATGGTGGCGCACATCTGTAATCACAGCACTAGGTAGACTGAAGCAGGAGGATTTTTGTAAGTTCAGGACCAGCCTAGGTGCATAGTGAGACACTGTCTAGAAAAGACACACACACACACACACACACACACACACACACACAAAGAAAAAAAAATGTATCAAGGCTACAAAGCAAACAGATATTTTGATTACTATTCATACTATTCACAATGACTGTTATGTAGAGTTAGAGTTGTTTCACTCCTTTACAATAAAATTCAAATTTCTGGAGGAAAAGAAAAATACTACAGATGATACAGTCGTAGTAACTTCCTTTCATTTCCCCTTTTGCAGTCCTTTACTTATTCAAGTATTTTTGTTTTGTTTTTGTTTTTATTGGAGACAGGGTCTCTCTGTGTAGCTTAGGCTGGCATTGAACTCACTATGTAGCCTAAACTGGCCTCAGATTCATGATGATCCTCTTGCCTCAGCCTCCCAGTGCTGAGATTATAGGCTTGCACCACCAGGCCCAGATCATTTTTTTTTCTTTTTAATTTATGAAAAGAGCCAGGGATGTAATTCAGTGCAGAAGTCCTGGGTTCAATCTCCAGTATCACAAAAAGTAATTAACTTATTAACTAATGATAGTAAAATATCATTCTGTCTATTTTACATAGTTGGGATTTGTACAAGATTTCATTTAAAGAAAAACAGGCATGGTGGCACATGTGTGTAATCTCAGTACCTGGGAAGCTGAGGCAGGAGGACTGCCATAAATTCAAAGTCAGCCTAGACTAAATGAGACCCTGACTAAAAAA
>NW_004524587.1:14426449-14459861 GCF_000260255.1 Octodon degus
AATTGTTTTTAGCTAGGTATGGTGGAGCATACCTGTAATCCCAGCACTCAGGGGACTGAGGCAGGAGGATCAATGTGAATTTGAGACCAACCTGGGCTACATAACAACATTCGAGGGACCCTGTCTCAAAAAAAAAAAAAAAAGAATTGTTTCCAGTGGGCAGGGTAGTATATGCCTGTAATTCCAGCAGTTTAGAAGGCCTGGGCAATATAGCAACTTACTGTGTGTTAAAATAAAAAACAAAGGATAGAAGGTGGGGGAGGGAGGGGAAAGTAAGGGGGAATATGAAGATGTATTGTGTACATGTGCCAACTCCCATGATGAGTGGAATCATATACTGTTTTTTGTTTGTTTGTTTGGTTGGTTGTGTGTGTTTTTTTTTTTTTTTTTTTTTTTTTTGGCAGAACTGGGATTGAACTCAGACCCTTGCGCTTGCCAGGGAAGCGCTTATTCCACTGAGCCATCTCCCCGGCCCCCATTATATACTGTAAACAGGTACACACTAATAAAACTAAAGGACCAGAGATGTAGCTCAGTGCAAAGGCCCTGTGTTCAATCTCTAGTATCAAAAAATTAAAAACGGGCTGGTGAGATGGCTCAGTGGTCTAAAGCATCTGCCTAGAACAAGCTAAGCAAAGCACAGGGACTGCGGTTCAATCCCCCAGCACCACATGCCAGCCAGACCCGCCCCCTGGTGGGCTGAGCTGGCCACACACACACACACACACACACACACACATAAATAAATTTCAAAAAATTCTTGTTTATTTAAAAAAAAACAAACAAAAACAAATGTTTCCAAAAATCTAATGGAATTATTAACAGGAATCTGGGGCCAAACAAACCTGAGATCAAATCCCAGCTCTGACATTTACACAGCTATATATTCTTAGGGACAGCATCTCCCCTCCTTAAGCCTCATTTTTCTATTTATGTAATGGAGATCATAATGATACCCTCACATAGGGTTAAAAATAATATATAATGCAAGTTGAGTCTAACCCTCACATAGGGTTAAAAATAATATATAATGCAAGTTGAGCCCCCCAGAAGTCCACACCACACCTCCATTTTACAGATACTCAACAAATTAATTAACAAAAATTTATTGAACCTTGTGTATAGGTTCAATACACAAGGTTCAGTAAATTTTTGAACTTTGTGTATATATGCTGCTCTGGGCTCTGGGGAAGAGCAGAAGGCTTTGTAGGCAAGAGGTATGTTGAGGCAGAGGTGACTACACCCAGGAAATCCAGGCACCAGATTTTCTTGTGAACAGTAAGCTACTCCTCATCCATATAACTACAAATATGATAACACTATCACAATGATGTTCTGACCTGGGCAGCTGTGCCAGAGCCCAGATAGCTTGGCCACCAGCCTATCCCTGTCCTCCAGCTCTGGGATAAAACACGCAAAGCCCTTAAGCCCCTGGCCAGAGAGCAGATTCTTTCCCCCCTCAACTGCCCTCCCTACCCAACCACTCCATGGAAGAGTAAGGACTTAGGGAACAAAAAATCAGGGGAAAAGTAGGTCACAGTAGGAGGATAGTAATCCCCCAATGGCTGGCCGAAGCAGCTGGGCCCCTGCAGCAGGCAGGCTGCTTCTGCCTTCCACCAAGGCTGGCTCTGGAAGACTTTGGGGACTCTGAATTCCCACAGCTTACCTCCTAGCAGTATGCCCATGCTGAGGGGACTGCCCCAACGTGGTGTATCTATTCTGGAGTCATTGCCAGTCCAAGTTGATAACTATAACAGTTCTTCTGCTGGATTTAGAGATTCAATCTTTCATCCTACATATTCCACAAGTATACCCTTTATACCCAGCCCTAGTTTGCTGTAGACACGAAGAGGACACTTGACCCTTGAGGAGTTCACAGTGAGGAATTCTGACCTGAACCTAGACAATAATAAGCCAGTAGTATCAGTGCTGGGGTAGAAGTTTCCCAAGGACTGCACAGACTTAAAGGTGGCTTTATTTCAGTTTACAGTCTGGGTTCTGGATTATTTCTTGGAGGTAATACTGAATAAGGAAGAGTTCACCAGGAGGAAATATGGAAGAATATTCTGAATTAAAAAGGATAGATGTAAAAAAAAAATCCTCAAATAAAGGGGTTGGGGAGCTAGCTCAGTGGAATAAATGCTTGCCTGGCAAGCTCAAGGTACTGAGTTCAATCCCTGGTATTACAAAAAAAAAAAAAAAAAAAAAAAAAACTCAAAAAAGGATTGATGTTCAAAGACCCAAAGCAGTGAAATCCCTATTTTTCCTTCTGGATAATTCCAGTGGTCAAGGAGAGGGCAGTCTGGGGAGGGTTTTTCTCTTGAAGTTTCTCCTTTAGGTGATACGAGAAGATGGGCACTGACTGGTTGACAGAAATGGAGATAAAAGTCCAGGTGAATGAAGCATAAGAGCAAAAGCAAAATCATAGCAGAGGGAAGGAGTTAGTTGAAGCAGCAAGCTAGTCACCACAATGGGAGGATGTGTAGGAACTGTGGATAACAGAATTCCTACATGCCTGTGTGGAAAGCTCTGGAGACACCTGCCACTCTGGGGCCTAAGCAAGCATTTCATCAGGCCTGAGTATCCTGGGAAGTGATGGCCTCCCACCATGGACTCCAATGTAAACCTGGCTTGCTGATCTCTGGAATCCCATGGCTCCCCCCACCATTGCTTTTGGTTTCCTAAAGTCCCCTCTACTTCATCCCACCTTTTCTGCATCACTTGGGTAGCATCCTTATCTCCTATTACCCACTAAGTGAGCACCGCTTTGCCTGTCTGAAGCCTCCTCCCTTGTCCCAAAGGACTGGGTATGTAGCTCTTTTTGCTGCTACATAGAGGAGCTGTAGGAGAAGACAGAGCGGGCTTATGTAGCACCTTTCAGACAAGGAAAGGAGTTTATAGTAACATGCAGTTTTTCAATTTAGAAAATAGAGATTAAAGTAGAAGGAGTGATAATAGAAAATGGTAAGGAGACTGAGGTAGTGGCCACACAAATCATGATGTGGACTAGGGTCACCATTTCCTGTGAGGCCTTCTCCGGCCCCGGCTTCTACCTATGCTGATTTTTGCCTTGCTTTTCCTCTAGAATGAAATATACCACATGCTCTTTCCAAAGTTTCCCGAAAGTGTTGTTCGTTTTTGTTTTTTGTTTTTGAACTGGGGAGATGGCTCAGTGGAATAAGCGCTTCCCTGGCAAGCGCAAGGACCTGAGTTCAATCCCTGGTTCCAAAAAAAAATGTTTTTGAGACAGGATCTGCTATGTAGTTGAGCTCACACACAATCATCCTCCTGCCTCAGCCTCCTGAGTGCTGGGATTATAGGAGTGTGCCACCACGCCTGGCCTCAAAAATGCTTTTTGTTTGTTTGAGATAATCTCGCTGTGCCATTCAGGCTGGTTTTGAACTCACTGTGTAACTCAGGCTGATTTTTTTTTTTTTTTTTTTTTTTTTTATGTATTTAAGTACAGAGTCTACATGGTTTCACTACCCATATCGGGCTAGTAGTCATCCTGTTTTTAGCTTCCCAAGCGCTGGGATTACAGGCACATGCCACCACAACCAGTCTCAATTGCCATCTCAGTGCTGACAGGCACACCAGGGATTGAACCTAGTAGGCGCTTTAATCCACTGAGCTATCTGTCTAGTCCTTAGTCTGATCTTGAATTCTTGATCCTTTTGCCTTAGCCTCCTGAGGGCTGGGATTACATGTGTGTGCCACCATTCCTGGCTCTCACACCCCCAAAAAAAAATCTTACGAGATTGTTTTAACTCCATACTGCACACTTTGCAAAGAATAAGTTTGCAGAGAGCAGGGGCCAGAGGACTTTTCATTGTGACCCTGGTTTCTAAGCTTCAAATCCTGTTAGGGCTTGATTTGCAGACTCTGACAGAGGTTGCACCTTTTTCAACAGCCCCTCTGGCCAAGAGGAGGAAGGGACTGAGCATAGCACCTGAGTTTGTCTTCAAGGCTGAGGTGATAGTTCAGCAGAGGGAAGAGGAACTGAGATGTCAGGAGCCTGGAGACAAAAAGGAGGCTGTGGAGAGGTCCTACATGAAGGGCAGGCTACCACCTCTCCAGGGACCATGATAGGAGGGGGTAGGTAGTGCTAAGAGCTGGGCCTGACAATCCCCACAATCTGATCTCCCCCACCCCAGCCAGCCCAGGAAGGCAGACAATAGCTATGCATTCCGGCAGATTTTGGATCTCCACCAGAACTCTTGAGACCTGCGAGTAATGGAAAGTTCTGTGCTGCAGTAGGGAAAATGAATGTTTGTGAGCAGGAAGACTTGAGTCCCCAGTGGTGGCTCTAGGCTCCGCCCATCCCACGCTGAGGATCAGCTTCTAGGGGCCTCTGCCCCAGCCAAGGGGCCACAGCTGGGAGAAAGCAAGGAGCTTAATGCAAATATAAATACCTTTAATGAAAGCTTTGTACACTCTGCAGAGCCCGGGCTGGAGGTATGGTTGCTGTCATTAGCCCCTTTCCACTAGGCCAGGGGCCCCAGGAGGCAAGCTAGTGCCAAAGCAGCGGCCAACAGGGAAGGTGTGGGGGCTGGGGCAGGTGCAGGCCCTGTCACCCGCAACGTCTCCTGGTTGGTCTCTGGGCTCCCACCACGCTCCCACACGCGCACGGGGGCACCACACAAGGTGTGCAAGTTATCTGGATTTGGGGCACGGCGAGCTTCTTGCTGTAGTGACTCCCACACGGCAGCTGCCTCCTCAGGGCAGCCAGACAGGACCAGGGAGGCACAGGCATGGAAGTCATTCCAGGACCTGTTAAGCAATGTGATTAGGGGAGTTGGGGTAGGGTGGGGGCTCAGGTTTGGGGGTGGGAAGAGGTTCATGCCCCAGGATAGTGCAGATTGAGCTGTGCCTCCCACCTTCCCGTACCTGCAGATAGTCTCCAGCTCGCCTCCGCGGCCCATGCCGTCCCCCAGGCGGATGAGACATTCCGCAAAGCCCTGGTATATGGTATCACAACGATTTGGACCCTCTGTGGCTGCTGCTAGGGGAGATACAAGGACTGGGGGAGGGGGGGTGATAGGATGAGCCAGCCTGCCCCCAACCCCCAGGGGCTTGTTTACCTGGGAGTGCTCTAGAGAGGTGACTCAGCGAAGAAAGGGCACCCTAGGGAACTGAGCAGTGTGTCTTGGGATCCACTGCCTTGTTCCTTTCAAAGCAGAACCCTTGGGATGCAAGGTCAGAGGAACAGTGGTCTCAGGAATTGAGGAGGTTTCTCCTCTAGGCTTCTGGAGCTCTAGGTCAGATGAGGATGGTCCATAGCAAGGAGCTAGGATATTGTGGAGGGGTTAAGGGCTGGAAGTATGAGACCACAGACAGATGGGAATCTCTCAGTAGCCTCCATGAGCTTTGCTTGAGCTTCTGCCTCCTCCTTAAAGATAGTTTATATCTTGGATGAGGTTGAACAGGATAGAAAGAGGTCAAGATCTAGGCCAGACCCTCACAGGGAACTTCAGAGATCCCATGGCCAGTCCAGGAATTCTTTCAGTGGCCATGGGCTCCCTTTAAAAGAAGGGGAGGGGGCAAGGAGATGGCTCAGTGGAATAAGTGCTTCCCTGGCAAGCGCAAGGGGCTGAGTTCAATCCCCCATTCAAAAAAAAGAAAAAAGAAAAACAAAAAAACCCAACAAACAGATGGGCTGTAGAATCTTAGGGTTCTTCCTCAACCAAGGCTAAGCTCATGTTTTTATTTTTTTTATTGGAAATTGAACTCACAACCTCACGCTTGCCAGGCAGGTACTGTGCTGCTGAGCTATCTCCCTGGCCCAAATGCCTCACTTTTAATTCTGAAGCCACTGACACATTTCTAGAACCCTCTTAACTCCTTTACCTTGGCTCCCAGCTCCCATACACACTCAATACCCAGCCTGGTAGGGGACTTTTAAGAAGGGTGCAGCCTAAACCAAGATCAAGACCCCCACACTCACCTACAGGCACCAACAGCAACAGCTTCAGGGCATGGGGTGGCTGCCTCCAGCAGCAGCAGCAGCAACCTGGGCAGCCACGGCAGCCGAGCATTGTCCCTGGCTAGGAGCCTAGTGAAGGAGCTACAAGCCGCTGGAGCCGCCTGTCGGCCCAGCCCCCAGAGGGAGGGACCATGATTGGATGGGAGGCTGGGGCGGGGCCTGAAGCCCGCTCACAGCTCCACCTCCAGCACCTAGACTGGCAGAGAATCGGGGACCCCCATAGAGCAGAAAAGGCCAGGAGCGCACAGGGTGGTAAGAGCGCACAGGGTGATGAGAACGCACTGGGTGATGAGAGCTCACAGGGTGATGAGCAGCCCTAAGTCCCTTACCCCAAAGTTTGAGAGGGGTATCTTGGAAAAAAACAGAACAGATGAGTGGGCAATTATGCTCCGAAGGTGGGCATACTTACACTGACCTCCTCCCCACTGGGAGTAGGGCAATTTCAGTTACATCAAAGACACACCAAACTCATACACATACTCCATTTTATTCAAAAAACATGTAATTGAATTCTCAATGTTTTTCAAAAACAAAAAAATCCAAATCGGAGGTAAAAAGGAACACAGAAAACTCAAGTGGTGTTACAATCTCGGGGTCATGCTCCAGGCACGGCAGAACCCAAGAAGGCACAGTACCTGTCGTGGGCCCAGCCTAACCCTGGTGGCTACCACAATCCATAGACCACAGCCACTGCATCCTGTCCCCCACCCCTAAACACCTTAGGTGGAGGCCTGAGCAGGTAAATAGCAGACACAACCCCACCTTGGCCTAGGCCTGTCTGCTGGCCTTTAGCGTCACCCCACCCCTGCACAAGGCAGGCTTAGCTGCTAAGAGAGGCTGGGGGTCACAAGGCCATGTAGCATCAAGCTGAGACGTCGGGCTGCTTTCCCAAGCGAGTTGTGTGGCTCAGCCTGCAGGAACTGGAAGAGTTTCTGTCGAACTTGGGCCATGACTGAGCTCATATGGTCGCGAGTGATGGGGTCGCTGTGGTCCAGGTGCATCACAGCCTCTTCCAGGTAGCTGAGGGTAGGTTAAAAAGGACAGGCTACAGATGGAAATGCCTCCTGGTGGCACTGCTGCAAAAAGGGATTGGTGGCAAGGGAAGCCTCTAAACCTCAGATGGATAGAAGCGGAAAAAATTAAGAAGGGGTGTCAGGCAGGAGTATTACTGCTTTGAACTGCTCCCTCCCTACTGTGCTCTACAGCTCATCTGCTTATGCCTGACTACCCTCACTTACCTGAGCTTCAGGTCAGTTCTAGTGCCAAGGTCAGATGCCAACTGCTGGATGAGGGAAAGGAGCACAGGCTGGGAGAGTGGGCAGGGTGGCTGCCCAAAAACCTGGGCTGGGTCCACAGTTTCACACACATACAGCACCAGGTTCAGGTCAGCAGCAGTCAGTGCCTGAGGGCAAAACAGGGCAGCAGCATTTGTAACTATTATCAGGAAGGAATGCCTGTTTGGTATGTGGTTTCGAGGAGGAAAACCACAGAGTGGGCTACTGAGAGCTCCAAAGGGGATGCTCAAGACCTGGTGAGAGTACTATTGGGTTATATGGTACCCTAGAAAGTCAAAAGGTCAGAAAACACTTCCTGAGGACGGTGATCATTGGATAAAATGAGTTGAAGTGGTCTGTAACAAATGAACAACACAGACAATACCCTGGAAACGAAAGAGAATCAAAAACAGTTTTCTAGTCAACCCATAGCCTGGTAGATTGTGTGGAACATATGATGGGTGAGCTTTGTCAGGAGATACTTGACTCTTCCTACTAGCACCAAACATAGTCATACCTGCTGGAAGGCCTGATTTAGGTGGCCCTGTTGTAGCAGTTGCAGGATATGAGCTTGCTGGGCATGGCAGTCAAGGTGAGAAGAGGGGACAGGTGTGCCTGCAGCAGAGCGCATGGCCTGCATGATGCTGGAGGTGACGGCAGCCTGCTGCTCCTTGAGTGCAACACTCACTTCACCCTTAACGATGCGCTGTACCTGTGCTAGAATTGACTCCTGCAGGCTGTAAAGAAAGGAAAATGAGGCAGAACTGGCTAAGAATACTAGCCTGGCTCTTTTCAAACTCACCACCTTGTCCAGAGCCCTGCTCACACACCTGCCCACAGCTACGTGCAACTGGTGCTGCACCTCAGCCCGAACACTGCTAGACACAGTGGCCGCCATCTGCTCTGTGGCACTCTGGAGTGTGCTAACCAGGCCTCGAAGCTGGGCCAGCACAGGTTCCCTGGCCTCCTGTTCCCGTACCTTCCGGCTCTTCATGTGGCTCTCTAGCTGCTGTAAGTCTGAGGGGGTTACCATGGAGAGTGTAAGAAAAGTGATAGTAGAAGAGCATGCCCCTCCTACAGTGGGTCTTAATGACCCTACTCACATTCCTGTGTGCCTAGCCGAAAGCTATCATTAATCTGCTGGAACATGGCCTGACAGCTTTTCTCGAAGGCTGGCAGCACCACACTCTGAAAGGCTTCACGGTAGGCAGCTTGCATTGGCCCCTGCAATGTGTCTGCAGCAGCTCGGGCAATAGCATCTGTCAAGTTCTGGAGTAAAGTGAGGGACCCAGTTGAAAGGCCAACCTGACCTGACAACCCCCTCCCCTCCAATCCTGGGCCCCTATAACACCTTGGACTTGAGCAGCTTAGAGATGTTCTCTTTCATACTGCCCTCCACAGCTGTGAGCTTGGTAGCCACTGAATTGTTTAACTGGTTGGCCACAGGCTCCAAGCTCCTGGAGACACCTGGAAAGGGGAGGGGGAAGGAGAGGGAAGGAGAGGGGAGGAGAGGGGAAGAGAGGGGAAGAGAGGGGAGAGGAGAGGAGGGTGGGCTCAGAAAAGGAAGCTTAACAGGTACCGCTTTCTCCCACCTGTCCCACCCAAAGACTCTATGAAAAACTTACATGGAGGAACCGTCTTCTTGATCTCATCCCGTAAGCTGCGCTCTAGCCGCCCAGCTACAGCTGAAGATAGTGCTTGAGACAGCTGCTGTGTAAGCTGCTCTTGTAACTGTCCACCCCACTGCTGTCCCTCAGCCAGTGCCCGCTCCAGCCGCCTCTCTGCATTTTAGCTAAGGAACAAACCTAAGCATCTCCCATCACCCTTCCTAGTGTGTTCCTTCTAAGAATGCTGTCCCCCTCTGCCATCACCCTCAAGGATACGTTCCTGCTCGTGCCGTGTCTCAAGGGCACGTTCTACATGGCCTGTGACCGTGCTCTGCAGGCTTTCAAGTTGGTTACACAAACGCTGTAGTAGCTCTTCTTGGCTGTGCCGTAGCTCTGCCAGCTCTCTCTGCTGCTGCCAAATTAGTGCTGGCCAGTCCTCAGTGGGCTCTGACACCTGTCAGTAGCACAAACAGTCACATGATGTCTCCTCCATCCATCCCCAGCCAACATATGGGAGTGACCCAGAGTCCCTCCCAACCTCACAGGGTAGGGTCCAAGAGGCACAAAGGTGTTTGATCATTTACCTGGTGCTCTGTGAGCCGGGATCCCACAGCTAAATCCCTGCCATAGGCAAGAGGAACTTCAGGCCATGTCAGGCATCCTAGATACCACCCATCTCCCTGGCCCCAGAAACTCCCCCACATACCCATCATCCTTCTTGTTTTTCCGTTTGAGCTTGGGTGAAGAACGAGGAGATCCCTTGGACTTCCAGTCCTTAGCAGGCACCCGGGGAGTGGGGATTTTGGTTCCAAAGCCTGCTGAGGCAGAAGCAAGGCTGGCCACCTCATCATCATGGTCACTGTGGGAAGGGCAGATGGGATAAATGCATGCCCACTTGTTGACCTTGTCTTGTGAAGGAAATGGTTTAAGGTGATGCCCACCTTTGTTCAGCACTAGTGTCCTGGCTGTCATGCTGTTGCAGCAGATGATAAGGTGGTCGGTGGAAGGCCAAGCTTTTGTGCTTTTCCTGGAGGCCATTCCTGGGGCTGAGGGGACAGGGCAATTCAGCAGTGGATCACTCTTAAGGCCCCCTTCCCACCAACATACTTTTCCCCTCCCAAGTTCCTTACCTCTCTGCCAGGGTGCTACAGGTCTCACGAGTAATGTCAGGTGCTGTAGGCCAGACCTGACTATCAGAGGTTGCAGCCTCCTGGGTCAAGGCTGCCTCCAAGAGGGAGGGGGTACTATGGCGATCCCCATCCCCAGAGCTAACATCCAGGCTAAGCTGAGGGCCAAGCTCAGGCCCTGCCCGGGGCCGTGGAGAAAGCAGATGTAATGCTGAGGCAGCTGAGGCCATACTGTCTGATTCAAGGCCCTCAGGAGCAGATGAACCAAAGCCACGGGACAGGGCCTCAGATGCAATCTCAGGGATGTCCTGGGACAGGGCAGTGGAAGCTGAGGAAATAACATCAGGGGAACGGGTGCGACTGGGGGAGGCCTGAGGGAGCCCCAGAGGCTCTACTTCTTGCAGCTCCAGGGACAGTGCAGAGGCAGCAGTAGATACCTATGGGCCAAAGGTAAAGAGCTTAGATGTTAGGAGGTAGGGCACATAGAATTTAGGCACTGATATTATTTGTACTGAAATGGGAATAGTGCCCAGGAGATGCAGATCAAAAATAAGGGCCAGCCAGATAGCTCAGCAGACAGGGGTTCTATCCCTGGCCTGCTATGCCAGCCCTGCCCCCGGGGCACACTGAGGTGGCCATTGAGACTGGGCATGGTGGCACAAGCCTGTAATCCCAGTGCTTGGGAGGCTGAAAAACAGGAGGATCGCTACAAATAAAATCTGTGTAGTGTGGGGCCGGGGAGATGGCTCAGTAGAATAAAAGCTTGCCCGGCAAGCACAAGGTCCTGAGTTCAATCCCCGGTTCCACCAAAAAAGAAAAAAAAGAAAATCTGTGTAGTGAGACCCCTGTAGACCCTGTACTAACTATATTAAAAAAAAAAAAAAAAAAAAAAAAAATAGGGCCACAGCCCAGGAGAGAAGTTAGGGATGGGGAGGCTGAGGATATGCCTTCCAGGAAACAGGGAAGGCTAACAAGACCTTTAGGAAAACATGGGTAAGCTGAGGCAAAGGGTCAAGAAGGAAAATGCCAGCAACTTTCCCTGCTGCTACCTACCAGCTACCCAGCTCTTCACATCCATTCACACACATACCTGTCCAGACCCCTTAGAAGTCAATTTATCAGCTGGACCTGGGACCAAGCTGGGAAGAAGGCTGCGTGGGCTTCCCTGCAGGCTGCTGCTGCTGCTCATTGTCAGACCTCCATCCATCTGTAGCTTTGGGCTCAAGGTCAGCTCTTCAGGTGGTCTGGTGGTGGGAAAGCTGAGGTGTCAGCAGCCAGAGCTTGGTATTACCTGGCACTAGTCTCCACTATTCCCTAGCTATAACCTTTATCTCACCTGGGCAAGGGGGGGTCCACATTTGAGGTGCTGCTCATGGCAGACACAGCTGTAAGAGAGCTGCTGCTGCTGCTGCTGCTGCTGCTACTATTGCTGCTGTTGCTACTGCTGCTAGGGGATGCAGTGATCTGGGAAGATACAGAGAATGAGCACTGTGGCATATGGTCAGAGGATTCTCAAGTCCCTGTAGGAGCTAGGGATGGGGTGTGTACCTGCTGCAGAGAGGCAGTGGGAGTCATGAAGGCATCAGGGGTCATCAACTTGGGCTTGGTCTCACTGCTAAGGCTCAGGAAATCAGCAGGTGCAGGGAGCTCCACAATTCGTCGGAGGTCAGGCTGGGAGCCATGCGTGGTTGACCCCAGGGCTTCAGAACCCAGTTCAGGCCGAGACTCTCCAAAGGCTGTGGGGAAAGCTGCCACTTTACTTAGATCTCTGACCTTACCCAGTCCAACATGCCTCCCTCTTGCCCATTACTCACCAAAGTCCTCACGGGCAGTGTGAGTAGGGAGTGGAGCCACCACATCAGGGTTCAGCTGTGGCTGGAATCGGATTTGAACATCTTGAAGTGCCCTATAGGAAGAGAAGTGTGAAGCAAGTGTTCAAAGGGGCTAGTGTCAGTAGAGTGGGAGAGGGACACAGAAGAGTGTGCAGGGCCTTCCTAACATACTTAGTATGCACACAGAAGAGTTTGATGAGCACGCCGGCTGCAGACTCCATGGCACCAGTTCCATGGGAACCCTCTGAAAGGACAGCTTGGTTAATTAGGTCTCTGGCCCACTTTGCGCCTAGGTAGCCCCCAACCCCCAGTTTACAGTCTGGACCCTAGGGCATCTTACCAGCCCCCAGGCTGTCATTCTCCTCCTCGGCAGGCAGCACCTCAGTGTGCCTCAGCCTGCAGCGACTCACAACCTGGATCCCAAAGCTTAACACAGGATGAGTGAGCAGGAACTCTGAGATGGAGCTGAAGCAGGCACGGCCTTCTTCCTGGTTCTGCAGCAGCTCCATCACATAGAGGACCTGCACGGGTGGTATATTCCCAGCTGAGTTAAGAGGCTGTGTGGGCGACAGATGTGTTAAATCCTCTAGTTCTTGCCAATGACACTGGCTTTGCCCAGAATTCCCCCTGGAAGCCTACCTTCCGTTGTACATCACTGAGAATGAGGTATTCTGCTGAGAGATCCAAGCAAACCTTGAGGCTGGGGGGGACACTAACTGAGCTGAAGATATCTGGGGAGAAGCTAGGGAACCAAGAAATAAACTAAATGAGACTAAAACTTCAAAGAAGCCATAGTTCAACCCCACCCCCACCGCCTCTCAATCCCCCAGCCTCTGCTGACCGAATGGTCTGCAGGCAGGTCCAAGATACGGTGCACCACATCTTCAGCTCACGATTCTGGTCAGCGCCAGTAATGAGGAACCTCCAGAAAGGGACCCTGCAAAGCAACAAGTAATGCATGGTTGGCTAGACTCCTAGCTAGGAGCCCACTGTCTACCCACTACCCACTGGGCCTGCCCACTCACTCACTCAGGGTCCTGTTTCTTATGGTTGTCACAGAACAGAAGACAAGAAAGGGGCCGTCCATCATGAGGCTTCCACTCATGTAGACACCTACAGGCAGGCAGATGAAAGGCTTGAGAGAATGATCTATATGGTTCCCTTCCTGGGCAGATCTGAGTCTTTCAAGCCTTGCCATACCTTGGCTCATCTTGCCCCTCAATGTAGATCTGCCAGAACTTGACATAGCCATCATGGCTTGCAGTAGCCAGGACAGTTCCATCAGGAGAGAGGGCTCCTTCACTTAGGCACTGGGAAGAACCCAAAGAGCTTTACTACCAGTCTAGAGTGGGGAATGACCCTTTTCCAAATGAAGATGATAGTAAGCTATGCTGACCACGGTGAATTCACACACATCTGTACAATCTGGTTAGGAGTGAGTTCCATGGGTGAGATCATTTTGTGCTCAGAGTACAGATACAGGGAATAGATGAGGGGCACAGGAAGAAAGGGAGGGCAAAGAGGCAATCAGTTGTAGGCCTACCGTGCTATGGCCTTTTACCACAATGAAGCCCTGTTTGACTTGGCTGACATCCACAGGCCAAGTGCTGTGGTTAGAACGGAGCATATCCAGGTCCCAGACCTCAGCCTAGAGGAACAGGGAGGCAAGTGTTAAGCCCAAGCATACAATCTGATTGATCTATTGCTTCTTTTACCATACCCAAACTCCTTACCCGGTCTTCATGCAACAGAGCCACAGTTGGGCTGCTTTCCTCACAGCACTCCTCACTTTCCTCAGCAATGAAGGGGCACCAAATAATCCTTCGGAAGTGGTTTAGTGGTGAGCCTTCTGGCTGCCGGATATGAACTAAGATTTCTTCTCTGAGCAGAATGTTAAGGACTAGGTAGGAGGATGCTAAGGTCTGCCTGGCAGCCCCTGCTCTGCCCACCCTTTTTCAATTTCCATGCCCAGAAATGGATACTGAATTTTGCCATTAACCAGAGCCAAACGCCACACAAACAGGTTGCCTGCCTCATCTAAGCAGGCCAGCTGTGGAGAGTTGAGGTGTGCAAAGGCCAGATCAGCCACACTCCCAGTGAAGCCCTTGAGCAGGATCCGTTCTGAAGTGCTGACACTGATCACTCGCACCATTGCAGAGCCATTATTGGCAGCTGGAACCAGAAGATCAGGGGGCTATGAGTAGGCAGCCAGGCCCAAGGAGAAGTCCTGCCCTTGCCTGCCTCACTGCTACCGCCACAGTCTAAAGCTTGGTTTTCCCACCCTGCTCTCCCCCACCTGGCAAAGAGTGGAGAAGACCAGATAAGATCTTGGTTCTTTTCTTTTAAATGTATTTAGTAGGGTCTACAGAATCTTACTACGTAGATCTGACTTGTAGTGATCCTCCTGTTTTCAGCCTCCCAAGTGCTAGGATTATATGTCTGTGACACCATGCCCAGTCTCAATCACCATCTCAGTGTGCACCAGGGGTGGGGCTGGCACCACTTGTGGTGTTGGGGATCCAGCCACCAGTCCCTGTGCTCTGCCTAAGTCTACTCGGCTATTTGGCCAGCCCAAGATCTCTCTTCTACCTCTAATGTCTGAGTGGACCAATACTAGATCTAAATTTCTGGGCCTTCTAGAATAAAACAATTCTTTCCCCTACTCACCTCGAATAGCATATGCCAAGAAGGAGTTAGATACGGCAATCAGGTTGCCATAGTAGTACTTCTGTTCCCAGTCATACTTGGCAACAGGCTGGATTTTTACCTGAGAACACAGAGTGAGGAAAGTTGAAGAAGTAGAGGACTGAGGTAATTTCCCAGACATTAGGAAATCCCCAACAACCCTAGGGATGGGAAGGGTCACAGATGCAAGCCCAGGAATATGGCAATCTCCTGGGCCAGATTCCCACAAACCTGTCATCCAATCCTGGCTTTCTAAAACTGAAGCCAGCACACTACTTGTGACAGCATGTCCCTCTCACAAACCGGCAGCATGGGAGAGAAAGTAGAGGCTAGATGTGCTCTTATACATTATATAGGCTATGGCATCCTGGTACCTACCTTATTGCTTCCCCGAGCCTTGCTTGAAATGCTGGAGTCACTGCTGGCCACAATCTCTACCTCCTTGGCCAAAATGCCAATGCAAGTGGAGCTGTCATCTCCAGGCAGGCAGCTGGAAAGGGTGCATAAACTTTCTCTCAATGGGAGGAATAGAACAGAAGACATAGCCATCTCATAAACATGTGTAGTACTAAAAGTCCAACAATGTTTGATGCACTGTTCCCCGCTCTGCTTGCTCACCTGTTTAGGACTGACCCTAAGCATCTTCTTCTTTTTTTTTTTTTCCCTAAGTACCTCATTAGGCATCCAGCCAAACATTTGGTTTGTCCTCACCTCTCATCCTAGCAGAAGTTTAATCTGGTTAAAAGTACTTTGCCCCAGGTCATCCAGAGGGAGAAAAGCGGAGGGTACTGCTCCTTACCCTCATCTCATGCCTCTGGCTAGCACATGCCCTAAAGACACCATTACCACTACTGCCATCTTCCAGATACTCACATGACCTGCTTTTCCTGTAGGTTAATTGGTGGCATGGCCCGAAGACCAGACTTGTTCGCTGAGATACCATCACCTGAACAGAGGGGGTCTGGGACCAAGAGCCCATTGAGGTCCCCGTTGTAGGCACTGGATTGCCGCCGACTCTCAGCACTGGAGCCTGGAGATAGACAACCAAGACAAAGTTGTCACCACCAGCCAAGGTTGTTCTGCTTGCCCACAAGTCCCTCTTTCAGGGCTTCCTTTCATACCATGAAATGCTGTAGCAACATTTAACTGAGCATGGTATATCTGTGTGAAGCTTGTTTGTCACTCTTTCCACAAATGCTGATATACATTAAGACCAAACATAAGCACAAAGCTCTTCTACCTGAAAAGGGGTACAAGCCATCAAAGATAATCTGAGGGGGGTGAGCCTACAGCTTTGTGGTAGGCTGCCTGGCTAGCATGCATGAGGGTTTGATTCCAAGCACTGAGGGGGGGGGGGGGAAGGTTCCTCTGAAGCCTTTTAATACTCAGGCCCAGGTCAGCAGAGGAACTCTGTAGTACTTAAACAAGGGCATGGGAAGAGTCAGGAAAACCTTCAAGGAAGAGGCACCATCATAGCCACTGTATTCACAGCACACAAATAAAGAATGGAGGGAAAACAAGGCTGCAAAGGCCTCAGGCATGATGCCAAAACTCTCCCTCTGGGTAATGCCTCTTTCTTTGTTGTTGAGGCACTAGAGATTGAACCAAGGGCCTTGCACAGGCTACACAAGTGCCATACCACTGAGCTAAACTTCCAAACCTCACAAAAGAATTTTAAAGGAGGTGACACTGTCAGTTCCAGTGAGAGAACTGACTGCTCTAAGGCAGCGTACAGAATATTGGAGAATCTGGGTGAGAGTTATCAGGACCTACACCAAAGCAGTAATAGGGCCTGGAGAGAAGAGGGGCTTCTAAGCCATGAAAAGACACAGACAAGATGGAAAAGTAAGAGAAAGAGACCTGCCTCACACAGAAATGGCTCAGAAGAAGCCATGTTGGGCAGGTAAATTCAGGAGAAATGGACCTGAAGAAGCCGGACAAAGAAGAGAGAAACTTAGGCATGGTGGTGCATGCCTGTAATCCTAGTACTCAGCAAGCTGAGGAGGACTGCTGTGAGTTTGAGGCCAGCGTGGATTACATGTTGAGACTCAGTCTCAACATAACATCACATAACATAACATAACATAGAAGGAGGGCGGGAAGGGGAGAGAAGGAGAGGGAGAGAGGGAGGGAGGGAGGGAGGGAGGGAAGGAGAGGGAGAATAAGAGGGAGAGAGGGAAGGAGGGGAAGACAGAGGAGAGAGGGGAAGAGGGAAGGAGAGGGAGGGAGGGGAGGGAGAGAGAGGGAGGGAGAGAGAGAAACTATATAGTGGGGTGTGAAATTAGGGAATATAGCATTTCAGTTGTTCACAATGGCTGAGTTTCAAACATTCTCACTGGTTCTCACACCACTGTCCAAACTTGAAGGTAGCAAGGAGACTAAGACTTTAGGAAAACAGCAAGTTTCCAGTCATAAAACAGTATTTAAAAAAACAAAACAGGGGCTGGTGAGATGGCTCAGTGGTCTAAAGCACCTACTTAGAACAAGCTTAGCAAAGCACAGGGACCACGGTTCAATCCCCCAGCACCACATGCCAGCCAGCCCCGCCCCCTTGTGGGCTGAGCTGGCCACACACACACAACACACACATAAATAAATAAATAAAATTTAAAAAAAATAAAATAACAAAACAAAGCTGGATGTGGTAGCACACACGTATAATCCCAGCACTTGGGAGGCTGAGGCAAGAGTACTGCCGCTCTGGGCTACAAAGTGAGCTCAAGGCTAGCCTGAACTACATGGTGAGAACTTGTCTCAAAAAGACAAAAAAATTAATAAATAATCAGTTTGAGGTCTGATTTGGTTCTTCAGTGTATGGGGATGAATGAAAAAGACCATATGGTAAAAGAGAATCAAGTGCCAATCAATAAAGAAATTTTGGGGGCTGGGGAGATGGCTCAGTGGAATAAACGTTTCCCTGGCAAACGCATGGGCCTGAGTTCAATCCCCAGTTCCGCCAAAAAAAAGAGAAGCTTTTAGACATCAAAACAACATGTAAGGGGCTGGTGAGATGGCTCAGTGGTCTAAAGCACCTACTTAGAACAAGCTTAGCAAAGCACAGGGACCGCGGTTCAATCCCCCAGCACCACATGCCAGCCAGCCCCGCCCCCTGGTGGGCTGAGCTGCCCCACACACACACACACAAATAAATAAAATTAAAAAAAAAAAACTACAAACGAAACAACATGTAAAACCTCTGTCATGAGTAATGCCCAGTATAACATTTAAAACTATCTCGGGGCCGGGGAGATGGCTCAGTGGAATAAGCACTTCCCTGGCAAGCGCAAAGGCCTGAGTTCAATCCCCGGTTCCGCAAAACAAAAAAAAAAAAAGACTAAGAAATTTTGCAGAAAGCCTCTCAGCCACTTCACTAGGATCACAGCCACTTTAGGTGCTCAAGGATGACCTGACAGCAGGCCCAGAGTGTACCTGGTTAACCAGGCTAGGCTCTACCAAATGTCAGGAGTGTAGTTTATTTAGCAGACAATAGGAAAAAGAGGTACATGCCACACTGATGACTTAAGGGGATACACACTCCAGGTGTGGGACAAAGAGTTCATGGTCTCAGTAGATGGATTTTCTCAGAGTATGGGTTAGCTAATTCCACTCAAGAGAGCACCAGTGCCTGCTTCTTACCTACTAGGGCTCAATAGGTAAGAACAAGTTGTAAGGAAACATTAATTCTCAGCTGTAGCCACTGCACACCCACATCAACAAGCAAGTCCTTCAACCACTATAACTTTTCATGAATGTTTTAATCTGCTAGGAAACTCAGTGCTTTCATATGTGCTATTTTCTTTTCATGCTATATGGCTTCTACACAGGTGCCGTGGATGGCTTTCCTGACACATAACTCCTGTCCATATTATAAGACCTAGCGTATACCCACTCCTGTCTATATTGAGATCTAGCCTCAATAGTCTCCTCTGCATTTCCAGCACTCCCCCACAACATCCACCCCCTTATCATAATACCAAAGCAATTCTTTTTTGCAAAGACAATATTATATTGCAACCCTGTTATATCCGTGTCCTGCCAGGAAGAGCAGTTTTGGGGTATCACTAGAAGCACAAGTAAAATCTGAATGGGAACAAATTAGGCTTGGAGATGTTTGAAGATTAATCTAGGGCCTTGAAATCTGTGATTTGCCTTCATCCCAGAAAGAATACGGAATTGTCGAGGGCTGCCTTCCTCCAGAAAAACCATCTCAAAACACCACCAGGCCTGGAGTCTGCTTTCCAGTGGAAAGGGCACGTTGTAGAAGGGTACGGGAGGCTCTTCAGCACAGCCCCAAAACTCTAGGCCCAGAATTGGTAAAAAGAGCCCGCGCCAGGCGTGTGAACCATGGAGAAAGGATAGTGGCGCTGGGCCAGTCTCAAGAACATCAGTCTTTGGGCCACAAAACCGTAAGGGGCTGGCGGATTCAGAGAGCCTCACCTTCAGCCGAGACGCTGAAGGACGAGGCAGAACGGTCTGGCGCCAGAATGGGAGGGGGTCGCACCCAGGGGTCTGCGCCATTCGCGGAGTGTGCTCAGGGATCTGACTCCTACTTGTGTTCGCCCTCACCAGCCCTACCGACAAGAGATCTGCAGGCCCTGAAGGCGGTTCAAACCCACGCCACCCGTCTTCCTCCTTGCCGAGGGCCCACCCCAGCTACACTCGCTCACCCCCCGCGGGCCGGTCCAGCTTGAGGATGTCCCGCAGGTGCTGCGTGGCGTCCTCGATGTCGATGCTAGCGCAGGAGGCCATGAGCTCTGCTGCGGGTGCCTCGCCCACACTGCTTTCCTTCCGCTGCTGCGGCGCTTCCCCCAGCCACACCCAGCCGCGACCCCCCAGAGACCAGGACGCAGGTCACTACACAGTAGCCACAGACTGATAGAAAACTACAGCTTGTACCGCGTCCCTGAGCCCGGCCAACCCCACCAACCGCCTCCACTTCCGGCTCCCATGAGCCTGCACTCCCGGAAACTGCCAAGGCCCGAGAAGAAAGGTTCCGGGCTGGGAGTGAATGACTTTAACTCCTGCCAGTTCCTGCAGGGTCAGGAAAGTTTCATTAGACTGAGGCAGAACAAATGCCCTGTGCTCAAGAATGGGACGCCCAAAACTGTACCTGCCTCAGGTGATCCCACCCAGTTCATATTCATTCTAGGATTCATTCTTGACAGTCTTATAATCTAAATCAACCAAGATGCAGTTCCTCAGTCTGGCAGGAATAAACTGAACTGAGAGTTTATTTCCCCTTTGAGAAATGAATCTGACTTCAGGGGTCCCGGGTATACGCAGGGGAGATGTTCTCACAAATGTCATTGTTCCCCACTGGCCCTCAGCATCCCCTTGTCCCACCACAGGGCCCTCAAGTTAGGAAGAAAGAAACCAGAGTTTACAAACACCTCTTTATTGCAGACATTTCAGGCATAGGTACATGGAGGAAGCTATATTGCAGATTTTTATACAGGGTGGCTTAAGAGGCAGCAGGCATCTACCTCTTCCCCACCCCAAATACAGAGCAGCTTAGGTTATCAGTTCCACTGAAATCTGACTATGCTGTCCTCCCAAACAGCACATCATCCAGCCCTGTGCCCAGTGAAGACAGGCAACCTGTAGGGTCAAAAAACCCCAAACCCTTCCCTCATATTGGAAAACGGAGGGTACAGATTAGCCTGAGCTGAGGTGCCCTCACCAATCCTAAAACCTCCAATTAGCCCAAATCCAAGGTTGGTTCTGGCTTGTAGTTATTTGGCTTTTTACCATCTAGAGGTCTCAGGGTCGAGGGGCTACACCTGCATTGGGCAAGGCTCTGTCTCCAAAACTGAGAAGAAACTGCCCTGGAGTTAAGACTTCCTGGAATTTGAGTGTGGAGTTGTGTGGTGAAAATGGAGGGAGGAATAGAAATGTTCTGCTAAGGCCTGAGGGGTGTGAATTCCTACGGCATGACTCTATTTTTGACTTCTACAGATCCAAATCTTCCATAGCCCAACCTAGCAAAGGATTCCTCTTCAGGAAATCATCCCAAGCAGGTAGTAGAGAATCTAAGCTGCCCTCTGCTTGGCTTGGGGGATGTAGAGTTCCTTGGATATGATCCTGACCCTTCTGGGAATAGACTGGGTTCCCCCATCAGGCTCAAAGAGCCTGAACCTGGTGAGACGTTTGCCAAGACCACTCTAACTGCAACAGAATTCACAGTCATCAGTTACTAGAGCCCTGAACCTACTCCAAGGCAGAGGTTACAAGAGGCATCAGAACTGACTAGAAAGGCTTCAATTCAAGGGAAGCTTCAGACCAAAGCCGAGCTTTCCTTGTCTGCTTTTCCAGGACCAGACAGCCTGAGAACTCTGCCCTATTGGGCTTGAGAGAAGCAAGCTGGTAGTGTGCTTCAGCACTTTTTCTCTTTGCAGTAGATATTGCTGAGTTGGGGCAGAAGTGAAGGGTGAGACATGAAAGAGATAATGGGGCAGGGTATTTATTGATGCCCAGTCAACTGTCAAACTAATTAAAACAATTTAAACTGTTAAGAAAATTTTTGTGGTTTTATTGTATCATGAGGCATTGAAACATCTGAACAAATCAATATTTGGGTGGTGAGGCAGCTGCTTTCTCCTTCACTTCTTTGGGTTACTAGAGCAACTTGTCAGTAGATTAAAAAAAAAAAAAAAAAAAGACAACCTTTTGCATTACTTAAGTCTTTCCAAGGCATGCGCTGGTACAACACAAACTTCTCCTGTCAGATGCAACTAGTCTAGTGCCCAAACATCATGCACAACACTGTGGTGGCAGCAGCGCGCTGCACCCACTTCCACCACGGCCCTGCTTGCTTGTGTATGATATTTGGAGCATCTGGAGGAGTGTGATAGTATCAGGAAGAGGAGGGAGAAGGAAACAGCATGAGTGCCGGCGGGGAGGAGGTCAGCCAAAGTTGTGCAGGGCAAGCCTGAACATGTCATTGGTGCAAACCCAAGCGTCATTGATGTTCTTTAATAGGAACATCTGGTGGAACCCCATGATGGGGTCTTCATCAGCCTGTGAAGAGAAAGAAGATGATTCAGTAAAGGGGAGTCAAGGAATAGGAAAAAATTCGGTGGTAGGGGAATGTGGCAGAGAATGTAGACTTTGGGATCAGGCCCTATTGTCATGGACTCAATCTAATATAACTAAAGGGTATGTGCAAGTGTGAACTGTTAAAAAGTGTGAAACACTGCACTAGGTATGTAGAGGCAGTCTACACTGCCTGTACACTTAAAATAGTACCATGGGCCGGGGAGATGGCTCAGTGGAATAAGCGCTTCCCCTGGCAAGCGCAAGGGCCTGAGTTCAACACCGGGTTCTGCAAAAAAAACAAAACAAAACAAAACAAAAAAACCAGTACCAGTCTGCTATAGCAACAAAGAAGACACACTTGCCTCTGAAACCACATCTCAGCATGCAAGGTCAAAACTCTGAAAGTAGCCTATAATACTTACCATGTAACATACAGTGCTAAAAACATTAAACAATCTTAAATGTTTGATAACACATCAGTATAATTAAAACACACACACACACACACACACACACACACACACACACTGTTGCTAATGCTGACTGCTGCCAATCAGTAAGTAAAGGCTCAAAACTGAGTTCACAATGGGATCACAAATTTATAAGGGAAAACCCAGGCAAAATAAAATCTCTCTCCTCTGAGAAAAGAAAAAGTAAACAAGGATGAGGCCTGCTTAAAGTAGGATCCTAGCTGTCTCCAATGTTAAGATTTTTTCCCCCTGGGAATTAATGTCAGTAGACCCAAATCAGTTATTTGGGGGCTCTAGCCAGGACACAAATACCAGAAAGAATCTAAAAAAAGGAGAAAAGGATCACAGCTTACTAATTCTAATTCAGCCTAGGATAGCTGGCAGAGAGCTCTTTGGAGAGATCTACTCAATCCTAAAGACTACTGGGCAAAGGCTCTGACAGAAGGAGAAAACTAAGAAGTTAAATCCAGGCCAGAAAATAGGTCCTTCTGGGTCCACTGCAGAGGTCTAGGGTGACTATTTCTCTGTGCCCACTTTGAATGGAGAAAGCCCTATCCTAGCTAGCCTAGGAAGAACGCATATGAATTCTCCTGTGATATACCCAGGATGCTGAGACTTGTCCAGAGGGAAGGCAATGTTTTCTACTTTGGAAAGAAAGACAGGCTTTAGGGCTGGAGAAATGACTCATTGGAATAAGTGCTTGCCTGGCAAGTGCAAGATCCTGAGTTTGATCCCTGGTACCACCAAAAAAAAAAAAAAAGACAGGCTTTTTCTAGGTTGTAAAGATGACAGGTCTCGATGACAGGGGAAAAAATGCAAGGAGATGAGAAGTCAGCTGGCAGCATGGACTTCACGAGAGGACTGCCCGTCAGCACCCAGCTAGCCACCTACACTGCAGGACAGTATGGGGGCCCAAATGCATGGCATCATAGCCCAACCCTCCTCCTATACCTCTTACTCCTTTTCCATAAAAGACCTAAACCTGAGTTCTCCATCAGAACTTTCTGTAATCGCAGCTATGTTCTATATCTGTGCTGCCCAAAAAGCATCCACACGCTGGGGATATAGCTTAGCAGCATAAGCGCCTGTCTGGCAAGCACAGGCTCCCGAGTTTGATCCCTGGTAACACACACACACACACACACACACACACACACACACAAAGTATCCACATATGCTAGACCATGAACACTTACAAAGTACACATAGTACAAGGGAAGAATTTAATTTTATTTACTTATTTATTTGTTTGTTTGTTTATTTTTTGCAGAACCAGGGATTGAACTCAGGCCCTTATGTTTACCAGGCAAGTGCTTATTCTACCGAGCCATCTCCCCGGCCCCAAGAATTTAATTTTAGGGCTGGTGAGATGGCTCAGTGGTCTAAGGCACCTACTTAGAACAAGCTTAGCAAATCAGAGGGACCACGGTTCAATCCCCCAGCACCACATGCCAGCCAGCCCTGCCCCCTGGTGGGCTGAGCTGGCCACACACACACACACACACACACACACACAAATGAATAAATAAAAAAAATAAAAAATAAAGAATTTAATTTTAATATTAAATAACAAATTAAAAATTGCAGAGCAGGTGTAGTGTGGTGCTATAGCACCTGGCTAGCATGTACAAAGTTCTGGGTTTAACCCTAGCCAGCAGACAAACAAAAAGCCACAAGTGGCTAATGGCTATTATATTGCAGCATGCAGGTCGAGACAGGATTTAGGGTTTCTCTTGATAAGCAGGTCACATTAGCGGGGAAAACAGAGGCCCAGGGCTCTGCTCTGCTACCCATTCCTCCCCAGCACTATTACCTTGAGCTGGCCCACAACCATACTGATGATGCAGCTATCTGGTGTAGGCTGATGGTCCTGTGCTGTGATGCTGTGCTGAATTTTCTGGAACGGAAGGCTCTGGAAAAGAAGAAGTGGGCAGTGGGCCAAGACCAGAAAAGGTGAGGAAGAACAGCCCCACCCTAGCTCTGGCCCTTACTTACAGACAGCTTCTCCACAATGGCAGCTTTCCCCTGGAACTGCTGTCCCTCCCACGTAAGACATGATGCATCTATCTGAAAAATGCACAGAAAACCCAGGATCAGGCCTCAGCACAAGGAGTGTCTTTAAAGTGCTGAAAAAAAATCCTGAAAAGGGACTTTCTTGGGAAAACAAGTCTTAAGTGCTCTTTCAGGACCTTAGTGACTTCCTTCTCTGTGTCAGGCTTGCTTTAATCAAGAGAGACAATAGTGGCAAGATGTGGTAGTACAAACCTATAATCTCAAAATCCCAACACTTGGGATGTTGAGGCAAGAGCATTGCCAAGAGTTCAACCCCAGCCTCAAATATACAATGAGACTATAAAAAAAAAAAAAGAAAGAAAAAATGAAAGAAAGAAAATGGGTTGGGGAGATAGCTCAGTGGCATAAATGCCTGCCTGGCAAGCACAAGATCCTGAATTTGATCCCTGGTACTAAAAAAAAAAAAAAAAAAAGAGCAAGAGACAATAAATAATCCCATCATGTTGGGAGGGTGAAACAAGACTTCCAAGTGTGAGTAAAAACTTGTCTCAAAACAAAATTGTTATTGGACATGGTGGTGCACACCTATAGTCCCAGTATTCAGGAATCTAAGGCAAAAGGATTACCACACATCAGCCTGAACTACATCGTGAGACCTCTTCCCTCCCCCCCAAAATTTTAATTATTATTTATTAAAGTTATGCATGTATTTATTTATTTATTTACATGGTACAGGATCCCACTACGCAGCTTGGACTCGTGGTGATCCTCCTGTCTCAGCTTCTCCAGCGCTGCACAGGTGTGTGCCACCATACCTGGTTTCAGAGCCCAACAAGGCATGTGGTCCCGGGGATCAAACCCAGGTCCCCGGGCTTGCCAGGCAGGCACTTAGACCGCTGAGCTATGTCCCCAGCTCCCCCCAAAAATTTCAATTATTGAGGGTATAGCCAATGTAAAGGTCCAAGGTTTAATCCTAGGACTAGTAAACAAACAGGGCCAAGGAGGTAGCTTGCTGTTACATTACTTGCCTGGTATGTACGAGGTACTGGCTTCAATCCTCAATACTGAGGTTAGGGGATGGACATGAGGAATATGAAAGGAGTGGAGGGTACATACAGCTCAACAGTAGAGAGAGCACTTGCTTTGTATGCATGATGCCCAACAATAAAAAAAATATACTCATAACAACAATCAAAGAATCACTATGGGTTCAATCTACACAGTGAAACCCTGTACTAAATACATTAAAAAAAAATTTTGAGCACAATGGCATGGGTTGATCCCTGATGTGCTGTGCCTGCCCTGTCCCCAGGGCACGCTGAGATGGAGATTGAGACTGGGAATGGTAGCGCACACCTGTAATCCCAGTGCTTGGGAGGTTGAACACAGGAGAATCACTATAAGTCTGACCTGTGTAGTGAGACCCTGCACACCCTGTAGACTCTGTCATAAATACATTTAAAAAAAATCAAATAATTCTTACATTACATTTGGTCTTTCATTAATAAGATTCTTTTTTTTTTTTTCTAAAATGGCTTTTCCTTTTTTTTCTTTCTTTTCTTTTTTCTTGTAACAGAGATTGAATCCAGGAGCTCACATATACTGGACAAATGATCTATCACTAAGCAGCATTTTCAGTCCCTTAAAAAATTTTAAGATAGGGGGCCAGGGAGATGGCTCATTGGAATAAGCACTTCCCTGGCAAGCGCAAGTACCTGAGTACAATCCCTGGTTCCGCAAAAAAAAAAAAAAAAAAAAAATTTAAGATGGGTCTCATTAAGTTATTCAGACTAGAATTGAACTTGAGATTCTCTAGCCTGAGCCTCCCAAGTGCTGTGGGATTATAAATGTGCACCACCATCCCCAGGTAGTAGAAGATATATTCTAGTAGATGATAAGGTTTGGGGTACATGTAACAGCAGGTCCAGAACTCTCCACTCAGGACCCCTACAAAACTCTATAAAACAACAGAAAGAAATATGTGGACCAAGTACAGTAGTTGGCTCAGGCATCACCCCCTGACCCATGAAAAGAAACTCAGGCAGAAGGGCACAGCCAGTCCAGCAAGGGTAGCCAGATAGCTACACTAGTACATCACCTTTATTTATCCTCCAGGGTCCCATTCTGACTCTAGTGCTAGAGACTTACATAAATTGCGCCTAGTTGGGTTCTGTCATTATCAAATAACTGGTAGTAATGTTGAATGAAGCTGGATCCAATCTGCTCCCAAAGTGGCTTGTCTCCCATTCTGGAGTGTCACCCAGTATCACTGAGACCTGCAAAACCAGGGAGACAGAGAGGAAAGCATTGGTACTGTAGAACAGGAGATGGCAGCTACTCACTCCTACCATTTCCTGACCTCCCTGTTTGGGCTCCTTCACTGAGGTCTGCTGATAGACAGGAAGCCCTGGGGATCTATAGGAGACTACCACCACCACCACCACCACTAAAATTATTTTGTACCACTACTACTACTATTATTTTATACCAGGGATGGAACTCAGGATCTTGCACTTCCCAGGCAGGTACTTCCGTCACTGACCTATCTCTCCGCCCCTCTTTTATCATTATTATTATTTGCAGTACTGGGGATTGAACTTGGGACCTTGCGCTTGCCAGGCACTTATACCACTGAGCTATTTCCCTGGCCTTTTATTATTTTTTAAGTGGAGCTTTCTTTTTTTTTTTTGCGGAACCAGGGATTGAACTCAGGCCCTTGCACTTGCCAGGGAAGCACTTATTCCACTGAGCCATCTCCCCGGCCCAAGTGAAGCTTTCTTTCTTTTTTATTTTTTGAGACAGGGTCTTCTGTGTAGTCCAAGCTAGTCTTGAACTCATGTAGCCCAGGCTGGCCTTGAACTCATGGCAATCATTCTGCCTTAGTCTCCTAAGTGCTAGGATTACAGGCATCCACCACCACAGCTGGCTTGTAGGTGATTCTTCAGAGATTTATCCCTTCCTCTGAAGAGATCTTGGTTCACAAGGCCGAGGAGCACCAGGATAGAAGTTGAGGGTGGAGCCATGACGAAAGAAAATCATAGCGGGGGCCAGGGAGATAGCTTAACAGCATAAGGGCCTGCCTGGCAAGCACAAGGTTCTGTGTTTCATACCCAGTACAAAAGAAAAAAGAAAAAGAAAGGCTGGTGAGATGGCTAAGTGGTCTAAAGCACCTACTTAGAACAAGCTTAGCAAGGCACAGGGACAGCGGTTCAATCCCCCAGCACCACACGCCAGCCAGCCCCGCCCCCTGGTGGGCTGAGCTGACCACACACACACACACACACACACACACACACACACAAATAAACAAAAAATTAAAAAAAAAAAAAGAAAAGAAAAAGAAAATCAGAACAGGCCCTAATGTCTAATAAGGGGAAAGGCCTTGAAGGAAGAATTAAGGACTCACCCCAGCCCCATTTATTATTATTATTATTATTATTATTATTAATTCTCTCAACAACCTGTAAAATCAGTTTGTTGTTATTCTTCCCACTTTGTAGATCAGAAAACTACTGATTTCAGGGCCAGGTCTAAGTG
This sequence comes from Octodon degus, assembly GCF_000260255.1. Lineage (NCBI taxonomy): Eukaryota > Metazoa > Chordata > Mammalia > Rodentia > Octodontidae > Octodon > Octodon degus. Next base: position 14,454,013 of record NW_004524587.1, read on the forward strand.
CCTGCCTGGCAAGTGCAGACACCAGAGTTCAATACCTGGTACTGCATGCCTTGCCCACGCTGTGCGGAGCCTGCCACCAAAACCAGGCATGGTGGCACACACCTCTAAACCCAGAACTGGGAAGGCAGAGACAGGAGAATCACTATGAGTCTTGAGCTGTGTAGTAAGACCCTATACCAAATAAATAAGATTAAAAAGAAAGAAAGAAAACTACTGATTTGTACTCTAGCCCTTGGGTTCCCAACACTGTCTCAGGTCTTTAGTGGCAGATGAAGGCTCAGGGCCTCACTTTTTTTGTGTGTGGGGGTGGGGTATTCCTGGAAACTGAACCCAGTGCTTTGTATAAGCTAGACAAGTGTTCTGCCACCAAACTACATCCTCAATCCTCAAGTTCCTACTTCTGATAAAACAATCAATGACTCCCTCAGTCTCTCAAGGGGCAGTTAACATCACTGAGGTTAGGTGATACCTGACTTAGCCCTTTCTGGGACATTTCTTCATTGATGAGGATGACTCTTCTCTATTTCAGAGCTGGGGCCATGAGTTCAGCTGAGGAGTGTGGGGAAGTGAATTGTGTCATTTCTTCACCACATCCTCCACATGAGTACTACCTTAATTGCCACAAGTTATCTGAGAGGCGTTCCCATCTCACCTAGAAACCATGATCCTGAGGACTCAGTGGAAGTCTGAGCCACAGTTGAGAATCACCCTGACTTTGCATCTCCCTGAGGACTCAGTCCTGCATGTTCTGTAGTTGTCTGAATGCAGAGGAACACACACCCTATCCTGACTCTTGAGTCAAAGCAGTGAGGAGGTAGTCTGACTATGGCAGATAACCATCAGCAGATTCACTGTAGGTCACAGCTTAAAAGGACTCTTTTCTCAACCTCTTCAGTAAAATAGGGACCCTAACCCTGGTGATATTAGCTGTGGTTGTACAGCTTCACTAAAAGAACCTGGTAAAGTCATAGCTCAATATGGTGCTAACTCCAGTTCTGTGGCCTAACCCAAGCCAGAGCAGCCCCTTAGGAAAGACAGTGTAGAGAGACAGCCAATCCGCCACAAAGACCAACACTCTGGCGAATGAGTGGCCAGGGAACTAAGCCAGCTTTATTTTAGCTCTCCTAGGAGGTAGTGCACTAAAAATAGCTCACTGCTCAGATGACTAAGAAATATCCAGGAAAGTCTAAAACAAGCAGAGGAGAAAGCATGGATTTGGCCATGAATGTACACTGGAAAACAAGTGTGTCCCAGGTCATACTTTGCCAAGGAACACATCAACAAATGGGATGGATACAGGACCCGTATCTAGTGCACACCTGTAATTTCAGCACTCCAGGAGATTGAGGATGGTTCAAGGCCAACATACCCTACATAGCAAGATCATGTCTCAAAACAACAAAAACCAGAACACCTTCCCTCCCAGAAAAACCTGAATACTGAGGTTTTAGTTTAGAAAAAATTCATATTAATATGTTTGTCTTCAAAGACAAATGGGGCTACACATTCACTACTACTGTATGCAACAACTGATGTCAGAGGACACAAAAACAGATGTGGGAAAGTAAAAGAATTATGTTATGTACACAAAAGAACTCCCCATAATGAATGTAATCACATACTGTAAACATGTACTAATAATAAGCTTTTTATTTATTTATTTTTTTTTTTTTTGGTGGAACTGAGGATTGAACTCAGCCCTTGCACTTGCCAGAGAAGTGCTTATTCCACTGAGCCATCTCCCCCGCCCCAATAATAAGCTTTTTAAAGAAGCCAGATGTGAAGCTGGGTGTGGTGGCTCATGCCTATAATCCCAGCATTCAGAAGGCTGAGGCGGGAGGATTGCTGCAAATTCGAGATGTAAGCCGCAAGATAGCTCTGCGGACTAAGTACCTGCTTAGGCAAGCACAGGGACCAAGGTTCAATCCCCATCACCACATGCTGGGGAGGAGGGGGAGATGGACTGATGGACAGACGGGGAGTACAACCCCATCCCCGGGGCAAGCTGGACTGGTTGCTGAGACAGTGTGGTGGTACATGCCTATAATCCCAGCGCTGGGGAGGGTAAAAACAGGAGGATCACTACCAAGTCCGAGCTGCGTAGTGAGACCCTGTACCAAATACATTAAAAACAAAAACAAAACAAAACAAAACAAAACAAAACAAAACAAAACAAAAAAAACAAAAACAGGTGAGCTGGGGATTTAGCTCTGGGTGCAGCATCTGCCTGCAAGCATTAAATCCCAAGTTTGAGTCCCAGGCATCCGCCTCTCCCCCTGACCCCACCCCTGGAAAAGTCACATGTGATGGACATCTGTAGTTCTAGCACTTAGAAGGCTGAGACAGGAGAATGAGACCGACCAGCCAAGGCTACAAAATGAGTTCAAGGCCAGCCTAAACTGCATAGCTAGACCATGTCTCAAAAAAATAAAAAGGGATCACGTAAGCACCTACCTGGCAAACACAAGGATCCTAGTGCAATTCCCAGCCCTACATGCTGTGCAGTCCCAGCCCTGCATGTGGGCACCAACCATATACACCCCTGTAATCCCAGCACTCAGGAGGTTGAGCCAGGAAGATCGCTGTGAGTTCGAGACCAGCCTGAGGGCTACAAAAAATGATCACAAGGCCAGCCCGAACTGCATAGTGAGACCCTGTCTCAATAAATACATAAAAAGTATACATACAAATAAAATATAAAACAAATGAGAGTAAAAAATTAGGAAGCTGTAGATGAAGGTACAGGAACTAAACTTGGATGCTAATCCAAAGGCAAGTACTGCCCTATAGGATGGTGGAGTGTAGAAAGTGTGAGAATATTTTTTTCCTGTCAGTATTACTCTTCTTTTGGTATTTTAGGGAAGGGTCCACAAGGTGTTCAGGGTCTCACTACTAGATCGGACTCATAGTGATTCTCCTGTTTTCAGCCTCCCAAGTGCTGGGATTACAGGTGCATCACCATGCCCAGTCTTAATTACCATCTCAGGGCACCCCAGGGGTGGGGCTGGCCCCAGTGCCTGCTTGTAGGCACTTTAATCCACTGAGCTATATGTCAGTATTATTCTTAATGACATAGTAACTTTCTCCCCCCTCCCCGCCCCCATACTGTGAATTGAACTCAGGACTTCGAGCTTGCCATGCAGGCACTGCACCACTGAGCTACATCTCCAGCCCCTAATAACTTTCTAATTATTTTTTTGTACAGGGTCTCACTACACAGCTCAGACTCACAGCGATCTTCCTGTTCTCAGCCTCCCCAGCATTGAGACTTCAGGCTTGCGTCACCACATCCAGACTCAAGTCACCAGCTCATCGTGCCTGGGGGTGGGGCTGGCACAGCATGCAGTACCAGGAATCAAACCTGGCCGGCCCCTTAATAACTTTCTAATACAAAAACTACTCTGCTTAGCTTAGGTGGGCATCATGATGCCATCTGTAATACCAGCACTGAGAGACTGAAGCAGGATCACAAGCTTAAACCAAGTCTGGTCATTTTAGTGATTTAGTAATATCTTGTCTCTAAAACCTGTAAAATTTTTTTAAATGCTGGGGATATAGTTCAAAGGCCCTGGGTTCCATGTCCAGTACCACAAGCACAGCTATCTGGCTGAAGCAATAGTGGAGAAATAAAGGGATAGAGAGGCCCACTAGTCAAGTGAAGCAGAGAGGTTTCTGAGGAAAATGACACCTAAGGGGCATCCAGAAAGCACCTTCATATTTACTTGGATAGAAGTTTCCACAAATTTTCATTACTGAGCTCTAAATCATAAAACTGGTCCCCTACAATAACCTTGCTTAATGGGGCTGGTGAGATGGCTCAGTGGTCTAAAGCACCTACTTAGAACAAGCTTAACAAAGCACAGGGACCGCGGTTCAATCCCCCAGCACCACATGCCAGTCAGCCTCACCCCTGGTGGGCTGAGCTGGCCACACACACACACACACACACACAAATAAACAAATAAATAAATACAATTTTTAAAAAACCTTGCTTAAGTTCTATCAGTGGCCATTCACACTGCCATCTCACCAGCCATTTCCTTCTGCTTAGATCTGGTGATATAGGGAGTTGGGGATGTGGCTTAGTGGCACAAGCACCTGCCTGGCAAGCACAATGCCCCAAGTTCTATTCCAGGTTAAAAAAAAAAAAAAAAAGACATTGCTAGTTGTTTCTCAATAAAATTATGAAAAAAAAGTTTAAAAAAAAAAAAAGAATCTGGATACACACACAACCAGAACTTGCCCAGTGCTTGCTCACCAGGACTTTTAAGTGGGTGAAACCCCATCAGGCCATCCTCACCTGCTTCACTGGTTTGTTTTCCTCTAATTCCCCACCTATTTAGGGACTATTTCACTGACTCCTATGTTGCAAACTCCTAAAAAGACACCAAGGCTCAGCTCTGCTGCCCAAATCACTGTGACTCTGAGGTTGCACGGCCTTTCTTATAAAATACACACACACACACACACCCCTCCCAATACAAAATGTGATACAACTGTCCACATATTTTATAGATTTTTTTATTCTAAGCCTCCTATAAAGCTTTACACTCATGCCTGGGAGATAGCATTCTTCAGTCCAAAAAGTAGCAGGGTATAAACTGGATATGGCAGCTCATGACTAATCCCAGCACTCAGAAGGTTGAGGGAAACAGGATTGCTGCCAGTTGGAGGCCAGAGGGGGCTATATAGTGAGACTATGTTTCAAAACAAGCGAATGTAGAGACTTCCTCCCACCCCCACACCCTACAGGGGAAGGGTATAGGCAGGTTAGGGAGAACAGTTAGCCAATCCTCTATTTGTTCCCAACACATTTATTGTGGAAATAACAATCTAGGGTTGGGGAGATAGCTCAGTAGAATAGGTGCTTGCCTGGCAAGCTCAAGGGCCTGAGCTCAATCCCTGGTTCCACCAAAAAAGAAACAAAGAACAATCTGGAAAGAAACCAGATGTTGCCAGGATGGTGGCATATGCCTATAATCCCAGAATTTAGGAGACTGAGGCAGGAGAATCACTGTGAGTTTGAGGCAAGCCAGAACTACATAGCAAAACCCTGTCTCAAAAAAAGGAGAGAGAGAAAAAAAAAAAAAAAAAAAAGAGCCAAGGCTCACAGGCAGCCTCACATGAGATTGGAAACTGACCTTCATCCCTATAGTTTCTCCTATAGCTTCCAGGGAAGAAAAAAAGACCAAACTCCTGGCTCAAGAGGCTCCATTAAGCAACAGAAAAACTACCTTTATTTATCTTCAATTTTAGGCTTTTTTTTTTTCCCTTGAAAGAGAGTCTTACTCTGTAGTCTAGGTTGGCCTCCAACTCATGGTGATCCTTTCTCCCAAATGCTGGGATTACAGGTTTGTATCACTACAACCAGCAAATTTTAGACTTTTTCAAAGACAAAACACAAAATAGCAGCCTCCAGCTAAAAATTCTTTTTGACTAATGCATAATAGGTGCAGAAATGTACAAAAAGCACTATGCACATTCATTCCTACCTTCACATGAGTCAACATCCATTCAAAGGTGAGCAAAGTGAGACTCACGAAAGTTTCCCAACTCACTGAAAGTCTGCAGATGATACATGGTGGAACCAGGTAACTACATTTAATAGACCCCAAGACCAAGACTCTTAGCCACAACTTAGGTGTGGATCAGTCATTCCTGGGCATGCTGGTAAAACTCCAACCCCGGGGCTGGCGAGATGGCTCAGTGGTCTAAAGCACCTACTTAGAACAAGCTAAACTAAGCTAAGCTAAGCACAGGGACCACGGTTCAATCCCCCAGCACCACATGCCGGCCAGCCCCGCACCCTGGTGGGCTGAGCTGGCCACACACACACACAAAATAAATAA
>NW_004524587.1:14459961-14465834 GCF_000260255.1 Octodon degus
TCTGTCAGAGAAGGGCCAAGTAGGCTTTAACCAGGGCTTCTACCGCCAAACAAAAGATTTCTACTTTAAGGGCTGGAGGTAGAGTTCAATAGTAGACAGCCTGGTTATCCCTGGGTTTGATACACAGCACTGAAGAAAAAAAATTTCAAAAAAAAATTCCATAATCAAACCCACAAGTCCAAATAAATATTATTAAAGGAGGATGAATTCAGATGAGTTCAATCTTCACAGACCTTCAAAGTAACCACCCTATTCTACCACCTTAACAAAGAAGAGAGAAATGCTGACCTAGCTGGACTTGGGACAAGCAGAGGGGCAAAGTATGATACCACTGTTTCCATACAGACATGCAGAAAAGATGATCACACGTACGAGGACCCATCAACAAGGCCCACAGGGAATGTTAGATATTCCAAGTCCACAGTGGAGCCCTTGAATCTGGGCACCAGTTGTGACCATCTCCCTTACACTTACTGTCTGCACAGCACCAAAGATAGCCCAGAAACACATAGCTTAGGGAGAACTCTTCTAACAGGGGGACTGACAGCCAATCTGGCTTAAGTCCCTTAGACCGGTGCCAGAGCATAGGAAATGCTGTACAGAAGGGCAGCGAGCAACTTAAGACAGGATACTGCAAGATGCCTGTCCTTCAGGAAAAAAACTACCCTTCTGATTTCATGGTCCAAGGACAGAGGTCTTCTGTATCCTGTTCCATGGCCTGCCAGTTACTTTCCAATCATTCATCTTACCGTCAAGGCCCTGAGCAACTTGGCCCTCTTGCAGCATCCATACTGGACATTTTCCTGTTTCTGGAACATGATGAGCCTATTCTGAGTGATGAGTCTATAAACCTGAGTGTTTTATAACTACTGCTTTTCTACCTGGCTGACTCTCCCTCCTAGGTCTCCTTGTCTCAATCTTTCATGACTGCTTTGTCTCAGGTAGCTGTCCAGTTATTCACTTTGTGTCCTGTACTGTTTCCTCACCACTCATCACCATGTGACTGTCCCACTCACATGTTTATGGTTGCTCTCCCTGACTAGGGCATTCCTCAGTTACCCCTATTTCCATGGTACTTGGCCCAGCTCTTAAAATCTTTTTGGTAAGCGCATGAATGTAGGAGAGGCTGGCCAAAAGGTCAGCCCTTCTTTCCTGCAGCAGTCAGACCTGGACAAACCCTGCTCAATTTAAGTGGTCCAGTGACCCACTTCCTCTTTACCCACCTTCTACCCAGGTTGCCAAGAAACAACTCTTTGTCACTTACCTAGTTGTCTGCCTACAGTATACGGCAAGTGAAGCCTGGCCTGAACCCACTCTCAGTAAACACACAGCCCCGCCTTGGAAGACCTGGCCTTTAGGTTACTCTACCTACTTTTTGGTGTGATCTCTGACCTCTGTCTCATCAGTAACTGTATGCATGTTCAGGGTAAATGAAGTGAGCATCTACAGCAGGATCCAGGGGCCAGGGCTAGAATAAGTGCTTGCCTGGCAAGTGCACAGGCCTGAGGTCAATCCCCAGTTCCACCAAAAAATAAAAAACTAAAAAAATGAAGCAGGATCAAGCTATGAGGAGTTTTATCAGGTTAATAGCAGTCAACACTTGGAAGAAGGTGGGTACCACAGTCCCCTGCAAGGAGATCATACTTGGACCCATGAATGGCAACTGCCCAGCCTACCATTCATTCTTCTTCCTTAATTCTAGAGACATCAGATGGCTGGTTAGTACAGAACCCTTTCCTGGGGCTGATATCTGAGGTCTTTTCTGCCTGTCCTGCTTGAAAAGACCTCTAGATCCACCAGGTTAGTGTGCTAACTAACCTGGAAGCTAAACCCTGAGACCTACATTATAGTTTCTCCACTTTGTACTTGCTCCCAGTTGGCTCACAAGCTCTCTGGGGCCCCTGTTACTTTTTTTTTTTAAATTTATTTATTTGTGTGTGTGTGTGTGTGTGTGTGTGTGTGTGGCCAGCTCAGCACACCAGGGGGCGGGCTGGCTGGCATGTGGTGCTGGGGGATTGAACCGCGGTCCCTGTGCTTTGCCAAGCTTGTTCTAAGTAGGTGCTTTAGACCACTGAGCCATCTCACCAGCCCCCCTGTTACTTTTAACAGCCTCCATTTGTTTTGTTTTAAGGGTCTACTGGGCCTCAGGGTCCCACTATTTAGACTGGACTTCAGACTTGTAGTGATCCACCTGTGTTCAGCCTCCCAAAGAGCAGGGATTACAGGTGCATGCCACCACGCCCAGTATCAATCGCCCTCTCAGCTCACATGGCTGGCAGGGCTGGTAAAGCAGGCCGGGAATTGAACCCCCGCCACTACTACATCTGCTTAAGCAGGTGCTTTAATCCACTGAGCTATGTGGCCTGCCCCTTAGCCTCCATTTGTGAACTGAGCCTCAAGTCATGAACTTGCTGGTCAGGTACACAGGGATTTTGCTTTTCTTGTCATGTTTTGATTTGATTTTTACCAGGAATCAAACTTAGGACCTTGTGCTTGCCAGACAGATGCTTGAGCCACTGAGCTATATCCCCAGCCCAGATTTTGCTTTCCTAGTTTGGTCTGAGACACTTAAGTGGCCAAATACTCTCCTGGTCTGTCACTACTGTGCCTGGCCAATACTGCTGCGATACCCCAAATCAAAGGAGAGCATAGGAACAAAGGGTACATCCCCAGTCCTTTTAAATTTAATACTCTAGGGGCTGGGGAGATGGCTCCCCAGCCCCCAGAATAAGTGCTTGCCTGGCAAGCTCAAGGACCTGAGTTCAATCCCCAGTTCCGCAAAAGAAAAAAGACTTATGCCTCATTAAAATTTAATACTCTAAGACAAGGGCTTGTTAACAGAGTTCACAGGAGGTATGGGAGTATCTCTTGTAATTCAAACATTTCAACATGCTCTCTCACATGAGCCTTAAATCAAGCCCTGTAAAACTGGTATGAATGGGGCCGAGGAGATGGCTCAGTAGATAAGCGCTTGACTGGCAAACGCAAGGATCTGAGTTCAATCCCTGGTTCCGCAAAAAAAATAAAAAAAAAATAAACTGGTATGATTATCTACATTCAGTAAATGAGGAAGCTAAGACTCTAAGTGGTTAAGACAGAGTTCAAGGGCTGAGAATGAAGTTCAGTAGGAGGGGGCTTGCTTAGCACATGTACACCCCTGGGTTCCATCACTTTCATGGGGACCAACAAAAAAAATTTAAAAACTGAAGTAATTCAAGAATCTACAAACAGCGGGCGAGATAGCTCAGTGGTCTCAAGTGCCGGCTTAGGTAAGCTTAGGCAAGCTTAGGAACTGTGGTTTGATCCTTGGCACCGCAAGTCACACCAGCCCTACCCTATGCCAGACAGACAGACAGACAGACAGACAGACAGACAGACAGACAGACACACACACACACACACACACACACACACACTCACTCAGAGAGGAATCTACAAGCATCTTGGTACAGCTAGCATTAGAATGTCCAGGAAGGTGACCAGAACCAAGTTGGGCATGGCAGCACATGCCTGAAATTTTAGCACTCTAAGAAGCTGAGGCAGGAGCATTGCCAAGACAATACTAGTCACTGTCTCAAAATAAAAAATAAAAAGAGACTAGGAGATGTAATTCAGCACGAAGTCCCTAGGTTCAATCCCTAGTACTATAGAAGAAAAAAAAAACAAAACAAAACAGAAAGCCAGGACCAACAACAACAAAGACTGGAACAGCTGAGAGCCAACGTGGAGTAGCAGAAAGCAAGTACCTGGCAAAATTAGGTTTTTGGCTTTTCTTATTATGTGTTTGGCACAGGGTCTCACTATGTAGCTTGGACTTGTAGTGATCCTCCTGTTTTGAGCCTCCCCAGGTGAGCACCACCACACCCAGACTCAGTGGCCAGCTCAGGGGTGGGGCATGTAGTGCCAGGGATTGAACCCCAGTCCCTGTGCTTGCCTAAGCAGGTGCTTAGTCCACTGAGCTATCTTGCCGGCCCCCAAATTAGGTTTTGAAGAACCAGAGATCAGGCTTTTTTATCCCTTCTAAAACCAGCAAACTCCAAGTACCTCAAAGCAATGCTCAGCAGGTTTACTCTGAGGGCAACTGAGCACTCACATTCTCCTTGGCCTAACACTACCTGTAAGCTACGGAAGTGCTTTTTTTTTTTTTTTTTTTTGCGGAACTGGGGATTGAACTCCAGCCCTTGTGCTTGCCAGGGAAGGGCTTATTACACTGAGCCATCTCCCAGGCCCACTACCTGTAAGCTAAAGGGCTTCACAGAAATACTTCCAGAGGGCACCAATTTTTCAGGTCTCTACCCTGGATGAGATCCAATGGCTCTGACTAGAATAAATGCACCTTTATGAAAGAAACATTCATGGTGCAAGCCTGTAGTCTCTACTACCGGGTAGGCTGAAGTAGGTGGATCATAAGCTTGAGGCTAGTCTGAACAAGTTGTGAGACACCCCCCCCCCCATTTCAGTCTCTCTATCCTCACTGAGGATATACTAAGTCTAACTCTCAGCTCCCAGGAGCCAAGACACACTCTCTAGAGGGGATTCTCCATCTCTATAGGAGCCTGGCAACTTAAGGAGTTGGCACATAGGCAGGTACCAGCAACAATAAGGATTAAGACCCAGGTCAGTGAAAGGAAGTTCTCACCCACATCTACCCCGTAAGTAAGGCTGTATCTGGTCTTTTTTTTTTTTTTTTTTTGATGTTTTATTATATCTGGTCTTTGTGCTTGCTTTTTCCACTACTAAAGACTTCCCTAGTCACAGCCAGATCTTGGCAAAGCTTTCTGTCCCAGGACACACTCTAGCTGATGGAGAAATGGTGCAACACAGACCTGATAACCAGGATGTGGACCACAATTATCATTTATACAACCTGCAAGTCACTCCCCCAGGATGGATCTAACAATTCCTGTCACTTTTGGGGAAAAACAAGAATCTCAGAACTCCAAAGCCAGGAAAGAGGGGCTGGGGAGATAGCTCAGTGGCATGTGTCTGCCTGGCCAGTGAAAGGTTCTGAGTTCAATCCCTGGTACAAACGAAGGAAGCAAGTAAGCAAGCAAGCAAGCAAATCAAATGAAAAGCCAGGAAAGAAGTAGCCACAAATATCAAGTGCCCCATTTAAAAAATTAACATAACAAAATTCCTGTATAACAAAACAAAAAGTAGGGGCCAGGGAGATGGCTCAGTAGAATAAGTGCTTGCCTGGCAAGCACAACAGCCGGAGTTCAATCCCTGGTTCCGCAAAAAAAAGTAAAAAAAGTTCAGCAAAACATTCAGCTCAAAGCAACCAAAGAGGGGCTGGTGAGATGGCTCAGTGGTCTAAAGCACCTACTCAGAACAGGCTCGGCAAAGCACAGGGACCGCGGTTCGATCCCCCAGCACCACATGCCAGCCAGCCCCACCCCCTGGTGGGCTGAGTTGGAGGCGCGCACGCGCGCACACACACACACACACACACAAATAAATAAAAATTTTTTTAAAAAAAAGCAACCAAAGAAATTCTGCCTTTTATGTGTGTGCCTGTGTGACACTGGCAATCAAACCCAGGGGTGTTCTATCACTGTGCTAAATCCCACGCCAGTTTTAGATCTCTTTTATTTTCAGACAAGGTTTTCCTAAGTTGCCCAGGCTGAGCTCAAAATTGGCAATCCTCTTATCAAGTGCTGGGACAATAGGTATGTGTCACCACACATAGCTTTTGTTATTTCATTCTGTAGTACTGGGGACTTGAACCCATGGCTTGCTGCATGCTAGGGAAGCACTCCACCCCATTAAGCTAAATCCTCAGCGTTTATGAAAAGCTTCTGATCCTTTCCCAACATCTTGGGATTATCATATTACTATTGTCTCTCACTTTTTTTTTTTTTTTTTTTTTTTTT
>NW_004524587.1:14467037-14470358 GCF_000260255.1 Octodon degus
GCGCTTGCCAGGGAAGCTTTTATTCACTGAGCCATATCCCCCGCCCCCTTTTTTGTTTTTGTTTTGTGGTACCAGGGATCAAACTCAGGATACCTGTGCTTACTAGGCAGGCACTTATGCTGCTAAGCTATATCCCCAGTCTTGGATGCTTTCTGGGCAGTACAGATATAGAACACAGCTGTGATTACAGAAAGTTCTGATGGAGAACTCAGGTTGTCTTTTATGGAAAAGCAGTAAGAGGTATCACAGGAGGGTTGGGCTATGGTGCCATGTATTTGGGCTGCCATACTGTCCTGCAGTAGAGGTGGCTAGCTGGGTGCTGAAGGGCAGTCCCCTCCTGAAGTCCATGCTGCCATTTGCCTAGCTGTTTTCCCATCTCCTTGAATTTTTCTTTCCTGTCATCAGGACCTGTCTTCCTTCCTTCCTTCCTTTCTTTTTTTTGTAGTACTGGGGATTAAATCTAGGAGTTCAGGTATGTTAGACAAATGCTGTACTGCTGAGCTATGGCCCCAATCCTTTCATCCTTATTTTGAGACAGGGTCTTGAAAAATTGCCCAGGGTGGCTTCAAACTTAAGATTCTCCTGCCTTAGCCTTCCACATAACTAGATTACAGGTATGTACCACCATGACCAGTTTAGCCATAAGAATATTTGGAGTGATGACTCTGGTCCCTCACTCAAAGGACCTCAGACCTTACTGGGTCCACAGTCCAGTGACATATTTTCCTGTGCAGTTTCAGCCAGGTACTAGAGAGAAAAGGGTTAAGACCCACTGTGTCTTTACTCTTCAGTGTACTGATCAAGTCTCTTAAGCCTTTAGCACAAAGAAAAAACTTACCCTGCCACCTCTAACACCAGAGCTTGGTAGAATTCATTTTTCTTCCTACAGCCTCAACCCAAAGTCATAGATATAGAGAATCAAAGAATTACTGCTAAAAAACAAACAATCCCACCCCACAAAAAACCTATTTTTTAATTTTTTTTTAAAAATGTGTGTGTGTATGTGTGTGTGTGTGGCCAGCTCAGCTCACCAGGGGGCGGGGCTGGCTGGCATGTGGTGCTGGGGGATTGAACCGCGGTCCCTGTGCTTTGCTAAGCTTGTTCTAAGTAGGTGCTTTAGACTACTGAGCCATCTCACCAGCCCCAAAAAACCTATTTAAAAAAGAAACCTGATTATTTAGAGAAAAACACAATAAAACAAAACAAAGTAATCATTGGTGAAAAAATGAAAAAAAAATTTTTTTAAGCAAGATACTAATGCCGCAGTAAGGGAACCCTGCAATTTTTGATATAAAGTCTAGTTTTAAAATTTAAAAACTGTGTAGGGGCGCACACCTATAATCCCAGCACTTGGAAGGCTAAGGCAGGACTGTTATGAGTCCAAGGTCAGTCCGAATTACAAACCAAAACAAAACAATAATAATAATAAATAAAGGGCAGGTATGGTGGCACACACCTTAATCCCAGGCAGGAGCACCACCAAGAGGTTGAGACCAGCTTGGGCTACAAAGTGAGTTCAAGGACAGCCTGAACTTCATAATGAAACCCTGTCTCAAGAAAACAAAAATACAGGGGCTGGAGAGATGGCTCAGTGGTCTAAAGCACCTACTTGAAACAAGCTTGGCAAAGCACAGGGACCGCGGTTCGATCCCCAGCACCACATGCCAGCCAGACCCGCCCCCTGGTGGCCTGAGCTGGCCACACACAATAAATAAATGTAATAAATAAAAATAAATAAATATTTAAAAAAAAATAAAGGGATTGGTGAGTTTAAAAAAAAAAAAAGAAAACAAAAATACAGGTCCGGGGAGATAGCTCAGTAGAATAAGCTCTTGCCTGGCAAGTGCAAGGGTTTGAGTTCAATCCCCGGTTCCACCAAAAAAAAAAAAAAAGAAAGAAAGAAAAAAGAAAAATACTAACAAAAAAGTTTCTGCATTTTTCTTAAGTCATTCATCCCATCCCAACCCCTCAACTGCAAAAACAGTAACAGAAGCCATGGCTCAGAAAAAAGTGGAGTCCAATCACTTATACACCTGATATGAGAGTCTCACTATGTGTACAAGATGTACCTTGCTCTTCCAATCTTGAGTAACTCAGATTACAGATGTGTACCACCATACCTGGTTTAAGGGACTAAATTTTAAGTTGAATAAAAAGCTAGGCATCTTTACACCTTGTCCCCTTGCTTGTACAACCATATCCTGACTATCCCATGTCAGGTCCATTTCTCAAGTCAGCTCTACATGAATAAAGGTCATAAAGACATCCTGTAGAACCAGAGCCGTCATAGGAAGAGAACCTAGCCAGGCGTGGTGGCGCACACTGGTAATCCCAGCACTCAGCAAACTAAGATAGGAGGATATGAGTTCGAGACCAGCCTAGGCTGCAAAGTGAGCGCAAGACCAGCATGAACTACATAGTGAGACCCTATGACAAAAAGACAAAAAACGAAAGAGAACCTAAATGGCTTGCCAAGTTAAAGAAAGGTCAAGGATTTCTCAAGGTTAGAACACTTAGAAAATTTGGGGGTTGGAATAAAAGGGCAGGACATTAATTCTTCCTACTCTCGTGTAACCTTACAGAAGGATCAACCTTCTTTTGATTATAAAGGGGCTGGGGCATAATTCAGTGGTAAAATGCTTGCCTAGTGTGCAGGAAGCCTTTAGTTTGATCCTTAGCAAGGCAACAACCATAATGCAAGTCCTGTGGTCAGCCAGGTTTGGTGGCACACATGTGTGTTCCCACAACTTAGGAGGCTGAGGTACAAGTATCGCCATGAGTTTGAGGTCTGCCTGGGCTACACAGTGATTTTGAGGCCAGCCTGAACTATATACAACTCCATCTCAATAAAAAACAAAAACAAGGGGCCAGGGAGATGGCTCAGTGGAATAAGCGCTTCCCTGGCAAGCCCAAGGGCCTGAGTTCAATCCCTGGTTCCGCAAAAAAAGAAAAAACAAGGGGGCTGGGGAGATGGTTCAGTAGAATAAGTGCTTCCCTGGCAAGTACTAGGGACTGAGTTCAATCCCCCTCCCCTTCCGACAAAAAGAAAAAAAAAAAAAAAGAAAAAGAATTGCGTACCCTGAACCACAAGGGACAGGAATTCAATCCCCGGGCCTGCCCTACCAGTCCTGCCCCCGGGGCACCCTGAGACAGCAATTGAACCTGGGCGTGGTGGCGCGTGCCCATAATTCTAGTGCTTGGGAGGCTGTAAATAGGAGGAAAACTATGAGTCCAACCTACACAGTGAGACCCTGTACACCCTGTCCTAAATACAAAAATAAATAAATAAATAAAAGATAAATAAATAAATAAATAAATAAA
>NW_004524587.1:14470458-14486710 GCF_000260255.1 Octodon degus
GAATCATTGTGAGTCCAAAACCATCCTGAGCTACAAAACAAGCTGAAGAACAGCCTGAACTGTATAGCAAGACCCTGTCTCAAAAAGACAAAAAAAAAGGGGCCGGGGAGATGGCTCAGTAGGATAAGCACTTGACTGGCAAACGCAAGGATCTGAGTTCAATCCCCGGTTCTGCAAAAAATAAATAAATAAATAAATAAAGTCCTGCAGTCAGACCGCCCAGCACCTTGCAATATCAAAACTAATCCCTAGTCATGGCCAGACTCACACGAAACCCTTGAAACAATGCTCAAGTACTCTATGTAGTACCAATATAATCTAGAGAAGGTTTTGAAATAACTTTCTAGTTCTAAGAGATTCCAATTCACTGATCCTCCATGAGTTCTTCAGATAGGCTCCTTCTTCACGGCACAACTTGGGTCTGTCCTGAGCCCACTAAATGAATCTGACCTCCATGTGTTCATGTTCTAACACACGGACTAGGAGTACTGAGTCCAGGAAAGACAGTCCTTGATTGAGAGCTGAGCAGCATCCTTTTTATCTGTTGTTCTTGACAAGAGATAATGACTAGGTACAGCAATTTAACTGCTCCAAAACTTCAAGTCAAAACACAGTAACTAGAAAATATTCAACAGAGGAAAAACAAAACCAAACCAACCAACCAAACAAACAAACAGGGTTTACTCCAACTCACTCCTTCTAAGAGATCTAGCATTAGGCTTGCTGCAGAGGCTACTTTTTTAGTTACTATAACAGCTGTCACTCAGAAGCCACAGTGGATCAGAAAAATTAAGCCTTCATGAGTCCCAGAGTCTTCTAGGGACTAGTTTCTTAATTTAGCATCCCTCAAGAACTGGCTGTTCAGCTAGGTGTGGTGGCACACACTTGTAATCCCAGCATTCAGGAAGATGAGGCAGGAGGATCACTGCAAGTTTGAGACCTGCCTGGGTTACGAAGCGTGCTCAAGGCCAGCCTAAAGTGCACTGGGAGACCTTGTCTCAAAAAGATAAAAAATAAATAAATAAAAGAAGTGGCTTTTCAAAGCCTGTTTGACAACTCTCTGGCCAAATACAACTCTCTCCTAAAAATCAATGGGGATCTCTGGTGCCATCATTAAGGGCAATTTCTCAAGGCTTAATCAGTTTCCTGTCTGCTCAAAGGCTGTTGGGAAGCCATAACCAAAGGAATCCTGGCTTTCTGCAGCTCCCCATTCTTGTTCTCTCACCTAGGCTTCAGAAGAACCCCAGAGTTTCAATCTAAGCCAGATGCCCAAATGTGCCCTTCCCCCCAGGTCCCGTCTACCTTAGCTTATAGTCTGGACTGGTCTCAAGGATCTCAAGCCTGGAGTCTATTTGTCTTTACATTAAATCTAACCTTATCATACCATTTTAAAGGTCTCATCTGCATCTGTGGAGCAATTTTACGCTCACGCTGGGAGATTCAAAAACCTGGATTGGACTGTAAATCTAACAAAGCCTATATAGCTCACATACTCAAACTCATCTTTTGGGCTTCCTT
Organism: Octodon degus; assembly: GCF_000260255.1. NCBI lineage: Eukaryota > Metazoa > Chordata > Mammalia > Rodentia > Octodontidae > Octodon > Octodon degus. The sequence continues at coordinate 14,471,977 of NW_004524587.1, forward strand.
CCCCCACTAAGCCAGCAAAACCACCCATAACTAGGGCCTGGTCACTCAGGAAAAGAAAGGGCATAGGCTGGCTTAATCCCACCACTTGGAAGGCTGGAAAAACTAGCCTGGAAAAACCTTACCACATCAGGTTCAGATCTTCCAAACCTGACAAGAGTAAATTCCCACGTGGAACCCCTTCTCAGCCTGGACACTCTGTCCCTCTCCTTCATTCAGGAGTACCTAGTTAAGTGTTCCACGCAAGAAGCAATAGGTTTTGTGCACTCCCAGCAGGCAGTCAGGGAAGGGAACATTCGCCTACAACCCAGCTGGGCTGTGGTAGGGGACCGGGTAAGGGTCGCAAGTCCAGCTACAGCAGGTGGGCACCCTTACCCATGTTGGATCTGGTGCGAGCCAGATGGTGATGCCCATCTCTGGATCTTCGTAGACGGGCGGTGAACATGGGGCTAGGGTCTGCCTATGTCTGCTATAGCTTGTTTGCAAAAGTGACGAGATGCAAGCAACCCAGGCCAGACCGGGAAGGGCCCTAAAAGCCCCATCCGACGGTTAGGAGCAGAAAAAGAGACTGGCCATAGCGCAGGCCGGCGCACCAACCCTGCTACTGCATGGTCCTGATAGGCGCTTGTCTGGCTTTCAGCGTTCCCCACGGCCGCCGCCTCACAGGACCGGCGGGAGGCGGAGCCGCGCGCGACACATGGCCCAGGCCCTGCGCGGCTTCGGGCCGCAGGGAGGGAGGGGGAGGGGCCTCTCGAGGTCTTGCAGCAAAAGCTCCCGGCAGCCCACAGCGCGGGTTCTACGACCCAGTCCCCGACCCGGAATGCTAGCCCCAACACTCACCCGCGGGGCTGGCACGATGGCGGCAGTGGCGGCGGCAACCCAGCGCGGTCTGCGACCGACTGTCCCTTCCCCCCTGCCTTCCCTCTCCCGCCCCGTTGCACTCTGGGAATCGTAGTCCAGAAGCTCTCCTTTCTAGCATTAGAGCGCTAGGCGAAAACTACAATTCCCGGTATGCTACGCGCAGAGGCCCAGACACGGCCCGCAGCGCGGGAGGAGAGGCTAAACCAGGGGTAGAGGCTGCCGGGGCGAGCCCCTGAGAATTGTGGTCTAGCGGAAGCCTCTGGAACACGGAGGTTGGCGCCAGTCAGGGGTCAAGGCTCTCCTGTCGCTCAGTCCCAGCTGGCGTGGCCCCGCCCAAACTGTGCGCTGATGGTTGCTGGCCCCGCCTCTATGAGAGCCCAGTCCAGCCCCTAGCTGGCCAGGCGCCCCTCCCTGGGCCCCTAGGCTTTCTCCTCCCGCGAGCCCCCCTCCCTTAATGGGCTGTCACCACTCCGCTCACTTGTTCGGCTTTTTGAGGCATTATCGCTTTAGTCAGGACGGAACCCACAACTTCTGTTCAAATACTCGGGGCCAGTCGAGCCCTGAACTGATTTCCAGCAACTAGGCCTTTTTTTTTTTTTTTTGGGGGGGGGTCGGAGACTTAAATGCTCCTCAGGTGAAACTTGGGTGGACAGATTACTCTCACATTTATAGAAAAAAAAAAAGGGTTTTCAAGACATTATCATAAATTCTTACCACACACAGCAACTAAGAGCTACTAAAGAGAAATAACTGGCTCGTTTTGGAAGTCTCTGCTATTTAAGGGACCAGATTGTAAATAATCATCTTCCCACCTTTTGCCCTTCACTTTCAATGCCCTTTTCATTGTTTCCTTGGTAACAAACATTTGAAATAAGGCCTAATTCGGCCAAGTCTGGGCTGGGAAAAATAGCTCTAGAGAGCTGAGTGTGGTGGTTCGTGCCTGTAATACCAGCACTGGGGAGGCCAAGGCAGGAGGATCGCGTTGCAAGTTCTAGACCACAGTGGTCAACAAAGTGAGCTCAAGGCCAGCCTGAACTGCATTGCAAGACCCTGTCTCAAAAAAACCAAAAACAAACAAAAAAAATATAAAATAACACCCTCTAGAACAGCAAAAATAGAGGACCACAGGAAAGAAAAATGGCTATGGGGCTCCCAGGCAACTCTTAAGCTTTCTGTAGTAACCAGAGATGCCCCAGTACTCCAGCTCTTCCATAAGTTTTGCACCTTTAACCATTCCTATCCACTTCCTGGGAATGCCTATGTAAGACCAGACTAAGCTTTCTTGGTGATTAAATCCCAGGTCTGTCTAGATCACACTCCGCTTGACTAGAAAAATGCTCTTTAACATTCAGCTATTTGGCTCTGCTTTTCCCATTAGTGGTGCATCTGTGTCTGGGGACTCCCTTGCTCTATGAACTGCATTCCCTCCAACCAAAGTACCACACAGGGTGTGTGCACATAACTCCAGGAACCAAGGAGGTTCCAGAATTGCTGAGAGATTCAAGAGAGCAAAGCACAAACAGATATCCTTTTATCCCTTGGATGAATAAATCAGGAATACACTTGTAAGCCCAACACTCAGGAGGCTGAGGCAGAAAGATTGCCAAGAGTTCAAGGCCAATTTGATCTATATAGCAAGACCCTATCTCACTGCGTGCCCGCGCGCATACACACACACGATAAATAATAAGCATGAACAAGGCCTGAGAAAAAGCTCTGTTCAGGGGCTGGTGAGATGGCTCAGTGGTCTAAAACACCTACTTAGAACAAGCTCAGCTAAAGCACAGGGACCGCAGTTCAATCCCCCAGCACCACATGCCAGCCAGCCCCTCCCCCTGGTGGGCTGAGCTGGCCACACATAGGTAAAGTTCTTTAAAAAAAAAAAAAAAAAGTATCATGTCATCTGCAAATAAAGATAATTAAAAAAGAAAGAAAGAAAGAAAAGAAAATCTCTGTTCAAGAAAAGAGTAAAATGAGACTAACCCAGTAGGGTCCACTTGGCTTTTAATATCTAATTTTCAACCAGAGTTAACCCTTGGAAGACAGAGATCCAATTTTTTTTCCCAACTTGTGACCTATGAAAGATGCTATACTCTGTCCTTCCCTACCAGTCTTGTTGCCTAACAGTGCCAAAGAAACCAGAAAGAAGAGACTGAAGTTTTAGGGTCACTCCAACATGAAGTCACAAGGCAAGTTCTGGAAGAAGTCATATTTCATGGAGCTCAAAGTCTGTGTTCCAACATATATAGTAAAAAGGGATAGCTTTAAAAACAATTTCTTACCAAGATGGCTTTGTATTACCTTGGAGTAACAGATAAAGTCACTCTCAACCCTCCAATAGCCAACCTAGAACTATGAATCAGGAGTCACCAATCCCAACTCCTTAATGCCTTCTGTGGACCCAGCCTTCTTACACTGAAGGTATACCAATCCCAAAGTATCTATACAAGAGTGTAGCTCTAAAAAAAAAAAAAAAAAAAGTGTAGCTCAAAGAGCCATGGCCGATTCTAGCTGTGGTCTTCACTTGTTTATTAAGTACATGTACCAGATATTGTGCTGCATTTAAGGGATGAAATAGTGAACAAACTTCAACTCCAACTGAGAATTTAAGAAATTTAAAACCCTGAAAAGAAAAACTAAATTGTTTAGTTCTCACTTGCATCTTGTTAAAAGAATAGTTGGCTGTGGTGGCACATGCCTGTAATCCCAGCACTTAAGAGGCTGAGGCAGGACTGCTTTGGAGTTCAAGGCCACTGGGCTGCATAATGTGTTCAAGGCCACTCTGGACTATATGCAAAGGCCCTATCTCAAAAACAAACAAACACAGGGAGGAAAAAAACCAAAACAAAACACAGGGAGGGCTGAGGATATAGCTCAGTGGCATCAAGCACTTGCCTGGCAAGTGCAAGATACCAAGTCTGATCCCCGGTACCACAAAAAAAAAAAAAAAAAAAAAAAAAAGGAGAAGCTGAGCATGGTGGCACACCTTTAATCCCAGTACTCTGGGAGACTGAGGTTCGAGGCCAGCTTGGGGTATGTAGTGAGTTCAATGCCAGTCTGAATCACATAGCCAAAGCCTGTTTCAATCTCTCCATTCCCCAAAATTAAATGGCTGAAGATATAGCTCAGTGTAAAGTCCTTGGGTTCAATCTTCAATAGTGAGGTGGGGAGGGAAGATGGGGAAAAAACTTGTGAACAAACTGGGACTACTTGGTGCAGTTTCAAAGTCTTTGGGATGAAATGGGCCAGAAACTCTACAAGGACCTCATAAGGCCTAATGGCTGGTTTATGAAGAAACCTGGTCAATAAAGCACCTCTACTCACAGGGTTGGCCTGGTCTTATAGGCTAAGGCTTATTTTTCCATATTTCAACATTTAGCTAAGTTGTATAAAAATAAAATGCCAAAACCCAAATAAAAACCTTACTTTTTGTTTAATTTGTTTTGCCAAACAAACACAGTGAAAACTTTAGTCTAATTGTACAGAAAATAGAATTTGTAACCAGTAGCAAACATAACAGGATAAACCTAAGACCCTGGCAAGCTGGATCGCCATCAGCAGGTTACCCAGATCCCCTCATAAATGGCCTCCTGGGTAGGGAGGTCCTAAGAGGCAGAGGCACAGATCAACTAGTTCCATCAGAATCACAGACTACACCTGGAAATGGTAAGCATGAAAAGGAGAGAACTGATATTACTTGGATCTCTTATCACTACACACAGCCAAATTGTCTCTGATTGCTGGTCAACCTTAAGGTGTGGCTTTCCCCAACTCTGTCCCCGGGTATCCCACCTGAATCCCTCTGAGGTGTTTCAAGTTCAGTGGTTCTGAAGCCTCTGCTTAACCAGAATCTGCAACTGGGAAAGGAGGGTAGACAGTTATAATTGCTGTTGTCACCAGTGCCAAGTCTGAGACCCCAATCTCCTGTTCAAGAGGAAACAAGTTAAGAGTGCCAGATCCCTAGCAAGATTCCAGCTGCCTTAAGCCTCAGTACTGTCGATCAGAGTATAGAAAAGTCAATATTAGCCTGAGGATTCCTTGGACTGGAGGGAGGAGTTCTGCAGGCCACAGGGAGACCTATTCACATCCCATGCTTCTTACGGATGACAGCCATGGCAAGCAGACGATCCTTCTCACGAAGTTCTTCGCGAAGCTTGGCCTCGGTGAGACGCAGGTGGCGGATGCTACCCTTCATCTCTTTCATCTTCACTTCCATCAGCGCCAGGATGTCCCGTTGCTCATTCAGCTTACGCAGGAGCTCCTCCTCCGTGGTGCCTGACGACAACGAGTATGAATGGTCGGAACCGGTATCGGGGAAGCCCTCTTCACCTACCACCACCAACTGGGGACCCATCGGGCACTCCGCGGCCTCCAGCCCTGCTGTGGCAGCTTCTAGCTCCGATGCTGCGGCTGCGGCGGCTGCGCCCTCTGCGGCTGCAAACTCCACTTGCACAGTAAGGTCGATTGGCTTCACATCGTCTCCAGTGGGAGTGGTGGGTGCTGGTGGACCGGATCCAGGTGCCTGACTGCTGTCTACAGCAGCCTGAAGGGTGAGAAGCACGGCGGCAGAGGCAGACACCAGGTTTGGCTGCAGCTGGGAGGTCTGGGTAGTGGAGACTGACGGCGCCGGCTGCTGCTGTTGCTGTTGCTGCTGCTGTTGCTGCTGCTGTTGTTGTTGCTGCTGCTGCTGCCTGCGGCGGGCAGCCGCGGCCCCCGCAGGTCTGCGCGCTACTTTGCGCTCGTTGACGCCGCGCAGCGGGAAGATGGTGGGAACACGCACCGTGTAGGTCTTGCGGCCGCCCTGGAAGTGAACGCTACAGAGACGGTGGCCCGTGGTGGGCTGGAAAGTGGAGAAGCACCCACTGACGCCAGCACGGGACACATTCTTCAGCCACAGGCGTCGCAGCTCAGCGTCCTTGGGAAACGTATAGAAATGCAGCGCCTTGTCTCGGTGCGAATTGTTGTAGCAGCCCGGTACGCAGCACGTAAAGCCAGGCATGGCTGCGCCGCGCGACTGTGCGCGGCCCACCGGCCTCCTTCGCGCTTCGACGGCCCGGTCTGTCCGCTGCCGCCAGCCCCTCGACGGGCGGCGCCCTGCGAGGACTTAAGCAATCTCCCACTATTGCAGCCTGGCGCAGCCGGCCCGAAAAGGTGCCCTTGCCAGAATACGCCTCGCACCCGACCGCGCTGCGCCGCCGGCCCAGCAGTCAGCCCGCGATCCGGAGTCGGCCCGGGGGACGCAGCGAAGGACCGCCTGGGAAGGAGGACTACGCCCCCCACAATGCACCGCGTCAGAAGCAGCTCACTTCCGGGGCGGTGGCGTGTTTATTCCGTCCGCTTTCCAGGACACTGCGAGACCCCTCGCGGAGCAGACTCTTTTTCCCTACCCGGCTTAGTCCTCGGCGGACGAAGCGTATTTGGTTGGAACCTTGTTGTAGAAAATGTACCTCAGAAGAACCCGGAATCTTGATGGAGGCGATGGGAGGGAGCGCGCGCCTCACCAGTGCGCAAGCGCTAGGAGCATGCTAGAAGACTACAAACCCCATCAGGCTTAGCGTGAATTTAGCGACTGCGGCGTAGAGCGCCGTCTAAGGGAGAGGTTGGGTCACTGCGGATCATGATTCCGGCGCTGTTCGGCTGCCTGCCAGAATTGGTCAGTCCTCAACGCCCAGCGTCTTTGAAAAGACCGCACACCTGTGGGTCGAGGAGGACAAAATCTAGGCCTTGGTGGCCCAAGGACCTCAGAAGCCATTTTCTCTGTACTGGGGACTCTGCTACTCAGCTGCTACCTTTGACTCACTGACCTAAATTAAGTCATTAATAGGCACTTACTATCTGCTGGACACAGTACAGGCAATTTCGTGGAGTCGGACCCATCCAGCATCTCCTTTGAATACTAACTAGATGGGAATGCACATAAAGCAATGTCTGTTCAGAAATAAATGCCACAGGGGGCCGGGGAGATGGCTCAGTGGAATAAGCGCTTCCCTGGCAAGCGCAAGGGCCTGAGTTCAATCTCCGGTTCCGCAAATAAATAAATAAATAAAATGCCACAAGGAATGAACAGAGTAAAGAAGAAAATGAGACGCTGGTGCCCAGGCAGATAAAAAGATGAAAATCAGGGCCAGATCTTGCTTTCCACCACCGTCAACTAGTCTGTAAGGCCCAGAGGCTAGGCCCAGCCTTCCAGGGCCAGGAAGGGGTGGTCAAGATGGAGTCTCCGAAAGTTACCGGACTGAGCCATCTTTCTTTCTTTCTTTCTTTCTTTCTTTCTTTCTTTCTTTCTTTCTTTCTTTCTTTCTTTCTTTTTTTTTGGCGGAACCGGGGATTGAACTCAGGCCCTTCAGCTTGCGAGGCAAGCGCTTATTCTACTGAGCTCTCTCCCCGGCCCTAAACGGAGCCATCTTGAAGGGTTTGAAATTTTATCCTGCAGGTGACTGAGAGTCATTGAAGGTTTTAAGAGAGAACATTTCGGGCAGGGGAAAGAGCACAGTGATACAAGTGACTGCCTGGCAAGTATAATGTCCTGAGTTAGATTCCAGTGCCAAAAAAAGAGAGAGCACGAGAACATTGGCACTATAAGGAGACAGTGCCTTCTCTCGGCTTCAGGATCTTTGGAGGAAATTTTATTTATTTATTTATTTATTTATTTATTTATTTTTGACAGAACCGGGGATTAAACTCAGGCCCTTGAGCTTGCCAGGCAAGCACTTATTCTACTGAGCCATCTCCATGGCAAAGCTTGAAACAAGCCACGTATGTGCCAAACTCCTGCAATCCCAGCTCTGGGAGGGTGAGGAAGGAGAATCATTCCGGCCCAGCCTTGGCAGTTGAGGGGCATAACGTGACCTGTCTCCGAAAAAAAGAAAAGAGGCCTAGAGCTGCAGCTAAGAGCAAAGGCACTGGATTCATTTCAGCAACTCATTTATTTTTTAATTTTATTTGTGGGGGGGCAGCTCAGCCCACCAGGGGGCGCAGCTGGCTGGCATGTGGTGCTGGGGGATTGAACCGCGGTCCCTGTGCTTTGCTAAGCTTGTTCTAAGTAAGTGCTTTAGACCACTGAGCCATCTCACCAGCCCCCAGCAACTCATTTATATACGGTATAAATATCAATATAGAAATACACTTTTGGGGAGGTCTTTTTTTAAAACTTTTTAAAATTTTATTTATTTATTTGTGTGTGTGTGTGTGTGTGGCCAGCTCAGCCCACCAGGGGGGCGGGCTGGCTGGCATGTGGTGCTGGGGGATTGAACCGTGGTCCCTGGGCTTTGCTAAAGCTTGTTCTAAGTAGGTGCTTTAGACCACTGAGCCATCTCACCAGCCCCCCCTTTTTTTTTTAACTTTATTTATTTGATACAGGGTCATGCTACTGTAGCTTGTAGTGATCCTCCTGTCTCAGCCTCCCCAGTGCTGGGATTACAGGTATGCACCTGCCACACCCAGTTTTGGGGCCTGCACTGCATGCCTGGGGTTCCTGGGCCGGCATGGCATGCAATACCAGGGTTCAAAGTGGGGTCCTTGACTTGCCAAGCAGGCACTTTAGACCACCGAGCTATCTTCCCAGCCCCCCCCCCTTTTTTTTTGTGGAACCGGGGATTGAACTCAGGCCCTTGCACTTGCCAGGCAAGCACTTATTCTACTGGGCCATCTCCCCGGCCCCCTCCTTTTTTTGTTTTTGAGAAAAGGTTTCACTATGTAATTCAGGTTGGACTTGAACTCACTGTGTAGCCTGGGCTGGCCTCAAACTTGAAGCAATCGTGTTTCAGTCTCTTAAGTGCCGGAAGTATACATGTTTGCCACTAGGCCTGGTCAGAAATAGGCTGGATTTGTTTTTCGGGTTTATTTTTTTGGATTGAACTCAGGCCCTTGCGCTTGCCAGGGAAGCGCTTATTCCACTGAGCTATCTCCTCGCCCCCTACCCTCTCCTTTAAAAATAAAATAAAAACACTATCCAAATTAAAAAAAAAAAAATTCCTTCCTAGGGGCCAGGGCTCAGTAGAATAAGCACTTGCCTGGCAAGCGCAAGGGCCTGAGTTCAATCCCTGGTTCTGGAAAAAAATAAAAATAAAAAATCCTTCCTACATTCTACAAGATCCCACATAATCTGGCTCTTGACAATTTATCTCACTTCCTTCCCTCTCTCCAACTCAATGTTCTGTTTTGTTTTAAAAAGTCAGCATTCTGGGATGCTGAGTGAGGGAAGAGGTTCTCACTTCCAAGCTAACATAGTTTACTGACTTACCATGACCATGTCTCAAAAAAAAAAAAAAAAAAGCTGGGGATATAGTTCAGTGAGATCTTGGGTTCAGTCCTCAGTACTGCAAAATATATAAACGAGGGGCGGGAGAGATAGCTCAGTAGAATAAGTGCCTGCCTGGCAAGCACAAGGGCCTGAGTTCAATCCCCGGTTCTGGGGTTGGGGGGGGATATGAATGAATAAATGCAGTAGTGGGCACAAACATCAGGCACCAGTAGCCCCAGGTGTTCAGAAAGCTGAGGCAAGAGGCTCACTTGAGCCCAGGATTTGAGGCATATTGGGCAATATGCACGGGCTGGTGAGATAGCCCAACGGACTAAGCATCTTTTAGGAAAGCGCAGGGACGGAGTTCACCCCAGATACCACAGGCATCGAGGACCCCCCACCCCCTTGGCGAGCTGAGCTGGCCACGGAGACGGGGAGTGGTGGCACACGCCTGTAATCCCAGCAGGGGAGGCTGAGAGGAGGATCGCTACTGGTCTGAGCCGCGTAGAGACCCTGTACCAGATATATTAAAAACAACAACAAACAAAAACCAACCCCGTGGTGGCAAAAGCCTGCAGTCTCAATACTCAGGGAAGTTGAAGCAGAAGAATCACAAATTTGAGCCCAGCCTGGGCAATTTAGCGACTTAGTGAGACCCTACATCGAAAACAGAAAAAGGGCTAGCTGGGAAGCGCTGAGTTCAATACTTAGTACCAGAAGGAAAAGAAAACCCTTATCAGGTGGGTATCATTCGCGATTTGTAGATGAGAAAATCAAGACATTGACTAGGTGCTACATTTGCTCAGTCTCACGTTTCGGTAAAGCTGCCTGGAGAGCCAGATTTTGCAACCGACCGCGCGCAGCGTCCGCGGTATAGCGAGAACTACAACTCCCGTGAATCTCTGCGGCACTATCGCGAGACTTATCTTAAACGTGGCGGCGGGAACGCAACACTACTGTTTTCCAGGCAGTTAGGAGGGCAGCTGAGAGAATGGCGAACAACTTTAGTCCTGACAGCGAGCCCACGGCACGTACGCTGTTGCGCCGCGTGCTAGATACAGCTGACTCCTGTACCCCGCAGCGACGCAGGAGTGATCGGATTAGGTATGCGAGGGCGTTGCATGAGCAACTAGAAAGACTGGGGAGTAGGATCTGGGTGGGAGCCAGCGCCGAACCTATGGAGAGGAAATTGAGTTCGGGAGGAGCAGAGGCAAAGTCTTGAGAATTGGTTCCACTTCTCTCTACCGGGGCTCGAATCAGCTCTTTGTGTCTGCACCCCTGGAGACAAAGGATTCTCCGTTCTTTAGCTGTTTTCCCGACTATCTCACGATATGCCATGCCCCGACATTTGCCCCTACCGGACACTAGGTAATTACTACTTTTCCTTGGACGTTCATTTTTACATTCTCTGTGGCTCCCAGCTGAACAGTGGGAAAAGGGCTGGAGAGCACAGCCTGCACCAAAGTCAGGAGGCAGGAATCGGAAAGATGCTTTGCAAAGGAGTAGGAATTTGTCCTGACTTGGGCGATGGTAACCTCGTGAGACAAAGGATGCAAAAGTTGACAGTGGCCCGAATGGTACAGTGCAGTTCTTTTCCTTATAAGTAATGGGAAGTTAGCCCAGTGTGGTGACACATCCCTATAATCTCAGCACTCCAGGGGGATGCTGAGGCAGGAAGATTGGAAGTTTGAACTCAGCCTAGGTTTGAGATCTTGCTTCAAAGTTAGAAATTAAAATAGGGTGGGAAATGTAGCTCATTGCAGAGGTCCTCAGTTTAACCTCCAGTACAGAAAAGAAACAGCAGTCATTCATGACAGGTTTTATTTATTTATTTATTTATTTTTAATTTTATTTATTTATTTATGTGTGTGTGTGTGTGTGTGTGTGTGTGTGGCCAGCTCAGCCCACCAGGGGGCGGGCTGGCTGGCATGTGGTGCTGGGGGATTGAACCGCGGTCCCTAGGCTTTGCTAAGCTTGTTCTAAGTAGGTGCTTTAGACCACTGAGCCATCTCACCAGCCCAGGTTTTATTTATTTTTTATTTTTTAAAATTTTTTTGGCGGAACTGGGGATTGAACTCAGACCCTCGCACTTGCCAGGGAAGCACTTATTCCACTGAGCCATCTCCCCAACCCCCATGACAGGTTTTAGAACTGTAAATGATGATGTGGGAGCTGTGCCTGTGGAACGTTTCCTTTGTGTGTCTCTGAGGGAGATTGGACTAAATAGACAGGGCTAGGGTGATTGCTGTCAAACGCTGACTAGTACTTAAAAGGATTAAAATATGTAAATATCCTTTTTGGGTTGTTACTTTAATGGATTGGGTTATTTTCCATTTGCTCCTCTAGGCTGTGTGGCTAACCCCTACTTTGATTTATGTTGCTGCAACAGTCACCTCTGTGAAATCTTCCTCATCCCCTTCTCTTCTGACTGGGACAATCATATTTCCTCTTTTCCCAAACCCTGCTTCCTCTGTTGATGTGTGTCTGAGAACAGGGATTGTGTGAGGCACAGTGGTTTCTGGGTTCCTGTTCCCACCTAATGGACTTTAGGACAGATCCCTGGTAAAGACAAGTCTCTGAATCCTTTAGGCCCTATGCAAGTCTCAGAACTGTTTGTTGGTCTTTACATAGTGCTCAGAGAACCCTGCTTGAAACACCTTCCTCCAGGAGGCGGAGTATCCAAACAAAGGTGACTGCCAGGCAGCGTTCCCATGGAGCCAGAGTAAGTGTCCAGCCCACTCACCATGATAGAGTTCCTGCCTTCGGAGTCCCGAAGTCTACTTGTGCACTGAAACCCACCATGAGAGAGAATCTCAAGGCAAAAAGAACAGACTGGTTACATGGTGGTTTTGTTCACAGTCTACTGGCAGATTGGCTCATGGTCAAGCTGGTGGGCAACTGGAGGAACAGACACCTCGGACCCTGCTGAAGAACATCCTATTAACTGGTGAGAGGGTACTTGCCTGATAGTTAGGCCCCAGCCCAACACCAGTCTGGTGGTATATACTACAGTCTGTCACGTTGACCACTTTTTCTCCATGGTGTTTCTGCAGCCCCAGAATCTTCTATTGTGATGCCACAGTCGGTGGTGAAACCAGCACCAGCACCACAAGTAGTCCAGCCCTCTAGACGGAAAAGCAGTCAGAGCAGGTGCACAGGGAACACCTCTTCTTGGCTGGGCTGTTGGGTAGCTTTGGTCTGGGAGCCTCTTAGGGACCTTAGAGATTGGAAAGGGAAGAATTTCCTTCCTTGCCTGAGACTAGCTCTCTCCTTATAGCCTAGAACTACAACTTCCTGAACTCGAGCCCCCTCCAACCCTGGCTCCAGTCCTGCTGGGCTCTGGCAGAAGGAAACAGAAGCTGAGATTGTCAGTGTTTCAGAAGGAAGTGGAATGGGGACCCCAGGGATTACCTGTCTCCCAAGGTGAGGCTTAGGATACCACCTGTTGCTATCTTCTCTGTCTTGTCCTCTGGAGAGGCTAAGGAGGCCTGAGAAAGGACTTTTATGAGCCTGGTTAATTTAACCATGGTTTCTTTTTATATCCTCTTACATGTCACTGGCAGAGCCTCCTGGGAATCCTGATGCCTCGTCCCTTACCAGGTACTGTTGTCTGTTCTGGGGAGGTGGTGGTGGAGGAGAGGGTTGGAGAGCAAGGTGCTAACTGATGGAACCTGGCCATACTGCTCTGAGCTGCTTTTAGCCTCACAGCATAGCCACATGCTAAGACATGAGAGCTTCAGAGCAGATGAGAGAGTCCTCTGGGGAAACTTGCCTGTACATACTTGGCTTTTCTTTGTGCTTCCTCTGTTCCACAGCTCCCTCAACCTGACCTTTGCCACACCTCTTCAGCCACACTCAGTGAGGAAACCTGGTTTGGCCCGCAGACCTCCTACCCGCCGTGCTATCGATGTGGGTGCCCTTTTGCAGGATCTGCAGAATAATTCCTTGGCCTCAACTCCTCTAGGTAAGGTTGAGTTTTCTCCTTTCAGCCTTTGGAGAAAGATATCACTTATGGTAGGTATGAAGTGCTGCTGAGTCTAGGCATACACCTCTTTTGGTGTGGTCAAGGACAGTGAGTGAACCTGATCCAAGGTCTACCTCAAGGTGCCCTTATCTTGGTGGGGCTCAGTCTTAATGTATTTGTGTTTTATAAGACTTCATGTTCTTGGGGCTGGTGAGATGGCTCAGTGGTCTAAAGCACCTACTTAGAACAAGCTTAGCAAAGCACAGGGACCTCGGTTCCATCCTCCAGCACCACATGCCAGCCAGCCCTGCCCCCTGGTGGGCTGAGCTGGCCACACACACACACACACACACACACACACACACATTAGGAAAAAAAAATTAAAAAAAAAAAAGACTTCATGTTCTTAAGCTACAGGGCTAAGGATGGGAAAGTGGTATGTTTTGGTGCTAGAGCTGCTGGAAAGTTGGAAAAGGGTAGGTTTCATGATCAGGTAGCCAGTTAGAGCTGACCTAAGGACCTGGTTCCAGAAGACAAGTTCACTAGGATAGGAAGGCCATTCTTGGCAGGGGAAGAAGTGGAAAGTAGAGATATGGGGAAGCAGTTGTGGGATGATGAGGGTGTGGGCAAGGTGTGGGAGACCTGGAAATGCTACCCAATGAGCAAAGGTAAGCAAGGAGAACTGCAGGAGGGAAATAAGGCTTAGAACCTAGGTCATTTCTCTGAGAAAGCCACTCAAGCAGGGCAGGTCCAGAGTGTCTACTGTCTGGACCCTGGCAACTCTGGACATTAGCAAATAGTCTTAGATATACTTAATGTCTGATGGACCTTGATCATCAGTTGACAACCTCAGAGCTCCTGTTGCTACTCTGCCAACAGACATTGTGTTAGAGGATACCCAGCCTTTCTCACAGCCCTTGGTTGGCCACTCCCCCAATGTGCATTATTCCCTGCCACATCCTTACCCTGGACCTGAAGATGCTGAGGGGACTGTGCATCACAGAACACAGGGTAGCATTCCTGAGCTGCAGAACCACAGTGAGTATGTGGGGCACATGGCCTGGGGCTACGTTTAGCTTAGGGAGAGTTGTCCCTGGTGGCTTTCTCTCCTCAACCCCATGTGAGTACCCTAGATCCCCTGGCTAGGGGTCCTTCCTCTACTGAAGAGCATAGTCAGTATTGAGCCAGGAGAGTGTAAATTATTGCCTGGTACTGTCTGACTTAAATTCTCCTCAGTGAATTAGGCTGGCTTTGTTATTCCATCTTGCCCTTCTCAGAATTACAGCCTGAGCCTGCTGATCCTCTAGAGATGACAGAAGCAGAGGGATCCAAGAGGGCTATGGAGGCTAAAAACCCAGAAGAATCTTCAGGAGATGAGGACATCTCTGACAGGCCAGGTAAAAGGCCAAGTGTGAGGAGATCCCAGAGGACTGTGGAGCCTAAAATCCCAGAAGAATCTTCAGGGGATGAGGACATCTCTGATAGGCCAGGTAAAAGGTCAAGTGTGAAGAGATCCCAGAGGACTAGGAGGCCTGAGGAGCCAAAAAGATCTTCAAAGGATGAGGACATCTCTGACAGGCTAGGTAAAAGGCCAAGTGTGGAGAGATCCCGGAGGGCTGTGGAGCCTGAGGAACCAGAAAGATCTTCAGAGGATGAGGACATCTCTGACA
>NW_004524587.1:14487173-14499086 GCF_000260255.1 Octodon degus
AGCCAGAAAGATCTTCAGAAGATGAGGACATCTCTGACAGGCCAGGTAAAAGGCCAAGTATGGGGAATAGCAGATGAGTAGTGACAGCTATATTTAGGCTATAGCACACAGAAGAAACTTGCTTGGGTTGCTTCTGGGAACTGGTGTGTATGGGGCCAAGGAGACTATGAGGAGTGGTTGTAGTAGTACTAAGAGAAGTGTTTGAGAAACAGGACAAGATTAAACCTGCACAGCGGGGTGGCATGGTCACACCTGAACCCCATGTGATCCTACTCTTTCTCTGCAGCAAGCTCAGAATTGGCCTCCAACGTCCCTGAGTTTCTTCAGGCCAAACAACTGGACCAGTTTCTTGAGCCAGCCCCATCATCTGGTGCTACAGTGTAAGATCCCATGACTCTATTACTTATAAGCCTCTTATAAAAGGGGCAGACACTAAGTTTGGCATTGGGTACCTTCATACATAGTCATCCTCCTCTCCACCAGAATGGTGATTACCCAGCCCAGTAGCCTGAGCTAGGCTGGTGGTGTACCACAAGAGCTTAATTGTCACTCTGGTGCCTGCCTCTGGGAGCTAAGAAAAATCTGAAAAAGTAACCTAGGTCAATATATAGTCAGAGAAGGCTTCCTAGAGGACTAGCAGAATTGGGACAGGAAGTGACAGATTCCTGAGGGGAGTAAATATTCATTCTCAGGTGTGAAAGTCATATGCTTGAGCAGGTGCCAGTGATATAAAGAAGCTAGAATAGAAAACTATCCCTGGTTCCACCAAAAAAAAAAAAAAAAAGTTAAGATTTTTGGGGCTGGGGAGACAGCTCAGTAGAATTAAGTGCTTGCCTGGCAAAGGCAAGGTCCTGAGTTCAATCCCTAGTTCTGCAAAAAAGAAAAAAGAAAACTAGACTGGAGGAAAAGAACCCCAGGAAAAGACCAACTCTGTATGGCCCTCTGACCCTACTGCCCCTCAGCAAATGATTGGAACTGCTGGTCCAAGGTGGCTAAGGAGCATATGGACCCTTTTTTTTTTTTTTTTTTTCTTTTTGCGGAACTGGGGATTGAACTCAGACCCTTACATTGGCCAGGCAAGCGCTTATTCTACTGAGCTATCTCCCCGGCCCCAATGGATCCAGTCTTAACAGGAACTAGCAACCCTTGAATAGGACCCTTTTATTTTTTTTATTTATTTATTTTTTTATTTTAACATTTAGTGTGTGTGTGTGTGTGTGTGTGTGGCCAGCTCAGCCCACCAGGGGGCGCGGCTGTCTGGCATGCAGTGCTGGGGGATTGAACCGTGGTCCCTGTGCTTTGCCAAGCTTGTTCCAAGTAGGTGCTTTAGACCACTGAGCCATCTCTCCAGCCCTAGGACCCTTTTCAAACAGCTGTTCATTCACCTCTGTCTACTCCTTCCCCCAGCTTGTCTTCAGAGCCTCAAGAGCCTGTGTTGGCCAGAACTCACCCCAGGCCCCGAACTGCTGTTCCTAGACCCCGTCAAGATCCTCATAAGGGTGGACTGAACCACTATACAAAACTCTTCAGCTTCTATGCTAAGATGCCTATGGAGAGGAAGGCTCTTGAGATGGTAGAAAAGTGGTGAGTCTTGGATACATGGGTGAGGAGAGGAGATGCTCAGGTCACAAATGGACTATTCAGTCTCTTCTACCCCAACCTTCTTGGCAGCCTGGATAAGTATTTACAGCACCTTTGCAATGACCTCGAAGTATTTGCTGCTCATGCAGGCCGCAAGACTGTGAAGCCAGAGGACCTAGAACTGCTGATGCGACGGTGAGCAGGCAAAAAAGGGAGGCTGGTGTGAGAGTGCTAGTGCTGATTCTGTTTACCCCTCTCTTCTGCTGCAGGCAGGGCCTGGTTACCGACCAAGTCTCATTGCATGTGCTTGTGGAGCGGCACCTGCCCCTGGAGTACCGGCAGCTGATCATCCCCTGTGCATTCAGTGGCAATTCTGTCTTCCCTGCCCAGTAGTGGCCAGGTGTTAATGCTTGCCTTTCCCCCACTTGGGACCTCTTACCCCACTAATCCTCTCAGTTCACCGCCTTACTTCCTACCATCAATAAAGTGTCACAAACAGAATATTCTGCTTTTTGGTACATGTCCTAAGGCCAGTCCAGATCGTTCCCCTCCCATTCCCCACCTGGCTCCCAGCACAGCATGGAAAATAACATGAGTTCATGCAAATAATTTTAGACTAAAAATTCAGTTAGCAGCGTTAGAGCACTCAGGCTGCCCATGGTAGTCTTAGCTTTCATACTCTGATTCTCGAGGCCCTGTCCGCTTGACATCAGTCATATAAAGCCGTTCCATTGCTGTCTGAAGCCTTGTTACAATGTTCTCATCCTCATCCTCTGGCATTTCCGACACAGGGATCTGGAAGGCCCAGCTCAGGTGGGTGTTGAGATTTTGCTTGTCCAAGGTAGGATCAATGGTCATCAGAGCTCTGCGCATCTTGGCAAGAGTTACATCCTCATAGCTGCCCCATAAGAAGAGAGAGACAGGTTTGAGCCCCCCGTCTACCTCAGACTATCATACCCTCCTATTTGTCAGGCTTGAGCAGTTTATAGTGTCGATGAGCATACAGAGACCCACAAAGAGATGCCACCCCTTGGGACTTGTCCAGACTGAAAGGGTTTTTTTCTTTTTTTGGAGGCCCGAAATGCCTTTAGGGCATTTCTGGTTTGCCGTGACTATCAGGTTTCGAACCACAGAAGCTTGAGTTTGAGCTCTTTGTTTCGGCAGGCACTTAAACAACTGAGCTATTGGGCAGGCCCCCGACTTGTCCAGACTGAGACTCATCATGACTGAGTGAGCCTATAAGCCTGGGGGTCACTTACAGTTCCAGGCCCAGCTCCTGCTTTAGTTCCTGTAGGTATTCATCCTTCTCAACCATGTACTGTTCCCACACCTTTTGCACAAAAGGTTCACTCTGGCCCTCCTCATTCTGGAAAGGGCCACAAGACAGGGTGAGGCTCCATGGACTAGGGTCCAGTCAAGGCAAGGACAGGGGCTGGGCTGGGTCCTGGGCCCCACACCCACCTCTGTAAATAATAAGCGGTAGTCAAACAAGTCCGCATTGCTGCTGTTGGGATGCCAGCCTGCTGCCTCCATCAACTCCTGAATATGTTCTTCCGTCTTGACTGGAAAAGTGTTCCTGAGGATGGTACTATGGAGACAAGAGAGGCAGCAGGGGTCCCCCTGAGGCTGCTCACCTATCTCCCCATCCTGTCCTCTGCCATCCCTACTGGTATTCAGTAGAAATTTTGAGCTTTGAAGCTGTGGCCCTTTGTACCAGGCCCCGCCTTTTCTCTGCATAGTTGGGAGGCTAGCCAGAGAAGTTGGACTAGAGTTTGGAGTAGCCTGGACTGGGCTCTCACCTGAGCTGTTCCATGGTTATCAGCCCCTCATTTTGACTGTCGGCATTTATCATCTCCTTCAGCAGTTGGGCTGTTGTCTCCTTTTGGTTGATATACACACTCTCTGTCAGCTACAGGGATGAAAGAATTTATTAACTAGCTGCTTCCTACACTGGTATGGGCAGAGCTGGGTTATGCTGGGAGACAAAGACCCATTCAGTCTACCCAACAAGCTGGGGTCAGTCTCAAGCTCACCTTTCCCATCAAGATTGCATAGAACTGGCTCATGACCTCATTGGAGCGAAAAAGCTTGATATTTTCGAAAATGGTATATGCCCAGGCTATGGCATCACTCGGCCCGAAGCGACGCTCCAGGAAATTGAAGAAGAAATCTGGAAACTTCTCCTTCTGCAGGGTATGGAAAAGGAGATACCCCATAATTGGGGTATTCTGCCCCATAATTGGCCCTTTCCCTGCTCCTAGAACTTTAAGAGCAGTGGTGGCAAATGTATGGCATGCATGCTACAGGGGCTGTTTGTATCGCTGAAAGCTCTACGAGGTTCATCCCTATTGCCCTAAAAGACTGATTCTGAAAGCCGCATTGGGCCAACATGACTGGTGAGAGCTGACCTGTTCTTCTGCAAGACGTTCCTTCCAGGCATCCTTGAGGAGATTTACCACATCTTTCTTGCTTGGTTTTTTATTTTGCACAGGGCCATCAAACCGAAGAAAAGGGGGAATTGCTTCCCCATAGCCCTGTAAGGCAAATATCAGCTCATGACTGAGCCCCTCTGGCTGTATCTCTAAAGAAGGGAGAGCCCCAGATGGTGCCCCCAAGAACCTCAAGTCTCAGTAGCAGGGTCTAACTTCAGACTTTGGCCCTAAGCCTCCCTTTCAGAGACTCCCCTACCAGACCAGGGAAAAAGTCTTTCTCCCGGAGCAGGCCCTCGCCAATCTCTTCCAGCAGCACATCCACCAGCTGGTCACTGTTCTTGCCCTCAGCCAGCACTTGCCAGCGATCCGGACCCCCAGCCACTATATCTGCAGATAGAGAAAGAAGGTTGGATACTAGCTCATGTCTTTCAATAAACCTTGAGGCCTGGATGGCCATCATTACCTCCGCACTTAGTCCAGTCAGGTCGTGGCGTGGATGTGCGCTGGATATCCTGCAGTTCGGAAGAGAACTGGTCCCTTTCCTTCAATGTGGTCATGTGCAACTGCAGCAATATTTCATGCTCCTTGCGAACCTCTTCATAGTCAGCTCTCAGGCTGTCCAGCTGTGGGCAAGGTGATTGGTCCTAGCTACCCACCTATATAACATTGCCCTACTCATGCCTTGCTTTGTCCACCCACTAGCACCTGCTCTTGAAGATCCTTATTGGTCTTTTCCTGCATTTCAAAGTCTCTCCTGGGTACCACATCTCCAAAGTTGGCCTTCATGGTGTTGAGTTCCATCTGCGTGCGTGTCAGATCTTGTCGAGTCATCTTCAAAGCCAGTGTTAGCTTCACAGGGTCTTCCCCCCAGACACCTGTCCAGAACACCACCAGTCTGTGTCACCCTGGCTCTCAGGCTTATGGCCCAAGGCTAATATAAATACCCCTTAGGGCATGCCTAAAGTTCTTCTGCCCTCTGGGATTCTCTAGGTCTTGTCCACAGTACTATCAGCCCTGGAGTTTTCCTAATGTAGAGAACCCCAGAACATGTGGTACCAGGCCACATGAACTTACAGGGCAGTCTCCGCTAGCAACAGTATTATTACTTAAAAGATCTTACAATTTTTTTTAGATCTTACAATTTTTGATCCAGTTCAGAAAATACACAGCCTCAGCTAGTAGTAGGGACATTTCCCAACATGTATGGCCACAGAATGAGCAGATGTTAGAAATGTTGAATGAACAGGGTAAGTGGTGAGAGCCAGACTTCTGTCTAGCACTTCAGAAAAGGAAACAAGCTTAATTTGGGGTACCTGGGGCCTGGGCTAGTGACATGTCCTCCCGCTGATACCGTAACTCATTTAGGTCTGCAATGAGGATCTTGCGGGCATCTCGCTCAGTGAGGTAGTGCAGGTACTCCTCAGCCAAGTTTTTCCTCAGCTTGGACACCTGCTAGGAAAGTAGCTGGTAGCCAGGGACTTTTTTTGGACCCCTGTATGCAGCTATTCACCACAGGGGTGAGATGGGTGTTGGGTGGTCCTCTCAGCCTAGGAATAGAAAAGTTGGAACCAGCTGTGCTGCATGCCTTTAATCATATCACTCTGGGAGGCTGAAGCAGGAGGATAGCAAGTTTGAGCCCAGGCTGGGTAACTTCTTTTTTAGGGGGGGTGGGGTGAGGGGAGGGAGGGTAACTCTTGTTTAGTGACAATTTATCTTAAAATAAAAGGCTGGATTACATACCTTAGTGTAAAGGGTTTGGGCTCAATTCTCAGAAACACACACACACACACACACACACACACACACACACACAGAAAGTGGCCATTCTGAGAGCCAGGAAGATACCTGTGGAGAAGGCTTCCTGAGACTTGGGGTCATACTGAGCCCCTCAGCAAAGCAGAAGGGTAGAAGTATTAGAGGGTCTGGGGGAAGGGCTGACTCAGGCAGAAGGGTGGGCAATGAGGTTGGGGTGCCCTCTGCTCAAGGAGGGGGACAGAGCAGGAATTCAGGAGCTTGGTCATCACATCACTTCCATTCACCTCACTCTGCAGTGAGATCTTCTCCTCATTCTTTTTGTCTATTAGTTTTAGCAGATTCATCTTTTCTTTCTTGAGCATGGCAATTTCATACTTCTCCTCAGCCCTCATGGCCAGGATCCTCTCGTTGCAGTCCTCACTCATTGTGATAAGCTTGGCCTTCAAGGGCTCCAGGGCCCTAATCTTCTCCCTTTGGTGGGCTAAGCAGAAACATGTAGGAGAGTCCTTTTGGAACCACGGAGAATAAACAGCCAAGAGGCACAGATCCTAAGTCCTAGATGAGTAGCTGTCACTTGCAAACACCAAGAGTCTGCTCACCTTGTTCAAAGTCCTGGCCCTTGCTTCAAGCCTTCCTGTTACTAGTTTTTAAAGAAGTGGCAGAATCCAACTAAGAGCCTCCTAAGTCTCTCCTATAGCCTTACCTCTACACCTTTAGTATGCATGCTGCCAAAGCAAGCACACTCCTACGCCAACTGCAACCTGCTTGAGCCTGGGGGGAGACCTTCCTCACTCTAGAGGTGTTCACTTCCCTGGGGTTCCCTCTGATTTCTATAGGTATTGCCATACTTTTCAAGGATGAGAGGGTCCTGTGATACCCTAGCACAGTGTATGTAAAAAATGATCTCAAAGCCCAGTTAGTACCTGCCTATCTCTTGCTGTAGAGCTCCAGAAAGGCAGTATAGGACCCTATCCAAATTCTTGGTAGACCCAGAAATGATGTGTTTTTTGACTTTTATTTTTTCCCATAGTAGGGGGTGAACCCAAGGCCTTTGGACTGTGCTACATTCCCAGTCCTTTTTTAAAATTTTTGTCTTGAGACAGGGTCTTGGTAAGTCACTAAGTTGCCCAGGTTAGGTTTGAACTTATGATCCTCCTGCTTCAACCTCCCAGGGTGTTGGGATTACTGGTAGGCACACCTTATGCAGGTGACTGGGAGCTGCGTTCTTACCCAGCATCACCTCATATGCATTCTTGATGGAGGACAGCAGTGGCTTGTATGTTTTGAAATCCTCTATGAAGAACTCGAAGACCTCCCTGTAAGGCTGGCAAAAGAAGGGAAACTTTTACTTCTGGGCCTATCGCTGCCATCCTCAGTGGGGACCTGTGGGTTTTTTTAACTGGGCTCAGAAGTGTTCCCATGTGAGACTGCGAGGTCAGTCCTATTGAGTGAATGCCTCGGCCAATATTTAGGTCTGTCACAGTATCACAGAGCTGGGGGAGAGTCCTCTGGAGGCTTTTCCTGGTGCTGATGCCTGGCAAATCACTGAAGGCCAGACCTGCCTCTCTGCCAGAGTTTCTCTGATTCTCCAGGTGGGCAGCCTCTTGCCTTCCACATCCTGTATCCATTGGCTTCTTACCTGCAGTTCCTCCCTATCTCAGAGCCCTTTGGGAGCAAGAGACTGAAAATTCTAGTCCTCTGTTTTAACCTCAGAGTGGAGGCTTGGTTTTCTGTCCCACATAGACATAGGATGATCTCTCTCTCTCTCTCTCTCTCCCCCTCCCTCCCTCCTTCCCTCCCTCTCTCCCTCTCTCTCTCCCTCTTTTGGGGAATGAACTCAGGCCCTTGCGCTTGCCAGGGAAGTATTTATTCCACTGAGCCATTTCCCCGGCTCCAATGTGTGTGTGTGTGTGTGTGTGTGACAGTGGGCACCCAGATATGAAGCATGACCCTTGATTTGCAGAAACAAGAAGCTTTTGGAGGCAGTATTCTTTACTGGAATGGGCACGGGCTGTGAAATCAGCCCTGAGCTTGAATCCCATCCTCACCACCTCCTTGTGGGATGTCTCCAGGCTTGTTTCCTTGTTAGCATGGCATCATCTGCTTGTATGATTGTTCCAGGGCCTGACACATGGCCAGGGCTCTGTAAAGCATTCAGTCATGACCTGGTCAGGGGTCAGAGTTTCTCTGTTGTCATTCCTATTTGAGTTCTTCCAAAATATGTACCAGAATCTAGATTAATCTCCCTCACTCCTACCCTTCTTGGTATCTGGGCTATCTTTTCAAGCTTGGGGTAACTGTTTCCAGGGTGAATGTGATTATATGACTCCTGCTTGCCCAGGTTCCAGAATCAGGGCCTATTTGCTAATGTCCAGTGACCTAGTCTGAGTGTCCCTGGAAGCAGTATTCAGCCCATCTGACTCAGTTGAGGAAACCCCAGCCTCAAGAAAGTTTTGGTTATAATGTGTAGCCTTGCCTGATCACTGGCTTTCTAGTAAGATGTGCTTTTTTCCGGGGAGGGAGACCCAGAAGAACTGGGGGAGAGTTCAGTCTCTGCTGAAGGTCTGAGATGCTCAGTCCTAGTGGGCGTGTCTTCCCACCCTTCCTAAGATTTAGTCTGTGGCTCTAACCTGCAGCCTCAGCTCCTGCGCAGAATCGGTGCCCAGGTCTAGCAGGAGGAGCTCCTTGCGTAGGTAGTTCTCTAGCTGCTCCAGGTATCTAGGCTTGGCAACACCTATGGACTGCTGCTGCCAGCTATTGCAGAGGATGGTTAGCTGAGATGTTACCAGCACCCAAGTAGTATTGTACCCTTGGTCTGAGGCAACATACCCCTCTGCCCTGTCTGCTGGCCCAATGCCTGGTCTATAGCAGCTCACCCACCATTGGACTGATCCTGGCTTACCTGGTGCGCTTTTGGCCGTCATCTGAACAGGGCTTCCGATTTTGTAGGATGGTCTGGCAACTGGCATATGTGGGCCACGGGGACAGGTGGCCATTCACGGAAAATTGTACAGGCTTCAGGAAGAGACAGGTGACATTAAGATGATAACATTTCTCCCCTTCCTAATGTTCCTTTGCACATCTTCTCTCACATTCCTGCTTTTTTTTTTTTTTTCTCTCTCTCTCTCTTTTTTAAATCTTTATTTATTTGGTTCAGGGTCTCGCTACACAGCTTGGACTTGTAGTGATCCTCCTGTCTCAGCTTCCCTAGCACTGGGATTATAGGTGCATGCCACCACACCTGATTTCCGTGGCTGGCACAGCATGCCCAGGGTTCTAGGGTCTGCACGGCATGTGGTACCAGGGATTGAACCCGGGTCCTTGTGCTTGCCAGGCAGATGCTTAGACTGCTGAGATATCTCCCCAGCCCACATTCCTGATTCTCTGTATTTTATTTTATTGGCAGAACCGGGGATTGAACTCAGGCCCGCCATTTTTCCAGCTCTTCTTGATTCTTTTTAAATAAACATCTAAATATGGTTCATAATT
Organism: Octodon degus; assembly: GCF_000260255.1. Taxonomy (NCBI): domain Eukaryota; kingdom Metazoa; phylum Chordata; class Mammalia; order Rodentia; family Octodontidae; genus Octodon; species Octodon degus. Next base: position 14,496,431 of record NW_004524587.1, read on the forward strand.
AATACTGTTGACCCTTGGGTTAGAGAGGGTCTTTGGGTTAAACTGCAGATTTTCTTTATTAGCTACCTGAACACAAGTTTAACTTTGAGCTTCAGTCTCTGCCTCTATAAAATGGAGATGACGGTAGTCACCCCACACTGTTCAGGGGTGAAGATGCCAGAGAAGCAGAGCACATGTTTGTGTTCTGGGGATTCAATTCAGGACCTTGCACTTGCCAGGCAGGCGCTTAGGCCTCTGAGCTATGTCCCCCACCCCCATCCCCTCCTTGAGTATGTGGTTTGCACAGACTAGTACCTGCTAGGAAGGTATGAAAAGTGAGCTACCTTTTTCTACAGGTAGGCCTGAGTTTTAAATACCTGTCTTATAAAAATATGTGAGTATTCTTCCTACTATGTGGAACCTAAAAATAGTAACAAAGTAGAGAGGAGACTTATTGAAAGACAGGAGGAAGGGGGAGGGACATTCAGGCAGGTCATAGGGAAGATGGTGAGCAAAATATACACATTGAGACACCCCCCCAAAAATGTGAAACTTGCAGGGAGGGTAGAGTGAGGGGAGATGATGGGGTGAAAATTATCAAAATATATGTGCACATATGAATCTGTTAAAACGAAGCTCATTAATCTGTATAGCCAATTTAAAAAGGATGAAAAAAAAAGATAGCATCTTTCTTTAGAAGGATGCATAGAAAGTAAAATAACTTAATCTCTCCAAAAACAAACAAACAAAAATCTAAAAACAGATGTGTGTCAGAGACCCCCAAGCCTTGCTTCACAGAAAGGGACAGAGAAGGCAGCCCAATCAAAACAAAGAGGACAGCGGAGATGCAGCAACACAAAACAAAACAAAACAAAACAAAACAAAACAAAACAAAAACCCTTTCCTAACTATTCAGCAGTGAGGTCTCAGGACTGTTCCCCAGGTCAGCCTCCCCCAAACTTCCCCATTGCCACACCCCTATCTACTCTCATCAATAGTTATGTGTGTCTTGTTTACCACTGTATCTCTAGTGCCTAACACATGGCAGGCATCAACAAAGATTTGATTGATTAAAATGGAAACATAGGTGGGAAAAGACAATGAAACAATTAGGTGTTTTTTTTTGTTTTTTTTACCAGGAATCAAACTGAGTACCTTGCACTTGCCAGGCAGGTGCTATACCACTGACCTATATTATCAGCTTTTAGATTTTTGAAACAGGATCTCTCCATTTCTCCCAGGTTAGCCTTAAAATTGGCAGTTCTACCAAGTGATGGATGGAGAGGAATAGAAGGATAGCGGAGGGGAAGTAAAAAAGAATGAAGATGTGTTATGTACATCTACCAACTCCCCATGATGAATATAATCATTATATACAATAGACATGTAGGAATAATGTTTTTCTTTTTATGGTTTTTTGAGATAAGGTTTCACTTTGTAGTACAGGCTGGCCTTGGATTCACTGTGTAACTCAGACTGGCTTCAAGTTCTGAGGTGATCTTTTTGCCTCTGCCTCCTGAGTGCTTGGATTGCAGTCATGTATAACCACGCCCTGTTAATAATTTTTTTAAAAGGAAAGAAATTGGCAGATGTCTGGTCTCAGCTTCGTAAGTGCTAGGAATACAGGCATGTGCTTACATGCCTGGCATAGATTAAACGTTAAAGATTTCTATCAGGATAAGCTACACCAAGCAGAGAAAGGTTCAATGGCAGGATTTTGGGTGTAATAAAATTCATAATGATAGATGAACAGAATTATAACCTGTTAAATGAAAATAATCTTTAAAAAAAAAGAAAATAATCTTTTAACATATACAAAAAATAAGCACAAATCACAGATGAAGTACTTTTTTTGGTACTCAGGATTAAACCGAGAGCCTTCACACTGAACTATATTTTGTCTTTTTTTTTTTTTTTTTCATATATTTTATATCAATAAGTTGCCCAGGTGGGCTCAAATTTTCCACCCTCCTATTTTAGCCTCCTGGAGTACTGAGTGGGTTTTAACACATTCAGAAAACAGATTCCTTGCATAGGTAATATGTGATGGAATTAGGAATGGACAATATGAATGTCTCTAAAATAATTATCCAGAAATTTAAAATAAATTAATATTTTATCTCACCCACTTATTAATTAAAATATAACATGGGGTGTGTGTGTGTGTGTGTGTGTGTGTGTGTGTTGACCAATACCTGTAATCCCAGCATTTTGGGAGGCTGAGGTAGGAGGATGAAAAGTTCAAGCCCAAGCCACTATATTCCTTGTTGCATGTAGCCCACCCTTATGCTGTAGGCTGAACTTCTTTTCCTACTTTCACTTGGCCCAAACTTGTCTGGCAGAGCCTGTTTCTTTTCCTACTTTTAATAAAACTTGCCTACTGTTTGAAAAAAAAAAAAATCAAGGTCAGTCTGGGCAATTTAGTGAGACCCTGTCTCAAAATAAAGAGGCTAGGAACACAGTTTAGTACAAAAGGCCTGGCAGTACTGGGGGGTAGGGGTGGAGTAGGAGTGGTGGGAAGAATATATGTATTCTGGGTTAATACTGGCCTTTTGAAATCTGAAAAAAATATTAATCCACCAGGTTTAGGTCTCAGGTAAATTCTAGGGTTATTTTGTACTTTTATAATAATGACATCAATTTTTTTATGCCATCGATTTTTTTTTTTTTTTTTTTT
>NW_004524587.1:14499186-14515674 GCF_000260255.1 Octodon degus
CACTGCTGTGCTTTGTTAAACAGGCATGGAAGATGCTATTTATATCTTTAACAAAGCATTTAGATTAATTTTTATGGCTCACCGCTATTCCTTTGAGAGAAACTGTGGCACACTGGCCTTTGGCATTAGACTCTGACCCTGGTCCTTGGCAACCAAAGTGCTACACCTCTTCATTCTCTTCCCCTCTCTTTTGCAGCACCCCCAGACTATTTTGAGGATTCTTTTTGTCTGTGCCATCGAGTGAGTAAAGAGGCTGAACTGCCACTAGGCAAAGGAAAAAGTGAGCAAAAGGAAAGAAAAAGAAGCTGTTTCAGAACCATTTTTATTGTAAAGACTTTCTTTAAGAACTGAGTAGAATGGGTTTATGAGCTGCATTTGAGGAACTGAGGACTTGCAGTTTAGTCTGAGAGACAGGGCGTACCTTCCTCCAGTTTAAGGAGCACAAAACAGCAATGGTTCATTGTGTTTTGCCTGACAGCCCCCTGTTCAGTTTCTTACAGTCCTAGGGGTATACTTTGGGCTTGGCATAGGGGACAGGTTCTTTTTTGAACTTGTTAGGTTATGGGTATCAGGACATCAAATTTCACTTTGTGGAAGCCTTTTCCATAATTACTCTCCACAGCTTCTCTCTCTCTCTCTGTCTCTGTCTCTGTCTCTCTCTGTCTCTCTCTCTGTCTCTCTCTCTGTCTCTCTCTGTCTCTGTCTCTCTCTCTGTCTCTCTCTCTCTCTCTCTCTCTCTCTCTCCTTCTTTCTTTGTCTTTTGGGAGGCAGGGTTCACAGATTGAACCCTGGAGTGGTTTACCACTGAATACATCTCCAGACCTTTTATCAGTTTTTGAGACATGGTCTACCTAAATTGCCCAGTCAAGACTTGAATTTAAATCACCTTACCTCAGGTTCCCTAAGTGCTAGGAGTGGTGGTGAACACCTGTAATCCCAGCATTTGGGTGGCTGAGGCAGGAGGATTACTGAGAGTTCAAGGCCAGCCTGGCTACAAGGCACAAGACCCTGTCTTTAAAAATAAAAGCTAGTTGTTTCTATTTGGGGGAAGGGTTGACTGGAGAGGCGAGTAGAAATATCTAGTAGCATTTGCCACGTGGTGGCAGGGTTATTGTAATAGTTGGGCTCAGCAGGCTGGTGACTGAAAACATTCCAGGGCGCTCCATGCCCTCTGCTACCCCCTGCAGGCGAAAATAGGAAGGCAGGCACCAGAGTTGGAGTGGGCCGGAAGAACAGCGTCCCTCGGTGGTTTGTTTTGGCTACACAGAAGAAAGCAAACAAGCTTGGCCCTAGGTCCACCGAGTTAGGCTACAGCTGATGCAGGCAGGGAGTTGACAAGGCTAGGCAAGGAGCGAAAAGGCTCAGCTTCTCCTCTACAAGGAGAGTTGCCATCTTAGCCCTCCTTCACAAAGTGAGTTCCCAGCCTGCCTCACAAAGTGTTAGCCCGCATAGCCTCAAATCCTCCTCAAGGTACTCACACAGAAAAGTGCCATAGTGCTCCAGAGCACAGTGCTCCACTGTTAGCTACAATTACAAGTTTGCTCAAATGTATTTGTTCCTCTGACATTTGAACAATGGTTATTTGTTGATTAGCATTATTATGATCCTATCAACAGAAGCTCTGGTGGTAGAGTGCTTGAGAGCTAGGAAAGTACCAAAAAAAAAAAAAAAAAAAGAGCCTTTTTTTGAGATAGGATGTTGCTATGTAGTTCAGGCTGGCCTTGATCTCACAACGATCTTCCTGCCTCAGCCTCCCAAGAATACTGGGATTACAGGCATGTGCTACTATACCTCATCTCTTTACTCTGCTCATAAGCGTTTCTGGAGCTCTCAAAGTATGCTAGCTGGCCACTTGAGTACCTTATCAGATACTAGGGTCATAAAGACAGAAAGATACAGTTGATTCCTCTCTTTAGTGGAAGATCCTTGGAAGATCTAGTGTGACCATCCCAGCACTGAGCAGGTGGCTGGTACAGGTTGGGCTTGATGAAGAAATGAGGTCTAGTGGGCCGGGGAGATGGCTCAGTGGAATAAGTGCTTCTCTGGCAAGCACAAGGGCCTGAGTTCAATCCCCGGTTCCGCAAAAAAAAAGAAATGAGGTCTACTGTAGACTGTTGAGCTGCTGGGAAGGGGGTCTGAGGGAAGTGGGGAGATCCTGAAAGCCTTTTCGGATGAGGAGCAACCAGGATGCTCTCCCTGCCTTTCCAAAGTCTGATGGGCCTTGCGTCTATGAGCTGTACTCTGTTGTTTGGGAAGTAGCCACTCTGGAGGGTATATTTAAGGTATGTGATGCTTTTGGGTTACAGAAAGGGAGAGAGACACAGTTTGGGGACTGGCATGTGGCATTCCAAAAGGGCACTGTTCCAAAAGGGCATTGTCACTAACCAGTGTTTTCCGTTTCTGCGAAAGCTTGAATTTCTGGGTGCTCTTGGATTCTGGAAGGGAATCATCTATGGTCACTTCTGAAGACCTCGGGTATTTTCTGCATAGAAGAAGAGCTAGTGGTGGGTGATAGAGCCCAGATTGCTGAGTGCCTCCCTCCCTCTTCCCAAAACCATAAGTCAAGGCCTCCCTTCCCCTCAGATGCAGGCTCTGGGTCTTGCCAGCACTGCCTTCAGATTTCTAAAGAGGCTGCTAAGCAAGGCCCTGTACCCGAATCATTGGCCTTCTTATCACTTGTCTTACAAACTTCAACAGAATAACCTTGCTATGAACCCAGACAGCCCTATGGTCTTAAACTTCCATTCACTGTGGCTATGATGATGGTTTCATGTCCTGTCCAAAATCTCAAACACTCTAAGGATGTAATACCAAAGGCAGGTGCTATAAAATAATAAGCACAGGGGTTGGGGCTGGGAGCTGGCCTGAGTATGGATCCTCCACTTATGGCTGAGAGGATCTAGAGACTGACAGCTGGGGTTCAAACAGGATGCCTCAGGGCTAGCACTTAACCTCTTCAGCCAAGTTTTCTCTTAAAGAAACAGAAGACAATTCTTGCTTTGCCTCTCACAGTAATAAGTCTAAAGGAGTTAGATATGCAAAATACTGGTAAATTGCAAAGAGCTGCCCAGATGTTAATTATGACAGCAGGGTGGAATAAAAGTGGGTTTTAAGGAGGTCCCTCATATAAGCCTCCTGGGAGAGCCAACCTTTGTTCTAGCTAGGAAGGCATTCGGAGGCCATAAGGAGAGCTACACATTGGGAGGCAGGCCCAAGTGGAACAAAGGGAAGAAGTGATTCTAGCAATTCATACTGCCAGACAGACCTGTGTGTTCACTCCGCATTAGCTGGTGGCTTTGGGCATGCTGTTTAACCTCTCTGAACCTCAGTGTCTTTGTCTATAAAAGTGAGACTGGCCTGGTATGGCAGCACACACTTATAATTCCAGCAAGTTCAAGTCTGCCTTGCCAGGCAGGCACTGTGCTGCTGAGCCATAACCCTGGCCCATATTGTTAGTTTTGAATGTTATTTATTTATGTCTTTTTGAGACAAGGTCTCCCTAGGTAGTTCAGGCTGGCCTTGAGCTCACTTTATAGCCCAGGCTGGTCTTGAACTCACAACAATCCTCCTGACTCAGCCTCTCAAGTTCTGGGATTGCAGATGTGCACCACCATCAATCAGCAGTTTGCTTTTTTGTACCGAGAACTGAACTCAGGACCTTGCACTGGCCAGGCGGGCACTGTCAAACTGAGCTATACCCCTGGCCCTGGCCAGCAGTTTTGAATGATAAAATAGACATTAGTTAAAAAAAAAAGAAAGGTTTACAAAAAATAGAGCAGAGTTCAGACATGGTGGCACATGTCTGTAATCCCAGAATTTGGGAGGCTGAGGCAGAAGGATCGCTGTAACTAAATTATCCAGCCTGGGCTCAAATTTGGGATCTTCCTATCTAAGCCTTTCAGACTGCTAGAATTGTAGGTATGTACTGCCACACTTGTCTTCTTTAGTACTTAAAAAGCAAAAAAATATATAAATTAGTACATGTTTGAAGTATATTTGTGTGTGTGTGTGCTCCTACACACAGACACACACACACACACACACACACACACACACACACAGGGTCTCACCACACAGCTCAAACTCATAGTGATCCTCCTGTTTTCAGCCTCCCCAGTGCTGGGATCACAGGCATGTGCCACCACGCCCAGACTCCGTCACTGGCTCCGCACATTGAAGTACATATTTTTAAAAATTTATTATTTATTTGTGTGTGTGCGTGTGTGTGGGGGGGCAGCTCAGCCCACCAGGGGGCGGGGCTGGCTGGCATGTGGTGCTGGAGGATTGAACCGCGGTCCCTCTACTTTGCTAAGCTTGTTCTATGTAGGTGCTTTAGACCACTGAGCCATCTCACCAGCCCCTTGAAGTACATATTGATCACAGTTTTCATAGGGAGTTGATACATATACATAATACACCTTAATTATTTTCATGTCTCTTTCCTCCTTCTATACCTACTCCTATCTTCTTCTCCTTCTTCTTCTCCTTCTCCTTCTCCTTCTCCTTCTCCTTCTCCTTCTCCTTCTTCTTCTTCTTCTTTTTTTTTCAGAACCAGGGCTTAAACTCAGGCCCTTGCGCTTGCCAGGCAAGTGCTTTATTCTACTGAGCCATCTCCCCAGCCCCTCCTATCTTCTTTAGAATTTTATTAAATAATTTATACTAGTCCCCACAAGGAAATGAGAATATTTGTGTTTCCACCTTGATGGTGATAAAAATTCAGTTATTTAACTGATAGCACACAGCAGGCTTCTCAAGGATATATTCTGGGTTGGGTTTTTTTTTTGGTATTTTTTTTTAGGGAAGGGTCTACAGGGTGTTCAAGGTCTCACTAGTAGATCGAACTTGTAGTGATCTGCCTGTTTACAGCCTTCCAAGAGCTGGCATTACAGGTGTGAGCCACCATGCCCAGTCTCAATTGCTGTCTCAGGGTGCCCTGGGTGGTGGGGCCAGCATGGCAGGCCAGGGATTTGAACCCTCACCCCTGCACCTGCTTGCAGGTGCTTTAATCTGCTGAGCTATTTGGCCAGCCTTTATATTCTGGTATTGAGTAACTTCAATGTATGAGTCTATCCACTGAGCTATTATGCAAGGATGTGAGGGGCAAAGGAGAAAAACCCAAGAGGAGGAGAAATCTGCCCCAGGGAAATGGACAATTTAAGGCTCTTTTTTGGAGGGTTCTGCTGACATGCTCTACAGTGCTAACGTCTGGCCTGTCATGCTGTCCCTACTCTGCAGGATACTTATATTTGTCATTATGGGAAACAGTGACTCTAGCCCACTGTATGTCACTATATACTGGTGAATAAAGAAGGTGGTGAGTAAGTGATGTTTTATATTCCAACCAAGTTCAGCACTTGGAAATTACATTGTGTTTCTCTCTTTTTTTTTTTTTTCGGAACCAGAGATTGAACTCATGCCCTTGCGCTTGCCAGGGAAGCGCTTATTCCACTGAGCCATCTCCCCGGCCCCTACATTGTGTTTCTTGTTCTAAAATGGTTAGAGATTCCTTTTCTGAGTCTGTTTCATACACCTTTCATTGTTGATTATGGCTGTGCTTAGGAACAACTCTCTCAAGCCTGCAGCCTGGATCTTTTAGATTCATTTTAGCTTTGAATAACATAAATTGGCATTTTATGTTCTAGGGGACTTTTGTAGGCTTTCTCTGTCAAAGCAGCAGACCTAGATTACAGGGTTTTTTTTTTTTTTTTTTTGGGCGGGGGGAGTATCTTTTAGTTGAGGTTTAATTTTTGTTTCTGGTGCTGAGGACCAGCTTGCTAGGCAAGCATTCTACTGCTGAGCTAAATCCCCAGCCCCTAGATTAGCGTTTAGGTGAGGTCAAGTTTTCCTGCATTGGAAATGTGCAGAGGAGAAGGGAGAAGCACTACATTCAACACCTGCTAAATGTCTACTATATACCAGAGCTGTAGTGAGGGCTTCCCACAATTCCTTTTTTTTTTTTTTTTTTATTTTTTTTCTCTTTTTGAGACAGGGTCTCACTATGCAGTTCATATTGGCCTAGAGCTGGTTTCCCATAATTGTGCCTAAATATTCTCAAACATGATTTTGAGGTCTAGAAATGTAAGGGTTTTTTGTTTTGTTTTGTTTTTGAGATAAACTAGAAATATAGCCTTTTTTTTTTTGCCTTAACCCATCAAGTTGAAACACATCATATTTTATAGTTCCTAGAGGCTGCATCCATGAATTCAGGTAGGAGATAAACTAAAGCCATGCTATGTACCTGGACTGCCTAAGGTCACCCAACAATTTGACAAGTACCTTAGTCATAATCCCAACATATGGATAAGAAACAGTTTATCCCTGTGGTTAATGGCTAAAGGCCAGGAGTCTGACATAGCTGGATTAAAATCTTAACTCTACTGCTTATATAATTTAGTTTTTTTTTAAATTTAGTTTGTTTTTTGAGGCAGGATCTTGCTATGCAGTTCAGGCTTGTTTTGAATTTACTTTGTAGCCTCAAACTCATTGTGATCCTCTAATCTGAGCTTCCCTAGTGCTGGGATTATAGGTGTGCACCACCATGTCCAGACTCAACCACTTATAAGAATGTGTAAAATACCTGATCTCGTAACTTTCTTTCTTTTCTTTTTTGGTGGAACAGGGGATTGAATTCAGGCCCTCGGGTTTGCAGGGAAGCACTTATTCCACTGAGCTATCTCCCCGGCCCCACTGAGCCATCTCCCCGGCCCAAGGTTTCTAATTTCATTTGTAAAACGTGAAATTACTACCTCAAAGAGTTGTGAGAGGGTTAAATGTATAAAGCATTTTGCGTGTTAACGTTCAATACAAGCTGGCTGCGACTGCTAATGATAAAGTGCGCCTGTTCTCTTGGTGATAGCGTGTAAGGTCTTCACTGGACTGACAAGTGTATTTTGTCTCTGCAACAGTGATTATGTGAGGCTGGAACCGTAGATGAAAGGACAGAAGCTAATACAGGGGGCAGAGGTCGGGACGTGATGTCATCTCCCTGTCTGAAAGTACTCATTCTCTATGCCCTCAGCCCGGCCAGTGCCTACCTCGATTTGGAGACGCTGTAGTCCCGCGATTCTGGGTAGGCCATGACCCTCAAGAAAACAGGAGGTTTGCTTTAGCTTCCTGGGAAACTCCGTAGTGTACAGCTCGTCGCCATGGCGACCAAGCCCAAGCGGCTCAGCGGTGAGGGCGGAGTCAAAGTTTGCCACACCCCTAGCACAGAGCCTAAGGGCTGGAAGAAAGGTCAAGTAGCAAAGGCGGCCTCGAACCCGGAGGCGGAGTACCCTGAGAACCAGTTACTACAGCCGATATCACAGCATGTATAGAAGTGAGGCTGCGGATAAAACGAGGCAATGGGGGTGGTGGGAGAAGAGCTGAAATGCCAGATCTGCTTGTCTGGTGGGAATTGTAGTTTTCAGTGTCCAGAGTCTCTGTTAGAAAGGATTATGGCTGAGCCGGTATATACTACATTTCCCGAAGATCTCCACCGACCCCCCCCCGCGGACACGCCTCCAGAGCGCTTTGCATTGTGGGATATGCAGTTAAAAATGTGGCGAGGCGTGGCAGTGTCCAAAGAGAGGAGCGGGACTCGGACTCGATTTCCCTGCGGCCCAGGGAGGCTCGCTGGCTATTGGCTAAGAGGGGCGGATCTGGTCGCTTTCCTCCCCGCCCCCAGTGACACAATAGCAGCTCCCTCCAAGATGGCGGCGGCGACGGCGGACCCGGGAGCTGGGAGCCCTCAGGCTGGGGACTCCTCTGGCGGGGGCTCTGGGGGCGGGTTGCCGTCTCCCGGGGAGCAGGAGCTGAGCCAGCGTTTGCAACGCCTGTACCCCGCAGTCAACCAGCACGAGACGCCGCTGCCGCGTTCCTGGAGCCCCAAGGACAAGTACAACTACATCGGCCTCTCCCAGGGCAACCTCCGCGTCCACTACAAAGGTATCGTCCTGTCTGACTGTCGGGGCACTAGTGCAGAGCGACTGCAGAGCGGGTCTGCTGCTTCTTTCCTACACCATCACGTTCCTTTCCTTGCCTGAGTGCCCCAGATTAGGCCTTGGTCCCTGTGGAGTGTCCAGAGTGGTAGGGTTGATCAGGCCGAGGGTAGACTGCTTGATTTGCTCTGCCTTAGACACCCGACGTCAAGAGAGCTGCAACAGGTGTCCAGACTCAGTGCTGGACTGGACCTTCCACTTTAGGGCCTCCCTGCGTGTCCTGGGCTGACTCCCAACTCTAGCTGGGCCACTGCTTTGTTTCAGGAGTGACTGAAAAAAGAGGTGGTAACATCTCCCACCATTAGCCAGAGGTGCATGGCTTGATCTGCCTGCCAGTCATCCAAGAATGGGCTTGGCGTTCTGTCCTAAAGTTGCTGATGATGAGAATGACTTGTGGACTTCCAGTCTGCCTGGGTTCTGGAGAGACTATCAGCAGCACTCGGCTATCTTTCTCATGCACCCACATTACCAGTAGTTTTGTTGTTATGGAAGACAATGTCTCGGGGCTGCTAGTCTCTGGGAGGAGGTGAATCAAAGGTGCATGCCACGTTTATTTACTCAGTTGTCTGATTATTCCTCAGACTGTGTAAGGGCTTCCTTTGTCCAGAGATGGGTGAAGTTGCCGTGGAGCAGAGAACAGTGAGGTTTAGATTTGCATTTCCCTCTGCTGAAATTTCTACCTTGCCTTATCCCATTAGGTCATGGCAAAAATCACAAAGATGCAGCCTCAGTGCGTGCCACTCACCCCATACCTGCTGCCTGTGGTATTTATTACTTTGAAGTGAAGATTGTCAGCAAAGGAAGAGATGGGTAAGCACTTTAATACCACCCTCTTTTCCCCAGCACTGACCTGTATCTGTGTTTGAGCTTGAGGTGTCCTAGGTGGTACTTGTGACTGATTTGTGTTGCTTTAGCACTTGGGTATATAGGATGCTGATGTCCCTGACTGTGGGCATGATGAGGTCTAAGTAAGTGGGCATGTTGTGGGTAAAACAGGGGATATTTCTTAGTCATGATGTAATTGCATACTTTACAGACCAGGGAGACAAGTAACACGTTTTCATTCACAATTCAGCATCCAAAATGGGGTTTCCCCAACTAGTGTGTGGTATTTGTGACTTCCTTCCTTTTGCATTCAAATTCCCTTATTTTATGGCATTCAGTCATGTAGAGGCCCCATTAGACTTCAAAGGGGTAGTAGAGTCTTTGCAACATTTATCAAAGCTGTGGTAACCACTCTCATCTTAGGGTAAACAGCATACACATGGTCAGAATCAGGTGACCTTGGTGCTCATAAACTTGTTTTTCAGTTCAGGGACTTGAACACCAGTTGGGCCAGCTTTAGAAAGGTCCTCATTAAAGTCAGCATCAGGGAAACTCCCTGTTTTAGGGTGATAAAAACAGATACAGGCCATCAGAGGGGATATTTTTCATTTTCTTCTTCTGGTCTCCTTTTTTAAAGGAATTTGTTTAAATAAAAGTCTATTTAAGCTATGAAATAATATAATAGCAACTGCCTTGGAAAAGCTTTCCTTGTCAGACCTTAGGTCTGACACGGGAAGTTTGCCAGTTCTACCAGTGACCTTTGGGCCAACCCCAAGTGTGTGTGCTCCTGAGCATTTAGAATAAGTCTTCTGTTCTAAAGACTAACCCCTTGTGATGAGTGCGACATGTCTGAGACAGGGTTGTGCTGAAGGCAGGACTGCTACAGGCAGAGCTTTGCCTGCTTTCTTAGAGATTTCTAATTCTCTTGCTTGCATGGGCTGTATGGGCTTGGATATATCCTGGGCTTCAGTCTCTTCATCTGCACTGCAGGGGTCTAGATCAGCATCCAAGTTGCTTTTTTTTTTTTTTCCTCATTAACTTTATTGAAAATCAATAATTATATAGCATATTAAAAATTGTAGACAAATATTGAAATGTGAAAGATATGATGTAAACAGAGTGAATTTTAAAGAAATATTTCTGAATCAAATTGCTTATAACCCTGGAATTTGATGATTCTGAAATTCTAATCATGGCGGGCCTCAAATGTAGTTATCTTCCTCTCTCAGACCTCTGTGTACTGGGATTACAGGTGTGAGACACCATGCCTGGCTAGGAAACATTTATTAAGGTCTTTAAAGTCTAATTTCCTTTCCTACCATATGATAGAACATTTATTGAATATGCCTTAATTTGTGTGAATGAAAATGAAATTGGTCTCTTGATACAAAGAATTTGAAAATAGTGTTGATGAGGATATGTTGTTGATGCTGGAGTCTCATAATATTGCCAAAGAAAATGAAGGACATTTCCTAAACTTAGAGAAAGGAGAGTAGAGCAGTTTCTCTGTACTCCTTATTGTATTGTAGATATTGTGTATTGTAGTGGAGCTGGTAAGAGACAAGAACAACTTTTCAGAAGAAAAGTATTTAAATTTATTTATTTATTTTATTTTTTTTGTGGAGCCGGGGATTGAACTCAGGCCCTGGTGCTTGCCAGGCAGGCACTTATTCAACTGAGCTATCTCCCCAGCCCCAAAAAGTATTTAAATTTAGAGACCTGTGCTCGCTTTGGCAGCACATACACTAATCTTAGAGACCTGGATTCCTTTGACTGGCTTTTAACATTTCTGCTTAACTGCCTGCTTGCCTTACTCCCTCCCCTCCCCTCCCCCCCTCCCCTTCCCTTCAGGTATTACAGACCTGCACCACTACACCTCACTCTATTTCTTATGTTTTTACATTTGGTAAATATAGCTAGAAGCTTCAGGTTTTGTTTGTTTATGGTTTGGTTTTGTTTTGAGACAGGGTTTTTTAGTTCAGACTGGCCTTAAATTCCTATCTTGGTGATCTTCCTACCTCACTTTTCTGAACACTGAGATCATGGGTGTGCGCTTTGTATGTTTGTCTGTCTGTCTGTCTGTCTTTCCTTTTTTCCCTTGTGCTGGACATCCATGCTGGGGACTCATACATGCAAGGTAAACTGCACTACATCTTTTTTTTTTTTTTTTAATTTTATTTATTTATTTGTGTGTGTGTGTGTGTGTGTGGCCAGCTCAGCCCACCAGGGGGCGGGGCTGGCTGGCATGTGGTGCTGGGGGATTGAACCACAGTCCCTGTGCTTTGCTAAGCTTGTTCTAGGCAGGTGCTTTAGACCACTGAGCCATCTCACCAGCCCCTGCACTACATCTTCAACCCATGTAAACCTCAGTTTTCAAAAAGCTTCCGAGTCATGTATGCCTACAGTGCCCTGCTTCATCTGATCACTGTTACATGGTAAGTGTATTCATGACCACTGTGGAATCTAAAAGTTTTTCCATGGCTGCGATATGCCAGATGTTGGTATGGTCCAGATGTGATTTTAAAGAGTCCCAGAGCAGTTACAGAGCAAGCAGCTATCGCCAACTTGTTTCCTCTTTCCTATCAGTGTTGAAGGTGTATTTCTGATCCTGGCTTGGTGTATGACCTAAGTGGTGATTAGTTATTTACTTTTCTTTCTGATAATTTAGTTTGAGCCTTGTAGCATCTCCAGGAAATGGCTGGAGCAAAACTGAAGATGGATATACCTGTTTTGTGGGCGAACCCTGAATCCCTGAAATCTCAGGTGGCCTTCACTGGCTGTGGCTTTAGGATGTGCAGTAGAGTAGCCTAAGTTGTCAGATATATTAGCCTGATCCCAGATCCATGTGTCCATGCTGTTTCTGTCTCCTTGGCCTATCAGGGCTGCTCTTGCACTTCCTTCCTTGGATTAGAGTGAAGAAATGTCCTGATTTTTTTTTTTTTTTTTTGTGGTACTGGGGATTGAACTTGAGACCTTGCGCTTGCAGGTAGCCACTTACACCACTGAGCTGTATCCCTGGCCCCGGCCTGTTTAATTCTTAGGAGGCTGAAGTGTAAGGTGACAGAGCTGAGAGGTGCTCAGCATTAAATGGAGCTAGAGAAGTGGAGTATGCTCTGTGCTGGGCTTGATCACTTTAATGTTCATTGAGCTTGTTTTTCTGTAGATTTGGGTATACCTCTTTTATAGCAGGTATTTAATGATTCCAGCTTTTAGTGTCAGGGTTCTCCAGAAATGCCTTTTTTATCTTTTGGCTTTTTGAGTCAGGGTCTCTCTGTGTAGTTCAATCTGGCCTCAAATTCAAGGCAATCTTCCTGCCTCATACTCCCCAGTGCGGGGATTACAGGCATGTCCCACCACATTTGGCCAGAAATGCCTTTCTTGTCAGAATGTCTCTTCTGTTCTTTTTTTTTTTTCTTCTCAGTATGAAGGATTAAAGTCAGACTCTCATACATGGTAGACAAGCACACTATAACTGAACTATATCCCAAACCTTTTTTTTCCCTCAGAGTCTCACTATATACAGTATTTTAAGCTGACCTTGAACTCACTATGTTTGTTTTTGTTTTTCTAGTCTGGGTCTCTCATTGTAGTTCAGACTGGCTTTGAACTTGCAGTGATCCCATTGCCTCAACCTTCCATATCCTGGAATTGCAGGAACAATCCTTTTTAAATTTTATTTTGAGATAACATCTTATTGAATTTCCCAGTTTAGCCTCAAACTTGTGATCCTCCTGCCTCAGCCTTTCCCAGGCATCTCACTATCCACTGTGACGATGTCTTTTGTAGAACAACACAGAAAGCTCACTAGGAAGGTTTCATTTATCAGGTTTATAGAGTATGTGCCGTGTGCCAGGCCCCATGCCAGAAACAGAGAAGTAAAGCCAGTATGGGCCAACTTTGTTTTTCCTCAGGAGCCTGTGGCCTGCTCAGTAAAGAGTGGGTTCCAAGCATCTGTGCAAGAGGAGTAGGAGCCTGGGCACACTTGTGAGGGATGAGTGGGAGTTTCCCAGCAGGGATGACCTTTGGACTTATGAGTCTGAAAAGTAACTAGCTCTGTGTTGGGGCGCTGGACTTTTGGGGCACTCCTTACAGGTGTGAGAGAGCTGTGAAGGAGCAGTTATGTTGGAGCTAAGAGCTTGGTGCAGACTGATGGCTTTGGCTGCAATTTGCCGAGTCACCAGAGCTTAGAACACCAGGAGCAGGTCTGGTGGGGTAAGGACATATATGAGCCCTGCCGGGGTGCCAGCAGATAGGAGGCATCTGGGCTGATCTTTGTAGGAAGTCAAGGAGGCTCTGAAGCTGAGGGTCCCGGCAGGGGAATAACTTCTTTAATTTCCTGGACCTGTGGGTGTCTCTGGCTCTTAGTGATGACACATGGAGGGTGTGGCTGGCCATGCTGACAGATGCTCCAGTGTGACCCTCAAAATAGACTGTAACATCATCCTAGCAGCAGAGGCCTCCGACATGTGATGGGTGGCTCTACCCAAGAACAGCAAGCCTGGGCTAGAGCACTGGATGGTACAGGAGAGATGGGGGTGTTCTCTTTTGCAGCTGGGCCCTGGAGCAGGGATCTCTCGCTAGAGCCTCCCTGCTCTTGTTTGCTCCTGCATCTGACTGTCTTTGGTCAGGCATCAGGAGACCATCTTGATGCTAGGACCAGCACTCATCATTTTGTCCCAGGCCTGGTCCCAAGAGCACAGTCATGAGGCTTAGAGAGGAGACATATATGTCCTGGTATACAACCTCATAGGATGAGATACAAGGTCCTGACCTGGGAACACCCCCAGAGTAGACTTCTTACCTGAGAATTTGGGCACAGCATCTTAGAAGAGGTGGTGATGATGAATAAAAAGATAAGTTATTGCTGTAGGAAAACAGAATGAGAAGCAGATGCAGTGGGCAGAAAACACAATACATAAAAAGATGTGGTATGCCTGTAGTCCCAGCTACTCAGAAGGCTGAGGCTGGAGGATCTCTTGCCTTAGGCATTTAAGTCCAGCCTATTTAAGGCAACGCAATGTAGCCCTGTCTTAAAACAACAATAATAAAAATGTTAGCACTCAGTATGAGTTAGGCAGGAGCCAGACTGAAAAAACCCCTTTGACCCAGGGGCTCGTGGACTTTGTCCTAAGGGGGTGTGGGATCTAGATGAAAAAGAAGAGTCTGATGTACTATGCCCTTCTGCTTGAGAGTCCTGTCCACTTTGGGCCAGTGACTTTAGGTACTTGGCCCCAGGCACAGTTGCCTCATGACAGTTGTCTCTCTCAGCTGACCTTTCTCTGGTGTGGTGAGGTACAGGGAAGGGACACTGAAGACAGTAGCCTGGGCGGGTTCTTGGAGGTAAAGGGCCTCTGCTTGTCCTGGACTCCTGTGGTAGTTCAGTTTGCCAACTCTCATCTGAAAGACAACACCATCCCGTGCTTTATACCAAGCATTTCCCTCTCGTGAGTCAGGATCACCTGAAGTGATTTTTTTTTCCATGGAAATTCAGAGAGCCACTCAGTGAATTAAGATCTCACCTGCCACCTTCCTTGCCTGGAGAACCCTAGATCCCAGGCCCTTCCAGCCTAGTGCCAGCCTGTGGCTGCCCCCGTCCTCAAATACCCCTTTCCAGTCTCTGCGCATTTTACAGAGCTTTTGAGAATTTCAGTGCTCATCTGTGGACTGGCAAAGGCTTTGTCCTGCCTGCCCCAGAAATATGGCTGTTCTTGTCCCCATTTCCCCCCATTTCACTCTGGAGCTGATGGCTTTGCAGGTGGATGTTAGGTGAACTTTACTTTCCCTAGGTGCACACTGTGCATAAACACGGACTATTTGGGCTCTGGAGCCCAGCTTCAATGGCTTACTTGTATTGGGAGTTAATACCCTCTTCTAGGTTGGACACACTGGGGTTTAACTGTGGCACTGTTTGAGATAACTGGGTTCTGCTTTTCTAGTGGGATCTTCTGGGTTGCTGTTTCTTGCCACCCAGGTTCCAGTATGGAACTAAGAGTGGGGAATGTGATGCTTTTTTATAACTGAGTCCTTTCTTGATCAGGGGTTGTTTCTTCATTCTCTGGAATATTTGGTCTTTTCTGTAGTTGGATTTATAGAAGGGAGATAGCCCTGTTAGAAGGAAGGCAAGGGCTAAACACAGTGTGTACTTAGTAACCAGGGGTGGTGGGTATCATGTGGCAGTCTCATTGTGGATCAGTGAGGAAGGAAGGAAGGAAGGAAGGAAGGAAGGAAGGAAGGAAGGAAGGAAGGAAAGGGGCCGGGGAGATGGCTCAGTAGAATGCGTGCTTGCCTGGCAAGTATAAGGGCCTGAGTTCAATCCCTGGTTCTGCAAAAAAAAAAAAAAAAAAAAGGAAGAAAAGAAAGAGGTGGGGTAGAGGTCTGGAGTGGGTTTGTGCTTTAGTGGTCAAGTTGAGAAGGGACAAATGCAGGTCCCTCTGACTCTCTAGAAACGTTCAACATTCACATAAAATGACTTTATAGGGCTGGCCAGATAGTTTAGCAGATTAAAATGCCTGCTTAGGTTGAACGTCCCAGGCCGGCCCCGCCCCCAGGGCACACTAAGGTGGGAGGCTGAGGGGGCAGGTGATTGAGACTGGGCTTGGTGGCAAGCACCTGTAATCCCATCGCTTGGGAGGCTGAAAATAGGAGGATCACTACGAGTCCAGTCTGATTTGTGTAGTGAGACCCTGTACTAAGTACAAAAATAAAAACAAGAAGATTATAAATCCTGGATAGTCAATGTTATTTTGCTGTGATAGAAATGTGAATGTGGCAGGAAATGAGACTACGGGGCATGGTGTTGCACATTTGTAATTCCAGTACCCTGAGAGGCTGAGGCAGGAAGATCACAAGTTTGACAGCCTGGTCAGCTTAGTGACTTAGTGAAAACTTGCCTCAAAATTAAAAAAAGAGGGGGCGGGGAGATGGTTCAGTGGAATAAGCGCTTCCCTGGCAAGCGCAAAGGCCTGAGTTCAATCCCCGGTTCCGAAAAAAAAAAAAAAAATTAAAAAAAGGAATAGAGATGTAGTTCAGTGTGAAGGCCCTGGTCTCAACCCCCAGTACTGCAAAAACAAAAAGAAAAGTCAGGCATGGTGGTACAAACCTGTAATTCTAGCACTTGGGAGGTTGAGGCAGGAGGATTTCTGTGAGTTCCAAGCCAGCCAGAGTAACATAGTGAGTTTAAAGCCTGAACTATAGTGAGACTTTGCCTTAAAGTTGGGGACAGAACAGAGCTCAGCCCTTCTGCCACCAAAGGGCCATGACAAGGTGCCTTGAACATGGGGGACATCAGAGAGGGGCTGGGGAGATCCTTTGCACCCTTCTTCCACTGATCTTCCTCATCCCCCTTACGGATTTAGAGGTGGCTGGGATTTCAGGGAAGTTTAGTTTTGGTCAGGAATTGCAAATATCAGGGCATAGTTAACCTCCTTCCATCCTTAGCTTCCGTGGTCAACATTACTGCTTGATAACAGCAGTCATTTTCATCCAGAGCCCCAGTTTTTCTCAATGCTCAGCACACTAGGCAACTATAAATTTTTAGTCAGTTTCATCCTGAGATGAAACCTACAAGCCCTCAGAGTGGGGTTGGAAGACAAAGAATAGGCGGAGGAGAAGGGCAGCTGTGCCCAGATGCCCCATGGGCTGAGCTCATTTCTTCTGAGCACTTTCTTTCTTTTTTTTTTTTTTT
>NW_004524587.1:14516009-14530452 GCF_000260255.1 Octodon degus
TTTCTTTCTTTCTTTCTTTCTTTCTTTCTTTCTTTCTTTTTAATTTTATTAGAATGGTCTGTTTTCTTTACTTTTGTGCCAGGAGTTTATCAGTAGTTACGTTTGCCTTTTTTATTTGCCCTCATGGAACATGGTCTCATGAAGTTGCCCAAGTTGGCTTGAAACTCAGAATCCTCCTGCTTCAGCCTCCCAATTGCTGCAGTTACAAGCATATGCTACCATGCCTGCCTTATATTGTTTTTTTCTTCGTTCATTTAGGTACAGTGTTTCTTGAGATACAGTCTTGCTATGTAGTTCAGGCTGGCCTTGAACTCACTGTAGTTTGGGCTTGTCTCAAACTTGAGGCAGTCCTACTGCTTCCCGAGTGCTAGGATTACAGGTGTGTGCCCCTATGCTTAGGTTTACATTTGCTTCCCCCTCCCCCGTTTATGTATTTATTTGTACAGGGTCTTGCTATACAGCTCAGACTGGCACAGAATGTGGTACTGGGAATTGAAGCCAGGTCCTTGAGCTTGCCAGGCAGGCACTTAGACCACCGAGCTATCTCCCCAGACCCTATATTTGCTTTTTTAAAACAGACCAAAAGTGTGTGTGTGTGTGTATAACTTTACCCAAAATTAACTTTTTTTTTCTTTTTATCTGTGCTGGGGATTGAGCCCAGGGCCTTGTGCATGCTAGGTAAGGGCCCTACCATGGAGCTGCATTCAAGCGGCCAGGTAATTTTTGTTGTTGTTCTCTCTCTCTCTTTTTTTTTTTTTTTTTTTTTTGTGCGGAACTGGGGATTGAACTCAGGCCCTTGTGCTTGCCAGGGAAGTGCTTATTCCACTGAGCCATCTCCCCAGCCCCTGTTGTTGTTCTTTTTAAGACAGGGTTTTGCTTATGCAGGCTGACATGGGGGACATGGGGGAGGGGCTGAGGAATCAGCTAGGTAATTTTTTTTAGCAGAACTGGGGATTGAACTCAGATCCTTGTGCTTGCCAGGCAAGCGCTTATTCTACTGAGCCATCTCCCTGGCCCCAGCTAGGTAATTTTTTGAACTAAAATAATAATAATAATAATAACCTTTCAAAACCTGACATAATGTATGTTTTAAAAATAGAGCCATGTGAGGTGGTATGTGCTAAGTCTCAACTTCCTGGGAAGCTGAGGCAGAAGCATCACTTAAGCTCAGGAGTTTGAGGCCAGCTTGGGCAACATAGTGAGACTCTATTCTAAAAAAAATAAAAGTAGAGTGACATAGAGATGCAGATGTAGGTTTAAATAAACGGGCTTATTGCACAATAATAATGTACATTTCCTCAGTAGAGGCAAGTGCAAAAATGAAAACCCTTCTAGATCTCTGGCTGAATATAATGAAAAACTCTATATGAAACATTAAAAACCTGCAAAGTCAAGCCCAGTTTCCTTCTTCCCTCCTTCCTCCCTCCCTCCTTCCCTTCTTCCCACCTTCCCTCTTTCCTTTTTCCCTTCCCCTTTTCTCCTTTCCTTTCCTTTCCTTTCCTTTCCTTTCCTTTCCTTTCCTTTCCTTTCCTTTCCTTTCCTTTCCTCATCTGGAGATTGAACCCAGGGCCTTTGCACTGAGCTACCTCCTCAGTACTCCTTTTTTATGTTTTATGTTGAGATTCAGGGTCTTGTCTAAGTTGCTAAATTGCCCAAGCTAGGCTTGAATTTGCTATCCTCCTGTCTCAGCCTTGCAGAGTGCTGGAATTTCAGGCATACACCACCTACATCCAGCTTCAAGGCCAGTTGCTAGATGAATATGAAACTAGAGTCAAAGGTAATGTTCATACACAGCTGTGCTCCAGCCTTATAGTTAAACACACACAGAGGTAGAGGTTAGGACCCAAAGACTACAGATGTAAGACTTAGTAGGAACCTCTCAATTTAAGCTGGAGCATCAAGTGGTTATCACCTTTTGATTAAGCACAGTACATTTTGTTTTTGAATGCAGCAGGCTCTGGAAAGTCAAGGTTTGGTGCTTGAGCTGACTGTGGCAGCCCTTTCGAGAAGTGTAGAACCCACATTGGAGTCATCTATGGAGACTGTTACGCTGCTTCCTGTCTGGTGGGCTTTCTGTGTGCTTTGATGGTACTGGTGGCAGTAGGTGTACACAAGGGTCTTGTGACCCACACTCAGAGCCATCTTTGTGTGTGAGCAAATCCTGCTTCAAGCCCCCTTCTACTCCGAGCCTGTTCTCCGAACAGTGCTGGGCCTGTGCTCTCATCTCTCATCCCCCTGGAGGGCACTGCACAGAATTTGGCTTAGTGGGTGACTACATGGCCTCCTAGCAGAGGGGCCTGGAGAGTGGAGTATGGCTACTGGAAGAACATTTGCACACAGTAGGCAGTGTCACAACAGCTCATGTCTTTAAGTGGACTTCTTAGGCTTTGAAATAAAATCCCCATTGCCAAATATTAGCTCTCATTTCAGACATAAATGTCAGTTAGTGTCTCACAGGGACCGTTTTGTAGCCACTGTCCCAGAGTCTTGTCTCTTATAGAGGTGGTTGATTTCTTTTATCTGGGGCAAGTTCTGATAGGAACAAGATTTCCAGACTGCTGAACTGTGGCTAAGGTGTTAGATATCAAGATCAAGCAGCCAGGGGGCCTGGCCCTAGCTCAGGCCTTTAAGTGGCTGCTTCCACAAAGCTGTCAGCCTCAGGTTGCTGGAGTTCCAACCTCACACCTCTCCCCCTGGCCAAAAGTGCCCTGAAGGCATTCGAGGAAAAAAAAAAAAAAAAAGATCAAGCAGCCAGATGAGATTCTAGGAGCTCCTTGGAGGTATGGGGTAAGGGCCTTGGTACCTGGTTCTTTCATCTGAGAGGGTGGGAACAGAGCTCTTCCTTCCCCTAGCTCCCAGAAGCCACCTCAGCCCTGAGACTGAGGACCTTGCCTCTTTTCTCTCTTTTACTTCCAACCACAGCCTTGTGGATCTGAAGACATCCACTGATGGAACTTAAATTAGAAGTGTTCAGGTTCCAAGGTTATTGGTTCATGTGTGTTATGCGATTGTTATTAAAAGCATCTATGGGCTTGTCAGCCCATAAAATTCACTTTCCCTCTAAGAAGAAATCAATGGAAAGTAAAAAGAGCTGGGTCTATGTTCTTCACTCTTCTCATTTACTCTGTGCTAGTACTGGAGAGGAACTTCTTTCTTCTAGCCTGACATGAAGCCAGAATACAGAATCCTCTGATGATTTCCATTGAGCTCTGTGCCAGGGCCCTACTTGTCTTATCAGGAAAGGCCAGATGAGGCTAATGCTGGCATGCAGGGCCATAAGGGTGTGACTCTGTGTTTGTGTCATGAAATATCTACAACATAAGACCATTTTATCCAACTGTAATACATGTAAAATTCAGTAATTCTAATTACATTCACAGTGTTATGCAACCATCACCATTATTTATTTGCAGAATTTTTCTATCACCTCAGATAGAAACTCTGAACACATTTAGCATCAATTCTTATTTTCCTCTTAGCCCCTGGTTATTTTTAATTTATTTTGTCTCTGTGAATTTGCCTGTTCTATATAGTTAATATAAATGGAATTATATGATATTTGTCTTTTGTTTTTGAGATAGGGTCTCACAATGTAGTGCAGGCTAGCCTTGAATTCATTGTGTAGTCCAGGCTGGTCTTGAAATCAAGATGATTTTTCTCCTCCAGTCTCCCATGTGTTGGGATTACAGGTATGAGCCACCATGCCTGGTGTGCTGTTTGTTCTTTTGTATCTGAGTTGTTCATGTAACAAGGCTTTCAAGTTTTTTTCTGTGTTGTAGCCTATATCAGAACTTCATTCCATTTTATGGCTGATTAATATTCCTATGTGCGGGCCAAGGATATAGCTCAGTGGCACAGCACTTGCCTGGCAAGCACAAGGTCCTAAGTTAGATTTCCAGACCAAAAAAAAAAAAAAAAATGCCTCTGTGCATGGTCTGTGTGTATGTGTGTATATACTCCATTTTTAAAAATCTGTTCCTCTGGGCCCACGAGATAGCTCAGAGGACTAAACGCCTACTCAGGCAAGAGTAGGGACTGGGAATCCATCCCTGCCCCACATGCCTCACTGAGCCAGTGACTGAGTCCAGGTGTGGTGGTGCATGCTTGTAATCCCCGCTCTGGGGAGCTTGAAAACAGGAGGATCACTATGAGTCCATGCAGCGTAGTGAGACCCCGTACCAAATACATTAAAATAAAATAAAAGCTGTTCGTTTGTTGATGGGTGCTTGGGGTTATTTCTACCTTTTGGCTGTTGTGGATAATGCTACTATGTACGTTTGCACATATATTATTTGAATCTCTCGTTTCAGTTATTTTGTGCACATACCTAAGAGTGGAATTGGTACGTATGCCGGTAATTCAGTATGTAAGTTTTTCTTTTTTCTCCTGTTGCCCCCATTCTTCCTCCTCTTCCCCCACCTCATACTCCTCTCTTTCCCCTTCTTTTATTTTGGCCTTGGACTTATCGGACTTGTCCTGCACCAGCCTCCTCAGTTCTGGGATTATAGACATGTACCACCACACCTGGCTTCATTGTTATTTTGTTTTTTTGGAATAGGATCTTGCTTTGTAGCTCGGGCTGGCCAGAAACTCATTATGTAGCTCAGCCTGGTTTTAAATGTTCCATCCTCCTTGCTCAGCCTCTTGAATGCTGGGATCACAAGTGTGTGATCACTAAGCTGTCTGCGTAAATTTTTTTTGGGGGGGGGGCGCGGGTTCTTTTTGAGACAGGGTTTTTCTGTGTGGTTCAGGCTGGCCTTGAACTCACTTGTAGCCCAGGCTTTCCTCAAACTAACATCGATCCTTCTGTTTATTTGATTTTTTTTTTTCGGAACCGGGGATTGAACTCAGGCCCTTGTGCTTGCCAGGGAAGCGCTTATTCCATTGAACCATCTCCCCAGCCCCAAATTATTGTACCTGTTTATTTGTTTTGTTTTTGTTTTTGCATCGATCCTTCTGAACTCACTGTCTGTATAACTTTTTGAGGAATTACTAAACTTTTCCACAGTGACTGCGCAGTGTTTGATGAAGGTTCCAGTTTGTCCACATTCTTACCAATACTTGTTCTTTTTCTCCCTCCCTTCTTCCTTCCTTCCCTCCCTCCCTTTTTGTCTCTTTTTCCTCCCTGATGCAGCCATTCTTAAGTGTGAAGTCCTAACTCATTGTGGTTTTGTTGTGCATCTTCTTAGGACTAGTAATATTGAGCATCTTTTCGTATACTTATTGCATATGGCTATTAGTATATCTTCTTGGAAAAAATATCTTTTCAGTCCTTTGTTTTGTGATTGGGTTTTTTTTTTTTAATTAATTAATTTATTTATTTGTGTGTGTGTGTGTGTGTGTGTGTGGCCAGCTCAGCCCACCAGGGGGCGGGGCTGGCTGGCATGTGGTGCTGGGGGATTGAACCGCAGTCCCAGTGCTTTGCTAAACTTGTTCTAAGTAGGTGCTTTAGACTACTGAGCCATCTCTCCAGCCCTGTGATTGGGTTTTTATTATTGGGTTACAAGAATTTTTAAGGTTATTATAGATACTGTACCCAGCCAGTTGTGGTGGTGCATGCCTGTAATCCCAGCTCTTGGGAAGCTGAACAAGGAGGATTGCTGCGAGTTTGAGGCCAGCTTGGTCTACAAAGTAAGTTGAGGGCCAGCCTGAACTACATAGTGAGACCCTGCCTCAAAAAAGAAAAAGAAAAACAAAACAACAACACAAACCAACCAAACCCTTATTATACATGTGATTTCAAAATATTTTCACCTTTTCTGTTGGTGGTCATTGTCTCTCCCACCCCCATATTTGGGATTGAGCCCAGGGATATTCTGCCACTGAGCTATATCTTTACCCATTTATTTTTTATTTTGAGACAGGACTCTTTTTTTTGGTGCCTCAGGCTGCCTGAAGGGCAGGTTGGAGCTGGGGACCAAACCACGGTATCCTGCAACTGACTGTGTTTGCAGGAGCAAGCGCTTAAAAACTGAGCTAACAGGCAGACCCCCTGAGACAGGACTCCTAAATTGCTCAGGTTGACCTTAAACTTGAGGTCCACTTGCCTTGGCCTTCAGAGTAGTTGGGATGACAGCTATGTGCTACCATAGTCAGTTTAGCTATCATGTTTAGGGTTTTTTTAATTTTTAAAATTCTGTTTTATTGGTGCTAGGGTTTATTGGTGCTCTACCACTGAGCTACATCCCCAGCCTCTTTTTTTTTTTTTTTTTTTTTTTGGCAGAACCAGGGCTTGAACTCAGGCCCTTGTGCTTACCAGGCAAGCGCTTATTCTACTGAGCTATCTCCCTTGCCCTATTATCCCCAGCCTCTTGACCTAATTTTAATATGATGTGAGAAGGGGTCCAATTTCATTCTCTTACATGTGGAAATACAGTTGCCCCAGTTTTTCTTTCTTTTATTTTTTTCTGTATTTTTAGGGAAGGGTGTACAGGGGGTATAGGATATTCAGGGTCTCACTACTAGATCGGACTCTAGTGATCCGCCTATTTACAGCCTCCCAAGAGCTGGGATTATAGGCATGTGTCACCACGCCCAGTCTCAATTGTCATCTCAGCACGCCCCAGGGGTGGGGCCTGCACGGCAGGCCCAGGATCGAACCCCCAGCCCCTGAGCCTGCTTGCAGGCACTTTAATCTGCTGAGCTATTTGGCTGGCCCTTCATTTGTTGAAGAGACTGTTTTTTTCCCTTCATTGAATGGGCTTGGCAATCTTTTTTTTTTTTTTTAATTTTATTTATTTATGTGTGTGTGTGTGACCAGCTCAGCCCACCAGGGGGCGGGGCTGGCTGGCATGTGGTGCTGGGGGATTGAACCGCGGTCCCTGTGCTTTGTTAAGCTTGTTCTAAGTAGGTGCTTTAGACCACTGAGCCATCTCACCAGCCCCTGGGCTTGGCAATCTTATTGAAAAGAATTTCACCATAGTGTATGGGTTTATTTCTGGCCTTTATGTTCTGTTCCATTGGACTGTTTGTGTATATTATGCTTACTACGTTGTGTTTTTTTTTTTTTTTTTGCTGGCTCAGCCCACCTTGACGGTGGGGCTGGCGCCTAATGTGGTGCTGGGAATCGAACTGTGGTCCTCTGAGCCTACCTAAGCTTGCCTAAGCAGGCGCTCTAAACCACTGAACTATCTCGGCAGCTCAAGATAACGCTGGCTCTTTTTTTCCATCGGGAACTGGGGATTGAACTCAGGCCCTTGCACTTGCCAGGGAAGCACTTATTCCACTGAGCCATCTGCCCAGCCCCAGTTTTTGTTTTTATTTTTGTTTGCCAGTGAGGATTGAGCCTTTTCACTGAATTATATCCCTAGGCCCTCCTTTTGTGTGTGTGTGTGTGTGTGTGTGTGTGTGTGAGAGAGAGAGAGAGAGAGAGAGAGAGAGAGAGAGAGAGAGAGAGAGAGAGGATATTGGGACAGGTTCTCATTATGTAATTCATTCAGGCTGGTCTTGAACTCACTATGTAGCCCAAGCTGGCCTCAAAATTTCAGTGATGCATTAGTCACCCAGAGTGCTGGGATACAGGTGTGTGCCATGATGCCTACTTACTCAGTATTTTTTTTTTTTTTTTTTCCGCAGCAGATTATTGAGGCAGGGTCTCAGTATATAGGTGGCCTTGAACTCATTTGGTAGCTTAGGCTGACTTCAGAAGGCAGACCCTTCTGTCTCAGCATCCTGAGTGCTGAGATTACAGGTATGTATTCCCATGCCTGGCTTTTTAACCTTTTTTTTTTTTTTTTTTTTTCTGAGACCAATTCTTGATAAATGGATAAATTACCCAGGCTGCACTCAAACTTGGAATCTCTTTTAGCATCTGAAATTGCTGAGATTATAGGCATGTACCAGCATGCTTCTTGGTGATTTTTTGAGTGTTGTCTGAAGTTCTGCTTCATCTTGGATTTGCATGTGGGAATAGCATATTTGTGTTAGAGCAGTCATTATTGGTGCTATTCTGCCAAGAACTGAAGTGTCTAGGTTAGAGCAAGAAGGAACTCAGGGTCCTTTGATCTTCTGGCTTGGCCTCTTGTGATAGGGAATTTTAGATGTGGTTTGAAATCTTAAGACCAACCATCCTAAATTAAGCTGGAGTACATGAGACCAACCATTCAGAGCCTGGAGCATTGCCTCTGAGCCCTGCTGTGAAGTACTCTTGCCATTTAAAACACTTTAAATGCTTCCTTCCTTAATACAGGAAGGGAACACCAGACTTGTTGTGCAAGGGGTCCCTGGATGGGGTACTCCCAGCTCTCTCTCACCAGTGGGAGAGGACAGCAAAGGAGTGTGTGTGGGTGGTGTGAGAGTCAAGCGGCCCTGGCTTCTAAGGTCATGTCCTCTGTCCAACACCAAGCCTGCCTAGGTCACAGGAGAATCTGGAGTAAATTGGAACTGTACTGAGTCTGTTGTGCTGCAGCAGGGTCTCCTGAGCATGTGCTTTGAGTTGTGCTTGGGACCACAAAGTGCCATGTGAGCCCAGGTCCCAGCTCCCCTGCTCAGCAGGGATTTTGACTGTTTCTGCTTTTCCTTTCCATGGAGCCTCTGTCCTGTCAAGTCTCAGGTTTCTGGTAGGCTGAGGAGCTGACCATGAAAGCCAAATTTCCCAATGTGTCCCCATAACTGAAATGTTGTTCTGAGATGATCCAAAGAGAGTCAGATGGGTGAGGGTCATTCAGCTCTTTATTAGCTGGTTCCAAAAAATGATTTTTTTGGTATGATTATAAGAGTAATCCATGTTAATTGTAGAAGCTCTTGCTCTGAGCATGGTGGAATACATCTATAATTCTAGCTAGTTGGGAGACTGAGGCAGGAGTGCAAGTTTGAGGCATGCCTAGACAATTTAGCCAGAGTTTGTTTTAAAATAAAGAATAAAAACGTCTGGGGTTGAATATGGTAGTGCATTGTTGTAGTCTTAGCACTTTTGGAAGACCAATGCAGGAAGATCACAACTTGGAGCCAAATCTGGATGAGACCTTCAAAATTAAAAGACAGGGTAAGATGTACTTAAGTGCAAGGACCCTGGAATTAATTTCCAGTCCCACAAAACAATGTGGAAAGCTAGTAAGAAAACAAAAAACAGTCTTAAACTGTTGAGTATACTTACATCTCTCTACATGACCACAGTTGCTTGTGGGACAGAGAGGGCAGAGGTTTGTGGTGGGCAGCTTATGTCCTAGGAGCTGTTACTGGTATTACAGCATGACTCAGGGCAATCCTGTCAGGCATAGTGGTGAATACCTGTAATCCCAGCATTTAGGAGGGTTGCAATGAATTCAAAGCCAGCCTGAGCTACATAGTTTAGTTTGAACTACTGCATAGCAAGACTCTACCTCAGAAGACAAAAATAAAAAAATCAAGGCAGTCCTTTCCAGGACCTGTATGCCCCCCGCTCCCAGGTGAGTAGTGTGGTACTCCTGGCTGTGTGATCAGCCACCTGCTCTGGGTGCTGTTGGCTGAGGCCTCTGCTGCCCATTTACAGATATGGCTGTTTCTCTTCACGTGGCTGTTTGGTGTGTCTCCACTCAGCTTGACCCCAGCTGCCCACTTAGTGTCTTCTTCTCTATAACCATATGGGGGCCAGAGTGACGGTTCTTGTAGCTCCAGCTTTGTACTGTGGTTTTGGTAGTAAAGGGTAGAAACTGAGAAGTTAGAAGCTAACACATGGCCCTAGTGTGACAGAGTGCCTGTCTGCTGTCCCTCTGTACTTCCTGGCTGGCTGACTTCTGTAAGAATTGGTATTTCCTTTCCTTGTTGCTGTCATATAGAAGAAGGAGTTTATCGGGAGGATTAGCTTTATTGTCACTTATGCTCTGTGTCACTTGTGCTCAGGTAAATAACCCCCATCCTAGACTCCTCTGCTGCCAGAAGGATACATCCAAAGTGCTGTACATACTGGTTTTTTTTTTTTTTTTTATTGTATGTAATACAGGGTCTACAAGGTCTCACTACGTAGATCAGACTCTAGTGATTCTGTTTTCAGCCTCCCAAGTGCTGGGGTTACAGGCACACACCATCATGCCCAGTCTCAATCACAGTTTTAGTACGCCCCCAGGGCTGGGGGCTGGGCCGGGGCAGCATAGCAAGCTGAGGGTAGAGCCACAGCCGCTGCATTCTGCCTAAGCTGGCAGCTTTAGTCCACTGAGTTATCTGGTCGGCCCTCTTCTGCTTAGGGAGTAGGCATTCTTGCTGCTTTCCTCCTATCTGTGTCACCAGAAGACTACCTGTTACTTGTGTTCCTAGCATAGTCTATCCCATTACTACCGGAGAAGCAAATGTTTATCTCATTTCTTCTTGGCAACCCCAAGTAAATAGGCATTTTTAAATGGAGGGATGTTTGAAACTCATTAGATAGTCCACCCTGGCCTTGAATTCCTTGCATAGCCCAGGCTGGCCTTGAACTCAAAATTTTCCTGCCTCACCTTCCTAGTGTTGGGATTCAAGGCATGTACCATAACACCCAGCTGTTAAAGCATTTGTTTGTTTGGGTTTTTTGTTTGTTTGGTTGGTTGGTTTTTGAGACAAGTCATGGCTAGGTATTATAGCATGACTCACTATGTAGTCCAGGCTGGCCTTCCAAGATGATCTTCCTGCTTCAGCCTCCCAAGCACAGGGACTAAAGGTGTATGCTACCATACTGGGCCAGGCATTTGTTTTTAACTATCCTAAGATCCAGGCCTTTGAGGGTGGGCTACTTTACCAGCTTCCACTGCTGGAAGGACTTCCAGTGTATAAACTAGTGAACAGAGTGGGGTTATACAATTATCCACCAGCTGTCTCCCCACCCCCACCCCAGTGTCAGCCCAAGTTCTCCATTGTCTGATTGATCCTGGTGAATGGCTACACTGAGGGCTTCCTGACTCCCGGAAATAGCTGATGAAGCAGGCCCTAAGAAGCCAAAGGAAAACCAACCCCCACGTGATGAACTTGGGAGATAGAGGTGAGATTTGAATCTGAGTGTCTAGTATATTTGCTTCTTGCAGATGTTTTTTTCATTTAGGAGTTTGCTCAGTGTCAGTGTCACTCTGGACAAGTACTTTGCCTCTAGAATTTCCAAATGAGTCTCAGAGAATTGACTTGGTGACTGGTTTTGCTGGGCAGTGTTTTGAGCCTCGCCAGCCCCTCCCCCACCCAGTTAGTTCACCATGTTCTAAAGAGTGCCTGGCGCGCTCTGCATTATTCCATCCCTCTTGCTCCTGTCCTTGTCCAGCCTTTGTCATTTTCCACCAGGATGGCTTTGGGAATATCCAGTTCTGCTTCTTCAAATCCACTTTCTACAGAGTGGCTGTTTGATCAGCTGTGCTCTTGCCACACCCCTTCTGTGGCTTCCCTTTTTACTGCCTGTGAGGTACAAACTCCTTAAGCTATCTTGCAGGTTACCTATGTACAGCCTGTTTCTTTCTTATGCTTTGGCTGTTTTTAGGTCTGTCCAGCCTGTGACCCATCTACACAGAACCCTTAGTTCCTTAATTGTGTGACTCTTTCTTGCTTTTGTGCCCTGTGTATTTTTCTGCTTCTACATGTTGTGTACCTTGTTTAACCTTTTGTCTCCTTTACTAGATTTTAGCTTGGCTTTTATACTTTCTCAAGGAATCCCTTCAAGTTAGGCACCTTGGTTCTCTGGCTTGCCCTTGACTTGACAGTGGTAAGACTGAGTCCAGACCCCCCTCACTTGTGTCCCAGTACTATATTGGCACAGGGGATCTTTATGGGAGGCATTGGATGATCTCAGGATTTCTCTAAAGAGAAATATATCTACCTGTTTTTGCTGTTAGTCAACTTTAGTAAGTACCCAGCAGTCATTCTCTGTGTCTTCAGAGCTCACGAGAGGAGACCCAGTGTCATATAGCCTCCTAAAGTCACTCTTCTTTATTTATGCTGGGTTTTGGGGGTACTTGCCTCTTCGCATCTTGAGCAAAGAATTTTTTTTTTTTTTACATTGCCAACAGATTTATATTTTAAAGGAATGGATTAAAAGAAAAACATATGAGGCATAGAAATATGGAACAGAAAATAAATACAAATTTACTATTTTGCTAAATGTTTTATAACCACAACAAACTAGTACAGAGAATGCCCTATATATACAAAAGAGATAGAGGTGTTCCCTTAGCAGGGCTGAAGGTCTTCAGCCTCTCTATTTGGAATTTAGACTGCAGTCCTTGGTTTTGGATGGATCACTGTGTGTGACACAGTCCTTGCTTTTAACCAAATTTGAACAAAAGAATGGCCACCTGGCCCAGGTAGAAGTAGATGAAGTGTTTGGTTTCTTGCGTCACATAAATACTGAAGTTCCTCCCCACAATGCAGTGCCAGGTAGGGTTGTACTTCTTCTTCTTCTTTTTTTTTTTTTATTTATTTGAGAGAGAGAGAGAGAGAGGGGGGGGGGGGCCAGCTCAGCCCACCAGGGGGCGGGGCTGGCTGGCATGTGGTGCTGGGGGATTGAACCGAGGTCCCTGATGCTTTGCCAAGCTAGTTCCAAGTAGGTGCTTTAGACCACTGAGCCATCTCTCCAGCCCCAGGGTTGTACTTCTTGTCAAACTCCTTCTTGATTTGGGCCACAATGTCCTATGTTGTGGTCCTCCAGCGCCTGAGTAGTGCAGTCCACCAAATCCTGTTGCATCTCTTCTGACGTGTCTGCATTTTTGATCACTGCCTTTCGGTCGCACATGGTTATTGTGGAGCAGGAGCTGGCTGACTGCATCGGTCTCCTAGAGGAGGTGGTGGCACCACTCAGGCAGGAACAGAGATGATTTAGCCACTGAAGTCGTGGCGCATCTAAGTAGCTCCACCTTGAGCAAAGAATTGAACAAGCAAAAATATTGACATTATTTGAAAAGTGAAGGGTAAAAGAGAAACTGACTCTGTGGAACAAACTTGGGTTGAATAAAGAGAAAAACATGATCAAAACTGAAATAAACATATCTTAGGGAATATAGGGCATGGAAGTGTGCTTTCAGTAGTGTTCTGTCTCTGTTTCTCCACATGTCATGGGAGTATATGAGAACTCCATATATGGGGCCTTGGGAATTATTTGGTGTGTATATCCTGGAATTTGGTCACACTTACTTCTCCAGTGAGCTTCACTATATCCTACCTTCCTGCCTCACTTAGATGTAAAGACACAACAGTGTGTCAAGGACAACATGTTTGAGTTTGGGCTTTCATTATCTTCTGTCCTTACTGGTTTATTCTTGGCATCTGTAAAGAGTATAAAATGGTATCTCTTGTGTGTGTGTTTTGCAGCATTGGGGATTGAACTTTGGGTCTTCCACATGCTAGGCAAGTGCTCTACTATTGACTTATTTATTTATTAATTAATTATTTATTTATTTATTATTTAGTTAATTAGTGGTTTTGTTTTTGTTTTGTTTTTTTTGGGGGGGGGTTTGGTGGAACTGGGGCTTGAACTCAGGCCCTTGCACTTGCCAAGGAAGCGCTTAGTCTACTGAGCCATCTCCCAGCCCCCAGTTAATTAGTTGAGACAAGGTCGCTCTGTGCAGTTCAGGCTGGCCCTGAGGTTAGTTTATAGCCCAGACTGGTCTCAAACTCAACAAAATCTTCCTGCCTCAGCCCCCTGAGTACTGGCATTAAGGTGTGTGTCCCCACACCCAGCTCTAAAACCTTTTTATTTATTTTGAGACAGATTTTTGCTGAGTTTCCCAGGCTTGTCTCAAACTTGAGATCTTTCTGGAGGACTACGGCTTTATGCAATTATACCTGACTTTTCTTTGTTATGGTTTTTGAGATGTCTATCACTGTTTGTTGAAAAAACTATTGTATAACTCCCCTTTGAATGGTCTTGATATTTGTCACTATCAATTGATTATATAGAGAATTTAATTTTGGGCTTTCTGTTACCATTCTATTGATCTGTATGCCTGTCTCTATGCACTCTCATACTTTTTTTTTTTTTTTTTTGATACAGGGTCTTGCTATGTAGTTCAAAATACCTTGAATCCATGGAAATCCTTCTGCCTCAGCCTTCCAAGTGCTGGGATTATAGTCATGTGCCACCATGTCCAGCCACCTACAGTGTTTTAAATACTAGGGCATTGTAGTAACCTTTGAAATCAGGAAATACGATTCATTTCCAACTCCATGCATCTTTGTGAAGATTGCTTTGGCTATTCAATGTCCCTGAGATTTTACATAAATTTTTCTATTTCTGCAAAAATCATCATTGGGGGCTGGGGAGATAGCTTTGCGGTGTAAGCACCTGTCTGGCAAGCTCAAGGATCCAGGTTTGATACCTAGTACCACATCCTGTGCCAGCTCCAGCACCACTGTGCATGGTGGCGCATGCAGGTAAACCCAATGCTGGGGAGGCCAAGACAGGAAGATCACTACAAGTCTGCACTACACAGTAAGACCCTGTACCAAATAAATAAATGAATGAATGAATGAATGATTTTTTAAAAAACCATCATTGGGATTTTGATAGAGAAGGATTTTT
>NW_004524587.1:14531852-14533585 GCF_000260255.1 Octodon degus
GTGTGTGGCCAGCTCAGCCCACCAGGGGGCGAGGCTGGCTGGCATGTGGTGCTGGGGGATTGAACCGCGGTCCCTGTGCTTTGTTAAGCTTGTTTCAAGTAGGTGCTTTAGACCACTGAGCCATCTCTCCAGCCCTCTTTTTCTTTTTGAAATAGGACTCGCTCAAGCTGACCTCAGACTTGTGGTCCTCCTGCCTCAGCCTCTTGAATGTTAGAATTATAGGCATCTGTCATGCTGCACTTCACAGGGTCTTTACACAGACTTTTATTTATTATTATTATGGTTTGTTTTTTTTTTACAGAGTTCTTTTTAAATCTGTTTTCCTTATCTCTGATTCCTTGGATAATGTTCAAGTACTGTTGTTAGTACTTGCTAGATGATAGAAGTCTGTATCTTTTTTTGTTTTGAAATATTTTACTGTTAGAAAAGACTTTGTGTCACCTAGTATTTGAAGATTTTGAGGTTATTTTCCTTGGACCCTGACTCAGCTCTGACTTCATTGATTATGCAAGGTAGGTCCTGTGGAGCTTCTCTCTGCGTCACTGACGCCTAGAGGTGGCATGTGTCCCAAGTATAGGTGGGTGTTGGGTTTCTCTGGCTGCTGTATGCTTAGCTTATCCACATAGATTCTCAAGTTTTGAGGACTGGATTTCTTCAGAGGCTCCCAAGCCACCTGCTATGTCAACAAACCTGTATGTTGGCTGTGGGACCACATGTCACATTGGGCACAGGTCTAGGCCCTTCTGGACGTGGCTGGTGTCCAAGTCAGGGAAGCCCCTGGCTGTGTTGCAGTTGTGCAGATTGGATTGATGACTGTGACTGTTGGTGCTATCTGCTGTGTGGTCAGCTGAGACATCAAGGGAAAGGAGAATAGCTTTTGGCAGCCTCTACCACATGAAGTCAGGAAAGTGATTATTTGGGTCACTGGTTTTATTTTATTTTTTTGTATTTTAAGGAAGGGTCTACAGAGTGTTCAGGGTCTTACTACTAGATTGGACTCATAGTGATTCTCCTGTTTACAGCCTCCCAAGTGCTGGGATTAGAGGCACATGCCACCATGCCTGGTCTCAGTTGCTGTCTCAGTGTACCCTGGGGGCGGGGCTGGCACAGCAGGCCCAGGGGTCAAACCCCTGGCCCCTGTGCCTGCTTGCAGGTGCTTTTTTTTTTTTTTTTTTTTAATTTTTGTGTGTGTGTGTGTGTGTGTGTGTGTGTGTGTGTGTGTGTGGGGCCAGCTCAGCCCACCAGGGGGCGGCCCTGGCTGGCATGTGGTGCTGGGGGATTGAACCGCGGTCCCTGTGCTTTGCTAAGCTTGTTCCAAGTAGGTGCTTTAGACCACTGAGCCATCTCGCCAGCCCATTGCAGGTGCTTTAATCTGCTGAGCTATTTGGCCGGCCCTTTGGGTCACTGTTTTTCAAGGAAAATAATCAGTTTTTATTCTAATAGGAATCCTGCCAGTGGACTCACATATCCTCTCTTGATGGTCCTTGTAGTTGGCCTCTTTGACAGGCAGTTCGTGTGTTTCTTGGTTTCTCAAAAGACAGAGCTGTTCTGTACAACTGTAGACTGTATATTGGGCCATATCTTTTACCTCATTGATTGGTTGATTGAAGTCTGGCTGTGTAGTTCAGACTGGCTTGAACTCACTGTGTAGCCCAGGCTGGCCTTGAACTTGCATCCCTATGCCTCAGCCTCCTAAATTCTGAGATTACTGATGTGTGCCATCATGCTTGGCT
>NW_004524587.1:14533873-14548937 GCF_000260255.1 Octodon degus
TCGAACTCTAGCAACCTGAGGCTGACAGCTTTGTGGGAGCAGCCACTTAAAGGCCTGAGCTACAGCCAGGCCCCCTGGCTTTATTTTTAATCTTTATTTATTTTACAATACTGGGAATTGAAATCAGAGAATGCTGAGCTAGATCTGTAGTTCTTTTTATTTTATTTTTTATTTTGAGACAGGGTCACCCAGGCTGTTCTTCAGGCTGTCCTCAAACTTATGATCCACCTGCCTCAACCTCCCAGGTGCTGGAATTACAGGTGTATGATACCACACTGTGCCACGTCTTTGACCTTTAGCAATCCAACTCTGGGGTTGGGGAGATAGCTTGGTGGTCTAAGTGCCTACCTAGCAAGTGCAAGGACCTGAGTTTGATCCCGACATGCCATGCCGGCCCAGAACCTTGGCAAGACGTGCCCTGTAATCCCAGCGCTGGGGAGGCTGAGACAGGAGGATCACTACTAATCTGAACTATGTAGGGAGACCCTGTATCAAATAAACAAACACTCCAACTCTGTCTTAACTGCTACTTAAAACAGAAGACAAGATTTCTTTGGATCACAAAGCTCCCTTTTTCAAGATCTGTTTTCCTTATTCCTTTATTCTTTCTTTTTAGTCCTATGAGCCAAGTTATCAGGGTCATGTATAGATCTCTTTTCCTCATTCATCCCCACCCAGCATTATGGGGATTGCTGGTTTCAAAAACAGATGAATGGGTCAAAGCCCTTCCCACCTTGCCTGGTCTTCTATTTGGTGGTAGAGGATGTTCTTTCAAAATCTAGTGGTACAGCTAAGGACTGGCAGAGGTGGGGGCAGTAGGCTTTGGGGAACCCTTAGAGTATTAGGTAATGGATACGTAGGTGCATTGAACCACCCAAGGGAGGAAGAAGTTGTCTAAGTTTTCTTTTGTGTGACCTTGCTGTGTAGTCCAGGCTGATTTTGAACTCAGTATTCCAGGTTAGCCTTGAATTTGTGACAATTCTCCTGCCTCAGTCTCCCAAGTTCTGGGATTATAGGCATGCACCACCATACCTGGCTCAATGGATACTTTTAAATTTTATAATAAAATATATAGAACATGAAATTTACTGTTTTAAACCTCTCCCTCAGTAGTGGAATTTGAACTCAGGGTGTGCTGAGCTGCATCTCTAGCCATTTTGTATTATTTTGTTTTGAGACAAGGTCTTGCCAGGTCGTCCAGGCCTGCCTTGATGTTGAGATCCTCCTGCATTAGCCTCTTGAATACTGGGATTACAAGCATGTATTCCTAGCTTCATATTAACCATTTATAAATGTACAGTTCAGTGACATTAAGTGCATTCACGTTGTTATATAACTAGAAAATTATACCTAGGCTTCCTTAGATGGCCTTTTTAATGTTTTGAGCATTCTAGACATCTCAGCTATGTAATGATGCTCATCTGTGGTTATAATCAAGCATGTTGTGTAGGCTTCTATTATTTTATTCTTAGAAGATAACAACTTGTTTCTCTTATTTTGAAGTTCTTGGAGATTTTTTTTTTTTTTTTTTTTTTTTTTTGGTATGCTATCGAAATTCAGAGAGCAAGCAAGGCCTGGTGGCACACACCTGTAATCCCAGCACTCAGGAAGCTGAGGCAGGGGGATCATTGCAAGTTTGACACCAGCCTGGGCTATAAAGTGAGCTCAAGGCCAGCCTGAACTGCACAAAGATACCCTGTCTCAAAAAGATTAAAAAAAAAAAAAAAATGTAGAGAGCTGAGTGCAGTGGTACAGGTGTATCCCAGCACCTGGAAGGTTGAAGCAGGAAGATTATGAGCTTAAGGCAAGTCAGGAATACATAGGGGGTTCAAGGCTCTAGATTATATAGTATGACCTTGTTTAAAAACAAAATTAGGCCAAAAATTAGGCCACTTATTTCTTTTTTTGGCCTGCTTCTCATAAATATCATTAAAACATCTTTGATGGTTCTCCACCTTAGGCTGCACCCTGCTGTGAGTGACTTAGTTGCTTAGGCATGTGGGGTGAGAGGAGTAGGGGACCTGGGGGGTTCACCTTTCACCACCCTCCAGCTTTGCATAGTTTGGGAAGCCAGATGGGAATGTATATGGTGGAGGATCATGAATTTTGAAACACCAGAAAAAAAGCTCTATGTTAGGAGTCTGGTACAGAGTGGCTTATCCTTATGGAGTACTTCTAGGAATAGATTCTGCTGGCTTAGCGGGGGCCACAAAGCCAAGGGACTGGTTGCCATTATTTCAGGGCATTTTACTATGAAGCCACAACCAATGGTACATGATTATGCACACTGCCTCCTTTTTCTCCAGCTGCAAAGCCTGAAGGTACTTTCCATTAGAAAGCCAATTGTAGAAGTTCTCTGAGGACCACTAGTAAAGGAGTCAACCTTCATTACTTTTCCCTTTTTTTTTTTTTTGTCCTTTACCAAGAACTATTTGAGATGAGATATACATAGTCATATTGATAACTGAATTTTTTTTTTAATTTTTATTTATTTATTTATTTTGTGTGTGTGGCCAGCTCAGCCCACCAGCAGGGCTGGCTGGCATGTGGCGCTGGGGGATTGAACCGCGGTCCCTGTGCTTTGCTTAGCTTAGCTTGATTCTAAGTAGGTGCTTTAGACCACTGAGCCATCTCACCAGCCCGATAACTGAAAATTTTATTTATGCTTTTTTGAAGGTACATGGGAATAGGACTCTCAGCCCAAGGTGTCAACATGAACAGACTTCCTGGTGAGTCACTGAGAACATTTGTTTTGCTCTCCTGCTCCATCCTGGTCTATTAGAGTCATTCTGGCAACTGACGCTGGGGATGACTTTGCTGTGCATCTGTGTCAAGAGACGCCACTGGGAGGAAGATTCTGAAAGGTAGTTGTTGGGCTACCTTGGCAAGAGATTGTCATTCATGGAATTTGAACTGTTTGCTGTCAAAACCCATTGACCTGAGCTTGCTCTCACTGGGGATACACCTCAATAGCTCTTGCTCCCATTGGCCTTTGCCCACCTGCCTGGGTCTGAGGTGTGTACTGTGATGCATGTACTACCAACCCTGCCTCCTCTGTTACTTCACCATGTTAGAGATCAAAGTCTTTAAGTGGCTTCTCATGTGGTACATGGTTGAGGTGATTTATGACAAATAAGAAATACATTAAGATGTCTGAGTTTATAGTCTTAGGTTGACAATAGCTTGGGTTAATGGGATGCTCTGGGCCCTGCTGATGGTCTTCCTCTACCAGCTTAGCCCTCTTCTAGCTATTTTCTGTCCAATGGCTCAGACTTAGTCCAGGGCTCAGCACAGTTGTTAAGCAGAAGGCTTTGTCATGGTGAGGCTCTGAGTTCAATCTGTAACACTACTTGAAAAGTTATAATTTTATATATATGCTTTATGGGTGTATATTGAAATAATTTACCATATCTGGTTTGGTGGAGAAGAGGTCATTGGGAGGGGTTCCTTCTTTTCAGGGATGTATATGTAGATTATTTTTTGTGAGTTTAAAAAAAATTATCAGTGAATCCTTCAGAGCCATCTGGTCTTTTAACAAAAACATTTTTTTGAATATTCATTAGTTTGTGGAAGTGACTTGTTTCTTGCAGCATTACTTTTACTATATTGTTTGATTATTTGGTTCTTTTAATTTGTTAGTAAAATCACTGATTTAATATTATTAAAGTTAAAAAGCTTCATGGTTGATACTTTTCTCTTTTTTTGGTACCAGGAATCGAACTTAGGACCTTGTGTTTGCCAGGCAGGCACCGTGCCACTGAACTATATCATACTTGGCTCCATGGTTGATACTTCGATTTTGTTAACAAAGACAAGAACAAAAAATATATAAAACAGGAACATGCCTGTAATCCCAGCACTCTTGGAATACTGAGACAGGAGGATTCCAAAATTCAAGCCTAGCCTAAGTAATTTAAGGTTTTAGTTTTTTAGAGAAAGAAAAAATGAAAAGAAAAAAGATTTTATTTTTTTATTATTTTTTAAAAAAAGATTTTAAAAATTAAAATAAATCATCTTAGGGATTTAGTGAGACCCAATCTCAAAATATAGGGAAAGCAGTGGGGTATGTAGCTCAGTTTGAAGACCTTGGGTTTAATCACCAGTACCATAAAAGTGGAATAAAACAGTTGCTATGATCAGTCTGTTTTTAAAATTTTTTTTAATGATCAGTAGTTTATATACAATAAAATGTTTCCTTTAAAGAATGTAATTCAGTGAGTTTGTTCTCAGAATTGTGCAACAAAGATCACTGTCTAACTCTGGCACATGTCATCATCCCTGAGAGAAACCTTGTCCCTGTGGCTGTCATGTTCAGCTCTTCCTTCCTCTGGCCTCTGGAAACCACTAATTTATTGTTTCCCTGGATTTGATTAGTCTGACAATTCATGTTGGTAGAATCATATACTGTGTGGCCCTTTATGTCTGGCTTCCGTCACTTAGCATGTTTTCATGGTTCATGCAAGTTGTAGAATGTATCAGAACTTTATTCCCTTATGGTATGGATATATCGTATTTTTCATCTACATGTCAGTTGATGATTATTTGGGTTGTTTGTTTGTTTTGTTTTGTTTGTGTTCCAGACTAGCCTTGAACTTGTCATGTGGCCTAAGCTAATTTGAATTTGTAGCAATCCTCTTACCTCAGCCTTTTGAGTTCCAGGATTATAGCCATGCACCGCCACACCTGGCTCTTCTAGCTATTTTAAATAATGCTGCCATAAACATCTGTGCACAAGTTTTTGCCTAAATATATTCTTTTTTTTGGTCTTGTTTTGAGACACGGTCTTACCATGCAGTTAAGGTTAGCCGTGAGCTCACTTTTAGCCCAGGCTGGTCTTCAACTCAAAATGATCCTTTTGCCTCAATCTCCCAAGGGCTGGATTACCGCATGTGCCCCCATGCCCAGCTCTCTAATCCTATTCTTTCTCTTTTTTTCTTTCTCTGTTCCTGTTAAGCCCATCACCTTCACACTAAGGTACACCCCAGTCCTTTTTTTTTATTACTTTGAGATTTGGTCTAGCTAAGTCACTAAGTTGCACAGGTAGGGCTGAAATTTGGAATCCTCCTGCCTCAGTC
Source organism: Octodon degus (assembly GCF_000260255.1). Lineage (NCBI taxonomy): Eukaryota > Metazoa > Chordata > Mammalia > Rodentia > Octodontidae > Octodon > Octodon degus. The sequence continues at coordinate 14,538,949 of NW_004524587.1, forward strand.
TCTCATACTGCTTGGGTTATAGGTGTGTGCCACCATGCTCAGCTTTGTTTTCCTTTTGCTTGAGTATGTATGTATATACCCTGGAAATTGCTGGATCATGTGGTAACTTTTTTTGTATAATTGTATAACTCTTTATGTATAATTCTTTTATTGTTGTTTTTTTTTAAATGTTTCCTTTATTTTTTTTTCTTTTTTTATGGTCAGCTCAGCCCACCCTGTGGGCGGGGCTGGCATGCATGGCATGTGGTGCTGGGGATCGAACCGAGGCCCCTGCATGCTTGCCTAAGCAGGCGCTTTAGACCACTGAGCTATCTCGCCAGCCCTGTTTTGTTTTTTGAGACAGGGTCTTGCTATGTAGTTTGGTCTGGTCTTGAACTCGTGACCATCCTCCTGCCTCAGCCTCCTGAGTGCTGGGATTACAGATGTGTACCATCATGCCTGGCATAAAAATTTTTGAGATAAGAGTTTCACTTAGTTGTCCAAATTGGCCTTGAACTTTCTTTCAAATAACTAGGATTATAGTGGTGTGTACTACTGTGCCTGGCTTAGACATTTCATCCAAGTTCTTCTTTATCATCTCATAGATTTTAATACAGTTTTAGTTTTTTATTTTAAGTTATTTATTACATGTTTACATTTTTTCTGGATTTTTTGCTCACCTAGGTTACATTGAAGACTAAACTGTTCTGTAATTTTCATGATTGGACATTATTAATTTAATTATTTATTTCAAAGGTGTAACTCAGTGACAAGAGTGCTTGTCTAGCATATGTCCAGTGTCTTGGGTTTGGTCCGCAGTATAGAAAAAGGAAAAAAAAAAGTGCATAGTTGGCTAAGTTTAACAGTGTTCCTTCTTTTTCAGGAGATACAATATACCCTGCCTTTTAAAAGTGTGTGTGTGGTGACTGGGCTACATACCTAGGCCCTCCCATTTTATTTTTATTTTTTTTCTATAAATTAAGTAAGAACTGTATTTTTCTTTTCTTTTTTTTCTGTATTTAGGACAGGGTCTACAGGGTCTACAGGGTCTCACTATGTAGATTGGACTCATAGTGATTCTCCTGTTTTCAGCCTCCCAAGTGCTGGGATTACAGGCTTGCACCACCACCACACCTAATCTCAATTGCTGTCTCAGCATGCCCCATGGGTGGGGCCAGCAGGGCAGGTGGGGAATCAAACCCTGGTTGCTGTGCTCTGCCTAAGAAGACACTTTAGTCAGCTGAGCTATCAGGCTGGCCCTTGTATTTCTCTCATTCATTCATTAATTTGGTACAGAGTCTCACTATGCAGCTCAGACTCATAGTGATCCTCCCGTCTCAGCCTCTCCAGCACTAGGATTACAGGCATGTGCCTCCATGCCTGGTTTCAGGGGCTGGCATGACATACAGTACTGGGGATCAAACCTGGGTCCTTGTGCTTGCCAAGCAGGCACTTAGACTGCCAAGCTATCTCCCTCACCTTTATTTTAATTTTTAAAATGTTGAGACAGGATCTCACTAGGTTGCTAAATTATTCAGGTAGGGCTTGAATTTGTACTTTTTCTGCCACAGCCTCCCAAAGTTCTGGGATTATAGGTAGGTGTGTACTACCATGCCTGACTACTTCTAGTCCCTCTTCCCTCCCTCCCTCCTTCCCTGTCCAGTCTGTCTGTCCTGTCCTGTCCTGTCCTGTACTGTCTTGTCCTGTCTGTCTGTCTGTCTGTCTGTCTGTCTGTCTGTCTGTCTGTCTATCTATCTATCTATCTATCTATCTATCTATCTATCTATCTATCTGTCTATCTATCTACTTGTCTACCTGTTTACCTGTCTACCTTGTGCTGAGCTAGAGGCTTTGAGTTGGAGGATTTGAGCAGTTGTGGGACTGATGGCTGGTGTTGGGTCGGGGAGATAGTGCGTACAGTGTTTAGTAAGAGTGATGGAGCAGTGAACACAGGACTCTGACTGAAGCCTAGTGAAGGTGGTGGTGTACAGTGTGGAGGCCTCAGGCTAAGAGAGGGTAGCTACTGTTTGTGAGTGAGCGTAGACATGGATTGCTGGCATTCCTGGCTTTCCACGGGAGCAGGGGCAGAGTCTGGTCGAGGAGCCGGGTGGCTGAAGGATTCACAGGATAGGGCAGTAGGAAGCCTTCTGAACTCCCTCCTTTACTGATGGTAACAGGGTGGCAGGAAGTGGGACCTTCTGGACCACTGCTGCGCTACCTTGGAAGGCCCACGGCCTGTGCACTCGACAGGGCTTCTTTGGGAGGACATGGGACCTTCCATGCCCGTGTTTATAATGTGGCACAGTCCTTTTGGCCTTGAGTAGGGATCTAACAGTCCAGACTGTGTTCAAGGACAAGGAATCAAAATCACGTGGTTTTGGGTTTTTTTGTGGAACCAGGGATTGAACTCAGGCCCTGCGCTTGCCAGGCAAGTGCTTGTTCCACTGAGTCATCTCCCCAGCCCCAGCCATCTCCCAGGCCATGTGTTTGTTAAAGAAAGTGTATTCCAGTGTTAATGTGTCCACAGGAACATTTGTGTATGTCTCTGGTTTCAGAGCTAGAGTTCACACTGATTTTTGTTATCATTTTCTTCACCTATCATATATATCTCATGATTTGTTGGCTTTGCTTTATAATGTTCAGCATGTTGGCAGTTGCCATCTTAGCACCCAAGAAGAAAATTCAGGCAGGAAGAATGAACACAGCCACTAATTTTTCATTTGCTTTTACTTTTTTTTTCTTTTGTACATTGAAGAAATGGTTGTAAAACGGATTTCTTTTTGCCTAAGTCATGATAGCCCTGTATCTTCATTTGAGTATCTGTATGCTTGAGTATCTCCCCTCCAGCATGCACGCTCTTCCCACATCTTTTGCTTGTAGTGTTGAGCATATCATTGGATGGCTACTCTTGCATGTTGTACTGTTGGAATCTGTAGATACACACTGTAACTTTTTCTGGGTTACATAGGAAGAAATAGGGATCAGAGGTCTGTGGGGCCCTGTCATTCCTAGCAGATAGCAAGGGCCTTTTCTGCCCTATCTTCAGGTCACCTGCAGCTGGGCTTATGGGTAATGCCCTGCATAGAGGAATGACCGGGGAAGCTGGTGGGTACCTAGGTATCAGTGAGGATCCACAGACAAGTACGGGTACCAGCAAGTGTGAGAACTGAGACTCGGATGTACCAAGCTGTCTGGATGATTGTGGGAGTGAGATGCCCTTGGAGGCATCCCTCCTTTCATGTCCTGGCAGCCAGCCTGGATTGCTGGGTGGGGACGAGTGTCAGGCTGCTGCTTCAGCATTCCTTCTAATTGATGGCAACACCCTTTCGTTCTTGAAGAAGCCACCAGAATATGAAGGATCATCCTTGATCCTCAGCCAAAGAGACTCTGAGGTGAACCCTGTTACTGGGACACTAGCTGGGGCAGGTCTTGTCTCTTTGGAGATGTCTACCCTGTATCACATCTTAGTTGGCAGAAGCAGCATTGGTAGCTCTGCTGTGGAGGTTCTAGGGAACTATTACTAGGCGGCTCTTTTCTCCATAGTAAGCTCAGAAGGTTGTTCTCTGGCCATCATGATAGCAGTAGGTTGACATAGTTGGTTTTTGGTTTTTTTTTTTTTTTGAGACAGGGTCTTGCTATATAGCTCAGGCTGGCCTCGAATTCACTATATAGTCCAGGCTGGCCTTGACCTCATGACAGTTCTCCTGCCTCAGCCTCTTGAGTGCTGGGATTACAGGCATGCACCTCCATGCCCAGCATAGAATGTCTCTTGCTACCAAGGCTCCTATTAGAACTGCTAGTGACTGAGTTCCCCTATGTTTCAGTCTGTGCTGGATGCTTTAACAAGACAGCGTATCATTTCATCATAATGATGATGCCCCTATTAGTTTATTATGCATCTATTATATGTCAACATAAGGTAAACAGACATAGTCCCTGACCCTGTGAACCTTGCCTGGTAGAAGAGAAACATACTTAACTGATAACCCCTGCTATATGTGGTCCTTTGTACTTTGACCAGTGTCTTGAAGGGACCACATAGGTGCCGTGACAGTGTGCTAAACTCAGGCTTTCCTAGGGAAGTGAGATTCAGGCTGGAATCTGAAAGATAAGGAGGAGTAAGGCCAGGAGTGGTGGGATGATAAGAGATGGGGGAGAGGGTTGGAGAGGAAGGGTTCCAGGCAGTGTGAGGAGCATATGTGAAGGAGATGGAAAGGAACCATTTGCTGAGGGGCTGAATACAAACCACTAAGACTGGTCTTGGTAGCCAGTGAGGCCTGGTGAGGAGTGTGGGTTGCCCCAGTTAGTCTGGAGACCTACTAGAGGGGATTGAGCAGGGTTTTGCTATAATGCAGGTCGAAAGGGCAGGAACAGGTGCAAGGAGGCCAGTTAGAACTTGTCTCAGGAGCCCAGAATAGTGTAAAGTAGCTTGGACTAGAAAAGTAAAGAGGAGTGGTCTGGGAATATAGCTTAGTGGTTTAAGTGCTTGCCTGGCAAACACACGGTCCTGAGTTCAAACCCTGGTACCACAAAAAAGAAAAAAAAAGAAAAGAGGTGACGGTGAAATCAACAAGCCATTTGGGAGGTAATTCAGCTGGACTTTGTGTTTTCAGAGTAGTGAATGATAGGATTACAGGTTGCTCTTGATGTGCCTTCAGAGTATTGCTGACCTTTTTTTTAAGGAAATTTCGTGTGTGTGTGTGTGTGTGTGTGTGTGTGTGTGTGTGTATGTGTAACCAGGGATTGAACTAGACCATTTGTTTTAAGAATGCTTTTATTAATAAAATGGTCCAGTGATGGTCATTTTGTGTGTGTGTGTGTGTGTATGTGTAACCAGGGATTGAACTAGACCATTTGTTTTAAGAATGCTTTTATTAATAAAATGGTCCAGTGATGGTCATTTTGATGTTGAGTATCATGATATTAGCAGTTGACAGAGCATAGTCAAGTAACCCTTGTCTGAGTAAGTTCAGAAAAAAAGAAACAGAAAAAGGTTAGTTTAGAAACCCTGCCCAGCTCTACTATCAAAAAGTAGTTAATCTTTAGAGTTGTTCTTTTTTTTGGGGGGATAGGGGAGAAACTACTATGGATTGAATCCAGGGCCTTTACACTGAGCTATATCCCCAGCCTTATTTATTTATTTTAATGTGTTTTAGTATAGTGTCTATAGGGTCTCACTACACAGATTAGACTCATAGTGATCCTCCTGTTTACAGCCTCCCAAGTGCTGGGATTACAGGCTTGTGCCACCACGCCCAGTCTCAATCACCATCTCAGCGTGCCCTGGCGGCGGGGCTGGCATAGCATGCCAGGGAATTGAACTCCCAGCGCCTGTGTCTGCTTAAACAGGCACTTGAATCTGCTGAACTATTTGGTGGGCTCTTAACATTGAGTGTTTAAATTCAAGCAGAAATGATTCCAGGCGGCCTGAGAGCTTCCACCCCTTTTTCTTGCTGTGCTTTTTTTTTTTTTTTTTGCTGTGCTTCTTAATTGTAGAGGATCACCCTCCCCTTTTGTCCTCTATCTACCCCAGCTACTTTCTCTGCTTCTTTTGGCTCTAGTTCTTGATTGAGTATACAGTAGCTGAGTGAAGTGTGTGGAGGTGGTGGTGGCAGTACTTGCCTTGAGGGACCCAGAGGCCTCTCATGTGGCCTGTGAGTGGTTGGTTAGACTTGGCTGGGCTCTAAAAGGGAGTAAAGGGCAGCCAGAGGGCTTCTCTGGCAGGAGAACCCGACTCCCCTGATTCCTCTCTACCTTTGAACAGATGATCTCGCCTAGAAACTTCAGTTCTTTGCTTAAGGTACAGCAGATACTGTTGTGAATCTGTGTACCCAAATCTGAGAGTATTTTCCCTCCAAAAAGCAGGTCCTCAAACATTCTTTATTTCTGTTGGCAGTCATTGTCCCCCTGGTCCCAAAGAGTGCTCCTGAGAGCAGTGTTCATGCTCTTTCTCCCTTATCCCATGATTCTGCTGCTTTCTTCAATCTGCCCCTTTCTCCATCCCTTCTGCCATCCTCTCTTCCTGGGCCTCCTGCTTGCTCAGGCCTCTCTTCACTAGCACTGTGGTTCCTGCCTGCTTTAGGCTTCTGACTCCTCTGCTCAGAGAACATGGTCTCCCACTTAGCTTCATGTCCAGCCATGCCTGCCCTCTGCATATATTATTGCACAGCAGCATGACTGTGTGGGCCCAAAACATGCTGCCAGCATTCTCCACTCCAGCGCTTAGTAGAAGTCATGCTTGCTGCGAGAGTTCCCTTCCTTCTGAACCCTCAGTGCAACCTTGCCTGACCCCTTTAGTCCTTTGTGATGACTCTTGCCACCCTGACTGTCCGACTCTTTTCCTGGGGTACTGAGGATTAAACAAAGTACCATACCTGCTATACAAGTGTTCTGCCATCAAGGCACACCCCTCAGCCCTTGTGTGACTCACTTTTACCCAGCTGTGCCCTCACTGCATTCAAGCTTCTTAGGACTCAGGCCATGTCTTTTTTTTTTTTTTTTTTTTTTTTGTCAGTTTCGCCAGAATGAGTATAGTGCCTGAACGATGCTCTTGGACTTTTGGCTTGATGGGCTTCAGTTAGCCAAGTGTGGTTCTGGAACCAGTCTTGAGTCAGTCCCATTGGCCTGCAGCCTGTCTTCAACTGGGGAAAGCCTTCATTTGGAGCTCTGCCTTGTTCCACTGCCCTTAATGCTCTGGCACTGATTGTGTGTGGCTCTGCCATCACCTTCTATCTAGGAGAAGTGTCCATTCCCTGTTCTGTATGTCAGGGTTTAGTGTTGTTGAATCAAAAGCTGACTCACTTTTGATCATGGGGAAACAGACCTCGGGCACTGTGGTTGGCTTCTGAGGCCATATGGCTTGGTGGTTAAGGGCATGGACTCTGGAGCCACATTGTCTACATTTGCATCTTGGCAGCAGTGTTACCTGGAATGGTTAATTACCCGGTGCCGCAGTTTCCCCATCTGTAAAGTGGAAGTAACTCATCTTCTAGGGTGAGTTATGAGAATTAAATGAGTTAATTGTTATAAAGTGCTTGAATAGTGCCATTCAGAAAAAGGAATGTATTAATATTAGCTATTGTTATGTATTATTGAGCAAGGTTATTTTTTCTGTCTGGAAAAGAAAGTGCCCCTACATGCAAAGTTTTTTTATGAATATTTGTACATTTGAGTGGTTAGCTGTCTTTGAAACCAATTTTGCATCAAGTATTTGTGTTTTCTTTGAGTAGGCATGTATAGTTAGTTGGTGCTGGCAGGAATGGAGTTACTGGAAGATTATGGAACAGGCAGGATGTTGGTATTTCTATTGCTTTCTTGTAGGTCGGACTGGCTCAGCAGGGACATTTTGCCTCTGGCACTCTCAGGGGCAGAGGCCAGGCACTCTGGGGTCTCATTGGGCACATGGTGACAGGATTGCCTCACTGATGTGGCTGTGCTACTAAGACTTTGTTGGGAGCTTATGGGCATGTCTTTGCTTGTACAGTCACAGGTTTCTGTTGCAAGTTTTGATATTTATCTTTCTTACGATGTTCTTTGGCCTCCTTAAGTCTGAAACTAAGGAACAGGTGTGGCCCCAAAATAAGAATGTCGGAATCCTTGGCTAATGACTTGGAAGCAGGACGGGATGATGAGTGTGCCCACAACCTCACCTTTGCCTTGCTGAGCTGTCAGGGAAGGGCAGGTACTGGGATCTTTGAATTGGGGAAGCCAGTAGAGAGAGGACTATGAGTAGAGAGTAGGATTTGGGTTTGTCCTAAGCTCAGGTGCTTTGAGGGATAGTGGCAAGATAAATCTTGCTTCTATGTCCTGTGCCTCAGACAGAGCCAGGGAGGTAGACTGTGTTGATAGGCCTGTCTATAGTAGAGCTAGATAGCTGAAATCATCCTCCTTGCTTTTTCTGTAGCAAGGCAGCTCTTCTTGTGATGTGGCATATGTTGCCTTGATTACTAAGCCCCTTAAAGAGGAATCCAGGCCCACTGAGGCATACTTTCCTTGATTGCAATTGCTGGAGAGGATGAAATGGAAGAAGCACATCTGAGAGTTGGCAGTGTGGGATATACCTCCTGAAACAGGTGGTCCCTGGCAGCCAGGCCTTAGCCTAGACAGACAGGGACATGGGAGCAGGACTGTCTACTTTTGTTCCACAGAATGCTTAAGATCAGATGAGCAGGGCTGGCCAAATAGCTCAGAGGACTAAAGCACCTGAAAGCAGGTGCAGGGGCCAGGGGTTCAAGGCCCCACCCTTGGAGTGCCCTGAGACAACAATTAAGACTGGGTGTGGTGGCGCACACCTGTAATCCCAGCTTTTAGGAGGCTGTAAACAGGCAGATCATTACGAGTCTTATCTAGTAGTGAGACCCTGAACACCCTGTATACTCTTCCCTAAATATATATATATATATATATTTATATATATGAAGAGTAGATGAGCATCTTTCTTTCCCCTAGAGCCTTCCTTACCAGGCCTGCTCTGTGTTGGTGTTAGTGGGACAGACCCAACAGGAAGCTGCTTCTATTATTTAGACCACATTCTGAAAACAGCTGATATTTTCACATCTGCATGTGTTGAGGAGAGGCACTGATAGCAGAGATTAAGACAAAGTATAGGCATTCATAAGACAGGCAGAGGCTAGCCCTTGCCAGCATGGCAAGTATTAACAGTAAGTAACAGGGTGTTCCTCCTCTTGCTCTCCTAAGGGTGCAGCACCTGCAGTGAAAGGTGTCTCCCTAGAGCAGGTGGCTTTGTGCCCCAGATATCTTGGAGATTATTGGCACATAAGTAGGTTTCTGGTAGTTTGGAAAATGCTCTTTTGTCTATACTTCCCAAACAGGGACTGCTGAGTTCCACTTCATGTAGGCTGGGACCCATGTAGGTAGACTCATTGGTGATGGTCCCCACAGTGTCCATGATTAATCACCACTTCCCTCCGGAGATCTTTCACCATAGGCTCTGTGGTGCTTCAGAAAGGTCTGTCATGGGACTGCTAAGGCCCTTGTGAAGAAATCCATCCTTCTACCCAATTGAATGAGTTTGAACCATCAGGCCCTCACCAGGCTTTTGTGTGTTCTTCCTCTTGACCCTATGAGAGCAGCTGGGAACAGGCCTTGGTATAATTGTAGGTTTATGTAAGTCCTCCCAAGCTAGTGCCTCATAGAGACTGGTAGCGTCAAGGAGACAAATATTGCCCAGTGGTTAAGGCCTGAAGGGTTCCTGTAGGCAGCCCTGCCTAGAAAAGGGATCAGCCAGCCTCTGAAGCTGCTGAGCAGCTAGCTATCCAGGGCAAGGCTGTGGGGAGAGGTTGAGGTTGTGTGCCTGGAACTACCCAACCTCTCATTTTCTTTCCATTCTGTCCCTTTTCTGACTGGGATATCCTTGGAAGATACTTAAGTGGGAGGGATGAGTAGATGCTCAGAGGCCTTGGAGCTCTGACTACAGGTTCTACAGGGCAGTCCAGAACACAGGGTGGCAGTTGGGCCTAAGGCAGAGAGCTGGTCAGAAATCTTAGGTGGCTGCCTGGCAAACTCAAGAGTCCTGAGTTCTATTCAGAGAGAGGGAGAGGGAGAGGGGGAGGAGGAACGGGAGGGGGAGGGGGAGGGGAGAGGGAGGGGGATTAATTTAAAAAACCCTCCCATTTGTTCCTGTGATGGCTGAGTGTGTCAGTGTGCGACATGCATTGTGGTCTGTACGGAGAAGCTATTCTAGTTCTTTGCTGCTCTACCCTGGCATAGCAAGATGCTTGGCCCTGTGGCTAGCCAAGCCCATGTTTCTTTTCCAAGGGCCTCTTCCCTCACCTGCAAGAAGCCTATGTTACTACAGAGTACTGAGGGTGCCTTTTGAATTGAGGCTATTCAGACCCTGAAATTATTCCTGAGCATGGAGATTACTTATCTATATCTTCTTCCAAATGCCACCTCCAAACACAGGAAAAAATGCTAGATTTTAAAAAAAAAATTTATTTATTTATTTATTTATTTGTGTGTGTGTGTGTGTGTGTGTGTGTGTGTGGCCA
>NW_004524587.1:14549037-14551009 GCF_000260255.1 Octodon degus
AGCTCAGCCCACCAGGGGGCGGGGCTGGCTGGCATGTGGTGCTGGGGGATTGAACCGTGGTCCCTGTGCTTTGCTAAGCTTGTTCTAAGTAGGTCCTTTAGACCACTGAGCCATCTCACCAGCCCCTTTTTTTCCCAATTTATTTATTTATTTATTTATTTGTGTGTTGAAATTTAAATATAGGCAATTAATGTTCTTTCCATGGTGTTCAGTAATTGGATTTTTATCAAGGGTATCAAATTAACTTTATTTAATAAACATTTACTGAGTTTCAACTAAGGGTTAATATATTGGGGATGTGCTATTCTTGTGACTTTCAGTGAAGACTGATTCTTAAGTATCAGTGGTGTCTCCAGCTGTGATGAAGCTGGGGACATATCAAGCTGGAGTAGAGCAGGGACCTGTTGCTGCTAAAGCCCTTTCCTTCTCAGTGATAGGCAGAGAGAGCTGTGTCCAGGGACTCTAGAAACAGTGGATAACAACCTGGGTTTCCTGGTGGAAAGGATTTAGTGCTGAAATGAGCAAAACCAGGAGTCACCCATTCACTGACCTGTCCCATAGATTCAAAAGGAGTCCATTTCAAGTGGGGCAGGTTAGTAGTGCATGACTAATCCCAGCAGAGTAGGATGCTGAGGCAGGAGGATTGCAAATGCAAGCTTAGTCTGGGCAGTTCAGCAAGAGACACCAGGGTTCCCTAGAGATGAGTTTAGTGCGAAGGACCTTGGTTCAATTTCCAGGGCTTTTTTTTTTTTTCTTATGTTTTTAGTATAAGATCTCAACACAGATCAGACTCCTAGTGATCCTCCTGTTTTTCAGCCTTCCAGGCACTGGAATTACAGGAGTGTGCCACCATGCCCAGTCTCAATCGCTGTCTCAGCATGCCCCAGGGGTAGGGCCAGCATGGCAGGCCTTGGATTGAATTCTTTGCTTTGTTTTCCGAGACAGAGTTTTGCTATGTAATTTAAGCTGGCCTTAAACTCATGACAGTCCTCCTGCCTCAACACACCCATGCCCCCCCATCCTGTGCTGGGATCGTAGACAAACACCATCATACCTGGCCTCAGCTCCTGTATTGAAGAAAAATAAAAATAAAAACGAAACATAAAAAAAGCCACCTCAGTGGGAAATAAGGAAAAAACCAAACCCATCTCTACAACAGAAATACCAAATTCTGGGAACCAGGGTTGTGCCTCAGTTTCTTAAGACGGTGCTAATCTGTAGCCTGGTTCAGGGTGGATGACAGACCTTTGTCTTAAAGGACCTGGTGCAGGCAAGTAGTTCTGGCAGATAAACCCAATGCTGCTGGCTGTGGTGGCACATGTCTATAGTCCCAGCACTCAGGAGGCTGAGGCAGGAGGATCATTGCAAGTTTGAGACCAGCCTGGGCTACAAAGTGTACTCAAGGCCAGCCTGAACTGCATAGCAAGAGCCTGTCTCAAAAAGACATAAAACAAAACAAAACAAAAAAAGCCAGGTGCTATCTGAGCCTTGCCCTGGCTAGTCTAGGCTGGCCTGGCCTGACTGTCCCTATGGGTATTCTGGTCATCAGGAAGTACACAGAGCCTGGGGAAGAATGCTTTCTTTGCAGGTGATGACTATATTATCCCTTACCCTGCTCATGGCTTCAGGTTTTCACCTGGGCTCTGTCTCAGTAGGGGGCCTTGGAGTCTCTGGGGAGGCATACCCCACTTGGTGTCAGCCCTGGTATCAGTAACTACTGCAGAGGCAACCTTTTTTGCTTTCCTTCTTTCCATGGCTTCCACACAGTGCTACCATGCAAAGAGGACTGCACCCACGGCAGTACCTGCCCCTCCTGCCTGCAGCTGCCAGAAGCATAGGATTCAGGTTTCCTTGATCCAGCTCATTGGTCCAGTATTCTAAAAGCTCAGGGTAACAGCCTTGGGAGAGCCATGACAGGGGCAGTCTCTGCTACTCCACAGCATTTGTTGAATGAAAAAAAAAAAAAAAATAT
>NW_004524587.1:14551109-14556676 GCF_000260255.1 Octodon degus
TTTGCTTTCCCATTATCCATTGTTGAACTCCTCCCTGAAGTGAGCCTGACAAGATTTTTCTTTCATTCTCCTCTTGCCTCCTTTCTTTTCCTCTCTATCTCCCCTCCCCTCTCTTTCTTCATTACTGGTGGTTGAGTCCAAGGAGTGCTGAGCTATACTCCCATTCCTTTTTTCTTTTTTAATTATTTGTGTGTGTGTGTGTGTGTGTGTGTGGCCAGCTCAGCCCACCAGGGGGCGGGGCTGGCTGGTATGTGGTGCTGGGGGATTGAACCTTGGTCCCTGTGTTTGCTAAGCTTGTTCTAAGTAGGTGCTTTAGAGCACTGAGCCATCTCACCAGCCCCCCTTTCCTTTTTTTTCTTATTTTCAATTTTGAGAAAGGGTCTTGCTAAGTTACTCAGATGGGACTCAAACTTAAGATCCTCTTGCTTTACTTAACTTCTGAGCAGCTAGGATACAAGCATGCACCATCGTGTCTGGCACCTGTCAGGTCTTTTAAGGCAGTTGAGATTATGGGGAAAGTATCTCTCAGCTGAATTTCTGAAGAGGCATGCCTTGGCATGAGTAGCCACTCTTGTGAAGTGCTCTACGACATAGCATATTGTCTCCCTTGATAGCAGCCCTGGGCTTAGGAAACTCCTTGGTCAACCAGCCTCATACCCTTCCTTCCATAACATCTAGAATGACATTTTGAGAGCTACTGGGCATGGCTTGTGAACTCTGCCACATGCTACATAGACCAGGAGAATTCCCCTGGAAACTGGGGACAAGCAAGAGCAGAGTAGGCCTGGCACTGCTGTTCATGGGGTTTTAGGCTATTTATTGAGAAAAGTGAGTAGTGACCGGCCTCACCCCTGCCTCCTCCTTCATAGCAGAACGAAGGACTACAAAGTGCCCAGGAGTGACCATTGAGCTGCTATTTAAGATGCAGAGTTGGGCTGGGGATGACCCAGTGGTAGAGCACCTTGCCTGGCACACATCAGTTCTGGCATCACAAACACAAATTAAGGGCTGGTGAGATAACTCAGCGGACTCATCATCTGCTTTGGCATGTTCAGGGACCAGGGTTCGATCCCAGGTCTACATGCTGTGCTGGCCCCGCACTTAAGGCAGCAACTGAGTCCAGGCTTGGTGGCACACACCTGTAATCCCAGCACTGGGGAGGCTGAAAACAGGAGTGTCACTATGAGTCTGAGCTATGTAGTGAGACCCTATACCACATACATAAAATGAAAAAATAAATAAATAAAAAATCCCACAAAATAAGATGAAGGAAGGGAGCCTTTCTAATAAATAGTCATGTTCCATGTACATTCTTATTTAAGCTTCCTAGTCCTAAATACGTGAGAGAACTGAGGGCCTAAGTGACAGAAGGATTCAGTCTCACAGGGTGAAGCAGGAGGCTTACTTGAGCCCGTGAGTTAAAGACTAGCGTAGGCAACATAGAATGACCCTGTCACCAGACAAACAAGTGATACTTAAATATCTCTGACCCCAAAGTTCAGTGTTAGCTGGGATGGCTGGTTTGATGACCAGGACTCAGACTGGCTTTATAGGTGAGACATGGACTGGCCCCTTTGTGCTGGCTAACCTCAGGCCAGGATCAGAATCTAGTGGGTGGTCATTGCTACCTTCATCTTTTCCAGCATACTGGGCTAATGTGCTGATGGTAATCTGGCATTCGAGTTCAACTCCTTTCCTTATGGCCTAGACTGATGCCTTGATGTGATGTGTATGGGCATGGATGGGCTCCTGGAGGAATTGTACTAGAATCCCTGGAACCCCGTAAGGACTGTTCTACCTCCATTGTAACCAGGGTGGTATTTGGGAGTGCCAAGTTGACAAACCATTTTTTTTTTAGCCACCCCCGCGTTGTGTTGGGCTTTCTTAGCTGAATGACACAGAGGAAATGGGTGGCACCACAGCATGTGAGCTGGCTCACTTGGGCTGTCTGGGGCCTCTTAATTCCTAGCCAGACTGTACCTTGCTTGGCTTCTTGCATCACTGGCCTCTGATAAGTGCCTGACGTGGCAGGGAATGGTCTTTTCTGTGTGGGTGCCAGGGTGGCTGCTCATTGTTTCTCTTCGGTAATGACAAGGTCCTGTCCCTCCAAGTCTCTTTGGGGAGGGAGGAATAGTGAGTTGGGCGGAGCTGTCAAAGTGTCCCTGTTAAGTAGCCCTCAGCCATCCTTCTGGCCCACAGGCCACTGGACATGACGCCCAGCAGGCCCAACATAAGCAGCATTGCCTGCTTTTTCTCTTCTGGCCTTCTTTTCCATTGTCTTCTGTGACAGCTCTCACTTCCAGGTATATCCTCAGCCTCCCATTATACTCACTCACAGAGGGGAGTGCTCAAGCTGCCTGCTGGCTTAGTGGCAGGAGTGGGAAGGGGCTGTCCTGTTCTGAAGCAAAGGTTGGTAGTGCAAGAGGAGAGCCACAGCCTAGCATAGCTGTTAGATCCCTTAAGGGGGACTTAGAGCCATCTGTTCTTCTCTAGCTGTTAGGGATGTTTGTGCTTCCTGCTGTGTTTCATAGATGAGGCAATTTAGACCCAGAGAAGTTAAATGACTTGGTTGGGGGAGGGTGGGACCCACTCTGTAATCTGGCTGTAGGCCTCCTTATAGGTCCTAACAGTGACTTCACTGTTAATTTCCAAGCCAGCTTGGTCCCAGAACTCAGAAAGGGCTAATAGGTAACAGGACTGAGGGGTCCAAAAGCCATCTAAAAATCTTGTTTTCAGTCTCTTGCCTCTGAATTCTGCTTATTAGCTTTTGTCCCTCAAACTGGCTTTCTGTTTTGAGATTGGTGTAATGGCAACAAGGAGCTTTGCTTTCCACCCAGCTGTCTCAGCAAGTTCCAAAAGTCTTCTGATTGTTCCACCCGGATCCACTCAGTTCTGGAGCAAACCTTGCTTAGCAGCTCCCACTGAAGCTTCATGCCTGACACAGGGAGGAGTTATTTTTTAAGAAAAGATGAGTACTATTCCCCCATAAACATGGAGTGGGGCAGACAAATCGTAGTTCACCCTGTTTCCTTACCCTGTTTTGTTCTTGTCACTTTGGGTGAAGAAGGGCCCAGAGGGTATCCGGTCCCCTTTAAAATTTATAGAACCCAGGGGCTGGTGAGATGGCTCAGTGGTCTAAAGCACCTACTTAGAACAAGCTTAGCAAAGCACAGGGACCGCTGTTCAATCCCCCAGGACCACATGCCAGCCAGCCCCACCCCCTGGTGGGCTGAGCTGGCCACACACACACACACACACACACACACACACACACACACAGTTATAGAACCCAGCCAGACATGATTAGGGAACAGTGTTGATGAAGTCAGGTCTGTATCCTAAATCCTTGTAGGAGTCACTTGAAGTTTTTCTGATGCACCTCAGTAATGGCTTTCTGTTATAGCAGCTGTTTTTTCCCTGCCCTACATTAAAAGTAGCTTATCAGACCAGGGGATCTAGCTCAGTGACACAGCTCCTGCCAGGCAAACATAAGGTCCTGAGTTCAATTCCCAGTACAAAAAAAAAAAAGGTTTTCAGAAGTGCTGCTTACTTCTGCACTGTCTCCCTTCCTGGGAAGCTAAGTAGCTCCCTGAGTGTCAGTGTCATCTGAGAAAAATAGTGCTATGGTCAAGACCAAACTACAGAGGCCTTTCAGGTGCCAAGGGCTGCAGGGTTTCTTGCTTACAGAGGTCAATGTGCCTCTGGAGGACTTCAGGCTGAGGCCAACAGACCTGCAGGAAGTGTGGAATTCCTTCAGTGCATGCAGGGGATGCATAGCAGCTCCTATCTACTGTGTGACTTCTAAGGCCTGGGAAGGTGGATTATGAAGGGCAAGAGGACTGAATCTGTTCAGGCAACTGTGTGTCCTTTAACATCTCCTTGGCTGTAGGGTGTGATCATTTTATCCTTTCCAGCCCTTGGCTAGCCTGAAATTTTCTACTAAAAGAAAAACAAAAAATTGTTATATTAGGACAACACAGTAGGAAAATCCTCCAGTGACTTCACTTGGAGTTTTTTGTCCCCACCACTGTTTGTTTAATGAGTATTCCCAATTGCATCTTTCTGTGGCTGAGACAGAGCCTGTTCCAGATGAAGGGACTGGACCTGCTGTCATCTCACCTGTTTTGTATAGTCACCTACCTACTTGATATCTAAGAAGATACCTCAGACCCAACATTTCTAAAGGCTGGCTTTCTGCCCATGTTTTTAGTCATTTACTAGGAAATGGTACCACCACGTGCTTGTGTGTTACTGTCATACCATTAGCACCCACACCATGCCAGCCCAGTTCACTCCAATCCAGCCCCACTGGCCTTTCTGTTTCTTAGGCCAGGCTTGTTCCCATTATCCCAAGGCCTATCAAACTGACCTCTGCTCATAGGTGAACCCCTCAGCAAGGATTAACCTACTAATAGAAGTTTGAGAGACTCATATAGTCCACTGTGACAAATGTGCCATAGGCTTACCACCACTAGATTAACCTGACTGCCTAACCTGGTCAGTCCCCATCCACTCCCATTTCTAGGCTTCATCTGGCTTGTTTCCTTTATCTGCCAGGTGTTTCTTTCCTTCCTACTTGTTTACTTACATGTAATCTGTCTTTTTCTACTCCTGTCACACTCCTGGCCACCTGCACTTTGCAAACTCCTAGGAATGTGCCTTTGTCAATTATATGCTGACCAGGTAATGGGAAAGTTCATAAAGTGGCCATAAACCTAGAAACTGCAGCCACCACTGTTACTGGGAAAGTGTACAACATTTTGTTAACTCCAGACTGCTTTCTCCACACACACTCACATACACATCACATACTATCTGGTAGGTCCACACCTTCTGTACACACATAAGCTTTTCATTGTCTTTGGAGAAAATATTGACCATACATGATGCTTTTAATCAGAAATATATTACAGCTCTAATTTTTGGGGGAAGCTTTTTTCCCTTTTAGTACTGAGGATTTAAGCCAGGGCCTTGTGTATGCTAGCAAGTGCCCTACAATGCACCTCCCTGACACTTCAGAAAGCTTTTAACTACAGAGCAGTTGGAGGAGCTGGATACTGGGAGTTGAGGTATTGGTTCATAACACTGACAATTATGAGCTTTGTAACTTTGAAGCTTCTTTTATGGCTACAGTTTTCTTTCTTTCTTTCTTTCTTCTTTTTTTTTTTAAATTTTTTATAGCTGCTGCAATAACACTAGTACCTTGAAATAATTGTCTTATAGCTCTGGAGAACAGAAGTTGTAAAATCAAAGTGTGGGAGGGGCTGTGTTCTTTTTGGAGCTCTAGGGCAGAATCTTATTTCCTTGCCTTTTCCTAGCTTCTAGAGGTTACTTCCATTCCTTGACTCATAGACCCTTCTATCTTGAAAGTCAATAGTATGGCATCTTCCATTTTACAAGGACCCTTATGATTATATTAGACGATTCTGGGTAATCCAGGAAAATCTCCCCATTTCAAGAGCCTTAATGTAATAACTTCAGGAAAATCCTTTTTACCACATAAGGTAACAAACAGTCACAGGCCCTGGGATTGGACTGTGGACATCTTTAGGGGTACTTACTGAGCC
>NW_004524587.1:14558441-14562788 GCF_000260255.1 Octodon degus
CTTAATCCTATCTGATAAGTCTCCAATACTTAGCACTTCGACCTTGGTGTAGTCTCTTCTATGTCGAAGGAGTTTGAAGAGAGGAGGGTACGAGGGTTCCCCGTACAGGCCACCACTTGACCGGCGCTGGAAAAGGACGAGAGGGAGCCTCCTTCTTTGTTTTCGTTCCCTTTATTTTCACGTGTCCTTCTTCCTCCTCTCTCTTCTTCTTTCTCAATTCTTTAGATTTAAAAATCTGTATTTATAGCTTTACTTATGTAGGTAAAAATCTAAATTTCAGGTAGTATTATTAAAATAATCATATGGTTTATTTTTAGAGAAGAATATTCAAGACATTTACATTTTAAATTTTATTTATTTATTTATTTTTTGTGTTTTAGGGAAGGGCCTACAGGGTGTTCAGGGTCTCACAACTAGATTGGACTCGTAATGATTCTCCTGTTTACAGCCTCCCAAGTGCTGGGATTACAGGTGTGTGCCACCACACGATCTCAATTGCTCTTTTAGCATGCCCTGGGGGTGGGGCTGGCACAGCAGACACAGGGATTGAACTCCCATCCTTTATTTTATTTATTATTGTTATTATTATTAGTGTGTGTGGTGGGGGTACTGTGGACCTTGTGCTTGCCAGGCAGGTACTTACTCTACTGAGCTATCTCTCTGGCCCCTATTCATTCATTCATTCATTCATTCATTCATTCATTCTTGGTAGGGGGGATTGAACTCAGGACCTTGCGCATGCTAGGCAAGTGCTTATTCTACTGAGCTATCTCCCTGGCCCTCCTATTTATTTATTTTTGATACAGGGTCTCACTACACAGTTCCAGGGCCTGAATGGCATGCAGTACACAGAATCAGACTCGGGACCTTGTCCTTGCCAGTCAGGCGCTTATACCGCTGAGCTATCTTCCCAGCCCGCTATTTACATTTAGGCATCTATTGTTTTGGTAGTGTTTGTTTGTTTGTTTGCCTGAAACAGGGTCTCATTACATAGTTCAAGCTGGTCCTGAACTCTTGTTATAGCCCAGTTCCCAAGTTCATGACAGTCTTCTTGTTTCAGCCCTGGGTGCTGAGATTATAGCTGTGTGCCACCACAACTGGTTAGTAATGGTAATTTTATGTATTTGGTACAGGATCTCACTATGCAGCTTGGACTCGTAATGATCCTAATGTTTTCAGCCTCCCCAGCTCTGGGATTACAGGTGTGTGCCACCATGCCCAGTCTCTGTGGCCAGCTCAGTGTGCCCAGGGGCGTGGCCAGCATAGCATGTGGTGCTGCGGTGGATTGAACCCTGGTCCCTGCACTTGCCTAAGCAGGCACTTAGTCCATTGAGCTACTTCGAGGCCCAGTAATGGTTATTGAGTATCCTCCACTCACTGAGACAAAAGTATCACCCAGATATCTTTGGTCATTTGACTTAAGTAGGTAATTTGACTAGCTTCTAACAATCAAATGGCTACATTACTGTTAGATTTTCTTGAGTATCTACTGCTTCAGTCTGAGAAACTGAAGAAAGAAAATCTCTTAGTTTACGTCTTATACCGTGTGTACAGTAAAATCTGCATAAAAGATGGGAGATAATTTCTTCCTGTGTGAAAGAGGTGGGTTGGTGACTTGCACTAGTCACTAGTGGCACATGTATACATACCACCTCTCAGAATCCAGAACTGCTGAGGGAACTGGTGATGAGGACCTTATGGCCCTTGTCCTAAGGATCTCATGGTCTTTAGTATAAGGTACAGGGACAAACCCAGAAACAATGGTTGGTGATTGGAAAGGCCCAGTAGGATATAGTCACTGGCCAGGAATATGGTATGGGTGCTAGGTGAGCATGAAAGAATGTCATTAAAATCCTCAAAGGGCAGATATTGGGATTGGATCATTTTTTCCCCCCCAAACACAATTTCTTCCTCCCCTGGAACCAGGGATTGAACTGAGGCCCTTGCGCTTGCCAGGCAAGCGCTTATTCTACTGAGCTATCTCCCCAGGCCATGGATTGGGTCATTTTGCATTGGCTGAAGGAGAAGATCTGTCGGACATCACCAGGCTGTTGGCTTGAGTGGAGTAAAGTAGTAAGCAGTCCCTCTGAAGGAATGTTTTAGGGGGAGCTGAAATGGACAGTGGCCTGGTTTGGTTTTAGGGAAGATTATACTGGTCAAGAAGCACTGAGGATGGGGCTGGGGAGATGGTTCAGTGGAATAAGCGCTTCCCTGGCAAGTGCAAGGACCTGAGTTCAATCCCCGGTTCCACCAAAAAAAAGAAAAAAGAAGCACTGAGGAGGCCCTATCTGTCCCACATCATAGTCAGTTTTGGATGGGGAGCACTGCTGGTATTGGTGTGGCCTGTGGATGGATCCTGAATCAGAAGAAGCTGGTGGGCATGCTAAGGGCCACCAAGTAGCCAGAACCAGATGTAGAGAAATGATTCCTTCTCATTGCTGTCCAGCTGACAACCCTTCATCTGAGGGGAACACAAGTGCTGTCTATTTAGGAGTAGGGTTGGTCCTCAAAGCAGTACCTTGTTCCTGGGCCAGACAGTTTCCTGTGCTATAGGGGAAGATGTGGGGAGAGAACAGCAGGCTCTGGGCCCTGCATCCACCACTAAGACCTGTTCAGCTTCAATTGGCTCCTTCCAGGAGCTCTAGAGAATTTTAACCAGTGGCTCACAGGCTGAAAAGGCATGAAGGTTCAGGGTATAGTTCTTTGAAGGCTTAGGGTAGATGCTATGATTATGATGGGTTACTTGCTCCCAGGCAGTTTTGGGCATTGTCATTCAGGCCTTTCCACTGCTGGCCCTCTGCTCAGAGCCTGCCCATATCCTGTGGCCTTACCCCACCTGGACTGATTGAGCCTGCCTTCCCTTCTGAGCCCTTTAATTCCTCAAATACTCTGCCCCACTGATCTTTTGCTCCACTAATCCCCCACAGGGGAGAGCTTCTGCCCATGCCATTTGTGAAGAGAGGAATGTAGTTAACCATGTTCCCTTGACCGTACTCTGGCAAGTTCAAGGAAGCAGGCAGAAGCCAGAGAGCTGCCAGGTGGGACTGCTTTGGAGTCTCATCCGGCCCTGTTCTGAGGGTTCCATTTTTGTCTCCCAGCCAAGCACTCTAGCCCTTCTGCATCTTCTACTCTCCTGTGTCTGTGGGGCCCTCCCCACGACCATTTTGACTCATCTTCCCAAAACTTTGGTTGGCTTCAGAGGTCATGCTGCTCCTCCTACCATTTCTGTTCTGCATTATATTAAGAAGTGTAGTATAGCAAGCCTCTTCTTTGTTATGAACCCACATTCTCCGCCCATAAAATTGAAATTTAAAAACATTTAAGGCCTGAGAATGTAGGTTGTGGTAGAGTGCTTACCTCCCAGCTTAGCAGTTGGGAGGTCCTGCATTAATTCCCAGTACTGGGAAAAAAAAAATACTACTGTGTAATAGCATCAAAAGGGGAGAAGCTGGACTTGGTGATGCACACTGGCAATCCCAGCACTGGGAGGCTAAAGGCAAGAGAACTGTGAATCTGAGTACAGCCTGGGAGAGACCTGTCTCAAGAAAAAATAAAGCTGAGCTTGATTATGATGATGCACTCCTGTAATCCCAACACTCAGGAGGCTGAGGCAAAAGGTTTGCCACAGTTTCAAGGCATCTTGGGCTACAGAGTGAGTTCAAAGCCAAAGGAACGGGGCTGGTGAGATGGCTCAGTGGTCTAAAGCACCTACTTAGAACAAGCTTAGCAAAGCACAGGGACCGCGGTTCAATCCCCCAGCACCACATGCCAGCCAGCCCAGCCCCTTGGTGGGCTGAGCTGGCCACACACACACACACACACACACACACACACAAAACCAAAAAAACAAAGCCAAAGGAACAACATAGCAAGACCCTGTCTCAAAAAACAAACAATAAAAGGAAATAAAAAGAGCTGGGGATATAGCTCACTGCAAAGGCACTAGTTTTAATGTCCAGTAACACACACACACACGAAAAAAAAGAAAATTACATAAAGATAAATCTATCAGACACTGCTGACAAAAATTAAAGAAGATAAATATAATAATAAATTAATAATGAAGACCAGGTAATGATACACGCCTGTAATCCCAGTACTCCAGAGAGTAAGGCAGGATTGCTGTGAGTTCAAGGCCAGCCTAACCTTCATAGCAAGACCCTTCCAAACAAACAAAACTTGATGAATAAAATAGTCATAGCATGTTCACAAATAAGAACAATTAATGTTGTTGTTATGTATATTCTTTCCAATCTATCTATAGATTTTACATAATTCCAGTCAAAGATCTTAGCAGGCCTTAGAAATAACTGTATTTCTAAGAAAATGAAAAGCTATAAACTAGAA
>NW_004524587.1:14563173-14566389 GCF_000260255.1 Octodon degus
GTGTGTGTGGCCAGCTCAGCCCACCAGGGGGCGGGGCTGGCTGGCATGTGGTGCTGGGGGATTGAACCGCGGTCCCTGATGCCTTGCCGAGCTTGTTCTAAGTAGGTGCTTTAGACCACTGAGCCATCTCTCCAGCCCCTACAGCATTCTTGATCATTGAAGAAATGCAAAGTAAAACCAAGTGATATTAAAACCACTGCATAAAAGAAAACAGCATAAAATAACTAAAAATTAAAAACAAAAGAGCAATCAAACAAACCATTGCATATCTGCTAAAATAGTTAAATAAAAAAATAAATACAATAAAATAGTTAAAGAAAGACGAAAACAGGAACTCAGCAACTGAGTATGTCTCCTGTTGTTGAGGATACGGAACTCATACAGTACTGCTGGAAATGCTGATAGCATAGCCACTTTGTAATATACTTTGGCAGTTTCTTATCAGGTTAAACATTTATCTTATGACCCAGCAATAATACTTCTAAGTATATTTAGTATTTACCTAAGAGAAATAAAAACATGTGTGCAAAAAAAAAAAAAAAAAACATGTGTGCACAAAGATCTCTTTATAAATATTTGTTGCTTTATTCATAATAACAAAAAATTATAAACAAATGTCATCCATCGGTAAATGCAAAGACAAGCATGATATAGCCATAAGTTGAAATATTACTTAGCAAGCCGGGGAGATAGCTCAGTAGAATAAGCGCTTCCCTGGCAAGCACAAGGGCCTGAGTTCAATCCCCCGTTCTGCCAAAAAAAAGAAAGAAAGAAATATTACTTAGCAACAAAAAGAGGTGAAATGTGAATAGGCCAAACCTAGCAACATGGAGGAATCTCAAAATACTAAGTGCAGAAAGCTGTATTCTGTGATTTTGTTTTTATCAGGTTCTAGAAAAAACAAAAGCATAGGAACAAATCTAATCAGTAACTGTTGGAAGCAACTAGCAGTGAGTAGTGTGCATCAAATGTAAAAGGCATAAGGAAAAAATTTTGGAGTGATGGAAATGTTTTATTGCAACTCGTATATACATTTGTTAAAACTCATTTGAACTATAATGTTAAAAAAGCAAAGACTTATTATAGGTAAGTCATTCCTCATACTAAACATTTTAATAACACAGCACGATAGGCTTGTGAGGTCAGCTCCAGACCTGTCTTTCTTAAGGCCCCCCAACTGCATCCTTGTTGTATCACCTGATAAGTCCCTTCAAGGTTTTGGTTCCCAGTGTCTGCAGCTTGGACCACTTCCTTAGCCAAGCAGCCTGAGCTCCTCAGGATGGCACCTTGCTGAACTCACTGCCAGGATGTGTGTTTGGCACAGCCAGAGCCTGGCCATGCCTGCCTTGTTGAGTGGCCACAAGGGCCAAGACTGAGGCAGCCTGGGAAGAGGGGCTGAGGCCTGGAAGATGTTCTGTGTTCTGTGTCTGTGTTGTCCCTTTCCCAGTCATGTCTTCTCAGCTATTGCGTCTGTCTTTCCCCCATAGGTTGGGACAAACATTCCTATGGTTACCATGGTGATGATGGACATTCCTTCTGCTCCTCTGGGACGGGCCAGCCCTATGGTCCTACATTCACCACAGGAGATGTGATTGGCTGCTGTGTTAACCTCATCAATGGCACCTGTTTCTACACAAAGAATGGCCACAGCCTTGGTAGGTACATAGGGGACCTTGGAGGATCTTTTCTTTGGAGCCACTTTAGTTAGTGAGAGACCCAAAGATAGACCTTGACGTGAAAGCCATGTCATGAAGCCTTTGCTGAGTTCTGGGAACTGCAGCTGCTTCCAACCATTAGAGCCCCATGAGGGCTAGCAGGGCCATGCCCTTTGTTGAACTATCAATTCAGCAACATTTATTAAGCCCAGGATGGGAAGTGAGAGTGCACAGTGGTCTGGTCATGATCCTGGCCTTTGTGGCACTTGTGAGCAGGGTTTGGCACTGGATAAGAAGTTTACATAGTTATCAGTGGTGGGGGATTGCATGCCTGTGACCTGGCCTAGACTTTGGCCAGCACTTTTGCTCATCAGGATGGTAGTTGCTGTGGAGCAATAGAGAGAGCTATACTAGTACAGGACGTAAAAGCAACAGTGAAGAGTGTACTGATATAAGAGGTAAACAGATAGGTTGGAGTCATTACTTTTCTGGGATGTTCATAATTCACTAGTAGCAGCCTGGGCAGAGTTAACATAGAAAAAGTCATTTTCAGTGAAATCATGATTGGGAGGTAGATGGACTAGAGGGAAAGGCTGGGGAAAGGCAGCCTAGGGAACGCAGTGGTGATCTGTGGGGAAGTGGGTTTCAGGCCTGACAAAGGCCCAGAGTAGCCCATCAGGGCTGACAGAGGTCTGTTTGCTAGGACTGTCAAAAAGGTGGCTGGACTAGGTACTGCTAACCAGGAAAAGAAATATAGGAGAATGGCAGTCAGTGGGGGAGATGGAGGCTGAAGGATTCTTGGCAGAAGCCATCCTGTACATGTGTGGACACCTAGGATCAGAACTTGGGACAGACAGAATTTGGCTATTCTGAACCCTTTCCCTGCTAGGTCCTGGCAGGTCCTGGTATGTTCACCCTGGCCCCTAACCACTGGGATTTCCTGTCTGGGTTTGCAAACATTTCTGATCTGGCCACCCCTAATTCTCACAGATAAGTATAATGAGAAGAGTGACAGTACCATGAGCCAGGCTGCCAGGCCCTGCACGAAAAGGTAGCTGGATATTTTGTTCCCTGCATGCCTGTTTTCTTTGGCTAAAGAAAGTGGCTGCCATCCCCAGAATCTCTCTGTGGCTTCTCTAGGAAATTACTAGCCAGAATCAGAAGAGCAGTGGGAATTGGGTTTACTGGTAACTGATGATCCACTAGCCAGCATTCTTCATGAGGGTAGTTGGATGCCACAGGCCTTAATAAAGATGCAGAGTTGCCCTGGGTGCACATCTGAGGAAACCTTCTGAAACTGACCAGTTGGTAAGGAGCTCATAGCTGGAGGCTGAGCCTAAGTTCTCAAGTGGGCTTTTTGTTCCCAACTCTGCTCTCTGACTCCAGCTATTTTCTGGCTCTGGGTTTATCTCCTGATAGAGTTCAAGGCGCCGTCATGTGGAATCTTACCTTATACCTGAGCCTCACTTCATCTGCCTTTCTGCAGCTGGGCTCAGTCCTTTTGGCTACCTGCCCTTCATATCCTTACAGCTTCTTCTTCTCTCTTCTCCCCCCTCCCCCC
>NW_004524587.1:14566963-14567620 GCF_000260255.1 Octodon degus
GGGATTGAACCGCGGTCCCTGTGCTTTGCTAAGCTTGTTCTAAGTAGGTGCTTTAGACCACTGAGCCATCTCACCAGCCCCTGGGTTCTATAAATTTTAAAGGGGACCGGATACCCTCTGGGCCCTTCTTCACCCAAAGTGACAAGAACAAAACAGGGTAGGGAAACAGGGTGAACTACGATTTGTCTCAGCCTTTGGAATGCTGGAATTATGGGTGTGTGCTTTCATACTCCACTGTCCCTCCACCCCTTTTGTTTTGGTACCAGGGATTGAACTCAGGACCTTGCACTTTCCAGGCAAGTGCTTATGCCACTGAGCTATCTCCCTGGTATCTGTCCCCTTCTTGCTCAGAGCATGGCAACTTCTATGAGGCACAAGGTTTGTGGAATATATTGCTGTACACTCAGAATCTTTATATTCAGGTCTTCCTCTGGACCCTAAATGTGCTGTAGGATGAGTGAAAGCCCATGAACTCCTTGTCAGCTAGTTCCCCTGGTCCTACAGGGAGCTCATAGCCACTTTAAAGTTGGCCCACACCCTCAGGTTGTTTTTAAAACTCCTCTCTGTGGTGAATGCTTTTTATAGATCCTATGTGAGACCTCACACATGTTGCAGTTGACATTTAGTGCCTATTTTTTCAGCCTGTTAAGATCATCT
>NW_004524587.1:14568040-14582555 GCF_000260255.1 Octodon degus
GACTGACTGACTGACTGACTGACTGACTGACTGACTGACTCACTATTTCACCATATAGTCGGAGCTGGCCTTGCATGTACTGTGTAGACCAGGCTGGCTCTAAACTCACAATCCTCCTGCCTCAGCCTTCTGAGTGGTAGAATTACTGGTATGAACCACCATGCCCAGTTTATCACTGATACCTTACTGAAAAATGGCTATGGCCCTTTTCTTGGCTTTTTTTAGATCATGAAATTTCATGGAAAGATATTGACAAATGTGGCTCTGTTGGCTCAGAGCATCTACCAAGGCACGTGAACACAGTCTATTCTGTCCCCTGGATGGAGAGAAATCAGCAGGCCCCTGGTTTTGGAACTGGGAGGGGGAGCCACTCATCCTTAGCAGGACGCAAGGGTAGTAACCCTCTGCCCAGGACTGTGGAGACAGCTTCCCGTCACTCTGGGACTGAAAATCTCAGTGGGACTCAGCTCACCTGGACTGGTGTTGGATGCAGGCTGGCAGCAGCAAATAGGCAGGTTCCAGAGGACTGACAGGTGAATGAATGGTAAAACTTTTCTTCATGTCCCTGTTTCCCTTTTCGAAGCCATCCTATGAATAATGTGTTTCAGTATCTAACACTACTCCTTTTTTTTGTCACAGCACTTGACCTGTTACCTATCACTCAGTTGACTATGTAATTGTTAGTCACATGCCATCTCTCTTCCTGGAGTTAAACACTTTTTTTTTCCTTGTTAAACTTTGTTCTAATGGGTCTCAAAATTCTGTGACAGACTTTTGGCCAAGTTGTTTCCATTAAAAAGTATTGATTTTAAAAACTAATAACTTAAAACTGCCACACACAAAAAAATGGTCCATAAAACATTCTCCTTTCCTTCTCAAGGTTATTGTTATTGTTAACCAGTCTTTCACTATTAAACTTAAATGGCCAATTGAGAGAAACAGTTCTGAGACTGGTCTTCCACCACTGATTAAGACTGGGGTGTCAGGTGTCAGGGATAATATTCTTTTAGCTTTCTGAGCTTTCCAGGCAGACTTGGTGACCTTGCCAGCTCCAGCAGCCTTCTTGTCCACAGTTGTGTTTTTTTTTTGTGGAACTGGGGGTTGAACTCAGGCCCCTGTGCTTGCCAGGCAAGTGCTTATTCTGCTGAGCCATCTCCCCAGCCCCTTGTCCATACCTTTGATGACACCCACAGCAACTCTGTCTCATAGCACAAACAGCGAAACGACCCAAAGGTGGGTAGTCAGAGAAGCTCTTGACACACATGGAGTTAAGCACTTTCAAGGCAGGTTTGCAGCTGTTTCCCCAGTGTTATTATGGCCTTGGCTCCCAGATTGGTCAGCAGATGTTTAGTAGAATAAATGAGATGGACATTTGGTCCACAGTGGTCTATTGGCTGTCAAAATCATCCTCTACAGCTCTGCGCATTCTTGTAGGGCCTTTTATTCTCAGCCTCAGTGACCTTAGGCCTATGAGAGTTTGCCCAGAGTTCTTTGTATCAGCCAGTTTGGCTATCCTGTTTGGATCTGCATCTTTGCCTGGCCATTTGCCTACAGCCCAACTCAGATCTTGTCATCAAGTCATGGCCTTGCAGTGACTCCTAGGGTCTTTCAGACTTGTAGGAAAAACATTGCTATGGACTGTGGAGGTTGGAATAACTTGTTTCCTCATTCTTCTAGAATCATTTCAAGACTTCCTCGGTACCTTTGGGAGGCAGGGCTAAGCAGACCTGTGTAGGTCATTCCCTGACCCACTCTGTGGTCCAACTGCAGCCAACCTGTACTTAGATCTCATGGATTATGGAATACAGTCAGTGTCTGTCTGTCTGTCTGTCTGTCTCTCCCTCCCTCTCCCTCTCCCTCTCCCTCTCCCTCTCCCTCTCCCTCTCCCTTTCTCTTCCTGTAGGTGGGGGATTAGTATTACCTCTATTTTTCAGATGAGCTCAGAGAAGTTGGGTCACTTGCCCAGAGATCACACTGAAAATAAGTGATAGAGCTTGGACTCCTTCCAGGATCCTGTGGTCCTTTTCTGAGCCAGGAGTAAGTAGCATCTGGCTACACTGAGATCCATGGGGGCAGCTCCCAGGCAGACTAGAGGGCATAGAGGCCTTCCAGATTTTGTGACTGCTGACCCTGCATGTGGGACTCTGAAGTGGCTTCAGGCAGGTGGATAAAGAGTTAATACAGAACAAAATAGCTCTCCAAAGAAGTAAATCATCTCTCTACACCATGGTTTTTCATCTGTAGACTAGTGTTAGGCAGTGCCTACCTTCCAAGATTATTCCGGGAGACCTGTTGTCAGACCTCACTTGGGCTATCTTGGTAGGTTTCTGTTTTTTTGCTGAGTGAAGCTTGGAGGAGACTGGGAACCTCTAAGGAGTCAGCTGTTTGAAAACCTCTTAGGTCAAAAGCTCAGGAACTCTCAGAAAATGATGAAATTTTATCTAAAAGAGAGCTATGGAGTCTTCAGCGAGGCTCCATTGGTCCTGTGTCATTTCTCAATCTGATCTGGATATTCTGATGCTCGTCCCCTAGTGTAAATTTTTCAGATCTGCTCTTTGTTGTTATTATTTTGTGGTACTAAGGATTGAATCCAAGGTCTTTGCTCTGGGCTACATCCCCAGCCTTTTTTTTTTTTTTGGTAGAGTCTTACTAAGTTGCCAAGTTGCCAGGCAAGACCCAAACTTGTGATCTATCTTTCTCAGTCTTCCACCATGTCCAGCTCCTGCTCATATTTGGAGTCCTGCTTCCTTCCACTCTCACTTCCAGTTTAGAGCAAAGACTTTGGAAATGTAATCCCTTCTCTTGACAGGAGAGTTGGAGGATGCACAGACCACTGTTATCTGGGCTTTGCTGACTTAGAACTGTGGAGGCCTCTGAATAAGTGCAGTCAGGAGATGGGGAGCTGCCACCTTCCCACCTTCCATCTCACTATCACCTTAGAGACATTGGAGCATCTAGATCAGGGATGTATATTGCCTCCCATCCCCCCCCCCATCACATCTGACAGAGTTGTGACTACTGGAAAATCATTTAACCTCTCAGGTTTACCTTCTGCATCTATAAGATGGGATGTGAATGCCTCCTTCATAGAATTAGTATAGTGATTAGATTGAGTAATGTATGGCAAAGGGTTTGTTACACTCATAGGTTTCCATAAACATGTGTTGGGTCAACAGAAAGGTCAGGCCTAAGTGGTCTGAGGACAGAGATCTCTTGGGTTTAGTCCTTTCTAGCAGACTTCCCTTGAGAGAATGGAAGAGATGTAGACAGTTACATAAGCATCTGACTTCTATTCTGGCCAGGGCCCCTAACAAAGGCCAGCCTGAGGCTAAACCTACAAGGTTGGGTTAATCTACCATGTATGTGGCCACCAACTCCACACAAGCCTGGAAATGTGGAGGGGACCAAGGAGTTGGCCTTACCTAATAGTCTAATTACTGTTCTTTCCTCCCACAGGTATTGCCTTCACAGACCTCCCGGTAAGTACTACCAGTGGGTCTTCCTGGTGCTGGGCTCCTGGGGGGTGCCCGGGAGGAAGATGATGGTACCTACAATGGCAAGGTGTGGAGTCCGACCCTTTCTCCAACCAGGGATGTGTGCTGTGCTATTAGCTTGAGGGTGCCAGTAGGGAATACTTGCTGTCTTTCCTCTTTTCTCCAGCAGCAAGTCTTGCCTTCTTCTACAACTTAACAGGTGACAGAAATTTGTGATATTTCCAGAGGCAGCTGTGGGTTGGGCAGGGGTGGAATCAGGGCATCTCTGTAGCTCAACTGGTTGAGTCAATTCTATGTGGCTTATATAGCCAGTAGATTGGAGGTGCAGAATGTAGGGAACTACTCCTAAACCAGATCTGTACATACTCATCAGAGATTCCTGAGGAAAGCCAGGGCCCTCAGGGAGACAGATTGCTACCATTCAGGGTCCCTACTGGCTAGGGAGATGAGCTTTTTGGGGTTTTCTTAGAAAAGAATGGGGTTTTTATAGTCTTAGTTCAGGACTTATCCCCACCTACTATACCCCAGTCAACTACAGTGAGTCACTACAGGACTTGTCACATGTACAGCCTCCACCCAGAATGCCGGGCACCTGGCCCAGCTCTGTGTACCCTGGCTGGTTCTGGAAGCAATGAAGGTATGCTGACTTGCATGGATCCCAGGCATCTTGTAATACCCCAGGAAATGCCTTTGTGCCCTGAGGGGTCTCTGAAGCTCAACTGGGGCACCCAGGATCATGTTTAATCCTCCTGTCTGTTTATCAGAATCCTTCTTCCTTCCCACCTGAAGGCCTGCCAAAATAGGCAATGGGCCTAGGCAAAGTGAGCACACTCAAGAATCTAGTTGTGGAGACATGACGTGTGTTTACCAGATGAGTGTAGGCAGTGTACTATCAAGTGCTAGAACTTGTGGGGAGTATCCTTGTGGGCATTGATGGTCAGGGAAGGCTTGCTGGAGGAGATGGTCTTTGCTTGTATTATGGAGTCTAGGAGGGAAAGAAAGAAGTCTTTGGGTTCTGAGATGATGGTGGGCTAAGCCCAGTGTGCCCAGGAAAGGCACACTGTACTCAGAAATAACAAGAGGCCTAAGGATAGGTGAAGAGGAGACTGGAGGTGGGGGCAGGGAAGATGGTGTGCAGTGACATATGGAGAAGGTAGGTGAGAGGCTCTAGGCAGTGGCAGTGGGAGCCACAGGACACACTGAGGGGAATGATCTGGCATAAGCTGCTCATGGCAGGGGTCGGAGTGGAGGGGTAGGATAGAAAGCAGGGAGCACACATTTCATTGTGCTCTGTTGAGTGAGCTTCTGACAGGAAAGACAGCAGCCTTCTCTTCCCTTTGTCAATACCGAGGAGTGCAACTCACCTCATGCTTTGTTATCTTTTTTCTTCCCTTATCTCCTATGTCTGTCTTCCTGCTGCCTCCTATAATTTTTTCTTCTGATTCTGAGGATTGAACCTCACCATAGCCCCAGTCCTTTTTATTTTTTATTTTGAGACAGGGTCTTACTAAATTGCCCATGCTGGCCTCAAACTTGTGATCCTCCTGCTTTAGCTTCCCCAGTAATTGAGATTACAGGCATGCACCACCATATCAGGCTCTCTCATAGTGTCTCTCTGTCTGTCTGTCCCTCCCCTCTTTTTTGTTTTTGAGACAAGGTTTCTATCCATGCTGGCCTCAAGCTCACAGTCCTCCTGCCTTGTCTCCTAAGTTCTGGGCATACAAGATTTTGCCACCATGCCCAGCGCTCATATAGTTTTTTTGTTTGCTTGTTTGTTTGCTTTTTTTTTTCCTCCCCAAGAGATCCTTGGCCTTGGATGACGAACTTACGTCAGTGTACTCTGGCTGAGGTGGCTCTTGGGCTTTGGGGACTCTATGGCTTCTGGTACAGAGCAAGTGAGTGTCCATATTGAGACTTGCTTTGTTTCCTTTTGTTTTCTTCCCTCAAACTCTGGGTTGCAGTGTGTCTGGTAGGGTGCTAGACACAATGTGGCTTAGCTGCTGCTGTGTCCCATCTTGTAACTCTTTTCCAGCCCTAGCACACACCAGCAGGAGCCATGGAGTGAAGCAAGGCCCTGCCACCCCACTACCCTCTGGGTTGACTGACATTCATTCTCCTCCTCAGGCCAACCTCTACCCCACCGTAGGCCTGCAGACACCTGGGGAGATTGTGGACGCCAACTTTGGGCAGCAGCCCTTCCTGTTCGACATTGAGGACTACATGCGAGAGTGGCGTGCCAAGGTCCAGGGCACTGTGCACGGCTTTCCCATCAGCGCCCGGCTTGGCGAGTGGCAGGCAGTGCTGCAGAAGTGAGTGCCAACCCCCCAGGCCTCGTGCTGCTGTAGTCCACACAGTGCTACAAGCTGCTCCTATGAATCAAAGGGGGAGCATGCTTCTGGGAAGTGCTCTCAGGGGGATTTGGCCACTGCCCTGCTTCCCTTTCCTCAGTGGACAGCTCTGTGCCACCCTTCAGAGCTGCTCCTGCTTAAACCTCAGGCAGTTCAGAAGGTCCTTGTGTATAAAGGTCCTGTAAGGCTGTGTCCCTCTCTCAGGTCATTTTGCAGAAGACATTTTAGGACCCCCTGTGGTCTCTTCCTCTTGTGTAAAGTTTTTCCACCACTAGGAGTATATGTTCTGCCCATACTCTGGCCTGAGATCATCTCACAGGGTCCCCATCTAGCTAAATCCCTTGCTTCTATGGCATTGGTGGAGGAAGAGAGTCTGCTTAAGGACCACCCAATCTGGCTCCTGGCTGATTAATTCTCAGACTGTCATGGAAGCCAGTGGTACTAAGACTCCAATAGGAAGCCTGGTTTGGCCCTCTTCCAATGGCTAAGTAAAGCCTAGATCCCAGGGGTGGGGAAACGCATGGCTTTGCTCTTGGAGAAAAGCAGGGCTTTGCTCGGCCTGGTCATTGCCCTGTAGAAGCACCAAGGTGCCAGGGCCTTTGGGTGAGATTGGCATGCAAACTTGGTCTTTTTTTTGAAAGATACTGAGGCAGCCATGAGGGAGAGGGATGGTCAGACTCTTCTTATAAGTAGCAGTATGTCTGTGTCTCATTTCCAGCCCCTAGAGTAATGGAAAATGCTTCTGTGCCACACCCTGTAGGCCAGCCTGCTGGATGGGCATGAGAGGTGGAACTGCCCAGATTCTACAGGGGAATATTTGATAGTCTCAGCTTTCAGCACCTGAGCTCAGCACATGGGCATTTTTGTTTACATCTGTATATCCACATGCTTGTATGTGTGCATATGCAATATTTGCCAAAACCTATGTATAATCTGTGTTCTGTGGTTTCACATAGATTCATTTTATGCATATTGGGAATGGCTGGGTTATCTTGGAGACAAATTTGTCACAAGCCCCTTGGCAGGCTTCTGCTGGGAAGTCAGGTATCTTTTCTCTTTTGCTGGTGTACATAAACATTTTCCTACATATAGCAGATTTCATATATGAAATTTTACGTACATGAGATTATTTTCTTGGTGTCCTTTTAAGGAGTGGAATGTTGGGTCAAAGAGAATATACATTGTAGAGGCATTTGATAGTCACAAGGGCTTATCTAAACCATGTTTTGCCCAAAAATTTTACCCTTGTAATAGTTGTAATATAATAAAAATATTATAATAAATGTTTAACCCTGGGGCTGGTGAGATGGCTCAGTGGTCTAAAGCACCTACTTGGAACAAGCTTGGCAAAGCACAGGGACCGCGGTTCGATACCCAGCACCACATGCCAGCCAGCCCCGCCCCCTGGTGGGCTGAGCTGGCCACACACACACACAAATAAATAAAATTAAAAAAAAAAAAAACATTATAAAACATAGGCAACATACAGCCAAACTTCCATGCCTTCCACACAATAGTCTTTTGGATATTTCTTTCTTTCTTTTTTTGGTGGAACTGGGGATTGAACTCAGGCCCTTGTGCTTGCCAGGGAAGCACTTATTCTATTGAGCTATCTCCCCAGCCTAACCCTGTAGTTATAGTCCATGGTTTTGTTTGTTTAGAGACAGGTCAGCTTAGGCTGTCCTGAAACTTGCTGTGTAGCCCACGCTTCCCTTGAATTAACAATCCTCCTACCTCAGCCTCCTACAGAGTTATAATTATTATTCAGAATATACTATAATACATATTTTTATAAGAGGTTGTTTGTATTTGGTTGTATGTATTTACTTCTTTCTTTGTGCCAAGCATTTTACTTATATTGTCTCATTTACTTATTAAAACATAGGCAACAGGGGCTGGTGAGATGGCTCAGTGGTCTAAAGCACCTACTTGGAACAAGCTCAGCAAAGCACAGGGACCGCGGTTCAATCCCCCAGCACCACATGCCAGCCAGCCCCGCCCCCTGGTGGGCTGAGCTGGCCACACACACACACACAAATAAATAAAATTAAAAAAAAAAAAACATTATAAAACATAGGCAACATACAGCCAAACTTCCATGCCTTCCACACAATAGTCTTTTGGATATTTCTTTCTTTCTTTTTTTGGTGGAACTGGGGATTGAACTCAGGCCCTTGTGCTTGCCAGGGAAGCACTTATTCTATTGAGCCATCTCCCTGGCCCCCATCTTTTGGATATTTCTGTTAATGATAATGATGACTAGCTGGGCATTGTGACACACAACTCAGCACTCAGAGGCTGAGGCAGGATGATTGTGACAAGTTTGAGGCCAAGCTGAGCAACATGGTGATTTTAAGGTCAGCCTGAACTGCATAGCAACATCCTGTCTGAAAAAAGAAAAAAAAAAGTAATGATATTTGGTACATGTATCAACTTCCCATAATGAATGTAATCACTGTGTACTGCAAACATGTACTAATAAAAATGAGAATGTAAAAGATAATAGTAGTCACATCAGGCACATATACACCCCAAGGTATTCACTCCTATACATATCAGACATGAGAGTTTGTCCTTCTGTGCTCCACATTTGCACACATGTGCATGCACACACATTATATGTGTCACTGCTCAGCCAACTTGGAATGGGGTCAAATGATTACTGGGCATTAGGTCCTTTTCCAAAGATTTTGTTTCTGTTGGCCCTGCTTGTGCCTCCCTCTTTCCCGTAAAATCAGCCTGATATCTTGGCATCATGGGCCCCAAAGGATGTAGTGTAACATGGAGCAACTTGGCTCAAAGTTTAGCTCCCATCACTAGAGCCAGTGCTGCCAAGGGGCAGTTTTATTAGAGAAATGGGACACTCCTGCCTGGTGCAAGCAGCTGCTTCTGCATCTGTGGGGTAGTTGTGCATTTGCCGGGTATCCACTGGCAGGGAAGTTGCCATCCTGGCTAGCTGGATGCCCTATCAAGAAGCCTTGGGTAAGATTGTCAGCCATCTCTTGGCTTGCATTTCATGAGGTGGCAATTGCTTCTGTAAGCTTGGAACAGACACTCCTCTGAGCTGTGAGCACAGATATGACAAGACTTTCCCCCACCTGATAGTATGTACACTGTGGGAAATTTTCATTTTGTTTCCATCTCTTCAGTTTTTGTGGAGGTTGTACCTCTGAAATGTGTTTGCCTAAAGCTTTTTGGGGTAGTCTGTCCCATCAATTGGTCAGTGAAAAATATGGTTCTTTTTTTTTTTAGAAATATGGTTCTTGAGTGTCACCTTGAGCTCTTCTTTTTTCTAGCATGGTCTCATCTTACCTGGTGCATCATGGGTATTGTGCCACAGCCACTGCTTTTGCCCGAATGACTGAAACCCCAATTCAGGAAGAACAGACGTCCATAAAGAACAGACAAAGTAAGGTTAATTCTCCTCTACCTTTTGTGCCCTTACTGTCCCTAACTGCTCTCTGGCTCATGCCAGTCTTGGTTAACCTGTCAGAAATCCATCCTACTCTGGTCTTCACCAATTTGAAGACCAGCCCTCCACCCCTAGGCCACACCCAGGCCCTGATCCTGTTCTTCCTTTAAAACAACACTGTCCAGAACTGAGAAGGTCTCATTGTATACTGTCCAGGCCAGGTACAGGCAGGACCCTGGCATGGCTAGATTCCATTCTTCCATGCTTGGTTCCTTGGCCCGAAGTCCTAGATTCTATATAGCCTCCTATTCATACTTTTCAGAAAAAGTATTTGTGGGCAGGGGAGATAGCTCAGTAGAAGAAGCACTTGCCTGGCAAGCACAAGGTCCTGAGTTCAATCCCTGATACCACAAAAAAAGAGAAAAAGTATTTGCATCTTACCAGACCAACTGCCTGCCTTTCTTACCATTTATTTACCCAGCCTTCTGCTTGTTCATAGCTAGAGAGAGGACTGAATGGACAAATGGTGAAGCTGATGCTTGGTGGCTACTGTGGTAGTGCTTTCCTCTTCTCCTCACCTCTGATCCTGCTCTTTGCAGATAACTAATTCTTTCTTGGTCAGAGACAACTCTCTCCTAATGTTCATACAGGCATATGTACTGCCTCTTATCTTTTGGGGCCTTTTCATGGGAGGAGGAGTGGGACAGGACAGAGAGAGCCCACATAGGAGATAGGAGAGGAATGTGAGGGTGAGTGGATGTATGTATCTATGAGTGCCTGTGCTGTCTCTCTGAGCCTGTTGTCTCTATGTATATGGCTTTGTCTCCCAGAGAAGCTGCATTAGCCAGACAGACCCAAGGGGATCCCAGACTTGGGATCTACAAATGAGATCTCCTCAGACCCAGAAGTTACTCCCTAAAAGATGCACCAGTGCCCACGGCAAGAATGTGAAGGCGTGGCCGGCAAGATAGTTCAGCGGACTAACGTGCCTGCTTAGGCAAGTGCAGGGACTGCAGTTCGATCCCTGGCACTACAGAGCCAGAATCTGGGTGTAGTGGTGCATGTCTGTAATCTCAGCACTGGGGAGGCTGAAAGCAGGAAGATCACCATGAGTCTGAGCTGTGTAGTGAGACCCTGCAACAACCAAATACGTTTTTTAAAAAAAAGAGTGTGAAGGCAACAGCAAGATGCTTATGGTCCAAAAGGTGTCATCATCAGAGGCACCAGGGTGAGGAGAATGCCTTTCTTTCTCAGCAGGGAGCACACGGCAGCCTCTGAAACCAGTGCACTGTCGTGGCTTTTCCCTTGCAAGTCCTGGAAGAAAAGAGTATACCTGAAGCAACTGTCTGCCTATCCTCAGATCATGGGCCCTCCCACAGCTAGCACCTTCCTCCTAGCCAGGTCCTTGACCACCTACACCCCACAGGAATGGGCCTCCCAATACCCCGCCTGTCTGGGATGCAATTTCCCCTGTTTTCTCCTCTTATTCTTGAGGACTCCCTAAGCACAGGTTCTGCTCTGCAGCTAGACAGCCAAGTTCTCTCTAACCATTGATTCTGTGAGCATCTCCAGTTGAGTAGGCTGTCTGAGCCAGCCCATCTGACTTTGCTGGTTCCCTCCCCTGAGTTTGGCCAAGTCCCAGGCATGTGCTCCAAAGAGAATCTGTGACCCTCACTCACTATTACTGTTTTTGCTCTCTACAGAGATTCAGAAGCTGGTACTAGAGGGCCGAGTGGGCGAGGCCATTGAGACCACACAGCGCTTCTACCCTGGGCTGCTGGAACACAACCCCAACCTCCTCTTCATGCTTAAGTAAGTCTACGCTCAGGTACTCAAGCCCAGCCCCACAGCTGGCTGCAAGAAGCTGCAGTGTGGGCCAGGCTGAGAGCATTGCTGCTATGCTCCCTCCACAGGTGCCGACAATTTGTGGAGATGGTGAATGGCACTGACAGTGAGGTCCGCAGCTTGAGCTCCCGAAGCCCCAAGTCCCAGGACAGCTACCCTGGCTCCCCCAGCCTCAGCCCCCGGCATGGCCCTAGTAGTTCCCACATGCACAACACAGGTCAGCCACTCTCCAGAGGGCTCTGGGAAGGAAGGGCACCCCACATGCCCTTTTCTATACTGGGTTCAGGACTTGCCTGGTGCTGGATGGGGGAGAGGGAGTGGAAACTACTGTGGTTATCCCCAGGGCCCAGCTTGATGGCAAGCTGTCCCCTCCTCTGACTATCCCTGGCTTCTAGGAGCAGACAGTCCCAGCTGCAGCAATGGCGTTGCGTCCACCAAGAGCAAACAGAACCACAGTAAATATCCCGCACCTAGCTCCTCCTCCTCGTCCTCGTCCTCCTCGTCCTCTTCCTCCCCGTCCTCCGTCAATTACTCCGAGTCCAACTCAACAGACTCCACCAAGTCCCAGCCCCACAGCAGTACAAGTAACCAGGAGACCAGGTGCCTGTCTTGCTCCACTGTCTCTTCTCTGCTTCCACTCTGTGCCCATTGGGCCCACTGCAGTGTCCTTTGAATACTGTTCCCTGCCCTTCACTCCACCTCCACTGCTGTCCTGTGCCTGTAGTACTAGCTGTTGACCTGCCACCAGTCATGGCCTTGGCTCCTGGCCTTACTAAAGATTTAGCTGGTAATTTCCTTAGACCTGGCTTTCTCTGGAGGTGCTGGACCTGCCAGGCAGAAGGGGGTCTCCTCCAAAGAGACTGGGCCCATCATCAGCCCCAAGATACATAGTGAAGGGGCTTTTGTGGGATATGGCTTCTGCATAGCCAGGTTGGAAGGCAAGGTGCTTGGGCTGCAGGTTGCAGCTCTGAGTGGCTTTCAGCAGGTTTTGGATATACCTTCAGGCCCACCGGGGCTTAGCTTCCAGCCAAGGCCACAGAGATCCCCATTGGGTTGTGTGGAGCCCAGGCATTGAGGATGTAGAAGAGCTCTGTCAGTTTAGAAGAGCGAGGGAGGAGAAAGTCATGGAGGCAGAATTGGGACAAGAGCGACAATCAAGTGACAGGCCTCTGGGAATAGCTGTGGTAGAAGCCAGGTCTTGAAGACAGCAGGGAAACTTGAGCTGTCCTTTCATATTCCTGGTGACCCTCAGCTTATGTGCAGTGATCACAGCTAAAACCTGGATTGAGGCCCAACTAGGCTGCTCCAACCACATCCGCTGAGCCAACTCCCTTCAACTGTTCTCCACAGCGACAGTGAGATGGAGATGGAGGCGGAGCATTACCCTAATGGTGTTCTGGAAAGCATGACCACCCGCATTGTCAATGGTGCCTACAAGCATGAGGACCTGCAGACAGATGAATCAAGCATGGGTAAGGGCCATATATTAGCATGAGCTACCCTGGTGTTCCCTGAGAGGCCAAATAATGGGGCTGAGATGGCAGGCTTTGGCTGTTTGAAAAGCTCTATCCATACCAGATTCATTGCCTTCTTAGCCAGTCACAGATAGGTTCTGCAGCTGGCTTCAAATGTGTACAGTAGTCTAAGCTGCTGCCAGGACTAGGTTCAATGTATTTGGGGCTGGAGGAAGTTCAAGACTGTGGACACTCATATGTGTACCATGTATCTGTGCAGGGCAAGAAGAATGAAGCTTGCCTTCTGTCTGAGTCCTGGACTGTGGGCAAGGTGGATGAGAGCACCTCTGCTCTGGCTGTGCTTCTAGCCTTTGCTTGCCTCTAGCAGAACCTGCAGCTTCCTTGAGTCCTTCTTTCCCTTCCTCATCCCTCCTAAAGTGTTCTTACTGGCCTCTGGTTGCAGATGATGGGCATCCACGGCGGCAGCTCTGTGGGGGCAACCAGGCTGCCACAGAAAGGATTATCCTGTTTGGCCGTGAGTTGCAGGCACTAAGTGAGCAACTGGGCCGTGAGTACGGCAAGAATTTGGCCCACATGGAGATGCTGCAGGTAATGGACAAGCCAGGTCTTTACACAGAGCAGGCCTCCTTTTGGCACTGAGGCAAGGTGTCTCTAGGAGGGTCCAGGGGCAGCAGCAGTAGGGCAGAGTGGGCTCCAGTCTGGTCTGCAGTAGGCAGTGTGGTATCTAGGGTATACCCCATCCTCTTCAGGCTCTGGGAAGGATGCACCCTTGCCCAACTGTATGTCCAAGAATGGTGAGCACTCACTAGACACCATGAAGTGTCCTATCCCCTTCTAGAACCATGGAGCTGTTTGTGGTGTGTGATGCAGTCCTCTCAAAAATACCCTATCCCATAGGATGCCTTCAGCCTACTAGCATACTCAGACCCCTGGAACTGCCCAGTTGGCCAGCAGCTTGACCCCATCCAGAGGGAACCTGTGTGTGCTGCTCTCAACAGCGCCATTTTAGGTGAGTGCATGGAATAAAACAGACACTGACCCATGAATGCCCACGGTGGTCTGTTCACCTCATTCCCTGGAAAGAGCAGAGAGATAGGCACAGGCCCTCTCTGATGACTTATTGAACTCCTGGGCTTCCAGGGCTAAAACTAATTCCTGCTTTCCCTCTACCCAAATGACTTGGCTGCTAGATCATGAGTCGGGCCCTAACTGTGGACTAAAGCCAGCCCACTATTCTAGAGAAGGCTAGGGTCCACAGGTTCCTAGCATAACTACAGGGTCATGGCTTCTGGGACACTCAACAAAGACACTGAATACTATCTTCTAAGATATTTCATTGTTTTCCCCCACCTTCCACCCTCAAGTGAACTTTCACCTGGTCCCAAGCCCTGGGCATGACAGTGACCAGGACTTCTGTCTCCTCCACAGAGTCCCAGAACCTGCCAAAGCAGCCCCCTCTGATGCTCGCCTTGGGCCAGGCATCTGAATGTCTACGGCTTATGGCCCGAGCGGGCCTGGGATCTTGCTCTTTTGCCAGAGTTGACGACTACTTGCACTAGCTGACCATGCAGGCTGGCATCACCTGGCCCTCTTCAGCCCCAGGACTGGAGCAGCCCTGCCCTCCATAGGCATCTGGCCACAAGGACCTGGAAGCCATGGGCAGAGTTCACTCCTCTGGCCACCCCCCCCACCCCCCCGTTTCTCTCCCCTTCACGTGCAGCGGCCTGTGACACAGTATTGGCTGGTTACCCTCATGTAGCGCCTTCTCCTTTAAAGGGAGTTTTGTTTTGAGGGGTTGGGGTTTTTTAATCTTTTTCCTCCTGACTGAGCCACCAGTGTTTATCTCGGGAGAGTTTGTGCTGAGCTGGTTTCTGCTAATTTAGTGATGAAACCTATACAGGTTGGTGATAGCTTATTATTTTCATAAGTAAAAAAAAATGA
>NW_004524587.1:14586165-14586932 GCF_000260255.1 Octodon degus
GAATTCAACAAAAATCATCTTATTAAAATTGTACTTGAGAGATGAAAAAAAACTCTTGTTGTATTTTGACAGAATTATTTTTATTAAAATACACATCCATGAGCAGTCATAAGTGTATTGTCTCTGTTTAGAGTATTACTGGGGTTGGGTACCCCTTTTATAATACATCCTGTTCCAAGGAAACATTCGGCCCTTTTTAGTCCACTTTTGAGTGCTCTGATTTGTGCTGCCTCAACAACACTTGAAACTTAGTGTTTGGGGTCTTCAATGTAAAGACTCTAAAGAGGATAGGTGCTTATACTTCAGTTTTCTTCCTTGGCTGGGTATGGTGGAGCATCCTTGTAATCTCAGCACTAGAAAGGCTGAGGCAGGAGGATACTACAAATTGCAGGCCAGCTTGAGCTGCATAGCAAGACCCTGTCTCAAAAACAAAAAAGAAAAATTGCTCCCTTGAAACAGTTTTCACCTTAGACAAGGAAAACAACATTGATTCAAGTTCAGAAGGTGGACCACAGGTGGTCTTCTCAGATTGGTTCCAGGGATTGCCACCCTTATACTTTCATGGATACTATACTTCTTAGATGCTCAAGTTCTTTATTTGAAATGTTTTAATATTTGCATATAGCCTGCACACATATACTTTGAAGTCACCTCTATATTCTCATACCTAATTTAATGCTATATATAACTGTTGTTGTTTTTTTTTTTAATTTATTTTTTATTTATATATATATATTTGTGTGTGTGTGTGTGGCCAGCTCAGCCCA
>NW_004524587.1:14587248-14588632 GCF_000260255.1 Octodon degus
CTGGGATACTCGGTGAGTTCAAGGCCAGCCTGAATTTTTTTTCCTGAGTCAGGAAAAAAAGAATGACAGCAAAACAAAATCTACATGTTTTAGTATTTTTTTTTTTTTTTTTTTTTTTTTTTTTTTTTTAGCAGCACCCAGGGCCTTCACACTTTCAAACATTTGAGACAGGATCTTACTAAATTGCCCATGCTTGCCTTGAACTTGCAATCCTCCTGCCTCAGCCCCCCAGTGCTTGGATTATGGGGCATAGCCCATCATACTCAGCATTTTTTAAAAATATTTTGTGTGAGATGTTAAAGTCACATGTACAGAACTTTTGGACACAGAGCTAACTATACTCCAAAGGTTCCCATCTGAATACTACAATCAGGACAACTGAGTACCTCTCCTGAGGGATATTGAGGAGGATTGCTTGCTGTCTAAATTTTAAATCCAAGCTCAACTGTTTACTAACTTGGTGACCACAGAAAAACTTGAGTTTCAGGATTTTTTTGTTTTTTTTTCTTTGAGACAAGGTCACATTTCATAGTCAGAATGGCCTCAAGCTTTCAGCAGTACTACTAAATGTT
The DNA here is from genome assembly GCF_000260255.1 of Octodon degus. Classification (NCBI taxonomy): domain Eukaryota; kingdom Metazoa; phylum Chordata; class Mammalia; order Rodentia; family Octodontidae; genus Octodon; species Octodon degus. The sequence continues at coordinate 14,587,821 of NW_004524587.1, forward strand.
GGGATTACAGCCTCCATACCTGGTCAGGTTCCCATATTTATTTATTTTTTTTTTTGAGGAACCAGGGATTGAACTCAGGCCCTTGCACTGGCAAGTGCTTATTCTGCTGAGCCATCTCCCTGGCCCCAGGTTCCCATTTTTAAAATGTGGTTCATCCATCCATCCTGTGGAAGTAGGGGGTGATAGCATGCACACAATAGGTTTTGGCATATTGGGATGCAGTATTTGTGAGCACCCTCCCTCCATGAAAATGCTCCCTGATGTGTCTAGTCACTATTGCCTCATTTTACCTCCCCTGACCCCATCATGCCAAGGTTTTATGTAGAACAGGGAGGATCATGCTAATGCTCACCTGGAGGTGGGTTTGACAGATTGGGAGGCAAAGAAACAAGCTAGGTGGCTACTGTAGTAACCACAAATAAGAGCAGGACAGAGACTACTTAGGATATAAATGTTGGCACAAGATGAATGGTGAGGGTGATGTGTGTGATAAGAGAAGGCAAATGCAGGTTATGTAATGAGTGGCAAAGATAAGGAACAGAAAGGAGTTACTGGCTAAGTCACTGGAGTTGGAAGGTTTGTTGAAGAGCATGTAAAATTATATCAAGGAGATACAGTTTCTGAAAAAGTTTCCTCTGAGGTACAGTAATCAAGAAAACTGTCTCTTGGTTATTAATCATGAAAGTTGGCATGTGAGGAGATGTACTACGTAATAACTTTTCAAATTTCTACGGCTGGTGAGATGGCTCAGTGGTCTAAAGCATCTACTTAGAACAAGCTAAGCCAAGCAAAGCACAGGGACCTCGGTTCAA
>NW_004524587.1:14588793-14603153 GCF_000260255.1 Octodon degus
CTGGCATGTGGTGCTGGGGGATTGAACGGCGGGCAGTCCCTGTGCTTTGCTTAGCTTGTTCTAGGTAGGTGCTTTAGACCACTGAGCCATCTCACCAGCCCCTTAGGTCCCTCTTAAAGGACTATTACTCAGGACTCTATGTATCTAGGTAAGTGCTCTACTACCTGGCTGCATTCAGCCTAGATCTGTGTGTGTGTGTCTGTGTGTGTTTTGTGGTACTAGATCTTGAACTCAGGGTCTCGAGTGCACCAAGTATTCTAAATCTGAGTTACACCCTTAAGCCCCAAAGAATTAAGTCAGGACTAGGGACAAGGGAGGAAAAGAATACCAGATTAAAACACCAAAGTCTTGGTTTCATAAGTAAAACAGGAGTAGGTTTATTTTCCTCCAAACTATGAATTCTCAAAAGGGAATGATTTTGGTCCCAGGGGATGTGTAGCAGTGTCTAAAGATAGCTGCAACTGGGTTTAGAGTGCTACTGGCCTCTCCCAACGAATTAGCTGGCCTAACATGTCAACAGAAACGCTGCTCTAGAAGTATGGAGCTTTGAATAATGACAGATAAAACACAGGCGCCCCTTCTTTGGCTATTCACGATCCAGGAGAGGCAGGCAATAGAAACAAAATTTCTCATCACTTTGAGGACCTCATGCTGGTAAGAAGTCTTGTGCACCCAATCCAGAGACAGCCTGCAGCTGGTCAAAGAGAACAACCTACCTTAGGTTAGCTGGCCATGCCTTCCTCACAGCCTGCTCTGAAATGATGGCTGGAGGCCCTTCTAAAACAGCCAATGTGGAGGCCTGAGGAGAGTGAGACAAGTAGGTACAAGCTCCTCATGCAGAAACAACTCTGCCTTTCCTACAAAGCCAGTTTCACAGTTAAGGCCTACTCCATGCTTTAGCCGTCTAATAAATCAAAGGGTAGCCTGGCTGTAGCGTTTATTTAGCTGGGACAACATAAGGCACAGTGAAGAGGTAAAGGGGAGCTTGGTACAGTGGCTCAGTTCTGGAACCCCAGCTACTCAACAAGCTGAGGCAGCAAGCTTGCAAGCTGGAGGCTTCTCAAAACAGACAATAAAAGGGTTGGGGGTGTGGCTCATGAGAAAACATTCTGTGGCATGAGCAAGGCCTTGGGTTCAATATCCAGTACAAAGGAAAAGAGGATTGAGGTCAGAGTATAGAAGAGCACCGACATTTAACAAAGAACGAACATTCAGAGGAAGGAAAGCCCAGACAGGAATAGGAGAAAACAGGAAAAGCAAGTCACTAAGAGTCTGGAAGCCAGGAAATCCGACAAGTTTTAGAGACCCCGGCCTTCTGCAAAGATAGGGCATTGTTCAAAACAAAACATTGGTACATTATAGGAAAACCAAAGTCAACCACAATTTCTAGGACTCTCTCATTGTTGACAATTCCCAGAACCAAGAAAGACCAAGCATATGAGAACAATTGCACCACCGCTTCCTCCGCCGGAAATGATAAGACACCAGGACCTCCCAGTTGGGCTATTTAGGCCCCACCCCCGTCAAGCGAGCATGCGCAGCTCCTTGCCTCTGGCCCTCCCCTGTCAGGTCCACCCCCTTTACTGAGCATGCGCTGTACTCTCTCTGTCCAGCCCCTCCCTTTCAGAGCCCCCGGTTCCTTAGAAACCAGGCGGCGTGTTACCGGTGTCTGGGCACTACATTACTGTACCCGTTCAACCCCGCCAGTCTGCTTCAAGTCGGGCGGGTGAGACCCGGCTGGACCCATGGTTTCCGGTGTGGCGAGGAGCAGGCGATGCCAGCGTGCCAGGTGAGAGGCGGCCCGCGGCGGCGGGCGAGGGTGAAAGAGGGTATGGCGGGGCCGCGAGCTGGCACCGGGCCTCGTCCACCGCCCGGCGCCCGAGGTGAGGTAGCCCGAGTCCGGCTGGAGGGAGCTGTATTAATTGCCAGCATGCGCGCAGAGTGCGAGGGTCGCCCTAGGGTTTGTCTTCTCTACCTCAGAAATAGAACCTGCACGTTTGGTTGTGGACTTGTAGAATTTTGGATCCGGAGGACCTAGAACATAGCTCATTCCTTTACAGAGGTGAAAACCTAGCTTCCCCAGCTATGTGCTGAGCAGACTACCCGTGTGAGGATGGACGCTTGTGGATGAGCATGTGTGTAATGTGCAAGCCTCAGACAAAGGGCTTGTGCAGTAGCTGGTCCAACCCACTTTCAGAATGAGATGGGACTTTTAGGTGATAAATTTTTAAGAAAACAGGAGTATTCAGTGGGGCGTGGTGGTTCATGCTTATATTCCTAGTTGCTGGAGAGGCTGAGGCAAAAGGCCCGCGAATTCCAGGCCAGTCTGAACACTGCATGTCAAAAAAGAAAAAGAAAAAGGAGGAGAGGAGAGAGAAAAGAGAAACAGGTGTTTTAGTGACAACTGAGACACCCTACAAGGGTCTGTCTTGGCTATACCAACCCCTGAGTACCCTTTGACCAGTCCTTGGTCTTCCTTTTAAGTTCAGAGTAGAAGCAGATGGACTTGAGACAAAAGGTGAGGTAAGATATTACTATGAAAGCCTATCATTTTGAATGGCGGGTGGAAAAGAGCTTGTGAATGGTAGAGTGGAGTTTGCAGCAGAATCTAAAGAACAGGACAGAAATGGAAACGTTTAAAGCTACACTGGGAGCTGGGGATATAGCTCACTGGCTCAGCATCTGCCTGGCAAGTGTGAGGTCCTAAGTTCAATTCTGTTGTGTGTGTGTGTGTGTGTGTGTGTGTGTGTGTGTGTGGTATGGGGGATTGAACTCAGGACCCTGTGCTTGCTAGGCAAGCGCTTTAAGTTCGATTCCTTATACCAAAAACAATAACAACAATAACCACATTGGATGGACACCAAAGCTGTTTATAAACCATCCATTTTATATTCACTGTTCCCACAGTGTCATGCTGAGGGCATATGAGGAAGAACAAAAAACAAGGCTAGCTGTCACCCCTGTGATCTGTGAGGCACAGAGGCCTCAAAAGGAAGACCCCATAGCAGATAGCCCTTTCGTTGGCCCTTTTCTAACATTTAAGTTAGAAAAAGAAGACACTTAAAATGTTATTATGATGTGGAAGATATGGAGATGTTGGTTGTCTTTGGGGAAAGTTAGGCTGATTTTTGATGAAGAAAGCCATTTCCTTTTGAAAAGCTGCATTAGAAAACAAAAGTTTCCAGGCCATTCATTTTACAGAAAAACATGGAAAAAATTACTGCTTTGGGGCGGGGACTTTAGAAAATCAGCAGTCAGTTCTGTTGGTAGAATCCCCATTTTACAGATGAGGATTCTGTCAAAGAGATGTTTGTCTTACAGCCTGGTTGTCTCACTTTTCCTATAAAATGATCAGTCTGGTCTAATCTATTTCTTTCTTTCTTTTTTTTTTTTTTTTTGTATTTTAGTACAGGATCTACAGGGTCTCACTACACAGATCCCACTCGTAGTGATTCTCCTATTCAGCCTCCCAAGCACTGGGATTACAGACATGTGCCACCACACCCAGTCTCAGTTGCCTTCTCACTGCGCCCTGGGGGCGGGGCTGGCACAGCACACCTGGGATCAATCCCAGGCTGCTGCTCTGCGGAAGCAGGTGCTTTAGTCCGCTGAGCTGTCTGGCCAGCCCCTTAATCTATTTCTTTTTAATTTGCAAAGAAAATTCAGATATATGATTTCTATAGTAACTTTATAACTCAGTAGTAAGACAACAATGTAGAAAAAAAGGCCTAGGGGCCGGGGAGATGGCTCAGTGGAATAAGCATCTCCCTGGCAATCCCCGGTTTCGCAAAAAAAAAAAAAAAACAAGAAAAGAAAAAAAGACCTAACCCCTTCCCAAACAAAAGGCTTACAAATGTGCAATATGAGCACTTTGTGGTAGTACACACCTGTAATCCTAGCCTCTAGGAGGCTGAGCTATGAGGATGCCAAATTTCAGCCCAGCCTAAGCAATTTAGCAAGACTATCTCAATTTTTTTGAAAAAGACGGGGGCATGAGGACTGACATTTTAGCCCAGTGTGAAGTTCCTGAGTTCAATCCCCAGTACTATAAAAAAAGAAAAAAGGAAAATGGAGAAAAGAAGTCTGTATTTTGTTTGTTTATTTTTGTCTTTTTGAGACAGGGTTTTGCTATACAGTTCAGGTTGGCCTTGAACTTTCAGCTGATCCTCCTACCTCAGCCTCCCAAGTGCTGGGATTGTAGGCCTGTGCCCACATGCCCACCAAGTGTGTGGTGTTTTTGTTTGTTTGTTTGTTTGTATTTTAGGGAAGGGCCTACAGGGTATTCAGGGTTTCACTACTAGATCGACTTGTAGTGATCCACCTGTTTACAGCCTCCCAAGAGCTGGGATTACAGGTGCATGCCACCAGGCTCAGTCTCAGTTGCTGTATCAGTGCCCCAGGGCAGGGCTGGCAAAGCAGGCTCTGGGATTGAACCCCTGCGCCCCTGCATCTGCTTGCAGGTGGTTTAATCTGCTGAGCTATTTGGCTGGCCCTAAGTGTGTGATTTTTAAATGGTGGTCCTTGATTCTTTTCTTTCCTTTTTTTTTTTTTTTTTTTAAGTGTATTTGGTGCAGGGTCTACAGGGTCTCACTACGTAGATCAGACTCATAGTGATCCACCTGTTTTCAACCTTCCAAGCGCTGGGATTTTAGGCACATAATGGCACACCGGGGATCAAATCCCGGCTGTTGTGCTCTGCCTAAGCAGGCGCTTCAGTCCGCTGAGCTATTTGATTAGCCATAATGGTCTCTGATTCTAATTACCAAAGTCAGTGTGTTGCTAGCTTGATAAAATTAATTGTCATGGGGCTGGGGAGATAGCTCAGCAGTCTAAGCACCTGCCTGGCAAGCACAAGGACCTGGTTTCAATCCCTGGTACTGCAGTACCACATGCCATGCCAGCCCCAGACACAAGGTGTGCCATGCTGGCCCAGAAATCAGGTGTAGTAGTGTACACCTGTAATCCCAGCACTGGGGAGACTGAGATAGGAGGTACTATGAGTCTGAGCTGCATAGTGAGACCATATACCAAATAAGTAAAGATAAAAAAAATTTTTTTTAAGACCTAATAGTCAGTATGTATTTGACTTTGTAGCAAGATTCCTCTTCACAGAGATAAGAGAAGATATATTGAAAAATAGAATGTTAATAGGTCAAATCAGTGTGAAGAAGAAAGGTTTGTTTTAGGTGCATAAATGAATGCTGAACTATAACTATAGAGGTAGCAGCTGTGCATTTTATTGATATTTTGTACTTGTGGGATTATTTTGTGTAAATACCTCAAAGGTAATGATGAATTATCAGAAACTTGCATAAACTATGGAGAAAATCAGTATTATTAACCAAATTCTGTCAGGAGGACTTCCTGAAAATAATTGTATTCTATGTAGAAACCCTCATTGCTTTAGTGTTGACTCAGGTGGAAGCAAAAAAGAGGCCAAAATCAAGATAATGGAGGGGACAATTGCCCTCTACAGACGTGGATGGGCTGTTAGCCCGTGCCTTGAAAGTGCAAACACTGCTTGAATAAGCTGTTGTGAAAAGGTACTTCTTAAATGTGGCTGCCAAATGCCTCATAGAATGCCACAATTGGAAAGACACTTTTTCTTTTTTCTTTTTAGAGGGGAGTATTAAGATTGCAGAGAACTTGAAAAGCATTCCTAAGTTGTTATGACAATGAAACCTTTGACAAATGCATCTACTCTGTTATTGTGCAACTAACTAATGGCAGTTGTCAAGTCTGACCTGTAATAAAATAATCAACAGTATTTGACAGACCAAGCATGAGGAAACCTTAACCAGATAAACCAGTAATGCTAACTGGATCTACTTTCACTGAACTGATTTTTTTTTTTTTTTCTTTTTTCTATCTCTGTTGGACATTGAATCCTAGGGCTTCCTACAGTTCTACTACTGAGCTACATTCCAGTCCTTTTTAAATTTTATTTTGAGCTCTGTGTGGTGGAGCATACTTGTAATCCAGGAGACTGAAACAGGAAGATTGCTACAAGTTTAAGGGCAGCCTACACTACATAATAAGACCCTGTCTCAAAAAAGAAATAAAGAGAAAGAAACAACCTCCTCAAATGCCTTTAAATTTCATTCATAGGGCTGGGGAGATGGCTCAGTAGGATAAGCGCTTGACTGGCAAACACAAGGATCTGAGTTCAATCCCCAGTTCTGGAAAAAAAAAAAAAAATTTCATTCATAAATTTTTTAATCTTTTATTTATTTATTTATTTGGTACAGGGTCTTGCTATGTAGCTCAGACTTGGAGTGATCCTCCTGTCTCAGCCTTCCCAGTACTGGGATTACAGGCATGTGCCACCATTCCTGGGGTTCTGGGCCTGGCATGGCATACGGTAATGGGGATTGAACCCAGGTCCTTGTACTTGCCAGGCAGGCACTTAGACTGCCGAGCTATCTCTCCAGCCCCCAAATGCCTTTAGAACTGGTTTGTGAGAGGACTTTGTAAAGTTTTAGATGTGTGCTGGAGGAACAGATCTAGGATGCCATGAGGAGATCAGTTTAATGGGAGATCAGAAGACAAGAATGCTGATAGAAATACATATGGTGAAGACCAGTGTGAGATTTCAATTGGAAACAAAGACCATATATGTTATACTGTGGCAGAAAAATTTGTCTACATTTTGCTCATATCCCCAGACTTCATGGGAGCAGACTGAGGGGCATGGACTAATTTAGCAGAGGAAATTTCAATATTCAGGCTGTGGGATGTGTACTATTGGGATATTTTTATTTTGCTTTGTGTGTGTGTGTGTGTGTGTGTGTGTGTGTGTGTGTGCAGTTCAGACTGGCCTTGAGCTCACTTTGTATCCCAGACTGGTCTCAGAGTACCAAAGCTCCTCCTGTTTCAGCCTCCTAAGTGCTGGCATTACAAGTGTGCACCACCATGCCTGGTTTGTTAGGGTATTTTTAGCTAGCCGTACAGCACACCTAGGTAATTTAAAAATGTTTGAGTTTCACCATAAAGGAAGTTCCTGCAAAATCGGTGGCTAAAAAGATGGAGCAGAGAAAAGGGTAGCTTTAAAAGAAGCCAGATGCCGGGCATGGTGGTACATGGTTGTAATTCCAGCACTCAGGAAACAGTCCAAAAGAGAATCCATGAGGGCTATAACCAGCAGTTGGATGGGGGAAGGGCCACCAAGGCCCTTTGAGATTGCATCTTGCCACAACTTCCCCCAGCTGCTGAACATAGAACTACAGGATTTAATGTGTGCCTTACTGATAAGAACAGATACTACACTTGATCTTGACCAAAAGGCTGAGAAGCAATATGTTTGCCTTACTGGATTTTGGTCTTGCTTTGGTCCAATTTCTTTTTATCCTCCTGTTTCTTTCTTTTGGGAATGTTTACTCTGAACCATTGTATATTAGCCATGTACTTTTGATATTTACCGGGGCTCACAGCTGACAGTTTGCTTTAAGTCTCAGAGAAGAGATTAGACTTGGACTTCTAGGCAGCACTTGAACTGATAGGAGTCTGGTAAATCTTAGAGATGGACTAAATACAATTTTCGTGAAGTATTTTGTAGCCAGGATTGGAACAATATGGTTTAAATCCAGCTATTCCTCTAAAGCTTCTTTGACCATAGGTGTGACCTTTGGAAGGTTGGGGCAGTATGGTGAACTTGACGTTAGCATTAGGCTCTGGTCATAGGGGTGGGGGCTGGAGGTAGGGCCCATAAAGTTTTATCTCCTTTCCTGGCTCCTCCCTTGATGCTGTATGCTTCCTGGATGCAGGGTCTGTGTGCCATGCTGTCCTGCCCTGGGCCAGCCAACAATGGACTGAGGCTTCTACCAGGCTGTCACATATTATATGTCTGTGACAAGAAAGTTAGTAAAACTCCAGTTTTAAAAACAGGACTGAGGGGGCCTGCCCCTTAGCTTAATTCTTTAAGTGGCTGCTTCAGCAAAGCAGTCAGGCTCAGGTTGCTGTGGTTCAATCCCCACAACTCAAGCCAGCCAAACCTGCCCTGAAGGCATTTGGAGGAAAAAAAAAAACCAGGACTGAGCAAGATACAGTGGTACACAACTTTAATCCCAGCACTCAGAAGCTTCAGGCGGGATTGTTGTGAGTTCCAGGCCAGTCTGAAACTCATAGTAAGAGCCTCTCAAAAAAAAAAAAGAATGCAGGGCTAGAGAGATGGCTCAGTGGAGTAAGTGCTTCCTTGGCAAGTGCAAGGTCCTGTGTTCAATTCCCAGTTCCACAAAACAAAAAAAAACAAAAACAAAAAAAAACAAACAAACAAAAAAAAAGAATGCATTCATTAAGGCATGTGTAGTGGTACAGAAGGGTCACTGAGAATTCTAGGCTAGCTGAGACTACGTCTTGAGTTCAAGGCCAACAGGAACAACATAAGGAGATCCTGTCTCAACCTCTATCCCCACCCCCAGTGAGCTCACTAAAGTGCCATCACATCAAATCAAGACTAAGGAAATAAAAATTTTCTCTCAGAGAATAGAGATAAAGTGTGGAAGATGGGAGTATTTTTTCTTAAACACATCTGACCCCTATTGGAAGTACTTGTTCTTATTTCTTGTTCTTAAGAGTTGCAAGTAGTTCTTTTGTGCTATCCTGTTCTTTTGAAGCTATCCTGGGTTCCAGGATAGCTTCAGAATGGGAGAGATAGGGGATAGCTCACTGTTCTGCAACCTCTTAAAATCCTTCTTGAGAGCTGCTTCTGTCAGGGTTTTTACCAGTTCTCTAAAGAAGGATTAAGAATGAAGGCTGTGAAAAATGAAAACCAAGTACTGAGTGCTTACCTTGTCAGTGAAGATAGTTGTGTTTCTCCCCAACTGTCAGCTTTGAATTTCTTAAGGGAATAGAGAATCCCAAAATGGAATGCAAAACTATTCAAACTGGCTTTGAGATTTACCATATGCTTTATATCCTCAAAGATTTTTTTTTTTAATCTTTATTTTTGTATTTATTTGGTGTAGGGTCTTGCTACACAGCTCAGACTCATTGTGTTCCTCCTGTGACAGGCTCCTCACACCACACCTAGGTTTAGTGGTGGGCTCAGCATGGAGCCAGCACAACATGTGGTGCCAGGGATCAAACCCGAGTCCTTGTACTTGCCAGGCAGGTGCTTAGACTGCTGAGCTATCTCTCCCTAGCCCATCCTCAAAATTTTTATCATTTACTTTCACAATTACATTTTGCTTAGAATGATACCCTTAGACCAGACGTGGTAATGCATACCTGTAATCTCAGCAGCACCTATAGCCCCAGCTCTCTGAGACTGAGGCATGAGGATTACAACTTGAAGCCCAGTTTGGACAATTTAGTAACTTAGCTGAGTGAGCCCTTGTCTCAAAAATAAAGCAGTGGGGATATAGCTCAGGGTGAAGACCCTCAGTTCAATTCCCAATGGTGTCCTCTCAGGTCCCATACCTCCACCCCCCATTATAAACTTAGGCAAATCATGTATCCTCTGGACCATAACTTCTCTCTTTCCTTTTTTCCCCCTCATTACTTGGATGGGCTTTAATTTCCTAACCTGTATAATTTGTAACACAAAATAAAGTGAAAGTGACATCACCATTGAGAGAAATGAAAGAATGGTTCATATAGTCGGTGACATATCATAATGTTTAAACAATGAAATAAAATAAATTTTTAAAAAATGCTTAACCTACTTGTGAGGACTAAAGAGTAGCTCAGTTAGAGTGCTTGCCTAGCATATGCAAGAACATGGGTTCAAACCCTGGTACTGGGAAGAAAAAAAGGCACCTACTTAAAATAACATGAAAAATGTTTATGTCGAAGAGTAAGTGAAAAAAACTCAAGGAACAAAATTATGCATACCATTCAATCACAAGTACATGAAACAAATGTAGGCTGGGCATGGTGGTGCATGTCTGTAATTCCAGTTCCCTCTGAGGCTAAGGCAGGAGAAGCACAAATTTGAGCTTAGTCTGGACAACTTAACAAGGCCCTGCCTCAGAGTAAAAAAATTTTAGAAACTGTTGGGAATGAAACTCAGTTTGAAGACCCTGGGTTTAGTTCTCAGTACTTAAAAAAAAATTTAAGGGTAAAAACTTATTACAAAAAAAATAAGAAAATAGTACTTTTCTTTTCTTTTTTTTTAAATTTTAATGCTTTATTTATTTGTGTGTGTGTGTGTGTGTGTATGTGTGTGTGTGTGTATTTATGTGTGTGTGGCCAGCTCAACCCACCAGAGGGCGGGGCAGGCTGGCATGTGGTGCTGGGGGATTGAACAGCGGTCCCTGTGCTTTGTTTAGCTTAAGCTTGTTCTAAGTAGGTGCTTTAGACCACTGAGCCATCTCATCAGCCCCAAAACTTGAGGCTTTTTTTGCAGAACTGGGTATTGAACTCAGGTCCTTGTGCTTGCCAGGGAAGCACTTATTCCACTGAGCCATCTTTCTGGCCCCTTACTTTTCTGTAATATATAATACTTTTTAAAATTATATATTTTTTTCCTTTTTTTCAGAAAGAGCCTTGTTATGTAGTATGTTTGTCATGGTTTGGGGTTTTTGCAAGAGGAAGCAATCCAATACAGGCCACATTTTATAAGATTATTTTATAATGAATCACCCGAAGAATCATATACAGAGATTGCAGGAAATCTCTCCACATACCTAAGACCAAAGAATCCAACTGAGGGCCCAGGTTCTAATACCCTGCTTGAGTCCAGACAAAAACCTAGAGCTCATAACAGTGCCCCCCACTACCCCAAGTGGAGGCCTAGAGCCCACGACAGTGTCTCAAGCAGGCCCACTTCATAGATCTGCACTGGGAAGGCCAAAAGGTCAGTGGTAGAAGCTACAAAGTGCATGCCAGCAGGACGAAGAATCTGTGCTAGCAGGCTGAGGGATCTGAACTGGAGGCAGGAAGCAGTGTTCAAGGTAAGAACCAGAGCTTCCCCAAAAGTACCACAGCCACCCTCAGCAACATTGAGGTCCTGAGCTCCTGTCAAGAAAGTCTACATATTGAGCTTCTTCTCCAGGAGATTAAACAGTGCACCATCAGGGGCAGGGGAGATGGCTCAGTAGAATAAGTTCTTCCCTGGCAAGCGCCAGGGTAACACAGGTAGAGAATGTGTGTCTGGGTTGCTGTGTCTAAGGGTTCTGACCTAAGAGTATCTTATAGTAAAAATCCAGAAGGAAGTCAGATGAGTCACCCGAAGTGTCTTCTGCTGCCACACAAAGAACTTGTATCTGCACAGAAGGTTGAAAACAAAGAAAACTTAAGTTTTGTCCATGGAAAACCATTTTGTTTTTATTTCAGTGATTGAACACAGTGCCTTCACATTGACCTACATCCCACTGAAAAGACATTTGTCATGATAATTAAAAAGTCACACAGGGGCCAAGGAGATGGCTCAGTAGAATAAGCGCCTGCAAGTGCAAGGGCCTGAGTTCAATCCCCAATTCCACCAAAAAAAAAAAAAAAAAAAAAGTCACTCATTGGCCTGAAGATTTAGTTCAGTGGTAGAGCATTTGCCTGGCACATCCAGGATACTGGGTTAAATCCCTAGCATTACAAAAACAAAAACCTCACCTTTTTGGGACCACAGGTAGAATTAAAGTATGTAGTATACTTCTTTCTAGTATTGACTACTTCAAAAGTCTTACAGAGGAGTTTACAAAGCAGAATCTTTGTTTACATAATACCATAGGGATTGATCTTTTGTTTTTGTTTTTTGGGTTTTGGGGGGGATATTTTTGGTACTGGGAATTGCACTTAGAGCCTTGTTTTTGCCAAGCAGACGCTACACCACCAGCCCAGGGAAGGATCTTTTTTGTTTGTTTGTTTGTTTTGTGGAACCAGGGATTGAACGCAGGTCCTTGCGCTTGCCAGGGAAGCACTTATTCTACTAAGCCATCTCCCTGGCCGAAGGATCTCTGAATATGCCACATATTCCTGGGTCACTTAGTCCTTAGTCTAGAGAACAGCAAGAAATGGAACTGTAAGCTCCAGAAACCTGGCCTGTTTGGATCATTCCAGGTTCTTATGTAATACCTGATTCATTGTGTATTTAAAAATATTAGGAAATAGCCTGGTGTGATGATACATGCCAGTAATTCCTGCACTCTGGGTAGTTAGGTAAGAGGATCACAAGTTTGAGCCCAGCCTGGCAACTTAGTTAAGTTAGAGAGACCCTGTCTCAAAATAAAAAATTTAAAAAGCCGTGTAGATGTAGCTCAGTGTAAAGATAGCTGGGTTCCTTCCCCAGTACTAGAATAGAATAGAGTAAATGAGTAAAGGACTATAATGGCTAAATACTGTACCATTAAAAAGGGAAGGGTGAGAAGGAAGTTCATTGAAGAAGCTAATAGTCTCTTATGTGGGAATTTCTAGTAGACACTACAAGTACAGAGATGGAGTATATTGTCAGGGCTGGAGGTAAGAAGTTAGGAGTATTTTCATGGAGGTCAGAGTGAAGTTGACATAAAGTTACCTTGAAGTACAGTAGGGCTGAGGATGGGAATTTTCAGGTTGGTGTCAATCTGCCTCTTGCTGATGAACAATAGTAGAAAAGAATAATACTGTTGTTATCATATTTTTTAAATCAATAAAGGGCTGGCCAAATAGCTCAGTGGATTAAAGCGCCTGCTTTAATCAATAAAGGGCTAAAGGTATATTTCAGTAGTTGAGCACTAGTATGAACAAGACTACAGGTTCAGTTCCCAGCACTGAAAAAAAAATAAAACAAAACAGTAAAGACAGTGTAAATTAAAGATAGGTGCTTTTTGGGGCTGGTGAGATGGCTCAGTGGTCTAAAGCACCTACTTAGAACAAGCTTGGCAAAACACAGGGACTGCGGTTCAATACCCCAGCACCACATGCCAGCCAGCCCCACCCCCTGGTGGGCTGAGCTGGCCACACACACACACACACACACACACACACAAATAAATTAAAAAAAAAAAAAAGAGAGGTGCTTTTCCTATCACCACCTGCATCTTTTTATACTTTTAATTTTTTTTTTTTGGTGGAACCAGGGATTGAATTCAGGCACTTGCACTTGCTTGCCAGGGAAGCGCTTATTCCACTGAGCCATCTCCCTGGCCCCCCTTTTTTTTCTGATAGAGGGTCTCACCACACAATTCGGACTCATAGTGATCCTCCTATCTCAGCATCCCCAGTGCTGGGATTACAGGTATGCACCATCACATCTGGTTTGGGGGCCAGCATGGCATGCAATACTGGGGATCAACTCAGGACCTTGCGCTTGCCAGCTTAGATGGATGAGCTATCTCCCCAGCCCTGTACTTTAAAATTTTTACATTTGGGGTTTTGTTGCAGAGGTACTAAGAATCAAACCTAGGACCTTGTACTTGCCAGGTAAGTTCTGGTGCCACTGAACTAATTCCCTGGCCCATAACTTTTTTCTTTTTTTCAGAACCAGGGTTCGAACTCAAGACTTTGCGCTTTGCCAGACAGTTGCTGAGCTATATATTCGGCCCTAAAATTTGTTTTCTTGAGACAGGGTCTCACAGTGGGCCTGGAGCTCACTGTATAGACTGAACCTTCCAGAATGTTGGGGTTACAGGCTGGGAGTGGGGAATTGGTGTCTATACTCTGATCCCCTGGTAGATGCCTAGGACCTTACTATGTAAGTACCACATGATAACTGATTGCACCACTGGAGCTCCAAAGCCTCGGAATTTTACTGCCCTGACAACTTGTCTAGCTGGGGAATAACATCTCTTTGCCGAGCCCTTGTTTTGTTTTTGCTCTTAATGGAAAGATAGAATCTACCATGTCATGGATTCCATGTAGGTTCTGTTCAGAAAAACCAACCATAGTAAAACTAAATTTTCTCCATGGATCCTCTAGATCATTGAAAGCCAGGTCGCACAGCATTAATTTAGTTATATATCTGAAATCTCCAGGACCTAGCACTTTCCTGGCAGGTTCTGTGCCACTGAACTATATTCCTGGCCTGTAATTATAATTTGTAAAACTCTATCCTGATTTCTGTACTTTGGCTCTTATTTTTCAGTGGGAACATAAATACAGGAATAAATCTCATATCTATCTGAAAGCATTAGTATTACTGTTTCAGGCTTTTTAAGTTGCAGGTTGTTAGTGGGGAGTTGCAACATGTAATGCTTTGGCCCTGAACATGCATCTGGAACTTCGTGTTTGCTCCAAGTTCAGGCTCTGCTGGTGAGGTATACCTCTTTGCTCTGTGGGCCCAGCTCTACTACTTAGATGTTTGCCCATCTGGCATACTGCTTCAATTCTGGAACTCAAGGGGACCAGAAGAAAGGCTGGAGAACAGTAAGACACACCTACCTAATTCTTGGTGTATGACTATTTGACTATCGCTAAGGCTGCATGGAAAGCATTCTTTTTTTTTTTTT
>NW_004524587.1:14603558-14605978 GCF_000260255.1 Octodon degus
AAAAAATTGTTTTTTGTTTTTGTTTTTGTTTTTGAGGCAGGAGCTCACTATGTAATTCAGGCTGGTCTTGAACTCATTATGGAGCCCAGACCAGCCTCAAACTTGTAGCAGTCCTCATGCCTCTGCCTCCTGGGTACTGGGACTACAGGTGTATATCACCACATCCAGCAAAAAATTAGTCTTTATATCCTTCCTCCCCCACCCTTTTTTTTTTGGCTGGGGAGTGAATCAAGGGTCTTGCTCAGGCTAAGCACAAGCTCTAGTGCCAAGTTATCTACTAGCCCCTATGTATAATTTAAAACCACAAATCTGAACACAGAACATTGGAAGAGTTGCGTAATTGCTGTTTGAAGTTCTGAACAGTTTGCATTTTTAGCGGTGAGGAGTATAAGGGACTGAACCAGGCCTTCACACTGAACTCATCCCTAGCCCTGTTTAATTTTTTGTTTTGAGACAACGTCTCACTAAGTTGCCCAGGCTGGGCTGGAATTTGTGATTCTCCTGCCTTGGCTTCTCAGGGTGCTGGGATTACAGGCTGTGCCATCACACCTGCCTTAGAATTTTTTTTCCTCCTTCCTCCTTGGGCCCATTCTGTACTGAAGAAATGCTTGGGTAGATGTGTAGACTGCTCTGTCCAAAAGGGAGTATCTGCCAATTACAAGCTGGTTATATATGTTTGTGAGTGTACTGGGGAATGCTCCCGGGACTTCCTGCTAAGCTTGTGCTCTACTGCTGATCTCCACTGTCAGCCATTTTTGTTTTTCTGTAGCAAGCTGACTTTTTCATTGACTTTAGACTGCTATGTTTTGTTTTGTTCTTTTTTTTTCTAGACTACCAGTGTCCATCTTTATATGATAATTCAGCTCCAGGTTATAGACAGTGCCTTTTTTATACAGAACGAAAGTGCAGTATAGATACTGTATACAATTTGCCACTTTATGTAAGGTTAATTTATATCCTGCTGAATGCTGTGACAGTACCTTGCCCTCTTTATAATATTTATCTAAAATTGTTGTGACTTGTTTAGTTTTTTTATTGTTTTATCTCTCCTGCTAAACTGTACATTCTGTCTAAGCAAAAACTATAATTATTTTGTTTACCAAGGTATACTGTGCTTTGTCTAGTCCTGGCCCTTAATAGGTACTTAATAAATGTGTATTAATGAGTCAGTCTGCATAAGTTACAGGTGTTATTTTACACATAAGCATCTAAAACAATCTATAGTTAGCACAGCAAAAGTCACAGTCTGTTTTAAAATGAGGTTGAAGAGTAATATCTCAGACTACTTCAGAGCCTGGCATCACCTTTGAAAACAGAGTTTTATTTTAGCTTTTTGTGGGGAGTGCAGTTGAACCTAGGGCCTCATTCATGCTAGGTAAGAACTATACCACTGACCTACATTCCCAGCCCAGAGTATTTTATAATTAGAATGCAGTTATTAAGAAAACTATCCTGGGCTGGTGAGATGGCTCAGTGGTCTAAAGCACCTACTTAGAACAAGCTAAGCTGAGCAAAGCACAGGGACGGTGGTTCAATTCTCCAGCACCACATGCCAGCCAGCCCCGCCCCCTGGTGGGCTGAGCTGGCCACACACACACAAGATAAATAAATAAATAAAATTTTAAAAATAATAAAAGTATTAAAATTTAAAAAAAAAAGAAAACTATCCTGACCAGGTATGGTGGTACATACATGTAATCCCAGCACTTGAGAGGCTGAGGCAGGACGACAGTCATGAGTTTAAGGCCAGTCTGGGCTACATAGTGAGTTTAAGAACAGCCTTAACTACATGTTGAAACCCTATATAAACAAACAAGCGAACAAACAAACCATCCATAGAAAAATCTAATTTCTTTTTTTTTAATTTGTGTGTGTGTGTGTGTGTGTGTGTGTGTGTGTGTGTGTGGCCAGCTCAGCCCACCAGGCGGTGGGGCTGGCTGGCATGTGGTGCTGGGGGATTGAACCGCGGTCCCTGTACTTTGCTAAGCTTGTTCTAAGTAGGTGCTTTAGACCACTGAGCCATCTCACCAGCCCCGAAAAATCTAATTTCTAAACAAATCCCTTGACCTTGCCCTTCCAAATAGGGTTATGACAAAGTCTGTGATGACACCTCAGATGAGGTAGGGTTGCCCAGAGGGTTCACAGCTCTGGCAGCTGCTTTTGTTGGGGAACTCCAGGTTTGGAGACAAGGGACTGAGCACTTAACGAGGGCTGCCACCTTTCTAGTGTGCCATATCTTACTATCCAGCCACAAATAGACATGTACCATTTCCATACTTAACCATAAGCTTGCTTGCTTAGTGGTAGAGGAGAACTATCTCTGAACTCTCTCTTTTAATGCGTTATCATCAAATGGCATCTTTTTTTTAGTGATACTGGGGATTGAACTCAGGCCTCCACATTGAATTATATATACCCGG
>NW_004524587.1:14606113-14607711 GCF_000260255.1 Octodon degus
AAAAAAAAAAAAAAAAAAAAAAAAAAATTCAATTTTTAATCATTGCAAGTAGTTGTTTAAGGACATAGAACAACTCATTCACTTTGCAAATTCAGGCTTATAATTAAATTAAATGGTTACATGTGAATGAAAACTCTCTTTTCCCTAGAACAAAAAAAATTCTACAAGCTTAATTTGAGAGAGTCTGGGCTTGATGGCATGCACCTATAATCCCAGCACTTGGGAAGCTGAAAAACAGGAAAGATCACTACTAGTCTGACTGAGTCCAATTGATCTACATAGTGAGAACCTGTAGACCCTGTACTGAACACAAAATAAATGAATACATAAAAATTAAAAATAAAATAACATAAATTTGAGAGATACCAGTATGGAGATAATGGTTGGGGCCAAGAGAACAAGTTTTTTGAACAAGTAATGTCAGGTTAAGTCCTAGTGATCTAGTTAGTCTCAGCACTTGCTAAGGCTACATAAAGATACTTTTCACAAGGTGTAGCAGCACATGTCTGTAATTCCAGCACTTGAGAGGCCAAGGCACGAGGACTGTGATTTTTTTTTTTTTTCTTTTCTATTTTTGGCGGAACTGGGGATTGAACTCAGGCCCTTGTGCTTGCCAGGGAAATGCTTATTCTACTGAGCCATCTCCCCAGCGCCCCCCTTTTTTTCTTTTATTAATTTTATTGAGAAACAAACAGCAATGAGACAGGTTCAAAACTGATTAGTAGAACAGTTTCAATAATTAATACATTGCACACTGTTGTCTTCATAGTGGTTATTCATAGTACAAAATGCAGACATAATAGCTTGTCCAAACACTATTAGTACAAATCTTTCTTCTCACTGAATTAAGATAAAGTAGCTGTAGATATCTATCCTATTTTGTACATACAGATACAAAATGGTCCTTCATTTGTATCCCCTTTTTTGTTTAGTTTTGTCAGAGATGGGTATTCCAATGCCATTTAAATATTGTAGGTGCGTGAATTAAGCAAAAATTATCCAATATAGAGGACTGTGAGTTTGAGGTCGGCCTCAAGCTATACAGTGAGACTCTGTCTCATATATATATGAGATAGCTCAGTAGAATAAGTGCTTGCCTGGCATACACAAGCGCCTGAGTTCAATCCCTGGTTCTACAAAAAACCAAAACAAAACAGAGGTATAATTTACATACAATTAGGTGCACAGATCTGAAGTATGCAGAGGTTTTTTTGTTTGTTTGTTTGTTTTCTTCTTTTTTTGTTTTTTTGGTCTTTTATGAGACATGGTGTCACTGTGCAGTTCAGGCTAACCTTGGGTCACTTTGTAGCCCAGGCTGATCTCGAATTTGCAGTGATCCTCCTGTCTCAGCTTCCCAAGTGCTGAGATTACAGGGATGCGTCACCATACCCAGCTTCCCAGTTTGATGAATTTTGACAGTTTTTTTCACCATGGAACCATAGCACCAGTCAAGAAATAGAACATTTCCATCACTGTATCATGTTCCTTTCTGGTTAAACCCCCTACTACTTAAATCTCCATCACCACCACTTCTATCTTTGGCCACTGTCACTGTAAGTCTCCTACCTTTCTCTCTCTCTCTCTCTCTCTCTCTCTCT
>NW_004524587.1:14607811-14624216 GCF_000260255.1 Octodon degus
TCTCTCTCTCTCTTTGGTGGAACCGGGGATTGAACTCAGGCCCTTGTGCTTGCCAGGGAAGCGCTTATTCTACTGAGCCATCTCCCAGGACCCTGGTGTTGTTTTGAGATGGGGTCTGAGTTGCTCAGTAGAGATTTCAACTTGTGATCCTCCTGACTCAGACTCCCAGAATGCTAGGATTACAGGCTTGCACTTACACACACACACACACACACACACACACACACACTCCAGCTCCCACTGCATTGATTCAATGCTTTGACTGAAAATCAATTAACTGCATTTTGTAGCTTGCAGAGTAAAGATTATATTAGAAGACAGTAACTTTGTCTATAGAAATCCCTAATGGCTCTTTTTTAAAGCCTAGTATTGAAAATAGCCTATTTTGCAATTTAAAAAAGCATAGTTACAGAGCAAACTATTACCCTTATATATTTTAAAATAGTTTGGATAGAACCACTCAGCCTTCATTCATCTGTAAGTTTCTAACGAGCTGACTGCTTTCAGTATTGTCAGAGAGACACAATCATAGGATAAGTAATCATCCAATAACAATAGGCAGTCAAAAATATTCTTAAAGATACACTAAGGTTTTTTAGATGTAAATGTGTGTGTGTGTGTGTGTGTGTGTGTGTGTGTGTGTGTAGTAAGACTAGTAGTAGTAATGGGGGTAGTGGGGATACAACCGAGGGCCTTGTGCATGCTGGCAAATGCTCTACCATTGAGCTGCATCTGCAAGGTGAATTTTTAAAAATGAATAAAGGATAACATGACTGAAAAACATTACTACTCAATTTTAGTAAATGTTTTTCTCAACATAGACATACCTGGAAAGAGCAGGTGCAGGGAAGAGAAATACCCAGCTCTAGCAAGTTTAGCTCCATGGTCCATTTGTATTACATCCTGAGAGTCTGAGCAAACTAGCAGCTGACCATACTGTACTCCACAACTGCTATCAGGAAACTTTGAGGCATTGTGGAGCAAAGAGAGATGCCAGGTGGTAGATGATACACAACTTTTATCCCAGTTCTCAAAAGATGGGAGTAACACCACCTACAAGTGTTTGATGATTCCTAAGAATAATAGTGGGACATCTTCTTAAGTAAATGATCCCTGCGTACTCCCAAAGAGAAATGATCAACATTAAAAGATGTATGACCTTTATAATTTTTTTTTTTTTTTTTTCAGAACCAAGGATTGAACTCAGGCCCTTGAGCTTGCCAGGGAAGCGTTTATTCTACTGAGCCATCTCCCCGCCCTCTTTATGATTTTTGTGGGGTGCTTGATTTTGGTTTGGTTGGATTTGATTTGGTTTGTTGACAGAGTCTTCCTATGTAGTTCAGGCTAACTCACTAAGCTAGGTTGGCCTCCTTCCTCAGCCTCACAAGTGCTGGGATTATAGGCCTGTGCCACCATGACCAGGTGCCCTTTATGATTATAATGGACATCATCTAACAAACCTTCAGGAAGATCTAATACCATGCCAGATGCCTGGAGTGATAAAAATGTAACTGTTGGCCTTGAGATTATGGTCAATTCTGACTTTATTTGGGAATTTTTTAAAAAATGCATTTACTAGATTAGTTGATCTGAGCATTATGAATTATAGATTTATTTATTTATTTTGTATTTAGGATAGCATTGTACAGGGTCTCACTGCATAGACTGGACTCTAGTGATCCTCCTGTTTACAGCCTCCCAAATGCTGGGATTACAGGCAGGCCCCACCACACCCAGTCTCAATTGTCACTCCAGGGTCAGGGCCAGCACAGCAGGCCTGGGGATCAAACTCCCGGCCCCTGAGTCTGCCTAAGCAGGTGCTGTAATCCGCTGAGCTATTTGGCCAGCCCTTATAGATATAATTTATTTGGATGTGAACTGAGCTTTGCAGCTTCTCATCTCACTAGACAAAATGACAAGCAAGAGCTAATAAAATTCTATGAAATAATTATTTGAAACATCTAACCCAAACAGTAATAGAAGTCTGAAATTCTTCATCTGTAAAATGAGGAGAGTAATGGTACCTATCTCATGTTATAACAGTTAAATATAGAAAGACTGGGGCTAGCGAGATAGCTCAGTGGTCTAAAGCACCTGCTTAGGAAAGCTTAGGTAAGCACAGGGACCAACCATGCTCTGATCCCTGGCACCACATGCTGTACCAGCCCTGCCCCCAGGGTGGGCTGAGACAGCCACCAACAATAAAGTGATTGAGAGAGAGAGAGAGAGAGAGAGAGAGAGAGAGAGAGAGAGAGAGAGAGACTTTTATTTATTTTATTTTTATACATTTATACATTTAGGACAGGGTCTACAGGGTGCACAGGGTCTCACCACGTAGATCGGACTCAAAGGGATTCTCCAGTTTTCAGCCTCCCAAGTGCTGGGATTACAGGTGTATGCCACCACACCAAGTCTCAATCACTGTCTCAGTATGCCCGGGCGGCAGGGTCAGCATGGCACGCCAGGGATCCTGGCGTCTGCTCCCTGCCCAAGCAGGCACTTTAGTCCACAGAGCTATCTGGCTGGCCCAAGACTGGCATATGTTTACTCAGAAAAATGTTAGTTTGACTTGAAAACACAGTGTGTTGATACAAAGCTGATGTAGATAATGAAAAAATATCCAAGATTATCTCAACTGGTAAACAGCTGCCCAAATTAAACCAAATGCAATTGTTTAAAGGAAGAAATTGGAGTACTTAACTTTGGTTCAGGGGGCCGAGGAGATAACTCAGTTGAATAAGCACTTGCCTGGCAAGTACAAGGGCCTGAGTTCAATCCCCCATTCCACAAAAAAAAAAAAAAACAAAAAAACAAAAACAAAAAACCCACACAGATGAACTTTGGTTCAGAAAACTAATTGGTACATCCATTTTCTTCCACTATTTTTCATAGTAGCTGAAATATACAGCCCAGGTATCTACTGACAGGTGGATGGATAAGCAT
This sequence comes from Octodon degus, assembly GCF_000260255.1. Classification (NCBI taxonomy): domain Eukaryota; kingdom Metazoa; phylum Chordata; class Mammalia; order Rodentia; family Octodontidae; genus Octodon; species Octodon degus. The sequence continues at coordinate 14,610,755 of NW_004524587.1, forward strand.
AATGTGATATATTCATATAATCAAGTAGTCACTTTCACAGTACATAAACAAAAATTGGAATTATACATATGATGGAATATTACTCAGCCTTAAAAAGGAAGCAAATTCTGACATAGGTTACCACAATTTTGTTGTTTGTTTGGTTTGGTTTGGTTTTGTCTTTTTTGAGATAGGGTAGTGCTATACAGTTCAGGCTGGCCATAAACTCACTTTGTAGCCCAACCTGGCCTCAAACTCAAAGTGATCCTCCTGCCTCAGGAATGCTGGGATTACAGGCATGTGCCACCACACCTAGCTATTTGGTTTTGCTTTTGAGACAGTCTCTTTGTGTACTGTAGTGTGGCTTTGAACTTGCTAGGTAGCCCATGCCAGCCTGGAACTTGGAATCCTCTTGTCTCTGCCTGTCAATGTCAATGAAATTTTTAAGGCTTAAGACTTAGGCAGTGGTAGAGCTTTTACCTAAACATGAGGCCCTGGGTTCACTCCTCAGCACTACAAAACAGAAATAAAACCAGACTACCTTCGAAGAGAATGTTTACTAGGATTTTTAAGAAATCTTACAGTGTCAGGATGACATAGCTAATCTGTATTCTAAAAAGAGGCAAAAAGTTCAGACTGTATTCACAGTATAATCAGCTTTTTACCCTATAACAACCTCAAATTTCAGTAATTTAAGACAAACATTTAGTATTTCTTATGATTCTTTGGGTGACCCGGGGAGCATGGTCTCACTCACGTAACTGGTGCCTGGGGCAGGGTAACAGGATGATTTGGTTGCATGTCTTTTGTGACCCAGCTGTATGGCTTGGGCTTACTCATTTTCAAGCTTCTTGTGTCATATTGCCAGTGTCCCATTGGCCAGAAGAGCAAGCATGATAGTTAACCCTAAGGTGACTGGCTACCCTGTGGCATAAACAAAGGGAGCTTGTCATCGTTTTGTATACAACCTGACACAGCTTAGGAAACATTAAAACATCCCAGTTCTACAGTGTAGAAGTTTCATGGGGGCCTATTTCAAATCTAGCTAAAGAACTTCTTGACTAAGATAGCCTAAGGAGAACAGAAGTAGGCTACCAGTAAAAGGAGGACCTGGTCATTAAATATGCTGGGAGGGTTTTGTAACTTTTTGTTTTCCTGACTGGGACCTGTTACATCATTTCCTCCAGGAGGCCTCTTGCCTGCACACTGCTCCAGCCTGGTAGTTGTACTACACACACACACACACACACACACACACACACACACACACATACACACACACATATTTCTATAGCCAGCCTGTCACTTTATCACAGATTTGCTCAAGTGCCTGTCTTTGGTCTATGAGATGGAGCTCCTTGAGGCTATTGGTGATATATTTAAAATTCAACATCTCAGTGCCAGTGTCTTCAAAAAAAAAAAAAAAATGTTGCTGGGTATAGTGGCACACGTTCTGTAATCCCAGCACTGAGGAGGCTAAAGCAGGAGGACTGCCACAAATTCACGGTCAGACTAGACTACATAGTGAGTTCAAGGTCATTTGCTCTACAAAGTGAGACCCTGTCTTAAAAAAACACAAAAGCAAGAGCAAAGAAAAAAATCAGGGGCCTGGCCCTAGCTCAGTTCTTTAAGTGGCTGCTTCCACAAAGCTGTCAGCCTCAGGTTGCTGTAGTTCATCCCCACCACACTCCAGCCAGCCAAACCTGCCCTGAAGGCATTCGGAGCAAAAAGAAAAAAATCAGTGTTCTGTGCTCGGTTCACCTATAGGTGCTAACCTCAAGTCATAGAATCCATGTTCAATATGGAAAGAAGTAAGGAGGAAGAAAAAAAGAGTTCCTGCCAGTTGAGGTCACCTTTTCTTTTTTTTTTAATATGCACTAATAACATTTTATTTTTTGTTTTGTTTTAATTTTTTTCCATAATTTTATTGAGAAACAAATAGCAATGAGACAGATTCAAACCAAATTGGTAGGACAGTTTCAATAATTAACACATTGCATACATTCTTCCTAGTGGTTAATTGCTGTACAAGATGCGGACATGATATCCTATTTACAAACACCATTAGAATAAATCCCTCTATTCATTAAGAGAATGTAACTATATATCTATCCTAACCACTTTGAATACACAGATACAAAATGGACATTCATCTGCATCCCCTTTTTTGGTTAAGTTCCATTATTTGAATATTATAGGTGTGTAAACTCAGCAAAATATTCTAAAAGAGTCCAGTAGCCCATAATAGTATGGAGTCTTCCGCTTGACTGAAGTCACCTCTTTTAAAGAACATTTGCAGAAATTTTACTAAACTGTACCTTTTTATTTTTCTTTTCTTTTTTAAATATTAAATTTATTGGTGTAATTTAGATATACATAATGATCATAGAGAACTTGTACCTGTACATGCTTTCATAAGTTCCTATTTTGCCCCCATTCACCTTCCCTCCCTTCAGCTCCTATTCCCTCCTTATTTAGAAAGTTGTTTTCATTCTTTTCACATCTTTAAATTTTTCCTTCCTTGGTTGTTACTGTTTCAGCTTCTCACATCAGAGAAACAATGATATTTACACATTTGTCCAGTTGATTTCACTTAAGAGTATAGTCTCAAGATGCATCCATTTAGCTATGAGTCTTGAGTTTATCCCTTTTAATGGCAGAGTAGTACTGCGCTGTATAAAAAAAAAAAAACACATGTTTTTTATTCATTCATTGGTTCAAGGGGCCAGGGAGATGGCTCAGTGGAATAAGCACTTGCCCAGCAAGTGCAGGGGCCCAAGTTCAATCCCCAGTTCCGCAAAAAAAAAAAAAAAAAGTAAATAATAAAGTTATCATTGGTTCATAGGCATTTGGGCTTTTTTCTAAGACTAGCTATTACAGACTCTGCTGTTATAAAAATGGTGTGCATATCAGCATATTCATTCTTAAAAGTCAACTTACAGGGGGCCTGGCCCTAGCTCAGGCCTTTAAGTGGCTGCTTCCACAAAGCTGTCAGCCTCAGGTTGCTCAAGTCCGAACCTCACAACTCTCCCGCTGGCCAAAAGTGCCCTGAAGGCATTCGAGGAACAAAAAAAAAAAAAATCAACTTACAACTATGTAATCAATCCAGATTTACTTTTATATGTTTGCACTACATGAAAAATGTTCAAAGGATTTGAAACTCTGAGTTATAAGCAAGAACTTTCTCCATTTGCAGGGACTTAACCCCATATCCATTATTCTATGTATGACAACTGAGGACTTGTGTATATCTCCTATATTAATGGTGTCTCACAGTATTATGTTCATTTGTAATATTAAACTGACTAGAAATAGTCCCATAAAACACATTGATATGCATTTCTTCTATGAATTGCCATGTGTCATGTGAAAATAATAACTGAAATTCTGTATGTACACTTTTTGAGTTTGTGCATATTTTCTGAGGTTATGAAAATCACAAAATCCTTTCTGAAGTTATCCACCTACAGTTTATTTAGTAATTTCCTTTGTTCATTTCAAGGTAAGTAGAAAAATGGGTTTGCCATATTAGTTACATATATATGGCTTTGCTTCCATGTGAATTCATTCATATATTTGAATGTATTGAGAAAAATAAAACTTTTCCTACATGGCTTACATATGTTTGGATTTTCACCATTATTCTTTCATTTATGTAATCATATCTCTGTGTATTCAGAGTTTCTTTATATTGCTTACAAAGAAAAGTCATTTATCTATTGTCTTTTTTGGGAGAGGGTATACCAGGAATCAAACTCAGGACCTCGCACTTGCGAGGTAGGCACTGCGCTGCTGAGCTGTATCTCTGGCCCTTCTACTGTCTTTCCTATTTTTGGCCAGCTTAACCCACCCTGGGGGCAGGGCTGGCATAGCATGTGGTGCCAGGGATTGAATCACATCCCCTGCACCTGCCTAATCTTGCCTAAGCAGGCAATTTAGACCGCTGAGCTATCTCACTGGCCCCTCTACTGTCCTTTAGTATCAGTATAAGTTACTATATTCACAATTAATTTCCTCTTACCATTTAAAATCTGTGATGATCACTGAATTGTTAGTTTTCTACCCATTACTTACATAAATAGAATTTCACCCTAGTATAGTTTATTTCACATATATGACAATACCTGTGGAACTTATGCATTGTCACACTGTTTACATACATGCTCTTTGTACCCTATGAGTCCTGTCATGTCTTTGACAATGACTGTGACTGATGAAAGCTTTCTCACATTGTTTACATAATAGGGTTTTTCCTCATGTGAGTTCTTATGTCTCTTTAATTATCGGGTGAGCTAAATACTTTCCTACATTGCTTACATACATAGGATTTCTCCCCAGTATGAGTCCTTTCGTGTCTTTTGACAATTCTTGTGTGTGAAAGCTTTCCCACATTGCTTACATACATAGCATTTTTCTCCATTGTGAATTCTTTCATGAGTTTGCTAATTTCTGAACTGAAAGCTTTCCCACATTGCTTACAAAGACAGGGTTTATCCCTGGTGTGAGTTCTTTCATGTATCTGAATATCATGGTGAGAATTAAAACATTTTCCCCATCTTATACATACACAAGTTTTCACTTCACTGTGATTTCTTTCCCTGATTTGAATATAGGTGTGTTTATTGAAGACTTTCACATCTTGCTAATACACAAAGGACCTCTCTTCAGTGTTCCTTCATTGTGATCAGAGTTGGGTTTTAAACTTTGCTTATATTCAGAAGGTTTCCCTCTAGAGGTTTTTTTTTTTTTTTTTTGCATGTTTGTGGAAGTGATACAGGGAGAAAAATTGAGGGTTTTTTTTTTTGGTCAGAACTGGGGATTGAACTCAGGCTCTTGCGCTTCCCAGGGAAGTGCTTATTCCACTGAGCCATCTCCCCAGCCGAAAAACTGATCTTGGTGGGTGACCTCCAAACCATATAGGGAACCTCCAAATGACACAGGGAAAAACGATCTCCCGACCTGACCTGCACGAGTTTGTGTTCTCTAAAACCGAAGAATGAATTTTAGGAACAAACAGAGGTTATGAGCAGAATATATTTATTGAGAGAAAGAAAGCTCCTGTCCAAGAGAGGGACAGGATGGGGGCCCTAGCAGATAGTTCCCCGGGCAGCTGTCTCTTCCAAGGACTTTTATAGTGTAAAACCATGTGAGGCTAAGGTAGAGAGAATGGGAACTCGCTTAGGTGGGCAGGAGGTGGGACAGAACTATGGTCAACCAATGGGATTACAAGCACCATTAACGGCTCTGGTAAAACTGATTAAATTCAGTATCAAATGGGAAAGCGAGTCACATAGCAAGCGGGCATGAATATGGGACAGGGTTTTTTCCTGTTGAGGGTTGGGCTAATGACTCACTTGGGTCTGTCTAGGTGATGGATACCTATTTAGAATATCAAATCTCAGGTGCTACTCTTTTAGCATTTGTTTCGCCTTTAGGTCTTTTAGGTCTGGCTCACAGCAGGAGCATCCGTCCCTCCCACAGTTGCAGGATAGCTTGTCTTTTGTTCTGTCTCCTTTAAGGGCCTGGCCCTGTCTGACTGCTTGTTAATATTTTTATCTAATTTGGCTACCTATAACAGAAGGACTAGAATCCAGTGCATGTTTTCCCATATTCAAATCTCCAATACTCTTGATTTAAGTTTAGGGTTAGCTATAATGAGAACTTTTGGGAATAATTTACCAATCAAGGGCTTTCTTCAGGCAAATCTCTCACTTTTGTAGCAAATGGTTTTGTGTTCATATTACTATCTGGAATCCAAATGGCCATTTCTTCATGTTGATACCATAATTTATATTGACAGCATTTCTCTACTTCCACACTTACTTTTCTTGCAATTTTTGTATTCATGTTCAATTTGTAAATCATCCAAGTTTTTCCGTATAGCAGCCACATTCCTAAACTTTTCTCGCATCACATCTCTGGAGCTTCTTTTTTTGATGGATCCAGCAAAGCCTACTTCCTCTATAGTGCAGTTCACAATCACATCCTCAAAGGTCACTGTTGCCATTGTGTGGCTTGAGAGTCTCCCAGGGTCTTTTTTATACAGCCTGCAGCCAGTAGATTCCCTAGAGCAAGGAAGTGTAGCCAAGTTGGTCATCTCTTAGCAAGGTGCTCACAGTCTCCCTTTTTTTTTTCTTCAATCTCCCCCTTTGTTTTTCTTTGACAATGCTAAGATACCATTCAGCCTAGGCAAGTGCCCTACCATGGAGCTACATGCCCTACCCAAACCTTCCTCCTGTGCTTGTTTTATTAGGCATAGCTTTGTGCAAGGAATGCTAGGAAATAGTTCGGGTTCTATATGTTGTGACCCCCATTATTAACTGTTGGTAGTTTAATTTTTTTTTTTTTTTTTTTTGAGTGGAACCAGAGGTGAACTTAGGCCCTTGCGCTTGTCAGGGAAGTGCTTATTCTACTGAGCCATCTCCCCGGCCCTTATAAAATTAAAAATTAACTCACAACAGCTGGTAGTTTCATTTTTGGGGAGGGGGATTAGAACTCAGGCCCTTGAGCTTGCCAGGGAAGCGCTTATCCCACTGAGCCATCTCGCCGGCCCTGGTAGTTTCAAAGAACAGAATTATAATAATTCTTTTTTTTTTCTAGTACTGGGGATTGAACTCAGGACCTTGCACTTGCCAGGCAGGCACGCATGCCACTGAGCTATCTAATAGGCTATAATAATTTGTTTAAGGATAATAATTGATTTTCTATGAGTCCAAGATGCATAGCAAGACCCTATACCAAATAAATGAATGAATGAACGAATAAATAAGTAAATTTTTAAAAGGATAATTGATTTTATTTTCAATTCTAGAATTGGGCAACACTTCATCTCATAAAATAGAAGAATTCCAATGATAGAAAAGGGCTAGGGGAAAAAAAAGAAAAAGATTAGGGCCGGGAGATAGCTCAGTATAATAAGCGCTTGCCTGGCAAATGCAAAGCCCTGAGTTCAATCCCTGGTACTGCAAAAAAGAAAACAGAAAAGGACTAAAGAACCAAAAGACAAAAAAATGGATTGATGTACTTTTCATTTCAAAGTTACTTTCTTTGTAAGGGTGAGATAGAAAAATAGCTAACTGGAGTCAGTCATGGTAGTACACAGATCTCAGGACGGTGAGGCAAGAATAAATTTAAGGCCAGACTGGGCAACATAGTGACTTAGTGAAACCCACTTAAAATGTAAAAATGGGTATTGTATGTTGTGGGTCAGAGCTGAAAGAGAAGACCTGATGAAGAATATAGCTTCAGAGGTCTCACTGAGATTCCTCTCTCCAAGTGAGCCCAGAGTCTCAGAAGCATCTCACACTTATTGAGGGCTAAATGCAGGCTAAAGAATGTGCATAATTACTTAAGCGAATACAAACTACTATCTCTATTGATTTCCACCATTTGCCTAACACTAGGTTCACAGAAATGCTAGCTGATAACATCCCAAGCAAGGGATCAAAGGACAGGGCGCCTGCAGGAGAAGCTATTATCTGCAGCCTTGAATCCCAGCTTGCCGGGCATTTACAAGTGACAGACAGCAGCTCTCCTTGGGCTCTGTCTGTTGTTCCTTGCTCTCCTGTGACATTAGGCTTTTGTCTCAAATCTGTATTTCTATAAATGGGAACCAGGGAGATAGCTCAGTAAAATAAGTGCTTGCCTGGCAAGTGCAAGGGCCTGAGTTCAATCCCTGGTTCCACCAAAAAAAAAAAAAAAAAAATGGTTTGGGATGTAGGATGTAGCCAGCTATGAAGATTCTGAGTTCAACTGGACTGTGTTGGATTGTTTTGCTGAATTCAAGCACTTATAATATTTAGATGCCAATAGAATACCCATCTCTGACAGGACTGAACTGGATAGGGGGATACAGAGGAAGGACCATTTTGTATTTGTATGTACAGAATAGTTAGGATAGATGTACGGCTGCTTTCGCTTGGTTCGGTGAGAGGAAGGATTTGTAGTAGTAGTGTCTGGATGAGATGTCCTGGCTGCTTCTTGTGCTGTGGATGACCACTGAGAAGATAACAATGTACAATGTATAAATTATTGAAAATGTCCTATTAATCAGCTTGGAAAGTGTCTCACTGATATTTGTTTCTCAATAAAATAAAATAATAAAAAATTAAAAAGTGAAAGTAAAAAAATTACCATGGTTAAATACCTGTCATACATTTATCAAAAATCTATATGATATTCAATAATTTACAATGAACCTCAATATAAACTTGTACTTTTTAAAAAAAATTTTATTTATGGGGGAGCAGCTCAGCCCACCAAGGGGCCAGGCTGGCTGGCATGTGGTGCTGGGGATTGAACCGCGGTCCCTGTGCTCTGCTAAGCTTGTTCTAAGTAGGTACTTTATACCACTGAGCCATCTCACCAGCCCCAAACTTGTACTTTATTGAATACTGATGTGTCAATATTGATTTTTTTTAATATTGATTTAAACTATGCCAGGTAAACTAAAGATGAAAGGTGGAAGAGGGAGAGAAATTAATGATTATTATAAACCTAAACTTTAAAAAGTAAAATTTATAAGGTTAAAAAAAAAAAAAAGACTGGGTTCAGTCCTCAGTACTGCTGAAAGGAAGGGAGGGAGGGTGGGAGGAAAGAAAGAAGGAAGGGAGAGAGGAAAGTGAGAGAGGAAGGGTGGGAGGGAGGGAAAGCAAGCAAACTGATTGGTTGCCTCACTGTGTATACAAGGATTAAGACAGATAAACGCTTCATTATCATGCCAGTTCATACCAGTTGAAACTGACCTCTTTGGGGTATTTGGCTGTAACTTCTCCAATCCTAATTTGTCAAGAGGACAGGTAAAGTTTAGTTTCAGCTTCCTGATGGTGGAACCTTAGCATGAATGATTCCATTTTGATTTTTAGCATGGTCTGTTGGGGTGAAGCACAGAAGCTTTGTCTAAAACAATGAGTTTCTACTTTTAATGTAACAGTAGGAATAAAGGATTCATACATAGTACTTTCTGCTCTAGGATCTGACCCTCATTTACACTGCCTAATGAATGAGTGTCCTCTGAAGTTAGGCACTAACTCTAGAATTGCCAGAATCTTGGACATCTTACACACAGTAAGGTAGGATGTCCTTTTTTTTTTATCATCCTAATTACTATCATGATTGTCACTTGGAGCTTTCTGGGTCCTGTTGCCCATTGAGTAGGGCGAGGATCAGCAAATCTTTTCTGTAAAGAAACAGATAATAGCTGTATTTTAGGCTTTATAGCCTATGTGGTCATTTGCATCTACTGACCAGTTGCAGTACAAGGGCAGTCATAAAGGAATAGGTAAAAGAATGGGTGTGACTGTTCCAATAAAAATTTTTTTTCTGTATTTTAGGGAAGGGTCTACAGGGTGTTCAAGGTCTCACTACTAAATCGGACTTGTAGAGTGATCCCCCTGTTTACAGCCTCTTAAGTGTGGGATTACAGGCACGTGCCACCACGTCCAGTCTCAATCACCGTCTCAGCACGCCCTGAGGTGGGGCTGGCACGGTAGGCCGGGGGATTGAAGCCCCAGCCCCTGCACCTGCTTACAGGTGAGCTATTTGGCTGGCCCAATAAAATTTTATTTACAAAAACACATATTAGATTAGATTTAGTATACTCTGTGGTAGGGAGTGAGTCTTTATGATTTGGGACTAAAGAAGAGACAGGATGATAGCATTTCTGGGAAAAATAATTTACAAAACCCTGTTTCAAGGCCACAGCGTCTCAATGATCAGACTGTTTAGTTTCCCTGATTCTCTTCAGAATGGTGCCGTTTCTTAGAACTTCAGTCTTTTTTTTTGGACTAGGTTTCACTGTGTTCCAAGCTGGCTTTGAATTTATTGTATAGCCCAGGTTGACCTCAAATTCACAATCCTCCTGCCTCGGGGCCGTAGAGATGGCTCTGTAGAATAAGTGCTTGCCTGGCAAGTGCAAGGGCCTGAGTTCAATCCCTGGTTCCACAATAAAACAAAAAATAACCAGTCCTCCTGTCTCAACCTACTGAGTGCTGGGATTACAGACATGCATCATTTTGTCTGACTTTCTAGTGTTATTTTAGTGAAGCATAATTTATATGCCAGTAAAATTTATCTTTTTTAGTATACAATGCTGTAAGTTTTGACAAACAGCAATATAACCACCACTATAGTCAAGATACACAACAATTAATCACCACCGCCCCTCTGAAAAAAAAGAAATTCTTCTGCCCCTTTATAATCTATCCCTATCTCAAATCCCAACCCTTGGCAACCACTGATCTCTATTACATCATTTAAGTGGAACTACACACTATAGACGAGTGATGATGAATCTTTTAGAGCTCACAGTGATAACAGACAGCCTGTTGTAGATTGTATACCGTATGTTCACCACCACTGGTATAGAGCCTTTTGAGGCTACCATTTTTCAGTTAGCATAATGCATTTGAGATTTTTTTGGTATTTTAGGGAAGGGTCTACAGGGTGTTCAGGATCTCACTACTAGATCAGACTCGTAGTGATCCCCCTGTTTACAGCCTCCCAAGAGCTGGGATTACAGGCATGCGCCACCATGCCCAGTCTCAATTGCATCTCAGCATGCCCCGGGGGCAGAGCCGGCACAGCAGGCCCCAGGGATTGAAACCCCCCTCCATCTGCTGAGCTGTTTGTCTGGCCCAAGATTCATATTGTTGTGTGCATCAGTAGTTTCTTTTTATTGCTGAATACTGTTTCAATGTATTGATATACATTACTACTATTTCTTTCTCCATTCTCGGATGAACAGTTGTGGTATTTACAAGATTTGATAGTAATGTACTAAAGTTAGAGGCCAGTCCAGAATACACAGGAAATTCAAGGTCAACCTGGAATACATAGTGAGACCCTGTTTCAAAGTGATGTCTGTAGTTCTTACAGCTTTATTCAAGTATAGACAAGAAACAGTGCATTCAAAGGGTTAATGAAAAGCTTTTTATGAAATTATTTATAATTCCTCAAGGTGTAAGTGAGCCCTACACAGGATGATAGAGCAGTTAGTAGTATTACCACCGCAGGCCTGGTAGAGGAACAGGCTACTATTTTGGGGGGATGTCTACTATTCTTTGAACCCAGCAAAAGCTATGGCCTGGGATAGGGGTCTCTTATACAAGCTGGGACCTTGGAAAACAACTCCTGCCAAAATCCCATTCTGGAAGGGAAAGAGGTTGGCGTATAACTATTTTGCCCTCTTCTTCCTACACTGTGATCTCTTCGTGGTACTTTCCATTGTCTGGACCTAAGTGGAAGTTAGAAGACCTCGATCCTTGGACATTGGCCACTCATTGCCTTTCTCCTTTTTTTTTTTTTTTTTTTTAGAAGACGGCATACGAGATGTTGCGGCGTGACTGGAGTTCAGACGTGTGCTCTTCCGATCTTTGAAATTCTTTTTTTTTTTTTTTTTTTTTTTTTTTTTTGTGGGGGAGGCAGTATTAGGGATTGAAATTGAGGGCCCTGTGCTACAGTGGCTCTCTACAACTGAGCTACATCCCTGGCCCCGCTTTTAATTTTTAATTTTAATTTTGTGTGTGTGTGTGTATGTATGTGTGTGTGTGTTTGGTACAGGGGTTTCACTATGCAGCTTGGACTCCTAGTGATCCTCCTGTCTCAGCCCCTCCAATGCTAGGATTACAGGTGTGTGCCACCATGTCAGGTCTCAGTGGCCAGCTCAGTGTGCCCGGGAGCAGGAACAGCATTATGCTGGAGATGAACTCAGGTCCCTGCACTTGCCTAAGCAGGCACTTAATCCACTGAACTATCTTGCCAACCCTAAATTTTAATTAGTTAATTATTTTGCCTTTTTGAGAGAGGGTTTCACTAGGCAGTTCAGACTGGCTTTGAACTCACTTTGTAGCCCAGGTGGGCCTCAGACTCAGCGATCCTCCTGCTTCCACCACCTTAGTTCTGGAATTACAGACATGTGCCACCATGCCTGGCCCCTTCTTTTAATATTAGGACTTCTAATATTGAGGCTTTGAACCTGAGACAAGTCATGACAGTCATGCTTTCTCAGTGTCTTTGAGTTGCTGGGGTTACAGGTGTGTGTCCCTATAGCTCCAAATTGGCCTTCTAACACATGAGAGACCACAGAATAGAAGATGAAAGGGGCAAGGGGACAGATCGAGTCCTGAACACAACTACCTTGTCAGAGTCCACATTCCTTAGATTCACATAGGTCTTTCTAACCTGTTGTCTTCAAGTTTAGGACCTTGCATCATTTTGTGTCCCATAGTACTCCATTACTGTCCTGAGAATGATGTGATTCATAAATAAATTAGTATTTTTTTTATGTGAGTTGTTTTTATTTACTTTTTGAGATAGGATCTCATTAGATAGTTCAGGCTGGCCCCAGACTCATTAATTAATTAAAATTAAAAGGGGAGCCGAGGATGTAACTCAGTTGTAGTGATAGCCATTGTAGCACATGGCCCTTGACCCAATCCCACAAAAGAAAGAGGAGGAGGAGGCAGTGAGTGGCCAATTTCCAGGGCTCTAGGTCTGCTAACTTCCACTTAGGTCCAGACAATGGAAAGTACCACGAAGAGATTTGAGAGAAGGAAGAAAAGAGCAAAATACTTATACTCTGCCTTCTTTCCCTTCCAGGATGTGATTTTGGCAGGAGTTGTTTTCCAAGGTCCCAGCTTGTATAAGAGACCCCTATCCCAGGCCATAGCTTTTGCTGGGTTCAAAGAATAGTAGCCCTTTCCTCTATGGTGCCTGGGGTGGTAATACCAGGCAATCCTCCTGCCTCAGCTTCCCAAATGCTGGGATTACAGGTGTGCAATACCACACCTGGCACCTATTAGTGTTGTTTTGAATGATCTGAAACATGTAGTTACCTGGCCAGAGAGCAAAAGGCACTTTCCTGACTTACAGTCATCATAAGGATCAAAGAGTTATTCTACACATGAACATGTTACAAAATGACGTTTATAGAGGTTAAGTAACCTGCTCAAAGTTTCACACTGGTTATAGCAGTTGCTCATAGCCAGTTATGAAAACCTGGAAAAGTTACCTAGCCTCTCTGAAGTTCTGTTTTCTTAACTACAAAAGAGGTTTGCATGGACTTAGAGACAGTCTACATGCTTCCTGACCTGTTGTACTCACTATATATTAGATCCAGATTTACCTCATATTTATGTATAGCTTTTTTCCTTTAAGGGATAATAGTATTTTAATCAATTTATTTTAAAAGAGAATAAAAAATAGTAAACCTATATGGCTTTTATAGAGAGACATCTGACTTAGTCATATGCGATAGATAGTAAGTTTTAAAACTTGACCTATGAGGGGCCAGGGAGATAACTCATTAGAATAAGCGCGCAAGGCCCTGAGTTCAATCCCCAGTTCCAGGAAAAAAAAAAAAAAACAAAAACGACAAACTTGGGGCTGGAGAGATGGCTCAGTGGTCTAAAGCACCTACTTGGAACAAGCTTGGCAAGGCATCAGGGACCGTGGTTCGATCCCCCAGCACCACATGCCAGCCAGC
>NW_004524587.1:14624630-14630241 GCF_000260255.1 Octodon degus
GCTCCAGGAAGATGGTGGAGTGTGAACAGCAGAGAAACAGCCTGAGATTTGGTGTCTCAACACTGGAATGTAGGAATATGAGGAAGAGAAGAAGGAGGCAGGTGGGTCCCCGGCAACCAGCAAGGGTTGGAAGTGAGAACTGAAACCTGCAGGGAGAGCAGAGACCTCAGTACACAAGAAGGAGGTAGCAAGCTGTACTTTCTCACTGTGTGTGGGGGGTATCTTGAACCTGCAGAAGTACAGTGACTACTGTGACCCCAGAGGCCTCTATGAAGGAATGCACCAATGGAACGGAGCAGTGGACACAGCAAACTGTGGTAGCTATTGAGATTTTTTTTATTCAGATGTCCCCCAGGAGAGGGTGACTGGCAGTAGCCATCTTGGAGAGGTGCTAACTGAGCTGGGAACCCAAAGTAGCTGTAGGCTGCCTCCATTGAGCACTTCTCAGTGTCATGATGGTATGGAACCAAATTCAAGCTGGCAGGAGGCACTAAGAGTGTTTTAGGCTGAACAAATCAGGTTACAGCTTCACAGCCAGAAACCACCCTAAACTTTAGTGGAACTAAAATTGCAGGTTTGCTGGGATTATCCATTACTGTGCTATAAAACTCTCTTCTTTATTGGTTTCCTAAAATTTGGGTAATCTTCCTTTTTCTCCATCTTTGATTCTAATCTCTTCCTCATCTTCCATTTCTCCATTACCACCCCCCACCAGCCCCTTTCAGATTTTCTCCCCTGAGGGTAAAATTGCCATATTGAGGGCATATTTATTGTATACAAATTTTGGGGGCTTTTTCGTTTATTTTTAACATTTTGCTATATAACCACAAATCTAGTTCATACAGTTAAAGGTGGAAAATTAAGTTACTACAATTTATTTCTAGGCTGTGTTTGATGGTATTGTTATTGTTGATTCTACTACTTTAGCCAAGGTAACATAATTGTTCTGATCAGTTCTTCATATTCCAAGACTGAGATTGCCCAAAGGTTATAAACAGTTCTACTATAGGCCAGTACCAAAGAACCAGGGGTTAGGCCAAATAGGCAATAACCTCTCATCCCCAATAAATAGAAGAGGTAGAATCTTTTTTTTTTTATTTTAATATTTATTTATTTACTTACTTACTTATTTATTTAGTGTGTGGCCAGCTCAGCCCACCAGGGGGCGGGTGGGCCAGCATGTGGTGCTGGGGGATTGAACCGAGGTCTCTGTGCTTTGCTTGAGCTTAGCTTGTTCTAAGTAGGTGCTTTAGACCACTGAGCCATCTCACCAGTCCCCAAGAGGTAGAATCTTGCAACAGACTCAAAACTCAAAATCCAGCTATGGCTGGAAGACATCTCTGAAAAGTAGTTTCTTAAGGGCTCTAAATACCAGAAACAAAACTACCTGCAATAAGCCATTTATAAGCATCAAACCAGGAATTAAACTTGAAGGAGGGCAGGAAGGAAGGGAGAGAGAGAAAAAAAAGAGAAAACAAAAAGACACTTAAGAAAGGTGCAACACTGAAATTACAGCTCACCAAAGGCAAACTGTATGAACAATAAAGTGAAACAATTCAAAAGCCACCTACCTGAGACTACAGGTGGTAACAGAGGAAACAACAAATCACGTGAATGAGGCTCTAGAAAAAGTCAAATCTTGGTGTGTGTGCCTATAATCCCAGCACTTGGGAGGCTGAAAACAAGAGGATCACTATGAGTCCGATTTGTGTAGTGGTTTTGCAGGCAGACAAGTTAGATAGAAATATTATAGGCAGTCAGATAGGGCCAGGCCTCCAGGAGACAAGATGGAAGACAAGGTGACCTTGCAACCTTGGAAGAGACAGACACTCCCATATGGGCCACATCTCAAGACCAAGACAAAAGAGGAGACACAGCTACATACTTCCCTAGGAATGAGCATCAGGAATTGATACTCTAATTAGGTATCGATAACCTTGAAAGAGCCCAAATGGGTCACTAGCCCAACCCCCAACAGGAAGAGACCCTGCCCCATATTCATGCCCCCTTGCTACCTGAGTCGCTTCCTCATTTGGTCCTGTATTTAATCAATTTTACCTGAGCAATGGTGCTTGTAATCTCATTGGTTGACCAAAGTTTTGTCCCACCTCCTGCCCAACTAAGCGAGTTCCCATTCTCACCACCCTAGACTCACCTCACCACATGGTTTTTGTCTTAGTTAATTTTTACTCCTTGCTGGGACAAATACCCGACACTCAAAATGAAGGAAGGAAAGGTTTATTTAGCTCACAGTTACTGGAGGGTTCAGTCCATATTCCGCTGGCTCCAAGATGAAAGACAGCAGTTCACGCGGCAGAAAACAATGAAGAGCAGAGGAGGAGCAGCAGCTGCGGCGGCGTCCATCAAGCCTCTCTCTTCCTTCTGTGCTCACTGCGAAGACCAGCACTCCACAGTGAAGATCGGAGCTCCTCCAAAGTGGCTTGACTGCCAAGATCAAGCTCCTCCAAGACTGGGACTTCTCCATGGAAGCAGGGCGGGGCAGCAGGAAACCAGGCAGGGCGGCTTCCTGCCTTTCTCAATTCCTGGGCCCTGCCCACCTGCAGGGCAAGGCCCCCACGCTGAGATCTGTGGGAGCTGATTTAGCCAAGTGGACACAATGTATCAACTAACACAGTTTTACTCTATGAAAGTCCCTGGAAAAGACAGCTTCCTGAGGAACTACCCGCTCGGGGACCCCCCCCCTCCTGTCCCTGTCTTGGACAGGAGCTTTTCTTTCCCTTAATAAATATATTCTGTTTATAACCTCCATTTGTTCCTAAAATTCATTCTTTGGTTTTAGAGAACAGGAACTCATCCAGGTCAGGCTGGGAGATCATTTTTCCGTATGTCATTTGGAGGTTCCCTATATCATTTGGAGGTCACCCACCCAAGACTAGTTTTTCTCCTTGTATCAGTGAGACCCTGTAGACCCTGTACTAAATACAAAAAAAAAGAAAAAAAATCAGAAATAATTTCTAGAACTGGGGAGATAGCTCAGTAGAATAAGTGCAGGGTCCTGAGTTCAATCCCCAGTACCACAAAAAAAAGAAAGAAAGAATTTCTATAACTACAGAGATGATGACTATAATGAAAGATATAGTTACTGGCTGGGTGTAGTGGTGCAGACCTGTAATCCCAGCACTCAGGAGGCTGGGACAGGTGGATTGTTGAGAGTTCAAGACCAGTTTGGAGTACAAAGTGACCTCAGGGCTAGCCTGAACTGCATAGCGAGATCCTGTCTCAAAAAGATGGAAGAAAGAAAGACAAGAGTTAGTGATTTCAGTGTGGCTTTAGTGTTAGTGTGAGGTGATACACAGATTTTTTTTTTTTTTTAATGGAGGGGCTTAGGAAAATGATGAAAACCATGAGCACACAACATAGGAAAAAAACAGAATCCATGAAATAGATTCAGAGAGATATCTAGGAGTTTTAAGAATTCTATTGATGCCATGCCGGCCCCACCCCTGGGCACATTGATAAGATGATTGAGACTGGGTGTGGTGGCATGCCCCTGTAGTTGCAGCACTTGGGAGGCTGTAAAGAGGAGGATCACTATGAGTCTGATCTATGCAGTGAGACCCAGTAGACCCTGTACTAAATACAAAAAATAAAAATTCCATTGAAAGTATATACAGCAGGGGCTGGCGAGATGGTTCAGTGGTCTAAAGCACCTACTTGGAACAAGCTTGGCAAAGCACAGGGACCATGGTTCAATCCCCAGCACCACATGCCAGCCAGCCCTGCCCCCTGGTGGGCTGAGCTGGCGCCACACACACACACACACACACACTAAATAAATAAATGTTTTAAAAAAAATTAAATAGTATTGAAAGTATATACAGCAGAATGAGCCAATGTGGGGACAGAGTATCAGATTTAAAAGACAAGATTGCAGTTAGCTATAATGAAAAAAAAAATTTCTTAAGAGTAGCACAGGTTCACATAAAATCCAGAGCTGCTAGCTGATGTGAAGAATAACAAGATTGATGAGAATGAATGAAAAAGCAGGAAATAGTACAAAAACATAAAAATCCTGTTTACAGAGTAGTGGCAGAAAACTTCCCAAACATAGAAAAAAGAATTTGACATACAGATAAGTAAGGCATATTGAACTTCAATTTGTCATGATAAAAAATTTAAATAATTTACACCAGGACATTTATGTATCAAGATTCCAGAAATTCAATGCAAGAATGCAAACCCTCAAGTCAAGGAGAACTTGAAATGCAGTATTTTAAGCCCTAAAAGAAAACAGCCTCCAACCCACATTCCTGTACCTTACAAAACTCTTTCAAAATCAGTGGAGAGGGCCAGGGAGATGGCTCAGTAGAATAAGTACTTGCCTGGCAAGCGCAAGGGCCTGAGTTCAATTCCAGATTCCGCCCAAAAAATAAATAAATAAATAATTCAAATTTCAAAATCAGTGGAGAAGTAAGATACTTCCATGGTAAGAAAAAAAACATCTGAAGAAATTCATGACCACCAAACCAGTACTCTAGAATATTCTGAAGGACATTCTAAAAAGAGAAAACAAAGGGTACAGCTCCATGAACCAGAAAAGAATGAATCTACCAGGCAGGGCAAGTTGTTAAACAGAGAGGGGAAAAAGAGAAGGAACAACTGAAAAATAACAAGACATGACATGGATAACCATCAATGTAAATGGCCTCAGCCAGTCAGAAGACATAGACTGGGGGGCCCGGCCCTACCTCAGTCCTTTAAGTGGCTGCTTCCACAAAGCTGTCAGCCTCAGGTTGCTGGAGTTCCAACCTCACAACTCTCCCGCTGGCCAAAAGTGCCCTGAAGGCATTCAAGGAACCAAAAAAAAAAAAAAAAAACCCTTATTCCATGGGGCTGGTGAGATGGCTCAGTGGTCTAAAGCACCTACTTAGAACAAGCTTAGCACAGCCCAGGGACCGCGATTCAATCCCCCAGCACCACATGCCAGCCAGCCCCGCCCCCTGGTGGGCTGAGCTGGCCACACACACACACACACAAATAAAATAAATAAAAAATTAAAAAAAAGAAGACATAGACTGCCAGAACAGATCAAGAAGCAAGGTCCAGCAATATGCTGCATGTAAGAAACACGTGTAATTAAAAAAAAGACATTCAGGAAAGTTGCCGCTAGAGGTAGCGTGGTGGTGGCTGGTGTTGTCTTTGTTGGGCTCCGCCATGGCGTACCAGGGTCAGGGCCAGAAAGTCCAGAAGGTGATGGTGCAGTCCATCAACCTCATCTTCAGATATTTTCAGAATAGATCCCAGATCCAGGTGTGGCTGTATGAGCAAGTGAACATGTGGATACAGGGCTGTATTATTGGTTTTGATGAGTACATGAACCTTATGTTAGATGATGTAGAAGAAATTCATTCTAAAACAAAGTCAAGAAAACAACTAGGTCAGATCATGCTGAAAGGAGTAAGGACACTCTGCTACAAAGTGTCTCCAACTAGAAATGATCAATGAATTCAAACTGGGAAGTGAGGCAATGGCAATTATGATGATATGTAAAAACACAGTTGTTTAAGTGGTTTGCCCTGGGAGTGTTTGTAAAACATTTGTTCATATTGTTTTGACTACCCTTATGTTTTTACTGAAGGCCAATAAATGT
>NW_004524587.1:14630471-14632533 GCF_000260255.1 Octodon degus
GAATAAGTGCTTCTCTGGCAAGCACAAGGGCCTGAGTTCAATCCCCAGTACCACAAAAAAAAAAAAAAAATCAAACAAGCCCTAACACAATTGTACTGGGAGACCTCAGTATCTCACTGTCACAAATAGATCAACTGGACAAAAAAATCATCAAAGAAACATCAGAACTAAACCAATCTTTTGAACAAATGGACTTAGTAGATCTCTGTAGTGTTTCACCCCAGAACATCAGAATACACATTCTTCTTAGCTACACATGGGACATTCTCCAAAATAGACTATGTTCTAGCTCATAGAATATGCTTAATTAAATGCAAAGGTATTAAAATTATTCCATCCATATTATCAGAACATAACGCAATGAAACTGGAAATTAGTGGCCAAAGAAACCACAAGAACTTCATAAACCTGTGGAAATTAACACCCTTCTGAACAACCAATGGGTCACAGTTCAAATGAAACCAGCTCGGGCTACAAAGGGAGCTTAAGGCCAGCCTAAACTGCATAACAAGACCCTGTAAAAAGACCAAAAAAACCCACAATGTGGTACTTTTTGAAAAAACAGACCCAATGATCAGTAGAACAGATTAGAAGATGCAGAAACAACTCCAGACATACTCAGCTGCCTTATCTTTGACAAAGAGGACAAACAGGTCCACTGTAAGATAGCATGTTTTACAAATGGTGATGGAAAAACTGGCTTTCCTCATGCCAAAGATTAAAACTAGGCTCATATTTTGTTTTACCAGGCACTAAAATAAAATCTAGGGCAGGCAAGATAGTTCAGTGGACTAAAGTGCCTCCTTAGGCAAGCTTAGGCAAGCACAGGAACTGTGGTTCAATCCCAGGCACCACATGCCTTGCCAGCCCCACCCCAGGGAGTCTAGGTGGGTGTAGTGGCACATGCCTATAATCTCAGTGTTAGGGAGGCTGAAAGCAGGAGGATCACCACTAGTCCAAGCTGCATAGTGAGACCCTGCAACAGCCAAATACATTAAAAATAAATAAAATAAAATTAAGTGGATCAGAGATCTAAATATTAAAAGAAACACCAAATCTTCTGTAAGATAGGTAGAACTCTGTTTTTGGTGTGGGGGGGAGGGTACCAGTGATCAAACTCAGAACCTTGCACTTGCTAGGCAAACATTTATTCCATTAAGCTATCTCCCCAGCCCAAGATAGGTAGAACTCTTAAAGACATAATGTAAACATAAGACTTTATGGGGAAAAAAAATTGCCCAGAGACTATCACAAAGCATCTATAACTGGGACTCCATCTTATTAAAAATCTGCACAAGAGAAACCAACAGAGTGAAGAGACAGCCCACAAAGTAGGAAATAATTTTTGCTATCTGTTCCTCAAAGGACTACTAGCTAGAATAAAGAAGTGGAGAAAATTAGACCCCCTAATCCCCTATTTATTTTTTTAATTATTATTATTATTATTATTATTATTATTTTATTTTATTTTTTTTTCAGAACCGGGGATTGAACTCAGACCCTTGCGCTTGCCAGGGAAGCACTTATTCCACTGAGCCATCTCCCCGGCCCCATCATCCCCCATTTAAAGACCCAACCCAAAAAAGAGCATCTCTGGACTGGTTAGATAGCTCAGCAGAGTAAGCACCTGCTTAGGCAAGCGCCAGGGACTGGGGTTTGATCCCCAGTACTACATGCCGCTCCAGCCCTGCCCCAGGGTGCACTGCATGGTGGCATATGCCTATAATCCCAGCACTGGGGAGGCTAAAAACAGGAGGATCACCACTAGTCCAAGCTGCATAGTGACAGAATACATAAATTTTTAAAAAATTGAATTAAAAACAAAAATGAGCATGTCAAATGAATAGATACTTCTCAGATAAAGTAGTAGAAATAGCAAATAAATATATGAGAAAGTGTTCAAATGCAGATTGGAGTGATGCTGAGGTTCCAGAAAGAGAAATCAGACAATAACAAATGCTGGGGGGCATGGCCCTAGCTCAGGCCTTTAAGTGGCTGCTTCCACAAAGCTCTCAGCCTCAGGTTGCTGGAGTTCGAACCTCACAACTCTCCCGCTGGCCAA
>NW_004524587.1:14633189-14638667 GCF_000260255.1 Octodon degus
ATATATATCCATGTTTATAGTGGCACAGTTTGTAATAGCTAAGTCTTAGAAGTAGCCCAAATGCCTGTTAACCAATGAATGGATACAGCACATGTTATTTTTAATATAGTGGAGTACTACTGTCCAGAAAGGGTAGTTTAGTTAAATGAATGCACCTTGAAACCATGCTTGTAAGTGAAATAAATCAGACACATATGTTTAAATACCACATTATTTCTCTGGTATGAGAAACCAAAAGTATAAATAAGGACCAAAATTTATAACAGATATTGGGAAATGGGAAGATAATGGTCAAATGAAAAGAGGAATGAGGGGAGTAGGAGGGGAAAAAGAAAGAAGGCACAGAAGAAAGAATACTAGGAAAAAATGAAAAAAAAAGTTTTTGTAAATAAGGGGAGATAAAGAGTTGAAGGGAAGACAGGGGAATAAGAAAACGACATTGTGTACAGGTATAAATTTACTATGGTGAATATTATTATGTATATCTAAAATGTACCAATAATTTATTTATTTTTTTATTTTAGAGAAGAGTCTACAGGGTGTTCAGGGTCTCACTACCAGATGAAACTCATAGTGATCCACCTCTTTACAGCCTCCCAAGAGCTGAGATTACAGACACACCACCACGCCCAGTCTCAATTGCCATCTGGGGAGGGGGGGCATGGCAGGCCCAGGGATCAAACCCCAGGACCCTCAGGTGCTTTAATCTGATGAGCTATTTGGCCAACCCTCAATAAAATTTTTTAATTGCAAAGAAAAAAAAAGCTGTCAGGATGGCACATGCCTGTAATTACAGAACTTGAGAGGTTGAGGCAGAAAAATCACCATGAGTTTAAGGTCAACCCAAAGTACAGAGTGAGATTAAAACTAGACCCATATTTTTCACCAGGCATTAAACTGAAATCTGAATTTTTTACCAGGCACTAAACCTTCTCCCAGAAAAACAAACAAGCAACCAAACTGTAGATAAATAAGTAAAAGTTAACCTGTAGATTGACTTTCTGTGGGATAGGCCCTATCATGAGTGCTTTTTAAAAAATAACATCTAATTTAATCCTTAAATCCATCTACAAGATAAGTACAGTTACCCTCATTTTACAATGAGGAAATAGATATAATTAGACTTAACTGAGGTTATCCAATTGGTAAGTAACAGAGTCAGGGCTTGAACCCAAGGCAACCCTTTTTTCCATGCCTCTGAACTCTGTGCTGTCTACACTGTAACCTGCATTTGGCCCCCTTCCTTCCTGACCAGCATGTGGTGATAGAGATGTTTGAAGCAGAAGGAAAGATGTGTTTAAAGTATGTTAGGGGCAAAGAGTAGGAAAATTTTAGGGGTGACAAAGAGTAACCACTGAAATAAACAAGGAAAACCAAAACCAGCTCTGCCTGCTTGAGCAGGAAATAGTGAGTCATTAGCTGTGGCACCTTGTGTCCTCAGAGCAAGCTAGATATTGCTTTATGGGTGTTGAAGCTGCTGCTTGAGTGAATGAAGGTAAAATGGAAGGTTTTTGTTTTTTGGTGTTTTTTTGTGTTTTTTTTTTTTTTTTAAATTCGAATCCATTCTCTTGTATACACAACCAGTGCTTACATATAGGTACACCCAGATGTAACTAGAGCTCAAAAGAATGTGGTGTGAGAGTGCAGGAAGTGTTCTTCAGCATGAGTTTAGGTAGGACACAGACATCCTTGCTGCTGGACATGGTGGTGCACGCCTGTAATCCCAGCATTCTAGGAGCCAAGGCAGGAGGATCACAAGTTTGAGCCCAGCTTGAGCAACTTAGCAATTTGCTGAAACTCAGTTTTAAAAATAAATAAATACCTGGCATGATGGCACATGCCTGGCATCCCAGCCTTTGGAAGACTGATGCAGGAGGACTGCCACAAGTTCAAGGTCAGCCTGAGCTACATAGTGAGTTCAGGAGTAGCCTGAACTATAAAAGTGAGAGTGTCTCAAAAAAACAACAAAAAAGAAAAAATAGATAAGAAGGGCTTGGAATGCAGTTCAGTGTAAATAAAGGCTTTAGGTTTAATCTCTAGTACCCAAAAAAGAAAGACAAAATTTTACTTATCTAGTACTATAAATTAAAATTCCCAGAGTAGCCATGACTCTTTGGTTAAAAAAAAAGAAAGAAAAAAAAAACATAAATTTAGAAAGTGACCAAAATAGCTGAAGAAATTTCAGGACATGAAAATTAACAGATCCTATGTGACTGACCTGTGTTCCAGACGGGAAGTCTGTAAAGGCAACAAAGAGAAGAGTAGAAAAGGCAAGAAAGGTGGGACCTCGTTCATTGTCAGAAAGAATGCAAATGGTTAAGAGAAGACTGAACGCCAGGGGTATAGTGCGGGGGGCCAGCCAGGCACCAAGCTACAGAGTGCCTTGAAAGGAAGGGTGTTGGCAGGGTCCGAGTCAGGAAGCCCAAGGCATGCTTAGTTCAGTGGTTCCTACAAGCACAGCTGTGTTTTGAGTTTTGTCAAACAATACACAAAAGTGCTGCCCCCAGGCTATACTAGCAAACTAACCTCTAGGTGGATGTGGAATTTGCATCAAAGGTGGATGCAAATGAGCTGCTGTAGGCTGGGATGTGGGTCAGAGGTGGAGCACTTGTATTATAAGGTCCTCACTTCAATCTCTAGCACCAGAAAAAAAAAAATTATGTTTATCTTTTTTGAGTTTTTGGAACTGAGAATCAAACTGAAGACCTTGGGCTTGCTAGGCAGGCACTGTGCCACTGAGCTGTATTCCTAGCTCTTAAATTTGTTTACACTATTTTTTTGGTTTTAGGTACCAGGAATCAGACTCAGGACCTTGTACTTGCCAGGCAGACACTTGTGCCCTTGTGCCACTGAGCTATACCCCCAGCCCTCTGGCCCTTATATTCATCTTAAGAAACAATGATATTAGGATTGGGGTTTTTTTGTTTTGTTTTTGGTTTTTTTGACATTAGGATTTGAGATACTATTGTTGCCTTCACTATATCATTTGTGCTTACCACTTCACTTTTCCTTTTCTTTTTCTTTTTTTTATGATGGTACTGGGGGTTGAACCCAGTACCATTCACACGGAGCTACATCTTTAGCCCTTTTTTTTTAAACGTACATGGTACAGGGTCTCATTACACAGCTCATACTCATAGTGATCCTTCTGTTTTCAGCCTCCCTGGCACTGGGATTGCAGGAGTGTACCACCACACCCAGACTTGGTGGCTGGCTCAACACACCTGGGGGCAGGGCCAGCATGGCATGTGGTGTGAGGCATCGATCCCTGGTCCCTGCACATGCCTAAGCAGGTGCTTAGTCTGCTGAGTTATCTCACTGCCCGCCCCCACTTTTTTTAAATATATTTTTTTATCGTGTGTGTGTGTGTGTGTGTGTGTGGCCAGCTCAGCCCACCAGGAGGCGGGGCTGTGGTGCTGGGGGATTGAACCGCGGTCCCTGTGCTTTGCTAAGTTTGTTCTAAGTAGGTGCTTTAAGACCACTGAGCCATCTCACCAGCCCGCCCCCCTTTTTTGAAACAGGGTCAAGAGTTGGGGATACAACTCAGTGGCACAGCATCTGCCTGAGTTCCATTCCTGGTACCTCCCAAAAAAATTGTGAAAGAGACAGGACTCTCACTCTGTAGCTGAGGCTGTCTTTGGACTCAACATGTGTCCCAGGCTGGCCTCAAACACAAAGTGATCCTCCTGCTTTAGTCTCTTGAGTGCTGGGATAATAGATGAGTGCCACCATGCCCAGCTTGTGTTTTTATTTTGACACAGGGTCTTACTGGGTTTGAATTTGCAGTTCTTCTGCCTTGGCCTACCAGAGTGCTGGAATTATGGGTGTGCACCATCATGCCTAGCTCTTACTTCCTGTGTTAAGATTTGGTTGTGAACAATAGAGATGTTCAAGAGCAAGACACATGGTTGTGAAGCTCTTGGCAGGAAAGCTGGGCTTTTGCAGTAGGCCTGGAAGTTACTGCCATACAGATTTATTTTTGAGCTATCTGGTGGTATTCCTCAAATTAAAACCGGAATTACACTGTGTGTGTGTGTGTGTGTGTGTGTGTGTGTGTGTGTGTGTGTGTGTGATTACATATATGATTCAGCAATTCCACTTCTGGGAATATGTCCATAAACACTTGAAAGCAGGGTCTCAAATGTATGTTAAAAAATGTACGTTGAAAAAAAGAATAACTGTATCTGCCCATGTTCATGGCAGGATTACTCAAAATGTAGCAGCAACCCCACTGTTCATTGACAAAAGACTGGACAAGCTAATTACTGGGCATACATACAATAGAATAGTCTTCATTCTTTCAGTGGAACAAAATGTGACATATGCCACATGTTCATATAAGTGAACCTTAAGGGCATTGTGCTAATGAAAGAAGTGAGGCACAGAAGAACAAATACTGTGTGATTTCACTTAGATTAGGTAGCTAATCAGGCTAATAGATGAAGGTAGTTTGATTGTTTCTGGGGATCGGGTGGAGTGACATGAACTCATTATTTAATGAGTGTAAAGTTTGAGTTTTATAGAGTAAAGAGCTCTCTGCAGATGAGTGGTGGTGATGGTTGCACTATAGTATGAATGTATTAACTACCACTGAAGCACACACTTAAACCGGTTAAGATGGTAAGTTTTAGGTGTGGTGGTACATGTAATCCTAGCCTGGCAACTTCATGAGACCATCTCAGGATTTTTTAAAAATTTGTATTAAATGTATCAAGATATAGTTTGGTGCAAAGACACTGGTTCAGTCTCCAGTACTACAAAAAAGGAAGGGAGAGAGCAAGAGAAGGGGAAAGAGGAGGAGAGAGAGGGAAGTTAGTAATTCATGGCAAATCTAGAGTCACTAGTGAGCCTGATACTCAGAATGGAGACTGATGCTTTAGCTAGGGGACAAGCACAAGGTTGTGAGTTTGATTCCTGGTACCAAAAAAAAGCATAAAAGATAATTAAAATCATCATCTGAGGGCCGGCCAAATAGCTCAGCAGATTAAAGTGCCAGCTAGGAGTTCCCAAGCTTGCCGTGCCAGCCCCACCCCCCAGGCACTGAGATGGCAATTGAGACTGGGCGTGATGGTACGCACCTGTAATCCCAGCTCTTGGGAAGCTGTAAACAGGCAGATCACTATGAGTCTGATCTCAGATCTCATAGTGAGACCCTGAACACCCTGTAGACCCTTCCCTAATATACAAAAACAAAACACAAAACATATCATCACCTGAGTAGTTTTTAAGTTCAGGTGTATTCTGGTCCTTTTACCATGGTGTGGCAATATGTTTATGTATATAGAGAGATCCTTGTACACTTTAACACATGTATATATCTTTTGTACTCCCTTCCACAAGTGTACATACTTCAGATAATGTTTATTTTCCTATTTCCAGTGAGTATATGGTGAATGTCTTTCAGGTCATTAAGGGTCTTCTGCCTCATGATTTTTAGTGCCGTTGTAGCCTTACTTATCAAACCCATTACTTTTTTTT
>NW_004524587.1:14639270-14644598 GCF_000260255.1 Octodon degus
TTTTTGTATTTTAGGGGAGGGTCTACAGGGTATTCAGGGTTTCACTACTAGATCAGACTCATAGTGACCTGTCTGTTTACAGCCTCCCAAGAGCTGGGATTACAGGCGTGGGCCACTACGCCCAGTCTCAATTGCTACCTCAGCGCATTCCGGGGTTGGGGCCAGCATGGCAGGCCTGGGGATTGAACCTCTGACCCTTTCACTTTGCTTACAGGTGCTTTAATCCATTGAGCTATTTGGCTGGCCCTTCCAAGTGATAGTGGCACAAACTTCTCTTTTCAGTGAATCGAGGAAAACTAATAGTATAACTGCCTTGTTTTTATTTTTCCTTTTTCCTTTGTTTCCCACATCCCAGTTCCTTTTTTCCTGTTTGTTTTTGTGAGTACCAGGAATCAAACTCAGGATCTTGCGCTTGCTGGGCAGGCGCTGTGCCACCTGGCTATATCCCAGGCACCCTTTTTTCCTTTTGAACAATTTTCTCACAATATCTCTTAGTTTCTTTATTGTTGTTGTTATTGTTGATGATGCAGGCTCTCACTACATACTTGTGTCTCATAGTGATCCTCCTGTCTCAGCCTCCCTAATGCTGGGATCACAGGCGTGCACCACCATGCCCAGTTTCAGAGCTGGCACAACATGTGGAGCCCGGGATTGAACTCAGGACCAACTCGCAATGATCCTCCTGCCTCAGCGTTCCAAGTGCTGGGATTATAGGCATGCATCATCGCGCCTGATTCTATTTTATATTTTGAACCTTGTTTACTCTTTCAGTTTCTCACACAAGGGAGACAGTATAGTGGTTACACATATGAGTTTGATTTATTTCACATGAGTATAGTCTCAAGTTGTATCCATTTACCTATAAAAGTCTCTAGTTTATCGTCCTTTATGGCTGAGTAGTATTCCATGATATGAAAAGACCACATCTTTTTTTATCCATTCCTCAGTTGATGGGCATTGGAGTTGTTTTAGCTGTTACAGATTGTGATATTATAAACATGGGTGCCCATATATCACTGTGGTATGACGTCAGTGTTAAAAGTAAGTATGTTGACCAGGTGTGTTGGCGCATGCCTGTAATCTCAGCAGTTGGGAGGCCTGAGGCAAGAGGATCATTGCTAGTTTAAGACCAGCCTGGGCCACAAAGTGAGCTTAAGGCCAGCCTGAACTGCACAGCAAGACCTTATCTCAAAAAAAAAAAAAAAAAACAGTAAGTATTTTCCATTTGATGTAGTGGCACACACCTATAATCCCAGCTCTGAAAAAACTGAGACAAGATCTCTGCGAATTCAGTGCCAGCCTGGGGTACATAGTTTGTTGTTGTTGTTGCTGTTGTTTGGGGGTTTTTTGGGTTGTTTTTTTTTTGCGGGGGGTGTTTAGGGGCAGCTACGTAGTTTAAGAACAGCCTTAACTGTATAGCAAGGCCCTGTCTCCAAAAAGCAATGCAAAAAAAGAGGAAGACTCTTTTTAGTCTGAGTTCTTTCTGTTTCTTCTTATAATTTGTTTTATTTTGCTTTTTGAGACATGTTCTCACTATGTAGTTTAGGCTGGCCTAGAACTTACAGCAGTACTCCTGCTTCAGCCTCCTGAATGCTGGGATTACTTTACTTTATTTTCCCTCTTGTACTCTTTTTATTTTCCAGTTTTTCTCTGTTCCATAATATTACAAAATTATGAAGTTTTATGTATGAAAGAGAGTTTATTTTGTTTTGTTTTCAATACAGGGTTACATCTTATACCTCAAGCTGGTCTTGAACAATAGCCAGGCTAGCCTCTAACTCTCAGTGATCTTTGTGCCTCAGTCAGGGGCACAAGGAAAGAATGTAGCAGAATTTTAACCCTACTTTACCTATTTTTTTTTTTTAAAGACAGGTTATGCTGTGTAGTCCAGGCTGGTCTTTAGTTCACTGCATACCTCAGTGTGGCTTCAACTTTACTATGCTCCTTCTACATCAGCCTCCCAACTGCTAGGATTGCAGGTGTACAGCACCACATCAGGTGCCTTTACTTTTCATTTCCTGCTTTCTCTGATTTACAGGAGATGGCTATTACTGTTATCCTTTGGTTTCTATGGAGAAGATTTAGTAGTTTTTCATTGGAAGCAGTACAGTGAGTGATTCCTTGGTTTGTGTACTGAAGTTGTTCTGCAGTTTTGAAAAAGAGTCATGTTTGTGCTTGTGTGGGGAAGATGGCTGCAACTGTTTGCCATCCAGTTTGCAAACAAAATCAGAATTTTTGCCAACTACTTCTGTTTGTAAACCAAATTGTTTATAAATAAAAGCATTCATGAACCAAGGCACCACTATATTCATTTTTGGGGCAGAGGACTTGTCTCCAAATACAAGCTAATAAAGTGGCCTTACCTGAGTGTGCCCTTCCCTACTAACTGTGGTGTGTTGCTTGCTGTTCTAGGAGCCATGCTTGACCAGGATGGTGGGTAGATCAGCTCCATGCTAGAGGCCCTTGTGAGGAGATGAGGCAGTGAGCAGAGGCTGGGATGAAGATGCTGCCGGGAGTGGGCGTGTTTGGGACTGGCAGCTCAGCCCGGGTCTTGGTCCCACTGCTAAGAGCAGAAGGGTTCACCGTGGAGGCCCTGTGGGGGAAGACAGAGGAGGAGGCAAAGCAGCTTGCCGAGGAGATGGACATCACCTTCTACACCAGCCGCACTGATGATGTCTTGCTGCACCAGGATGTGGACCTGGTGTGCATCAACATCCCCCCTCCACTCACCCGGCAGATATCTGTGAAAGCTCTAGGTATGCACTTCCTGGCAAACCTCCAGGGCTCACCCCTTTCCTGGGTCTGAGGGTTCCTCATGACGCCTACATCTCTGGGTGTTGATACTCTGTCTGTGACATCCCTTGTCCCTGGAGCAGAGCTGGAAGGGCATGTCTGTTGGAGGGTCCCTGTTTTGGAGGGGAGGGTGGGATTTATTTTTGTCACAGGGTCTCACTGTGTAGTTCAGTTCTCACTATGCAGTTCAGGCTGGCCTTGAAACTTACTATGTAGTAGATGGTGCACCACCACACACCAGCAATGTTGGAGGGAGGGTCTTACAGCCATAAGAGCAAAGGACTCAACCTTCTCTGCCTCCCATTAGTAAATAACTGAGAAAAAACTAAGAAATTTCTCAAAAAGATGGTCTATCAAGAGGCTGAAGAGTATTACATTTCAACCAGTATAAAGTCTGCCTCTGAGAAGTGAATAGTTCCTGAGCACTGAGAAATTGGTTGTGATTGGTGTGTTTAATCTTCCACACCATGACAATTGCAGGTAACATCACAGAAAGAAGAGGCAGTCATCTAACAAGGTGACAGTTTCCATGTTTTGTCAGCCCTTGACTGTAGAGAGCACACACCCTTCCTCTCAAACTGCAATCTTGTATTGCCAGACAGCAGGAAGGTTGAGATACCACCGGTTTCCTGACAGGATCTGTGGGACAGCCTGCTTACATCTCTGCTCCTGTAGGAAGTTCCAAATTTGTTAATCCTCTGAACCTAGCTGGACATGGCCTGCTGCACTGTTTTTCTGTAGTTTCTATTAGACTTCTCTTTCTCTCAACTCTAGATCCAATTTATTATGAAAATGAGCCAGTGAATGTTCACACAGCAATTATGTTTTAATACCTTTTATGTGCTAGGCACAGGTCCTGCTGTCATTTTGGGTACTCAGATGAGATCAGATGCCTTCAGGGTGGTATGGCCATAGACATTTTGGGTGCTCAAAGTTGGGTTAGATCAGAGCCCTCTCTGCCCTCAGATTTTGCAATCTAATTGAGGATACTAGAAATAATACATTATAAAGTAAATGGCAGGGGGCTGGTGAGATGGCTCAGTGGTCTAAAGCACCTACTTAGACCAAGCTTTAGCGAAAGCACAGGGACCGCGCTTCGATCCCCCAGCACTACATGCCAGCCAACCCCGCCCCCTGGTGGGCTGAGCTGGCCACACACACACACACACACACACACATAAATAAATAAAATTTAAAAAAAAAAAAAATAAAATAAAGTAAATGACAGAAAGCTGAAGTAACAATTCAAATAGTACATAGTTGACAAAATAATTGCTTTATGTAGGTAGTAGGTGCCATAGTATCTAAATATAGTCAGAGATGCCTGGATCAAGGAGCTGTGTGTTAAGATTGGCTACCACTCTTCCAGGCCACTCCCATGGCAGAGCACCTAGGCTCCATTACTCACATCTTTCTTGTTCTGAAGAACAGAATAAGAGAGGTCTGTCACCACCCTCTTTCTGGCTTTGGGTTAGGAAGGATAAATGTTCATTGAAGTAAGAACTTTACTCAATCTGCTTGTCAGTTTGGAACATGTAAGTTTTAGTCAAAAATTAGAGAAGGCTTATATTTTCCAGAGAGCTCTCTTTAAAAATATGTGACACTGGGGCTATTTACTGGTCATCAGAACCATGGGAAGACAAATTGTGGCTCTCAGATGGAACTTAGAAGGTAGACCTAAACCCATGCTTTAGCAAACACTGATTCAAGAGAAATTAGCTAGAATCACTTGACATGTACATCTCTGTGGCATGAATCAGTCTGATTGGAGAGCTCTGTTCAAACATAGTTCTGAAGGCTGTCAGTCATGTGACTGAGTTTTAGGGTCTCCACTGAGGCCTTTTCCCTGGGGTTCTTTGGCAAAAAGCTCGCTATTTTCTGGTTCCTGGTATAGGAAAATGGTAGACTTTGAACCACTTACTATAAAGAGGAAGGACTAGAGATGACAAGAAGCTTCTTGGATCATGTGTCCCAGCCCTTGGTGAAGCAGGGCTGTCTTCTTTCCACATGTCTGCTGTAAGGTGGAGGAGAGGATACGTGAGAGTCCTTGAACCATTTTTGCAAGTACATGATTGCAGGGCTAACTCTATAGGCCCAGGAGGGCCTGTTTCAGCTGGACCCGGTTCAGGTGCTGCCTACTCCAGCTCCAAAGAAGTTGGTAGGGCTTATGATGAGATGACCATGAGATTCACTACTGTGTATTTTTATTTTTTAGTGAGGATTCTGGTTTGATTTCAGCCCTAGGGATACTGCCTAGGCCCTGTGTGTGGGTGAAGAACTGTTATGGACAGATCATCAAGACTGACCTTGAAGACAGGCATGGTGGTGCACACCTCTAACCCCAGCACCCAGGAGGCTGAGGCAGCAGGATTGCTATTGAGTTCAAGGCCAGCTTGGGCTACAAAGTGAGTTTAAGGCCAGCCTGAACTGTATAGGGAAACTGTCTCATAAAAGATAAAAAAGGGGCCGGGGAGATGGCTCAGTAGAATAAGCGCTTCCCTGGCAAGCTCAAGGACCTGAGTTCAATCCCCGGTT
>NW_004524587.1:14644698-14696328 GCF_000260255.1 Octodon degus
GCTGAGGATACAGCTTAGGATGCCTGGTACCACAAAAAAAAAAAAAAAAAAAGATTAAAAAAAAAAAAAAAAGACTGATCTTGATATAAGGTCCTACCTGTGGTCCCTTTCAGGCCCTCTCAGCATCTGTGGGTCCCCATGAAAGGGGGCTGTTAATTCCTGCCCAGCACATCGCTTCCAGGATGGTATACAGCTGCCCTCTAAATGCTGTATAGGAATGTTGCTATGTCCCCATTGCAAGGGAGGGCTTGGCTTTCCTGTTGTCGCAAGTGGGAGAGTGGATGTGACCAAGTTTATTTTTAAAACAAAACAGAGCAGGATTCTCCTCTAGATTTTCATTAGGTGAATGTTCACCAAGTTTAATGTACCCTAGAAGTACAACTAAGCATTTCAAGTTATCTCAGATGTGAAGTGCTTTCCTGTGGGTTGTCAGATATAATGTCTTAAAAATAAAACCTGTCCTCTCTATCTAGAAAGCTCTGAAAGTGTCTAGTTGTTATTCTTCAGATGCACAACAGGGCAGACATAATTGTATTGACAGGTGTAAAAATACAATGTGTTTAAAAGACCCTCAGTAGCACTTCATCTAGCTGCATAGTCTCAGGTTCCCATGTATGAATCTCTATATATGGGAGACAATATGTTTTGCATTCTCCCATAGGAGTCTTTGTTTCATTCCTGTTACTAGGGCTGTGTCTCTTCCTGTCTTTTTATTTGTGTTACTTTTGTTTTAATTAAGGACATTCGCTTTAGATCTGTAGTCTTTTTAGAGTGGGGTGGGGGAGACATAATTACTTAGCTCTGTAGTTATTAAAGTATTCTAATTTTAGGTCAGCTCTTCCAGACCTGTGAGAAGTATATCACAGTTACCTAAAGTGCCCATTTAATTCAGCATCCTTTTGACATTGTTCTGTGCTAGTCTAAGTATTATAAAATACTGCAGTGTCAAGCATGGTGACACATGCCTGTAATCTCAGTGGGAGACTAAGGCATAAGGCAAGTGGATTGCCATGAGTTCAAGGCCACTTTGAATTGCTTGGTGAGACCCTGCCCTAAAACAAAACAATCAAACCTACTTTCCTACTAGCAAAGCCTTCTTCCTTTAAAAAAAAAAAAAAGGTAGAAGAGTTGTTACCTGGGTTTTGTCATACATAAAAGTACTGTTTTTCTTGGGCTTTTTCACCTTGCCACCATTGTGAAATGATCTAGTAGGCCTCTCTGTAGACAAATGAGGGTGTTCTGGATGCAGTCTATGAAACCTGCCCCCGTGGTATGTTCTTAGGAACAAAGAAGTGCTCTATGTAGCCCCCAGGCTGCTCTTCTGGGCCAAGTTCAAGACAGCTTGAACTAGAGGAAGGTTTGCAGCTTGAACCCTCATCCTCCAGAAAACCTGAACTTAAAAAACACTCGGGTTTGGGGGTGTAGGTCGTGTGCTTAGCATACTGGAAGCCCGAGGTTCCATCTCCAGCACTGAAGAAAAAGCATTCAGTATCATGTTTCCCATTCCTGGGAGGCAAAAAACAGTTTCAGCATCGCTAATCTCTGACTACCTGGCAGGAGAGCTAGATAAACTTATAAACATGTATTTCAGGTCTTCCTAAAGGTAAAGCCTGTGCAGCTGTCCACAGGAGGTGGTTTACCTCTTTGTGCCTTTGATTCCCACGCTGATAAGGCAATAAGGATCTTGTATTCAAAAGCTCAAGGAAGGGGCCAGGGAGACGGCTCAGTGGAATAAGCGCTTCCCTGGCAAGCACAAGGGCTTGAGTTCAATCCCTAGTTCCACCAAAAAAAAAAAAAAAAAAAAGCTCAAGAACTTCTCCCCTTTCCTTCTCAATCCTTTTTGTGGCGTGAAACAGAGATTCCTTGTCCTGATATAACCACCACCAAACTCCTAGCTGTCATTAAAAATCTCTTTCCTCACAACTTGCCTCTGCATTATACTCCAGTGTTCTCACCAGCCCCAGCAGTGACTTGTTACAGTAGGAAGCTTCTGATCATCCAGAGCTGCAGTCCTCCAATGGGGATTTGTGTCTAAGAACCTAATTTGCTTGTTACCTCTCTGATCAACCACATATGTTAAACAGCCAAATGGCTGAGTTCTCCCCCAGCATGGCGCTTCTCCTGTCCCTAATCTAGAAATCTTATAAGTATGGAGGAATGTTGCAGGTGCATTAGTAATAGCAGTCAGGCTCTTCACCTTCCTGCCCTGAGTGGGTGACACCAGGCTGGGCATATCCCAGTTGTTTTCTCAACATCCTTTGTAAAGTTTCTGTTGTTGTTTGTTTTGGGTCTTGTGAGACAATATCTTGCTAGTAGTTCAGGCTAGCCTTGAACTCACTATGTAGCAGCTGCAGCAGTCCTCTGGCTTCATCCTCCTAAGTGCTGAGATTACAGGTTTGCATCACTGCACTTGGCAGTTTCTGTTATTTAGGGGAAAGCAGGAGATTTGGGGGTGCATTGACAACAGGCTGCTGATCCACAGGCACTCCTCCTTCCTGTAGTTCATTATTCTGGGAGTTCAGGCCAGACTCCTATGTGTGACAGTGGTAAGTATTCTGTGGGCTTCTTGAGGGTCAGGGTAGTAGGGATGGTAGGAACTGAGGAGAGCAAGGAAGATTTCCAAAGGCACCAAACCATTTCCTGTGTACTTTGCAGAGTATAAGTTTTCAAAGGGTTAGGCTGGGCTTACCTCTATATAAGAGGGTCAGTGAATAGCACATATAATAAAAACACCCTTTTCATGCTGAGTTTTAAACATCTTTTTCGAAACTTAAATTTTTCAAAGTACTGAACACAGAAAATACTTGAAGAATGTAGGTTCTCTATGAGTCTTAAAATCTGAATCACACGGGGCCGGGGAGATGGCTCAGTGGAACAAGCGCTTCCCTGGCAAGCGTAAGGGCCTGAGTTCAATGTTCAATCCCCTGTTCCGCAAAACAAACAAACAAACAAAAAAACAAAATAAATCACAGTGCTTCTCTTTGCTCTTTGCTTATGTTGTCTGCTCAGCCTCCCCTGTGGTGATGGTAATAAACACACTCTTGGCAGAGCTGTGCTAGGCCAGGCACTCTACACTGCCTCTGTTGACTCAGTCTTTTTTCCCTGAAAAGTAGATAGAATTCATTTTACAGTAGTAAACCAAAGCCAAAAGAGGTTCATAATTTTTAAAATTTTTGTTTTTGTTTTGATACTGATGATTGAACCCAGGGTATTTGCACTAAGCAATGTCCCCAGCCCTCATTTTATTTTTTATTAGTGCCTATTTATTTTACAATTGAATTTCAGTGTGGTATTTTCACATATGTATATAATTTTTGATTAGTCAAGTGTGGGGCCACTCTCCTGTAATTCTAGCACTCAGGGGAGGGTAAGGCAAGAATATTGCAAGTTTGAGCTCAACCTGAGCCAAAAATTAGGCTAGATGCAATGGAACACACCTGTAATCCCAGCATTCTAGACAGCTGAGGCAGGAAGATCACAAGTCTAAGCCTAACCTTGACAATTTAGCAAGACCCTGCCCCTGCCTCAAAATAAAAAGTGAAACAAAAGGCTGGAAATGTAGCTTAGTGTGAAGGTCCCACAAAAAAAGAAAATACTTAATTTGCATTTCCAGAAAGAAATTTTGACCACAGAAAATTTGGCTTCAACATTTAAGTTCATGGGCTGGAGAGATGGCTCAGTGGTCTAAAGCACCTACTTGGAACAAGCTTGGCAAAGCACAGGGACCGCGGTTCAATCCCCCAGCACCACATGCCAGCCAGCCCCGCCCCCTGGTGGGCTGAGCTGGCCACACACACACACACACACACACACACTAAATAAAGGTTAAAAAAAATTAAAAAAAAAAAACATTTAAGTTCAGGAGCCGGGGAGATGGCTCAGTAGAATAAGCACTTCCCTGGCAAGTGCGAGGGTCTGAGTTCAATCCCCAGTTCCACCAAAATAAGTAAATATTAAAAAAAAAAAAATTAAGTTCAGCACTAATGATTGGTAGGTGGTCACCTGTGCTGGACCTCCCCATCATGTAAGGCATCAATTTTATAGTTTCTTCTGTTTGATAGCAAGATTTATAGTCCTTGGTAACCATTATTTCTGCTGCAAGATGGTCAGATGAGTTCCCTTGCTGTGCCTGTGAGAACAGAATCCATCTGAGTCCATCTGTACAAGATGCACCTGCAGCAAGTCACCCAAAATAATCTCTGTTCCAGCCACTGCTCTTGTCTGCAGAGGTTATTAGCTCTGCACAGCTAGAGAAGGTGCTGTCTGGACTCAGCAGCCCTGGGCCTGGGGCACCCAGCCTTTGAACTGCTCCCTAACCAGAAATTGCATATAGAATGCAGAGAGCCTAGATGGCAGAGGTGAGGAGTTGGTACACACACTGTTGGTCTTCAACCAGAACAGTGAGCAGAAGTTGGTCCAGAGCAGACCTGCACTGTCCCCATGAACCCCAGTCCTGTCTGTCCATCCTCCAGTGTCAGGATCACTGCCTCTCCCCAGCCAGAAGGACCTGCACAGGAGCCCCGTCCACTTCAGTGCCTAGGCTACAAAGAGCAGGTGAGGGGCCGTGGTAAACCAAAGATAGCAAAAAGAAAATTTTAGAAGAGTCCCAAATAATAGATAAAGGTCTTAGAAGTAGGCTACTGTTAAGATTTGGGCTTTTATTCTAAATAAGTCATTGGGAGGTTTTTTGTAAAGGAAGATTTGTATGAGTGATCTGAGCCAGCTTAGGTGTTGTATTAAGTTTTCCATTGTTACCACAAAATATCTAAGTTAAACAACTTAAAAGGAGCAAAAGTTTGCTTTGACTGAGGCACCAAAAGCACAACATCCAGGTGGGGAGCACATGGAAGAAAAGAACTGCTTGCCCATGGCAACCAGAAAGCAGAGAGGTGAGGCCAAGATCCCAATAACTTGCTCAGAGGCCACCCCCAGCTCCACTAGACCCGAGCTCCAAAAGGCCTGCCCCTTCTCACTTTCACCAAGGGCTGGGTTCCTAGAAGGCAGAACAGGCCTTTGGAGGACTTTCATGTTTTAAGTTAAAAGTGGGGGGGGGGGGCTGGTGAGATGGCTCAGTGGTCTAAAGCACCTACTTAGAACAAGCTAAGCTAAGCAAAGCACAGGGACAGCGGTTCAATCCCCCAGCACCACATACCAGCCAGCCCCACCCCCTGATGGGCTGAGCTGGCCACACACACACAAATAAACAAACAAATAAATAAATAATTAAAAAAAAGTTAGGGGGGCCGGGAAGATGGCTCAGTAGAATAAGCTCTTCCCTGGCAAGCACAAGGGACTGAGTTCAATCCCTGGTTCGGGGGGGGGGGGAGGCTTTAACAGAACCACGCTTGTGCCGGCAAGATAGCTCAGTGGACTGAGCACCTGCTTAGACAAGTGCAAGAGTTCGATCCCTGGCACCGCATGCTGCACTGACCCAGCCCTGGGGTGCACAGAGCTGGGCACTGAGAATGGGCCTGGTGACGCATGCCTGTAAGTAATCCCAGCGCTGGGGAGACTGAAAATAGGATCAGTGCAAGTCCAGGCTGCATAGTGAGACCCTGTACCAAATACATTAAAAACAAACAAACAAACAAAAAAAAAAAAAACAAAAAAAAAACAGAGCCAATACTTACCTGGCAGGGGAGATATCATGATCACGAAGAACAGAGCAACCCTAACTGCTGTGAGGAGACTGAGGCAGGCTGAGCTGGGGACCCAATTAAATGACCATTGCATAATCCAGCAAAAAACGGTGGTGACTTGGACAAGGAAGGTGGTACTGCAAATTAATATAGTTGGAAGGCTAAACCAACAAGATTTATTGAAAACTGGGCATGGTGGTGCATACCTATAACCCCAGCACTCAGGAGGCTCAGGCAGGAGGATCACCATGAATTTGAAGCCCGCCTAGGCTACATAGTGAATTTAAGGCCAGCTTGAACTGTGTAGTGATACCCGTGTCTCAAATAACAACAAAAAGTAGGATGTGAGTGATTTTGGCTGGAGAAATAAATGAGGATGCCCTAAGGAAACAGGGAGCATCAAGAGCCCTACATCACATCCTCTGCCATGAGTGACTTTGGAAGTGACACTCCTGATCACTTATCCAAATTCTCACATTGGTTATAGCTCTTTGTAATCCCAC
This sequence comes from Octodon degus, assembly GCF_000260255.1. Classification (NCBI taxonomy): domain Eukaryota; kingdom Metazoa; phylum Chordata; class Mammalia; order Rodentia; family Octodontidae; genus Octodon; species Octodon degus. Next base: position 14,650,841 of record NW_004524587.1, read on the forward strand.
TTCTCGTGTTATCTGGTATCTGCCCAGGAACTTGGAACTCTTAACTCTTGGCTTTCTCTTGCCTCTGTGACTTTGTCCTCTCTGGATGCTCTTTGCTCCTTCTGCTCCTTTAGATGACCCCAGTGTCATCCCTTGTGATGCCTCCCTGGATCCTTCATCTGCGTCTAACCTTTATTTATTTATTTTTTTTTGGGGGGGTGGAACTGGGAATTGAACTCAGTCCCTTGCGCTTGCCAGGGAAGTGCTTATTCCACTGAGCCATCTCCCTGGCCCCATGCATCTAACCTTTAAATTGAAGAAGCCCATGATTTCTAGACGAAACTGTGGTAGCGGGTTTTAAGTGGCACACTGTGGGCAGTGACTGTTGATGAGAAATGGAATACTGTGACATCCTTTCCCCAGCTCACTGTGACTTCTGAACTTATGTCTAGTCTGTACTGCTTCTTGGACTGTTTTCTGTTGGAGGTACCAGCATAGCATTTCCTTCAATTTAAGCCACCCTAAACTCAACTCAGGTGTTAGTGTCTTGCAGCTCTGTGTAGCTTCATGCACTTTCACCTTGAAACCTGGCGGAGGGCTGAGCCTTTCCATTTGCTTATAGGGAAGCTGTGCAGCCTCTGGCCCACTCTTCTGGGCTTTGTCTGCCTTGTTTTGCTCTGAGTGCATGACAGATGCAGGAGACCCAGAAAAATTGTTTTTACCTCCTTTCCCCCCTTACTGGAGGCAAGCAAGGTTTTGTTTTCTTTTCTTTTGTGTGACACTGGGGCTTGAAAGGACCTTTGCACTGAGCTACATCCTTGTGCCCTTTTGAGGCACTAATGAGCTCGAATTTGTAGTACTTCTACCTCATCCTCCCAAAATTCTGGGATTATAGGCATATACCACCATACCTAGGTAAGAGATAAGCAGTCTCTAGCTTTTTGGCCATTTGAACTTACTGGACCAGTGTTTTCAGTGAGCAACCTGCAGCAGGTTTAGAAACTGCGTTCTCTCTCTCTCTCTCTCTCTCTCTCTCTCTCTCTCTCTCTCTATATATATATATATATATATATATATATATATATATATAGTACAGGGTCTACAAGGGTTTCACTGTGTAGATCAGACTTGTAGTGATTCTCTTTTCAGCCTACCAAGCACTGGGATTATAGGTGCACCACCATGCCCAGTCTCAGCTGCCATCTCAGTGTGCCCCAGGAGCGGGGCTGGCATGGCATGCCAAGAATTGAACCCTGGCCACTGCTAGAAACCTCTCTGGAGTTAGAACTGAAGGCCAGGCACATTTCCTAGGCTACAAATTGATAATCTCAACCCAGACTGATGATCTAATAAATGCCTAGCTGTAGAAAGACCTGTCCAGGGGCTGGGGTGATAGCTCAGTAGAATAAGCGCTTCCCTGGCAAGCACAAGGACCTGAGTTCAATCCCCAGTTATGCCAAATAAAAAAAAAAAGACCTATCTATAACACATGTCTGCCTCTCCAGCCTGTGTTAATCGGGGTTCTCTAGAGAAACAGAATCAGGCCGGAGAGATAGCTCAGTAGAATAAGCGTTTGCCTGGCAAGCGCAGGGTCCTGAGTTCAATCTCTGGTACCGTGGAAAAAAAGAAACAAAAAAAGGAAATGATGAAAGGATGTGGAAAGAGACATTTACGAAATTGGCTCATGTAGTTGTAGGGGCTGAAAAGTCCAAAATCCACAGGACAGGTGAGCATGTGGAAATTCTGGCAAGAATCTATGTTGCAAACTTGGTCCAGATGACATTCTAGAGACTAAATTCTCTCTCTATCAGAGGACCTGGCTTTTAAGGATTTCTATTGGTTATATAATCTGATTTGCTCACTTGCGCGTGCTGTCTCTCTCTCCTCACTATATATAGTTCAGGCTGGCCTTGAGCTTACCGTGTCACCCAGGCTGGCCTCAAATTCAAAGCATTCTTCTTGCCTCAGTCTCCCAAATGCTAAGATTACAAACTGGAATTACAGGTGTGCACCACCATGCCTGGCTCAATTCTTGATTTAAATCATATTTTAAGAAACAGTTCAGGGGCTGGGGAGATGGCTCAGTGGAATAAGTGCTTCTCTGGTGAGCACAAGGGCCTGAGTTCAATCCCCAGTTCCACCAAAAAAAAAAAAAAGAAGAAAAGAAACAGTTCAGCCAGGTGTGGTAGTACACATCTGTAATCCCAGCATTCACGATGCTGGGGCAAGAGGATCACTGTGAGTTTAAAATCAGCCTGGAAAAAAAAAAAAAAAAAGCCTGGGCTACATAATGAGTTCAAGGCCAGTCTGAACTACATAGACCCTGTCTCAAAAAGAAAAAAAAAGAACCTACTCCTCTGAAACCATGGCATCATAATCCCAGGAGGCTGAGGCAGGACCACAAGTTCAAGGCCAGCCCAGGCAATTTAGTAGGACCCTAAATTTTGTCTCAAAATACAAAATAAAAAAGGTCTGGGGATTTGGCTCAGTGCAAAGATCTCAGGGCCTGTCCCCAGCACTGGGCCGGGAATGGAATTGGGAGCAGTGCTGCTCCTCTTTATCCAGTCCATAACTTTGTCCAGTCTAGTCACTAGGACTGTTTTCAGTCTAAGCTAACATGTCTTTCCTGGGTCCATCTGCTTGGAGAAGTAAGATTTTTCCTATTTAGTGGCACATACCTGTAACACCAGCACTCTTGAAGGTGTAGGCAGGATTGTAAGTCCCATCCTGGGCAATTTAGCAAGACTTTATCCTAAAAAGGACTGGGGGTGTAGCTGAGTGTGAAGGTCCTGGTTCAGTGCACCTCCCACAATTCTCTGATGCAAGTCCCTTGGAACTTTGAGATTTCCCTTATGTCTTACTCATAGGTATTGGGAAGAATGTGGTCTGTGAGAAGGCAGCAACCTCAGTGGACGCCTTCCGGATGGTGACAGCCTCCCGCTACTATCCACAGCTGATGAGCCTGGTGGGGAACGTGCTGCGCTTCCTGCCTGCCTTCGTGCGCATGAAGCAGCTGATTGCAGAGCATTATGTTGGCGCAGTGATGATCTGTGATGCCCGCATCTACGCAGGCAGCCTGCTCAGCCCCAGCTATGGCTGGATCTGCGATGAGCTGATGGGGGGAGGGGGCCTGCACACCATGGGCACCTACATCGTGGACCTGTTGACCCACTTGACCGGCCAGAAAGCTGAGAAGGTACATGGGCTGCTCAAGACATTTGTGAGGCAGAATGCTGCCATCCGAGGCATCCGGCATGTCACCAGCGATGACTTCTGTTTCTTCCAAATGCTCATGGGTGGAGGAGTATGCAGCACAGTGACACTTAACTTCAACATGCCAGGCGCCTTTGTGCATGAAGTCATGGTGGTGGGCTCTGCGGGTCGCCTTGTTGCTCGCGGAGCTGACCTCTATGGGCAAAAGAACTCTGCCACACAAGAGGAGCTGCTAGTGAGGGACTCACTGGCTGTGGGTGCAGGGCTGCCTGAACAGGGGCCTCAGGATGTCCCGCTGCTCTACCTGAAGGGCATGGTCTACATGGTGCAGGCTTTGCGCCAGTCCTTCCAGGGGCAAGGGGACCGCCGCACCTGGGACCGCACCCCTGTCTCTATGGCTGCCTCATTCGAGGATGGGCTCTACATGCAAAGTGTGGTAGATGCCATCAAAAAGTCAAGCCGATCTGGGGAGTGGGAGACTGTGGAGGTTCTGACAGAGGAGCCTGATGCCAACCAGAACCTGTGTGAGGCACTTCAGCGGAATAACCTATGAGCCTGTGATTGGGCTCCCTGCCACAGGGCACAGGAATCAGGGAGGGAGCGATGATGAAAGTATAGCTGGCCATGGCAGAGACAATGTCATTCATTTAGTAATTCAGCTTGGACTAGGGCAGATAGAAGATTGAAGGTGGCCCAGGGAAATCTCCCTTCCGTCTGTTCATTTATTCCTCAGACTTGAGGAGTAAATGAGCCTACTGCCACAGCCTACTACCTACTACCACCTCCAACACACCTACTACCACAGCCTAGACTAGCATTGTTGTGTAGGGCAGATCTGCTGCCAGGCCTCTTCATGGCTCTGCTAGTCAGCAAGACCAGTAAAATCTTAGTTTGGGCTCTTCAATATGATGTGATCTGAGAGAATGAAAAAGTCTAGCAAAGAGCCACCTGGGCTGAGATCTGAGGAGAAATGATAAGAAGCCTTATTATTTCCATGCCCATGCCCTCCTTGGGACCTGGGGCATCTCAGGTTAGTGGGGCAGCAAGTCATCCCTCAGGGATCCTCACCTGCCCTCCCATCTGACCGCACCAGGCTGACCTGCAAGGAGGAAGGGCTTTGTATTCAGTAAGCTCTCGGGCTGTTGACTTAGGCCAAAGGCCTCTGACTTGGTGGAGAGAAGATACGCAGAGCCATAGAACATTTGATGAATGTCACTATAAATCACAAAAAGTGATATCTTGGTGTGTTTTTTTTTGTTTGGTGATTGGGTTTTTTAATAGCGAAAAGCTTATTTATTGCTGTGGAAAGATCCTCAAAACTGCATAGCATGGCCTGGGGAGATAGCTCAGTAGAATAAGTGCTTGCCTAGCAAGCACATCAATCCCCAGTACCACAAAAAAAAAAAAACAAAACAAAACAAAAAACTGCACAGCAGCTCTGAGCCTACAGTGGATCCCATATGCCTGCCCCTCATCTCTGGCTTGTTCCCTCATAGCTGAGTCCCATAAGTCCTCCAAAGAAATGTTTCCTCAGGACAGGACACAGTCATGGGGTGGGGGTGGGGGGTGTCAGGCTTGCCACTTCAGGCAGTCGGTGAGAACCTGGGACCTCCTAGGCTGGAAAGCAGGAGGGTTCTGTTCTTAAAAATATGGTGTGGCTCCAGGAGGGCCCTCTGAAGAAGATGAGTTTGAGGATGAAGGGCTCACTGCCCCTTGGCACAAGTTTGGCACCAGGCAGACAGGGACAACCCGTTAGCCACTCAGTCAGAGGTGGGTGGCGTGTTGAGAAAGGACACATCTGACCCAGTGTTTTCTTTGCCAGCTGCTGAGCTGTGAAGCCTGGACAAATTCCGTTGCATTCTTCAGCCTTCCTCCACTTCCTGTGAGCCCCTGGCCAGAAAAGCCCAGGGAGAGCTTCATCTCTTACTGAGGTCACCAGGCCTGTTTTCCTGCACTGTTCTGTTTTCATGCCTTGTCCGTGTGAAGATAAAATAAGGGTTAGTGTTGGAGAGTACTTACGGCATTCTGGGTCTATAGGGTAAGCACTTTAAGCATATTACTTAATCTCCAAACCACTCTACTAAGGTACTATTAATAGGCTCATTATTCAGCTCAAAAACAGGCATGGGGGCAAAATTACATGGGTTGTAAGTGATGGGATGCCGGAGCCTGGTAAAGACCATGTGATGACAGCATCTGACCAAGAGCTGTGCTTGATCCCAGTGCTCAGGAATCCCCCAGGCACTAGGCACTGCCCCTCCTGCGGCAGCGATCTGCTTGGCCTGGACTGGGAGAAGAACTGCAGAGTGCCCCTTTTCAGGCTGGACATTGGCAGTGAAAAGAGAGGCTACCTGCTGTACCTGGAGTCCTCAGCTACACTCCAAGCTCTGTTACTAGGATACCAAAGCCTCCTAAATTTAGGAGTTGACCAAGAAAACCCAAGATGTTCCTACATAAGAAAGGGCAGTGTTGCTGCCCAGAGTGGCTAAAGTTAGGGTTTGGAGGATTTACAAAGACTGATCTCCCAAGAGCTGGAGCTTATTGCAGTGGACCTAATGCAGACCTACTTTTTTGAGGATCCCTGATCCTCAGAGGGCACCTCTCAGTCTAGGTTCATCACCCACACCACCCTGAGATCGTTAACATTCTGTATCATGGGATTAGAGCCTGTTGGTTCCTTCACCCTAGGAAATGGAGGAGAGTTGGGCCTTGAGTGGCCCAAATGCTTGTGACCCAGGGAGCTTGTAGTGACTTGAGCCCAAAACTGGTTCCTAGCTTGTCCTGCAGCGCCCCCTCCTGGAGGAAGGTAGCATGTCCCTAGATTTGTTTCCGAGATCTCAGGGTGCTGGTTAATTGCACTCAAGTCAAAGTGGTTTTTCCTGGCCAGTGAAAATGAAATTCACTTCCCTCCTCTGAAATAGCAACCAAAAGAGAGTTTCTAAAATATCCATCACTGAGTCACCAGCCTGCAACCAAATCTGTAGCTCACACTCAGACCTGACAGCTGTTGCTCCATCTTGTCTCTTCCCCCATTCTGTCCTTCACACTTCTGTCCATGCAGCCCTCACAGTGTCCATTCCAGACCCCGCTTTCACCCAGACTTGACCAACCTGCACCCCTGATGGTTGTGCCATCTGTGTTGGCCACACTGAGCAGCCCTCCTGCACAGGATTGGCATCTTCCACATCAGCAAGGGGTCTTGTCCTCCCCCTGGAAGGTAGAATTTCTGCCCTTCAGGAATAGTTGAAAGGCTGCCTCGTCATCCCTCACCCCACTGCCTGTAGTCCCATATGTCCACTTGAATCACGCTGCCTCAGAATTGTCCCTTATATTGAGCTTCCAGAACCATTATAGACTTGTTTCTTCCTGTTTAGACACCACTATGGGTCACAGGCCTCAGGAATTGTAGCTCAGCTCCTTTTTTTTGGGGGGGTGATGTTCAGGATGCCTTCAGGGCAGGTCTGGTTTGGCTTGAGGATGAGGGGATTGAAGCACAGCATCCTGAGCCTGACTGCTTTGTTTTATTAGGCACTTAAACATCTGAGCTAATGGGCAGACCCCCACCCTCAGCTCCTTTCTGAACATGATTTCCCACCTCAGTTGTAGGGAGATCAAGAGTAGAGCTTCCTTCTCTGTGATGGCTTTCCCACATCACCCCAGACACCAGCCAGAGAGAGCAGATGCTTAGCCCTCTTGGGTCAGCCCGTACGCCAGAAAGCCCCCAGCGTGTGATCTCTTGAAGGGCTGCTTTTCTGTGGGCATTTGCTTCCTCAGCCACAAAGTGAAGAAGTCAAACTCCTTTATTTAGCTCTGGAACACTGACAGATCTGTGCCCGTGTCCCTGGACAAGATTCAGTTTTCACGGCACCTGTGATGGTAGGATCACTGAAGGGAGAAATGTCCTGACCCCAAAGCTTGCCTCTCTTGCCATGGGAAGATGCCAGGAAAGGACCATGCTGGTTTTCATCTTACTCCTTTCCTTCTACCTGGGCCTGCCCACCCCATACCTCCAATGGTTATGCCAGGCCATCTTTCAAGATCTGCTGGTTGGGTTCCAGATGGCTTCTGCCAATTCAAATGCTGATCTGTCCTTTCCACAGCCTCCATTCCTCACTGTGGTCTCCCTTGTTTGCTGCCTCTTATGGAAGCCTTCTGCTAGGTAGGTGCGATGCAGTGCTGCACGTGCTTGGGGACTTCGGAGTTGCAAAGACAGTTATTACCTCAATGGCAGTAGGTGCAGGTGCTGCAATGCAGGGCAACACTGCCACCAGGCGCAGCAGGAAAGGGGCGCTGAGTTGTCTGGGGTAGGTGTGTACTAGCCCAAGAAGGATAAAAGGATTTTAGACAGGGAAAGCCATGTACTGAGAGTGAAGGTAAGTAAAGATATGGCTGGTCAGGGTCAGGGAGTGACAGTCACTGAGAAGTTCTGACACTGCTAGAGCAAGAGAAGCAGTGTATTAGATGGGACAATGACACCATCAGAGGCACAGGTATGTGTGTCAGGGTCACTGCATGGATCTGGACCCAAGGTCTACAGTCTGATGTGCAGTTTGTACCTGGAGATGTCCAGGGGCCTCTAAGGAGGCTGAGCATGGGGTGTGAAAGGGCACATTTATCAGCCTTGATAGCAAATTGGCTGGTGGGATTTAAATAATAGAATAGTATCTGAGGTGACACCAGGATTCTGCTTCAAATGATTGTACAGAGGAGATACAGGAGGAAAAGCAGGTTGGAGGGAGGAGAAGTTATTTAATTTGGAATGTCCTACATTTGAAGTGCCTGAGAGCCACAGGAACACTAGGAGGCTAAGCTACTGCCCGTGCCCACATGGCCAGCTCTTCCCAGAGATCCTGAGAGCTAGAAGCAGCAGTCATTTGACATCGTGGCCACAGATTCCAGGGAGTACATTCACTGCCACCACTACCACCACCCTCTCTGCCTGCCAGAAAAAAGCAGACACCCTGTCACCAGGGCCTACTCCATGAGCGAGGTCTGGTCCATCTGTGTTGTGGAAATGAGTGATGAAGCTGCCACTCTTGGGGAAGTCAAACTCTGCTACCTCAGAAGGGGATGCCAAATGTTGGTCCCCTTGAGGTCAAGCTGGATTCAGGCCTGTCTGTGAAAGGCAAAGAGCAGGGCCAAACACCTGTTTCCTAGGACTTTTTTTGTTTTGTTTTTTCTGCCTCTAGTTCTAACCCTTCTTACCTCCCTCTTCATCTCCCACAGCCAGCCCCTCTAACCTTCAAATACACTTGGCAAGACTAAACACTTGGCAAGGCTAATTTCATAAGACCAGACCCCATACCTGCCCCACCCCCACTCCTAACTCAGATCTATTTTTCAAGGTCCAGGGCAATCCACATGACTGGCCAGGTTTCAAACCTCCATCCTTCTCAGCTTCTTTCCTAATTCAAGCATTCTATTTGGGGAACCAAAGTCTTAGAAAAGGAAAAATGTTTATTTTCCACAAGTCCATGTTTCCAAGTGGGTACAGAGTTTGAATTCCCTTCTTCATATGATGGTCTAGGCTGACAGACTGAGGCTTGGCTTAGGCCTGGAAGGAGGGGAACCTTCAGGGAGTGAAAGTCACTTGTACTGAGGGGACAGTGGGGGCACGAGAGGAGCAGCACAGACACTCAGCATCTTGTTGATGTCTACCTGTGTTGACTTGTCCACTTCAGCCTTGAGGCAGCCACTTGCCCCCAGGCTGGGCAAGCCACCAGGTTCCACTCCAGTCTGCTTGCTCAGGGGAGCCAGAGAAGGGGTGGGTGGCACTAATGCCATGGGGCAAGGCAAACCAAGGCCTAAGCCCAGCTCACCTGCCATGGGCAGCAAGTCCTGAAGCTGCTTCACACCCACCTCAGGAACCAGAGGCAGTGCCAGCTCGGGCTCCATCTTGATTTCCCTGTTCCCTTCCTCTGCCTGGTTCAGCTCAGGGTTGCAATAGTTGATGTACTGGTACAGTGGGCGCAGACGCTGGGCCTTTCCTGCAAGGATCCAGGGCAGAGCAGGGGCTGGAGTGCAAGCCAATGCCATGTCAGATCCAGCCAACAGAGGAAAAGGCGAGGCCCAGGGATTGCTACTCACGCTCCAGCATCTCTGGGGTTGCACACATTGTGTTGGCCACAGCTGGTAGCACAGAAGCCCCAAGACTCTTGCGTTTCTTGGTTTTTTTGGTCTGTTTGGCAGAGGGTGAGGGCTCACTCTGACTGCCCTCTGGCTCCTCCCTCTTCAGCGACAGTGTTCCTGGTGGCAGTTCAGCTTCGATCCTAGGATAAGCATGGTGGCGAGGCCCTTGGAGGTACTGGGACCAGAGACAAGAACCCTGAGGAGACATCCTTCAGTCTCTGGTTCAGGTACTTTCAGTCGAGGGACCTGCCATGTCTGCCCATGACCCCAGGGCTAGATAGCAGCCATCCTTTTCCTGGTCAGTGAAGCCCAGAACAGATACACCCCCTGTGTTCATGTGAGCTCAGTGCTCTATAGACCTTGAAGTTCCATTGCTTAGTGGTTCATACAGCAGGGGAACACAAGGGGTGGACAGTATTGGTAGTGCAGGGGGCCAGGAATCTGCATGTGTGCAGGATTTAGGATTCCTGGAGTATGTGGTCCATGCCCTAGCCCTTCAGCTCCCTTCCTCTGAAACCCCCCTCACTTGACTGGCTTCTTCTTTAGCCCATGACTGGTCCTCTCAGTGGCGCCCACAGGCCTGGGGCCCTTTTCTCCGGTGGCCTCTGGCTCTGCCTCTAGTCCCATCTCCTGCTTGAGCCCTTTTTCCTGGCGTTCTGGCTCTGAGCAATCTCCTGTTGGGCACTTGTCTTCATCCTGGGCTTTACAAGTCTCTTGCACTGGAAGCAGGCACTGATCTCCTGTCACTGGACACTAGAGTTTATTAATAGGTTATTAGTCAACATGACCAGGTGAAGGATGTAGGGGTCAGACATTACTCACCAAACAGAATAAAGAGCATCAGCCAGGGCCCCTTCCTGCCTGTAGGGTCTGGTTGGTCGTTAGGGTGTGGGGTCAGATTTAGGTTACCAAATATTTAATGGCTAGTCGCCCTAACCATCATTCATCTCAGGGTTTTGAGCATAGCTACCACAGACCTCTGTGACATGGCCCTGCCCTAAGGCCATCCCCTCATGGGCTCCTGGGCACTTCTTGGCCTCTTCAAAGGCCACGGCTGCACAAGGTCGGTGTATCCTTGACGGTTACCAGAGGGAGGGCAGACCCGGAAAAGCTGGACTGATGAACTCTTTGCTGACAGGGAAAAACAGAAGGGAGACAAAGTCTAAACTGGGGAGACCAGTGGCCCCTCCACCCACCCTCTGTTGGAACTACAATTCCCAGAAGCCTTTTCGCTAGGGTCATTGATCCCTGCTCTCAGGGAGGGAAGCTATTTGTTGCCTGGCAACAGAAACTCCTTTAGGGTAGGACAAGCTGGCGGTATAACTACTTGAGTGAACCTCTGCCAGACTTTGCGGGAGAGGGGCTGCTAACCCGAACCGGAGGAAAAGTGGGCTACGATCCAGGTCTTGGAGGTGGTGAACGCGGGTCAGACCCAGGGGCTGGAGGCGGGGAGAAGGCGGGTAATGGGGGCACCGCAGGGCTGAAGCGTTCGTCGAGGGGGAGGGTTGGGGGAGGGGCACGGGCGGGAAATGCACTGAACTGCAGGCCTCGGCGAACCGTTGCAGGCGGCGACTTAGACATGTGTGAGGGTCCGTCCCACATCTCGGGGCCCATCCCTCCAGATCCCACGCTGTGCCCCGACTACTACCGGCGGCCAGCCTCGGGTGAGTTGGCGGGTACTACAGTGGGGTGAGGCACCCGTTTCATCGCTAAGCCCTATACCCTACATTCCTCCTTCCCCACCGCTCAGCCCAAGGGCGCCTTGAGGGAAATGCGCTGAAGCTGGACGTGCTGACCTGGGACCAAGACCTGGATGCCACGCTTCTGCGCGGCCCACGCATCAGGCCTGGAGCCCGAGAGATCCTGGAGCATGGGCAGCGCGGCGCGGGGGACGTGCTGCTCCAACTAGAGGGCATCTCTCTTGGTCCAGGGCCCTCTCCCAAGAGTAAGTCCCAGAGGGGTAGTGAGGTAGTCAGATGTCAAAAACAGATAAAAGCCCTGTTGGTGGTGCATGGCTGTGATCTCAGCGCTTGGAGGAAGAGGCAGGGATTCAAGCCAGCCTGGGTTACATAGTGAGTTCAAGGTTAGTCTAAACTACTTAGTGAGACCCTGTCTAAAAAATTGCTGAGATCAAGCTGGATGTGATGCCTGGTGCATGCCTGTAGTCGCAGCTTTCAGGATTCTGAAGAGCAGGAGGATTGCTTGAGTCATGAGCCCAGCCTGGACAACATAATGAGGTCTTATCTTAACAAAAAACAAACAAACAAAAAAAGAAGATAAAAATCACCTGCTCATGACTAGGGAGATAGCTCAGTAGAATAAGTGCTTGCCTGGCAAGTCAAGGGCCTGAGTTCAATCCCCAATTCCAGGGGAAAAAAAATCACCTGCTCCCTCTCTGAGTAGAGGTCAGGCTTTGGTCCTGGTCTGTTTGCACAATATAAGAGGGAAATTCAATCCCTCCCCAAAAGAGTGGACTGCATGAGATTGTACACATAAAACTTTAGCTTTTTCATGCATCCATGCATTAGAGAAATGTTTATTGAGTACCTGCTGTAGTAGGCCCTGTAAATGCTACAACAGGATTTTTTTCCTGGTACCAGGGGTCAAACTCAGAACCATGTGCTTGCCAGGCAGGGTGCTTATGCTGCTGAGCTATCTTCCCAGCCCTAGAAACAAGATTAAACACAAGTATAGGCCATCGTAAAGTCATATGGAGGCAATAAACTAGTGAAGAGGAATACATGATTAATGGTATACTGCACTATAAGAATGTAAAAGATAATCAAGTATTTTCTGGGAGCTTGAGCCTAGTCTGAACAATATAGCAACTTAGTAAAAACCTGTCTAAAAATAAAAAATAAAACCAAAAAACTGGGATGTAAATAGAGTATTTGTGTTGGATCTAACTTAGATGCAGAGGTCAGAGATTCTTTCTGCAGGGGATAAGTATGAGCTTGTGTATGGTCTGATGTATGTTGGGCTGCGGGGGCCACATGTAGGCCACAGTCTGGCAGCATCTTTTCCCCAGAGAAGGACCCTAAAGACCACGAAAAAGAAAACCTGAGGCGTATCAGGGAGATCCAGAGGCGCTACAGAGAGCAGCACAGCCGGGAGCAGGGCCAACCCAGGCCACTGAAGGCACTGTGGCGCTCACCCAAGTATGACAAGGTGGAGTCCCGAGTTAAGGCACAGCTGCAGGTATCTCTCAGAGAACCAGAAATATTGTCCCTCTTGGCCCCTGGGCTTTTACACCCTGGTCTAGTTAGGGGGAGGGAAGAAGTCATGGGGTACAAAGGTAACAAAAGACCAAGAGAGAATGTAGAGGTGTCTTCTTAGAAATGGTGATGGCTGGGTTGATCCTGAGGCATCAGTAGGAATTAACCAAGTAGAGAATGGAAGAGAATGTTCCAGAGATGGAACTGCACAGGTAAAAGTTGAGAGAACAGAGGAAGTATAGGTAGTAGGGATCAGGCAAGAAGGAACTAGACCACATGCCACTTGTCAACAGTCAACATTTCCTTTTTCCTTTTTTTTTTTGGATGCTGACAAATGAACCTGGGGCCTCTTATACACTAAGTATGTGCCCTACCATTGAGATTACCTTTAGCCCTTCAATATATATTTCTTTTCTTTTTCTTTTTTTTGTAGTACCGGGATTGAACTCAGTACCCTGTGCTTGCCAGGCAAGCACTTATTCTACTGAGCTATCTCCCTGACTCCTCAATATATATTTCTGAGAACAACAAGGAGGGTAAGGGTGAGAATATAGTGGTAGTGCTCTGTCTCCCATAGATACCATTCCTGTATCTAGAGACTCAGGAAGAAACAGAATTGAGAAAAAAGACAAGGCCACATGAGGAGGTATTGAGGCTGAAGCATCTGTGGAACTGCCAGGGGGTGGGACTGTGTCCAACAGGCAGATGGATACTTAGGTCTGGAGCTCTGGCATGAGACCCAGCAGTTATTGATGAGAAGGTTGAGAACAATGAGACCAAAGAAGTAGCAACCTGCATTTGAAGGCTTGATGGCCAACTTTAAGTGACTGGAGTGTTCTGGAATTGGGAAGTTTGTCTAGGAAGGAAAAGAATGGTAGCTGGACCAGCACTGAGACAGAAAAGGGGTGGTTTTTTTTTTTTTTTTTTTTTTTTTTTTTTTCCGCAGAACCAGGGATTGAACTCAGGGCCTTGCACTTGCCAGGCAAGCGCTTAATCTACTGAGCCATCTCCCTGGCCCCTGATTTATTGTTCTCTTAAAGAGGAGTTAGGGATGTAGTTCAGTGGAAGAGAGCTTGCCTCCAATATGCAAGGACCTGGGTTTGATACTCCTTACTGAAAGGAAAAAAAAAAAAAAGCTGCGAAACACACATGTTTAAATGCTGATGAGCAGAAACATTCCTTCAAGGAAGGAGGCCCATATGGATGGGGATAGAAAGGTAAGGTTCTGACAAGCAAGAGAGACAAGAGACATGGATTTTTTTTTTTTTTTTTTGGTGGTACTGGGGATTGAACTCAGGGCCCCATGCACTCTATCTCCAAGCTACAGTCCCAGCACTATGGACTTGTAACCTAAGACTCTGATCTTAATATGACTGATTCCTCTATTCTGCCCTGCCCTCCAGGAGCCTGGCCCTTCCTCTGTGACAGAGCCTGCTCACTTCCTGCGGGCACACTCCCGCTGTGGCCCTGGGTTACCACCACCCCGAGTCCCCAGTCCCCAGCTTACCCCATCAAGTCCTAAAGCCAAGGTGAGAGAATGTGGAGGACAGGAGGAAGAGAATGGTGGGCTATTGGCACAACACATGCTGTTGGTACCCCTCCATGCTTGCCATGTCCTACAGGGGCCACGCCGAGGTGTGGACTTTATTAGTCACAATGCCCAAGCTGCCAAGAGGGCCCCGCGGCGCCATTCTCGCTCACTGCAGATCCTGGCCCAGGTACTGGAACGGCAACGGGAAGCCCAGGAGCACTACAACACCACACAGAAGGGCCACGTTCCCCATTAGTAGGTCCCACTGTCCGACACCCAGGGGGAGGGAGTTGGGATCCAGTCTCCACCCCAGCATCATCAACCCTGGGCTTGGGCCTCTGCAGTTTGCTGGAGCGCAAAGATCTTTGGCAGCGGGAGGCTGAGGCCCAGCAACGAAACCAGCCAGACCCCACCATGCCCCCAGGCCACACTCGCATGCCTGAGGACCAGAGGCTGGAGACACTGAACAATCTGCTGCAGAGTGAGTACTTGAGCAAGAGGGGCTGGATGGGGAGCTCCCTGGGGACCACACATCCCTGCCCAGCAATCAATGTTCCTGGCAACTTATAGCCCAGACCCAGCTGCTGCGTGAGCTGGTACTGCTGCCTGCTGGTGCAGATTCGCTGAGAGCCCAGGGCCACCGTGCTGAGCTGGACCGGAAGCTGGTGCAGGTGGAAGAAGCCATCAAGATCTTTTCTCGACCCAAAGTGTTTGTGAAGATGGATGCCTGAGCCCCTTTATAGGAGCAGGGCCAGGGAGGCCCATGCTGAGGACTTCCACACAGCTGCCAAGGGCAGGGTCAGGCCACATCAGAGAGAAGAGGGCTGAAAATAGCTGCAGTTGGGGGCATAGTACCCCAGAGCACTCTTCCCAATCACCAATGCCTACAGAACAATCCCAACCTTTTAACCCTTTGTCAAAATTAAACATTTTGTACAGAGTTGGATTTGTTACCATAAGAGCTTTTCTACTCTACAAAGCCAAGCTTGATAGCTCTTCTACTGCTTGACTACGGGAGGGTTTCCCCATACCAGGACAGAGGCAGCTTAGATCAAAGAGAAGGAGGCTGGGGCTGGAACACAGAAGGACCATGTTGGTAACTGTAGAAAATCTTTAATGTTGCCCAGGTTAAGAGGGCCCTGTGAGCAAGCTAAAACCTCCCAGTGTAAAGTCCTTGCCATGTCCCAGCAGCCTTGCCTGTCAGAGGCTGAAGCCACTACCATCTCCTCGTATGCTACTTTCCCAGTCAGAGCTGGCCTGTTCTTGGCCATCCAGGGAGGGCAGAGAGCTGCGGGCACCTGGAAGTAGGCAGCCAGGATGCAGGTCCCAGCATGGGGACCCCTGAGATAGCCCATTAGAACAGGGAGTCTGGCGGTTCTCAAGGACCAGGTCACTGCTGTCATCATCACTGTCGGGCTCAGTAGGGCCAGGTCCTGCAGAGGGAGGCCTTGTCAGACGCCCAGATGCCCCTCGCACCACATTGTTTCGCTGGTTGGCAGGCTTGACGGTGACAATAAGGTTATGGCTGTTGGCAACCATCATGTCTGTCACTTGGTCCAAGGTCTTCCCAGCCACTTCAATGCCATTGACCTCGAGGATCTCATCACTGACTGCCAGTAGCCCTGTACTCTCGGCCAGGCCCCCACGTACCAGGCGGGAGATGAAGATTCCTGGAACCCGCTCAAGGCCCTGGGGAGCCACACGGACGCTCATGCCATCTCTGATGTAGAAGCCCAAGGGGCGGTCTGAACCGTGCTTATGCAGCCGCACCCGTCGGTGGGTCTCAGGCAGGAGGTCCACATCTATCACTGAGGAAACCTGGCGAAAATCTTGGGGCAGGCCGATTAGCAAAGGAGGCCGGGTACGCAGTGGTGCCACTGGGCGCAGCAAGAGCCCTTTCTTGCGCCGCTGCAGAGAGTTGGAGGCAAAAGCCAGGCCACTGGAGTCAGCTTCTGCTGCAGGGAAAGAGGGTGTTGAGATCAGAGACTGCTTTCCCACTTGGGCCTTTTACAGTGGGCAGTGTCGCTATTTTCTACCACTTGGAGGTCAGGCGAAGGGCAGGGACTGCAGAGTGTGAAACCTGGGTACCTTGGGTATGGACTAATCCTTGTAGCCCTGCCCTTTTAACCTTACCCCACGAGACCCCATCCTCACCCCGTTTCTGCACGAGTAGGCGCAGTGGTGGGGGCCCGCTGGCCAGAGCCCGGTGCAGGCTGTCATCGTTGGTGAGGGGCAGCAGGTCGCCGTGAGCATCCGTGTAGCCAAGCAGCACATCCAGGCCTGGGATCTGGTGCACCGTACGTAACAATCGTGAGAATTCCTGGAAGCCGCTCACCGAAGCGCGGGGCAGTGCGAAGCGTCGGAACTCGGCGTCAAACTGGAGGCAGAGGGTGAGGGAGAGAGAAAAGGGTCAGGACAGAGCCCGCACCCTTTTCTCACCATAGCTCTGAGGCTGTCAGGGGTGGGAAAGAACGGGCTGCTGCAAACGCTGCAGCCTTAAACCCAAACAGCTCCAATACGGGGACGCTATCCGACCGCCCCCCCCCCATGCACCTCGGCCACAGAGGGACTTTGCAGGCCAGCAGCAGATGGAAGATGGATGGGGGCTGGCAGGCTGAAAAGCAGAATGAGACGTGGAGGATGGAGGACAGAAAGAGGTGAAAAGGACCAAGGAGCCCAAAAGGGAGAGAGGGAATTGGGAGCGCCTAGGGCCGGCGCGGGAGCCGGGGCCCACGGAGCCCTTACTTTGCTCTTCACCTCGACGATGCTGTCAGGACTGCGCCCCGGAGTCCTCTGCGGCCTGGCCATGGCGGGGCCGGGCGGGCCGGGGACGCTGCCCCAAGCAGCCCGCGGAGGCGCAGGTGCACAGCCCGGCCGGCCCGCCCGCGCCGCCCCGCCCCTGGCGGTAGCGATCGCCCCGCCCTCCCATCCGGACCTTGACGTCAAGGGGGCAGTGACACTGAGCAACGCTGAGCCCGCGTTTCCTAGGAAACGGAGATGGGGGTGGGAAAAGTAATCTCTGCTCTGACGTCATTACGCTATGATTCGTGAGCCCCGGGACTCTGAAGAAAGAGCAACTCGGCCAATCCGCGAGGGGGGAATGCAGGAAGTGACATTTATTGAGTGGTGTCTGTGTATTACTTCTCCCGGCTAAAATACACAAGGCTGTGTATTTTGTAGAGAAAGCAGTCATACTAAATGTTTGCTGACGCCTTCGGGTTCACACGGCAAGGTGGCTTCGAGCCACCTCGTTCAGACTATCTTCAGCCGGTCTCGGGTCTTGGATCCCTCTGCAGATCCGCGATAGCCTCTGGCTCCTTTCAGAAGACACGGGAGTATTGAACGACCCAAAAGCCAGGGTGCTTTTCTTTTTCTTTTTGTCTTTGAGACAGGGTCTCGCTATGCAGTTTAGGTTGCCTTGAGTTTACTTTGTAGCCCAGGCTGGTCTCGAACTTGCAACTATTCTAGTGCTAGGATTACAGGCGCGCTACCACGCCCAGTTTTGGGGGGGTGCCGGAAATTGAATTTAGGATCTTGAACTTGCTAGGCAGATGCTGTGCCGCTGAGCTATATCCCCAGCCTAGATGCTCGGGTAAGAATAATCGGGCCAGCAACCCTCCCACTGAGCAGACACCTGCACTCATAAATTTCCCAACGCGTTGTCCTGGCGCGCACGCGCGGCGAACATTGGGCGGGGCCTGGGCCCTGGGACCCGCCCGAACGTCACGCGCTTCCTCTTCCGACAGGGGGCGGGGCAGCGGCGCGGGCGGGAAACCTCTGCCAGCTGCTTTCCAATAGGTGCCGCGGCGGGAATGGCAGGTATGGGGACTCTGGTGTTGCGGCCTTGGATTCGAGAGTTGATCCTGGGGTCGGAGGCACTCTCAAATCCACAAGCTGGGCAGCTCCTTAAGGTAAGCCTCCACTCGTGGCCCAGAGCCCGGGGCAGGAACTGGGCCCGGGATGGTGAGATTGACATGGGACGCTGTGGTCAGGTGTTGCAGGATGTGGTGACCGCGGGCCCATCCCACACCCCTGACATCCTTGACGGCGGGGCCATGCTGCTTGTGTCTGACGGGACCCACAGTGTCCGATGTTTGGTGACACAAGAGGCCCTGAACACTTCAGACTGGTGAGAAAGATGCTGGACTCCCGGAGGCTCCAGCACAGCTGGGGAGGGCAAGGGCGTGTTTGAGCCCAAGGTGGGCGGGGCTGTGTCCGAGAGAGCTAGGTGGTGAGGGTTGCACTCCCCCTGCAGGGAGGAGAAGGAGTTCGGATTCACTGGGGCCGAGGGCCGGCTACTCTTAGTGCAAGACTGTGGGGTATGCGTCCAGATTGCTGATCGTGGCTCGGTGAGTGCTGAGGCTGGTGTGGGCAGGTTACTGGACCTCGGTCTTCTCAACAATACTTGAGTTCCACCCTCCCACCAATTTCTGCAGCCTGCAGAGTTCTACCTCCAGGTGAACCGATTCAACCTGCTGCCCACAGAGCAGCCCCGGATACCGGTGACTGGTTGGTAAGTGATGTGGCCAAAGGCTCTGGGTGTAATGTAGTGGCAGAGCACTTGATATCTGAAGCCCAGGCTTCAATTCCTGGTGCGGGGATGGGGGGGGGGACATATCTCCACCTTCTGTCTACCTAGCAGGAGGCCTACATAGGCGTTTGGGTGGAAGGACTTGGGTCTTCAGTACCATTGACTACCTACCATCCTCTCTTCCCCAGCAACCAGGACCTGGATGTGCAGAGAAAGCTCTATGACTACCTAGAGTAAGTCTGCACTTGGGCTCTGGAACCAAGTGAGGTCTATTTGGGGGTGGAAGATCTGGGTAGACAGGCCCCAGGATTGTTCTTGAGGCCTGCCACTCTGTTTCTGTAGGGACCACCTTTCAGAGTCCAACTCTTCCAATGCAGGTACTGGTAGAGGTTTTCCAGTGACCCTACCAAACTCCCTGTGGAGTAACCTTTCCTGCTGTCACCCCATGTTTCCTCAGTAAGTACCTCTCCACATTCTATTTCCTTTCTTCTTGAGCTTCAATCCATTGTCTGGTCCCCTGTCCCAGGCCTAACACTGTCTCAGCTTCTGAATGAGGTACAGGAGGACCAGGAACATCGGGGGGCGCTGGTTCACTTGGCTGCAAGCTGCCTAATCCTGGCAGGCCCTTGCACAGCACCCCCCCTCACCCGCTGGGCTGCCTCTCGCTGCAATACCACGGTCAGTGTGGGGCTTCCCTCGGAAAGTGTCAGGGTAAGGAGTAGGGCAAGGGCCAGGCTGAGAGTTCATGTCCTATAGGAAGAAGTCCTGTACACTGTTCCCAGCTTATTGCTGCACATCTCTGAGAATGACCAGCAAATTCTGAACTCTCTGGGCTCAAGTCAGAGGACACAGGGTAAGAGCTAAAAAAGTTAAAAGGGGAGTTCCTGGGGCCCAGGACCCACAATGCTGAACCACCCAAGAAACCCCAGATCATGAACCTAACTCCACCACAGTGGGCTCTCTAAGATTTATCTCTGATCCTGATCTCCTGACATTTCCTCTTAGCTGCTCAGGGGCAGTGGTGCTCAGGCCAGAAAAACTGGTCAGTTGACTTCCTAGCCTGTGCAGGATGCTGTGAAATGGTGTGAGGAGAGTGGAGTGAATACAGACCTTACAGCTCTCTGAGCCAAAAGGGCTGTATCCACAGTATTGCCCCTCTTCCTCAGGAGCCCCTGCCTTACCTGAGTATGAGCCTATAGAAGACAGCAGTGCCAGCATCAGCCTTCTGCCCGCCCTATCTTCGGCTGCTCCAGACCCAGTGCAGAAGGATAACGTCCAGCCTTCACCAATCATTCGCGCAGCCCCTGAGCCCCTGCTTCCCAATTCCCCACCCCGCAGTCAGACACCCAACTCTTCACCTCTGACGTGCACTCCCAGTCTCCCACCCCTTGGCAAGGCTGCCAGTCCACATCAGGCTCATAATACCAGGCCTCAGAAGCTTACCCTGGAGTTCAAGGAGCAAGGGTCAACCCCTTACAAACAGCAGCCTTCTCCAGGGACCAGAGCCAAGACAGCTCAGGAGCCCTGTGTTGTCTGGGTGAGCATTGTTCCTCTACAACTGGAGAGGAGAATAGCAAGGGCCTTGGACAGAGCTGGAAGGGGAGTGGGGATAGCCTTTGATGGGGTTAGGGAGCCTTGTTGGCCCCTTCCCAGACACTGCACCCCTTTTAGAATCCCCCCAAAAGGCATCGTGATGGTTCCGCCTTCCAGTATGAGTATGAGCCACCATGCGCCTCCCTCTGTGCCCAAGTCCAAGCAGCTAGGTGAGTACCCAGGACTGCCCTTTGTTGGTCACCAGTCCCAGGCCATCTTGACTGAAACCACAGTTTATTCCCAGGTTACCCCCCCAGCTTGTGGCCTGGGCTTTGCACTTTCTGATGGAGCCAGAGCCACAGCCTGAGCTGACTTAGTGTGAAGGATCATGCGAGCATATTGGAAGATATGCACACACAGTTCCAGACAAGGACAGAAAGCATCCCACACTCTGCTTCCTTCAAGTTTTTTAATAAAATAATCTCATGCGGCAGGAGAGGAGAGGATCAGGGGTTGGGGCCGCCGCCTCTTTGGTCTGTGGCTGGGGAGGGTGGGTTCTGCTCGGGGCTGGGGCTGGAGGGCTCTGTGGGCCGAGGGGGCAGAGGCTCAGTTCCAAGGCCAGATCCTGTGAGGGAGAGGAAAAATGGCTGAGGGCTATGCCAAGCAGTCCTGCCCCACTCCTAACAGGTTCTGGCCACTTCTTACCTAGGCTTGGGGATGGTGGTGCCTCGAGCTTTGGTCTTCGCTTGAGGACTGGGGAGCGCTGCAGCCGCAGGGGCCGTTCTAAGGGGCACAGAAAGGCTCGCTGTGAGTCATCTCCGACCCCTCTCACCTCCAGTGCATGCAAGAGTGCACATACATTATTGCCCTTTCCCCTGCTTCCTCCACCCCTGGCAGAAGTGGCTTTTCTGGAGGTGGAGCCAGGGTGTGTAGGAAGGACTTGTCATACACTTGCTCCTGGCCTTCACATCACTCGTGGCCCCCTCCATGGCCCAGAACCACAGTGGAAGCCCAGGCACCCACGCTCCCCCACTTCCTGCACTCAAGCACACATGGAGGTGTTTCCCTCACCAGCAGGGGCCTGGAGCTGGTCCTCATGCACAGACACTGCTCGTCGCCCTGCCGAAAGAGGCCTCGGCCTCAGCTGGCCATCTGGGGGAGGCCAGGGTGTCAGGGTTTGCTTCCAAAAGTTGCCCCCACTCCAACCCTTCACTCCCACCTGCATGTCCCCAGGAAAGCAAGTTCCCAGCAGGGAATCCTCCAGTCCTCAGCCCATAGTTGCAATAGGGGGTGGAATGCTTGCCTACCTTCGTTCCTGGGGCCCAAACAAGGATCCTCTGGAAGACCCAGGATGTCTGGGGCAGGGCTGGCTCTGCGGAGGTTTGGGCTGGGACAAGGTGAGGGTGGGCCTGGACCATCCTGTTGGCCCCAACCACGGCCTCTCAGCTCTGCATTCAACTGCTGCCCTAGTGTCTTCCAGGTGGCAGGCTCAGGCCCCTGTGCCCCTGTGCCAGGTCTACATGAGGGGTCTGCGGGGAAAAGTGTCAACTGAGACCTAGGCCAGGCCTTGGAGATGATAATGGTCTCTCTCTCCTCTCCTCTGCTCTCTTCTCCTTTCCTTTCCCCTCCCCTCCCCCCTCTCTGTCCCTTCTCCCTCCCCCTCCCTTCCCTTCTCTCTCCCTCTCCCCTCCCTTCCCTTCTCTCTATCTCTCTGTCTCTCCTTGTCTCTCTCCCTCTTCTCTGCTCTCCTCTCCTTTCCCCTCCTCTCACCCCTCTCTCCCTCTCCCTCACCTCTCCCCTCCCCTCTCTCTCTCCCCATCTCCCTCTTCCACTCCCCTCCCCTGCCCTCCTCTCTCTCTCTTTCTCTCTCTCTCTCTCTCTGTCTCTCTCTCTCCCCCCCTTCACCTTCTCCTTCTTCTCCCTCTCCTCCCACTACTTTCTTTTGACATGGTCTTGCTATATAGTTCAGTTGGCCTAGAACTCACTATGTAGCCCAGGCTGGCTTTGAACTTGAAATGAACCTCTTTCAGCCTCTCACATCCTGGGATTCAGGCATGCACCATCTTGCCTGTTCTTGTGTAGCCCTGTATTTCCCCAGCACACAGTGGCCCTCACTCACCAGCAGACACAGAATGAGTTCGGGACTTGATTGAGATGGGCGGGGTCTCTGTGGAGCTGTCCATAATGTCACCTGCAAGGTGGGGCTGAGCACTCAGGCAACAGACCTTATGGGTAAGGGGAAGAAAAAACTGGCCTCTCCCCATGTCCCAGGAAAGTAGGTGTGTTGGGGATCATCTCTAAGAACACCCCCTGAATATACTGCCTTACCCCAGTGTTCCACTTACCATCTGAGCCAGCTTTCTTGATTTCACCATCTTTGCTCTGTAGGAAACAAGGCAGTAAAACTTCAGCCCTGCCTCCCTTGCATTACCCTTTGCTTCATTCTTGTTCTTATAATCCAGTCACAGAATGTCCTCTCTGAGCTGGGCAAGAATATGGCAAGCCCAGTCCCAGCCACCTAAGTGCACAGTCTGAGATGGCAGTTGGTACACAAAAACATGCACATTCCTAGACACATCCTGTTAGTTCTGCAGTGTACTTCCTCCACTTCAGTGTTTCTAAATGCAGAGGTCCTACTTTGTATGTGTGCTTTCTGAAGAGCCGTTAGGTAGCTGGTGCACAGGACTGTGGTTCTTAATAGGAACTGTGATCAGAGTGACATTAGCAGGATGGCCACAGAAAATCTGAAGGCTCTCGGGGAATTACTGAAATGGCTGAGGAGGAATCTGGTATAACCCATGATAACACTGGCTGCAGAACAGGGAGGGCCCAGACTAGCACCCACAAGGAAGATTTGAGATGTCCAGAGGGAAAAGAGCAGAAAGTGGCCAGAACCAAGGTCCCATTGGACCTTATTGCAGCAGGATTAGAAGCATGAGCTGCGTTGGAGCCCCTGGACTTTCAAATACAGGTGACAAAGTCAGATTTCTGTTAGACCTGCAGAAAAAGGACTTTGAGTCCTAGGAGGATGTATCAATGGCACAAGTCAAGAGGAAAGAAAGTTAAATCCCATGACTCTTAAGGAGAAAATTAGTGGAACTGATAATTAGATCTGTGTGTACTATAAGTCCCCTTTGTGGTTACATGTCATCTGTCACCTACAGATTGCCATATGCCACCTCACTTTACCCTTGACCCCCCAAACTCACTTGCTTCCTCTTGCCTTCAGCACTCCCACTGCCCCGGCTCACACCGATCCTCTGCAGCATAACTTGTACCCGCTGTTCAAAGGATGGGGCCAGCTCTGTGTCTCCCCGTTCTAGGGGCCGTCTCTGGGAACAGAGAGGGCTGAGTCAAGAGAGAAACCCTTCCCTGAGTTTCCAAAGAATCCTTATCCTGGTCATCAGCCCTCACCTTGTCAGGTCTGGCATTCAGTGTCTCCTCCTCCTCAGCAGGCAGCAGTATCATTGAGTAGGCCTTGCTTTCCCTTGTGTACCGAGGCCGGCTTCTGCGGGCAGGGTCAGGGCTGCTAGGGCCCCCCTCAGCCCCACCAGGCTCCTCACCTCGGCCAGGACGGGCTGGAGGCCGCAGTAGGTCCCCAAGTGTTGTTTTCCGGGTGCGGGCAGCTGCACCAAGGCTGGTCTCTAGATCAGGCCGTGGACCCCGTGTTGAACGAGGCTTCTTAAAGGCAAAGAGGGTGCCCAACTTCTTTCGAAGTGTACGGGGGACAGGAGTGGCACCCCCTTCGGTGGCCAGGTCCTCCTCGGGGGCCCAACTGTGGGAACAAGCAGTAGTAAGTGAGGAAGCCCATGGGCATCCCACCCTCTCCCACCCCAGGCAACTGCCCCTCACTCACAGGCGATCCTGCTGGATCAGCCTTTTGGAGAAGAATTCCTCCACGCCCTCGTCCACGCGGGAACTGAGCCCATTCCCTTCCTGCGGCAGGGCTGGGGGAACCTGAACAATACCATGAGGTCAGGGGTCAGGTTTGAGTGCAACTGTGGCTTCCCCCTGCTCCCGTGTCCAGCAGGCTGCTGTAGTAGCAGGAAGATCCCAGGGCTGGGTAGCCCTAAGGAGCTGCGCATACTAGCCCTCCCATTGTCCAATGCTGGGCAGAAGTGCTTGGTTTCACACACTCCCTTCCATTGCTGTCCTGGCATACACAGCCCGCCCACACTCATTCCTGCTCCACGAGTTAACAAACCTGGCCCACTAGCGGGCTACAGCACCCTTGTGTCCCTGGGGTCACACATTCCACCTGCCAATCCCTCTGCTTCCAGTCATTCCCTGCAGTACCCTCATCACCACCCCCACCCCTCCCGGCCTGCTGCCGCTGCTGCGTCAGACCCTCGGGGCCTCTGCTGGCTCTTCCTCGACTTCCGCCAGTGCCCACTGCCCCCGCCAGATCCCAGCCCCCACACACATCACTCCATACATATACCCGCTGGACACACAGCAGACACAGGAGTGTCCCCAAGGCCCTGAGTGAAGGAGGGCAAAACAGACACCCTCACAGGCCATTCATGCAGAGGGCCATTCTGAGGAGTCCTTCACCCAGGGCCCCCCCACGAAACCCGCACACTCGTGGCCCTACATAAGCATAGCCTGGGATGGAGGGTGGCCAGGACGAAGCCAGAACTCGGCCCGTGACCAAATGGCCTTGGGCCCCACAACCAGCCTCCCTGCCCGCCATCACCGTGCGAAGTGCCCGACCACCCATGACCCCCAAGTCCACAAGCTCCGGCACGGGGGAGGTCTCTCACCTGGGGGCCCCCAGGCGGCGGGCGGTGATGGTGCTGGCGGCGTGGCCGTGGCCGGGCCCGGGTCGGATGGCGCAAGGGCTGACCGGCGGGCGGCAGGTCCATGCGAGGCAGCGGGCCCGCCGGGGGCCCCGGAGCGGCGGGGCTCGGTGAGCCGCGCGCGGACGGCCCCGCCTGCGGCTCAGCATCTTCTCCCGGAGCCGCCAGCTCGGGCTCCGGCTCTGCTTCCTCAGCAGCACCTGAGGCGAGAGCACCAGAAGAGCACCAAGCGCCGAGCCCGGGGGAGGTGGCGGCGGAGCTAGGGCGGCGGGGGACCCGCCCTGGGCGTGGGGAGGGGCCCGGCTACGCTGCCCGCCCCGCCCCCCGCCACCGCTGTCCGTGGTGCTGAGCGCGGCCCCGAGAGCGCGCGGCTCCGCATCACCGCTAAGCATGCGCATCTGGGAGTAGGGAGAGGGGTAGGTGGAGTAAGGGAGATGGTGACCTGGCCCTGCTGGGCTCAAGATTCACTCGGTCCTGACCCCAATTTTGCGGGTTGTACGAGGTTCTGGCCTGGCCCGGGCAGGCCCGGGCAGGGGTTACAAAGTACCCAGGACAGGACAGAATGAATGTCAGTCTAGTTGTCCAGATCCCCAGGTCTAATGGAGGTTCACCTCAGTTGGCTCCTTAAGGCCATGGCTTACTGTGATCGAAGGAGACCCAGTGAAGACAGTGGTTGTGCTCAGGCCACTTCCTCAGAGGACTTTCATCCTGCTGGTGAAGGCACAACCTCAGCCTCGATTGGGAAGGCACAACTTCAGAATTCCCTCTTACCTTCCACACCCCAGAGCAAGAAGGGAGGATTCTGAATCCCAGACCTAGCATTCCAGGATCACTTACCTTCTCTTCCTTGTCCTCAAGGAAGAAAAAACCTTCCAATGCCCCAGGCTCCAGGGGGCTTGGCTCACCTCCATCCAGTGCTGGGAGGTCAGGGGGCATTGATACTGGTGCCTGTTGAGCCAGGCTCTCCACCTGAAATACCATATTACCCAAGGATGGACAATGCTAAGAGAATGATGACTGGCCCTGGGCTACATGAACCCAGAAGATATCACAGAGCACCTCATAGAGGATGGCCAGGTAACTCTGTGTATGTGCAAATATATGAACAGCCAGCCCACCCCCACTCCCTTACCAGCCGATCCCGGGCTGCATTCAGGCCTGCCAGAGCCTGAGCTACAATGCTCTCTGCAAGGGTCCTGCATTGTCTCTCAGATAGGCGCACATCCCTAAGAACAGGAGAGTATGGGTGAGCTTGCTGACTCTCCCCAACCTTGCACAGCTTTTCTCAGCCCAACCTACCTGAGTCTGATGAAGGCATCTTGCAGCAGCTGCTCTGGAAGCAACCCTGGGAGGCCCTTTGAATCCACAAGAACCCCTTCTAGTTGCTTTTTCCAGCCAGGTCCCTGCAGCATCTGGGGGCAGAGGCTCCTTGTGTCCAGTATGGCCTGAATGAAGTCCTGGAAAAAGGGCAGAGTGTAATGTGGCTTTTGCCAGGGTCCAGGTCTCTTCGCTTGAAGCTGTACCCCCACTGACTCAGAGGATATAACAGCTATGTCAATGGGAGGGGTCAAGCTTGCATATGGAGGTAGGGCTAGGGCAGGAGGGCATCTCACCTGGATGTCCTTGTGGCAAACCTCACCCAGCTGTTCCAGAAGGGCCTCCAGCTTCTGCCTCCACTGCCAGTGATGGCTTGGGGAGTTCCCAGCTTCATTTAGAATGGGGAGAATCTGAGGTCCAAGGAGGAAAAAGAGTTTCAAGTTGACATGTGACTAAGAGGGGAAAGGTCCTTGTAGGGGGAGGGAGAGTGCTCACACTGAGAAAAAAGTTGGCATTTTGAATGGCATCCTCTGCTTGGTGTACAGCAGCTTCACTCTGGGGCCCAGATCCACAGCCCAACAGCTCCATGTGCTCCTGCACTGACTGACACAGCTCATTCACCTCCTGAGGGGCATCGGGGATCAGTCCTGTGTTAGTCATCTCCTAGGCTCCCAGACTCTGCCTGTCTTCCTCCTTTCTAGGGCCTCAGCTGGGGGCGGGCGGGGGGGGGGGAGGTGAGGCCTGAAGTTGCATTCCAGGCCACCACTTAGGAACCTTATCTCTTCAAGGAGGGGAGAAATGTTTCTCCTTTTGGATCATTTAGGAACTTGGCATTTTGTAAGTAACCAGAACAGAGAGGGACATTTTAGTCATTCTATGTTTGAGAAATTCAGGCTGTCCACCTAGAAAACAGGAGAGAGAGAGAGAGAGAGAGAGAGAGAGAGAGAGAGAGAGAGAGAGAGAGAGAGAGAGATATGAACCATAGCAGAGGGAGAAGCGAAGGACAGTTGCTGTGGAGGTGAGGAGGAGTGCATGTTTGAGAGTTGGTTCACAGTCAGCACCAAGGGGACTCTGATGAGTCCAATGTGGCCAGGCAGGAGGGATCTTGAAAAAAACTTTTACTCACAGCACTTGGTGGTTGTGGGCACCAGGGAAAATGGACTCCAAGGCAGAGAATGGGGTTTGTGGGAGATGATGAGGTCACTTAAAAACATGCAGAGTGTGATGCCGTCACAGGATATTGAGATTAAGGTGCCTGGGTGTGGGAGCTTAGCAGAGAAGAGATTTGGGAATGGAGAGATGGGAACATCTTGAAAAGAACAAGAAATAGAGGAGAGGGGGCCCAGCCCTAGCTCAGTTCTTTAAGAGGCTGCTTCCACAATGCTGGCAGCCTCAGTTTGCTGTAGTTCGATCCCCACAACACTCAAGCCATGCAAAAGTGCCCTGAAGAAATAGAGATGATGCCAGAGATAGGGCTGCTGGGTTTGAAATCACAGATGTTAGTGGATAGAGGAGGGGAACCCCATGAATGGGAGTCACAGATAGGGTACAATCAGGAAAAATGAGGTAGGATTTTTAAATACACCCTATCTTTAATAGGAAAGCCTGTTTCTATGCTGAAAGTAAAGCAGGCAGGGGTACTATTGGGGAGCTATTTCTGGAGCAAATGGCTGTCTCTAGACCTAGGAGAGGAAACTATATGGGACAACAGGACTCAGCACCCTGGGCTCAGGAGTCATAGCCTCTGACTCATGAACACTCACACAGTACCAGGGAGGGGAGCAGCGCTGACCTGCTCTGAGTGCTCTGAGACCAAATTCAATGGCTGAAGGCAGGATGTGAGGCCAGAAGAGGTGGGATCCTCGCGATTATTCCTCAAGAGACAGGCCTGGATCTGAGGGCAAGGAGGACTGAGAAATGGAAGAGGGTGGAGCCACTGCGCAAAGCGTGTCAGGGGAGGAGAACCCACCTGATGGACTGCTCGTGCGGTCAGTTCTGGGCGGCTGCGCTGCGCCTGGGCCACGTCATTTAGAGGCAGAGGCATAGCCTTTAAGCTGTGGTTCTGCTCCAGGGCCTGCGCCACATCCAGCAGCCCCAGAGCAGATGTGTGGTTCCGATCCCAGATCACAGACCTGAACAAGGTGGGGTTTTAGTAGGGGGTGGAGCCCCACAAGGCCTTATCCAACCCACAGGCTTGGTCCATTTGTTTGGTCCAGCAGGCTGCTCTTTGAGCCCCGCCCCTTCATACCACACCCTCCTCC
Organism: Octodon degus; assembly: GCF_000260255.1. Lineage (NCBI taxonomy): Eukaryota > Metazoa > Chordata > Mammalia > Rodentia > Octodontidae > Octodon > Octodon degus. Next base: position 14,679,349 of record NW_004524587.1, read on the forward strand.
TGTATTGGTCCCACTCTTATAACACCGCCCACCGGAGCCGCGTGTTGACTCGTAGCGCCTTGGCCAGCATTTTGGCGCCCGGATCTCCCATGGCGTTGCCACTGATATCCAGCGCGGTCAGGTTAGGATTAGTGCCCAGCGCTCGCAGCAGGACGCTGGCGCCCAGTTTGAGCCGCGAGTCAGCCACAGACAGAGACTGCAAGGGCTGGGGTTAACAGAAAGCCATGACTGGTGTCAGCAAAGAGGGCAAGTCAGAGGCCCTGAGGAAGGGAGAATCAACATGTCAAAGAGGTCTATTGTCTGAGCACCCGGAAAGGTACTGTGAACTCACACAGTCGTCATCTTGCATGAGCTGGACGATCCGGTGCAAGACATCATCCAGGGTTTCCCTGTAGGCAGAGGTCTATGTTGGGAGAGGGGGCCAGGGTAGTGGGATGTTGCTTGGGAGGCCTGGGGTGAGATGGAGGCTCACTTGCACCGGACGTTGAAGTTTCTTCCAAGTGCTACATGTCTCAGGGACCGGCTCCTCCCAATGGCTAGCACAAGAGTCACCATGTCTGAGCCAAAGCCTGGGGGTAACTAGAATCACGTTCAAGGCGAGACTGCTGGGGTGGGGTGAAGATTGGGAATTGGCAGGAGAACAAAGAGGAGGGGTGGGAGGACTTACCATTATCTGCCAGATCCAAGGAGCTCACAACGCCTGCATCACACACTAAGTCTTGTATCACCTGGGCACCCGCAGAGCGCAGCTGGAAGTGGAAGGTGAGGTGCATTCAGGAGATTGGGGGGGGGGGAGGCGCAGGCAGCCAATGTGTGAGAGCTCTGTGTTCTCACCCATAGGGTAGGATGCTCACCTCACAAGCACTGAGGTCCAGGTGCAAGTCTTGGATATGTGTGTTGAGTGCCAGGCCATCAAAAACAGCCCTGGGAGAGGACAACAAGTAGGCAATGCAAGCCAGGGTAGGCGGCACCCGCATATGAAGGAATACCAAAAAGGCAGAATGAAGGGAGTCTGGAGGTTTCAAGTGTTGGGATTGCAGAGTAAAGCCCCAGAGGCTGGATCAGGGTGGTTTTCTTAAGTGAAGGGGCATGGTTGAGCACAGTGTCACTTACCTGAGCGCTTCATGTGGCAGTTTGCAGCCTGCCAGGCCCAGGTACCTCAAGGTCTCTGCATGGCTGAGGAAGAGCTGCAGTGGGGCAGGGGCAGCCTGGGATTTGCTGGGGTGGGGAGTGGGAGAAACGGACTTCAGGCACAGGGCAGTGGCTTCTTGCAGGCTCCCTAGCCCCAATCACCATGGTAACCCTACCATCGAGAGAAGACATTCCTGGAAGTGTCCAGGTGGGTAAGGCTGGCACAGCAGCCACGGGACAGTGCTTCAAAGAGCTGCAGGAGGAGGGTGTTGGCTAGAGAGAGCACCAAGCCCTTCCCACCTCCACCTGCCCTCCACTCAACCCAGCTTGGACTACCCAGCCTGGCCAATCACCACCACCACCACCCCACGAACACCCCTCACAGTGTCCAGTGCTGCGTCTGTGCCTGCAAGATTCAGGAACATCAAAAAATTAGGACGGCTCAAGAAACTATAGAGACCCTGGTAGGAAGTTGAGGGTGAGAAGGGGTTAGTTATTTCCTACTTAGGGCTTCTGGACATCCAACTGCCTGCATCACACTAATAGGGTGAAGACAGCCACTCACCCCATTGTCCTCTGAAGCCCCTAGTGCCCCAGGATTCCCAGAAAGGTCCAGATGTGTCAGAGCAGAGTCAAAGGCTGCATTGCAGGCCAATGCCCGGCCCAGAGCCCTCATTCCTGGCAGGAGGGACAGGATGGCTCAGCAATCAGACAGACCCCTTTCCCCTCTCCCACTGCATCTCCTGGCTCACCTCGAGATGTCAACCCTGTCTGGGCTAGGCTGAGTCTCCTGAGGGCTCCTGGCCGTTGTTCTAGGTGTCTGCCAAGTGCAACCATACCTGGGGATTGGGTAGTCCTGTGAGCTTCCCATCCCCCAGCTTCTGCCTCTTGGTTTCTCCAGGCTCAGTCATACCTCTATCATCCAGCAGGTTCCCCGCCAAGCTAAGCTCTCGAAGCCCAGAACATGAATGTCCTGCCAATGCGTGGGCCAGTCGCCGGACAAAGTCTCTGAGTACCAAAACCCCAGATGTGAGATTGACTCTGGATTCCCAAGTCTTCCCCAGGGGACTGGCACCCACTCCAGTTTCCAAGCACCACCCCCCAAGGCCCTATCCAGCTTTCTCACCCCTTCAGGCCACAGGTCTCCAGCACCAGCTCTTCTAGGTGGGATGACTGACCCATCATGTACAGAATCTGTTCTGAGACTTCTAGGCTCTAAGACCAGAGGGTGATGGCTCAGTAGGGTGCACCCCAGCTCCAATACTCCTAGTTCCCCCTCTCTACAAGCTCACCAGCTTCATGTCCACACAAGAGAGGCACCGGAACCACAGGTTATAGGACAGGGCAGCCACACTCAAGGCCAGGTCTCTAGATAGAGGGTGGGGAGAAGGGTAGGGACAGAACTCAGGTCCTCCTGGCAAGGTCCTAGGCCAAACATCCCCTCCATACAGAGACTGAGGCCCAGGAATATGGTTCTGGACTCCTGTTCCCCTCCCAAGCCTGATAGGCCTCGCACCGGCTGCCAAGGTGGCTGAAGTCTCCTAGATTAAACTGGCGGCATCCTTGACGATGGTAGATTGTGTCCACATCCTGGATGGGAAGAAAGTAGCTACAACTGGCTTGAGACCACAAAGGACAAGGAGGGGTCAGCACACATGGGGGATGAGATGTTTCCACAGTCCCCTGGAGAGGGCCCTACCCTCACCCACTGAATTTCTTCTCGGAAAGGGAAGCCATTGTAGTCACACAGAGCCTCATATGTCTCCAAGAAGCCACCTGGGGAGGTGCCAGCCGTATGAGGAAAGAAGAGAGGCAAAAAGGTGGAGAGAGATCAGACTCAGGCTGAGTGGCACCCCTGACCCATGTGGTTCTGTTGAGTTTGGAAGCCCCTCAACTCCAAGTATCTGGGGCTGCCTGGAAAGTCTATGTGGCCCTTACCACAGGGACTGCTGGGGGTTGCGGACTCGGAAGAGATGCTTTTCCCCAGCCGAGCCAGCATTGAGGGTGGTGTGGGCTTCCGGAAGAGCTTCCTGGAGAGCAGGAAAAAGAGAAGGCACAAGGCACTTGTAGTCTTGAGAGAAGTAGCCCACTTGTGCTCATCAGAACACTCCCAGCTGCCTTCCTCCAGCCCTTTGCAGTGCCAGGTCTCACCCAAGGGCTGAGCGAGGGAAGACCTTCTTGATGGCCGAAGCCACATGCTGGGCCAGCTGTTCTAGGATGGCCACACCAGGAAATTCCAGGACCAGATCAGGCAAGGACTCCAGCTCAAATGTGACCTGAGGAGGAGATGCTGACCCTCACCTTCATGTGTGGGGCCAGGTATCCTATCCAGAGCTGTATGAGTAAGGGGTTAGGGATGCAGGTGCAGGCCCAGGTGGGGCACTAGATATCTCACCTGAGGGGGTGTCTCCTGCAGTGTCATGGCCTGGACCTCTAGGTAGCTGAAAGTGCAATCCACCTAGGGAGTGATGGGGTCAGTTGGGACCAAGGCCCAAGTGCCACCCTCCTGGGACCTCAGTTGTCTTTGGGGGAGGCGGTACTAGGAATTGAATGCATGGTCTTTGCACTGAGCCACAGTCTTAGCTCCTTGTATTTTATGTTAAGACAGGGTTTCACTAAGTCATTGAGTTTACTCAGGCTGGGTTCGAAACTGTGGTCATCCTGTTTCAGCCTCTCACAGTCCGGAGACTACAGGTGTGTTCACCTTCCCTGCTGGGCCCCAGTGCTGTTGGGCAGCCAGATCACACAAGGACAAGAGGACAACTCTACAGGTGGAGGCCCTGCCAAGGAAGCTGTAGGAGGGCAAGGGTGGTGGTGGCCAGGCCCTAGGACTCACCCTCAGTGGGAGACTGGTGTGTAGCAGGTAGGCCCTCCATCGCAGCAGTGCCTGGGGGAGACAGAGTCTGATATTTGAGCAGAAGCAAGAGACTTTGTACTTGGGCCCAGGTGCCTTTCTGGACTCTGCTTCTGCCCACCATACCAGAATGTAACTTCGCTCAACACCTTCCTGGGGAAGCCAGGTTTTTAGAAGCAGCTCTGCTTCCTTTGGCCACAGGAACCTGGTGATCTCGCCTGTGGAAGGAAAGCCTGCTGGATGACTTTAGTCCTCCTGTCAAGGTCACTGGTGCCTAATGTAGCCACTCTTGCTCACTGCCTGTGCCCCACTGTTGCTCACTGCCCGTGCCAGGCTCGGTTCCGGAGGCTCTACTATGGGGCAACCAGGAAGTGCAGTGGATCTGGGGTTGGCCCAAAAAAGAAGCATCGAGAAGCTGTGGAGTTGTGGGGGCGCTGGGTGAGCCTTTGGTTTGGGGCCACGCTGCCTCAGCCCAGGGAAGTGGGCAGGAAGGGGCAGCGCTTACCTCGCAGCTCACAGGAGATGCAGTCCGGGGTCTGGGCCATGGAACCCAGCTGGGCGGGCCGCTGTAGCCCGAGCTGGGGCGGGAGAGCAGCAGGCTGGCGCACACACAGGAAGCCTAGGGCCCGGGCCGCTCAGCAGCCACCTGCTCCTCCTGTAGCGGAAGATAGGCGCAGCTTCCTGCCAGCCGCCCCCGGCCCGGCCCCTCCCTGGTCTTGGGGGCCTAGGAGGCCCTGTATAGAGTTGGCGGGAACTTCTCCGCCTAGGTGCACCTGCAGAGGACAGGACGTAATGGTCGCGTAGACAGAGTCACGCGTGTACCTTGCCTCCTGTAGTTTCTCTCGCGCGGCTTCCCACCCCGCCCTGCAGTCCCTGCTGCGAACACCAGGGAGCGCTGCCCACCAGATGATCCCTGGCCCACTCTGGTGCAGCCCCTCCTCAGCCAAGGCGGGAGCCGCAAACCTGCTCAGGGAGGAGTCGCTCTGCCAGGAGCGACTATCTCCCAACAACAGGCCCGCCCAGTGGTTTCCAGATTGGGTTCATGACTCCGTAGGGGATGTATGAACTTCTGAAAAGAGGTTTTTTGTTTTTTGTTTTTTTTTTTTTTAATTGCCAGGTGGGGCCCAGGCCTTTTCTGTTGTAGAGTCCCCAGCTTCATCAGATTGATACTGCGTCCGGGTATGGAAGGTGGTAAGGTAGCAGGTGCTCTTATGGAGCAGCCTCACGTAAAATCTGAACCTCAGGGATCCTAGGCAAGGCTAGAGTAACCCATAAGTAAAGGCTAGGTACATGGGTGTTTTTGTAGTTTTGTTTTGGGTGGTAGTATAAACCCACAACCTGCCAACTGAACTGCAGCCCCAGGCTTTTTTGATACAAGATCCCACTAAATTGCCCAGGCTGGGTTCAAACTCACGTTCCTCCTGTTTTAGCCTCCCAGAGTGCTGAAACTACGGGCATGGGGTACTTTTTTTTAGCGGGGGGGGGGGTTACTGGGCTGGGCATTGAACCCCAGGACCTTTGCACTGAGCTACCTTCCCTGCCCCATTTACTTACGCATTTATTCAGCTGTAGCAGGTGTTTCCCTAGCTATGTAGTCCAGACTGGATTCAAATTCACAACAACCTGCCTCAGGATCCTGAGTGCTGGACCACACGGCTCATGCTATCATCCCAGGGCTTGTGCCTGGAGTTTTGTTTGGGAAGGCGCCACTACTAGAGAAGCTAGTGTCTCCAGGAAAGGCCAGGAGAGTCGGAGGGTAGAGGCCTGCCAGACAGATGCATGCTGCCCTATAAAACAGGAGGGGACTTTGATTCTTTTGGGCTGAGAGGGACTTCTCCCATTTCATTATGAATGTTAAACTCCACTTAGGAGGTAAAGAGCAGTCTTCTACCCTACCCTCAGCTCAGGTAGACAGACCTGAAAGAAGAAATCACATACTGGGCAGTGGTCCTTTGGTTCGCATCTTAGCTGTCCTTCCCATGGAGACAGTGGGATGATACCTCATACACTTGGGACTGCCCACTCCTCACCTACCCAAAATGTTTGAGGTATTTGGGAGGCTGAGGCAGGAGGACTCGAGTCCAGTGGTTCAGGGCCAGCCTGTTGTGTCTAATCTTAAACAGGGTTGGGGGTTACAGCACACTGGTAGTTTGTACAGCATGCAAAAGCATTGGGTTCAATCCTGAGCCTCAAAAAACAAAAACAAAAATAATCACTTACTGAAGTCCCCTAGAAGACTGGAAGCAGGTGGTGAGTAGAAAGTGAACAATAGCAACTTGGAGGATGCCTCTTTCACCTAAGCAATAGGCACAGATGACAGCTAAAGGGTGACAGTGAGGACTTGACTGGTGAGGATGCAACAGTTTCCACAGAGGCCAGAGACCTTGCTGTTTTCCAGAGAGCAAATTGAGACCTAACTTTTAAGACCATGTAGAATTCTCAAACTGTTTTTATGGGACAGCTTAACAGATCTCATGTACAACAGGGACAAGAATCGGGTTCTAAAGGCAGACTGCCTCCCCCTACAGTGCCCACCTCCAAATATTTATTTTTTGTCCTTTTGAGATAGGGTCTTGCTACAAAGTTCAGGCTGGCCTTGAACTCACTGTATGACCCAGGCTGGTCTCAAACCCAAAATCTTCCTGCCTCAGCCTCCTGAATGCTAGAATTATAGGTGTGCACCATCAGGCCTGGCTTCCAAATTTCTTTTATGGGACTGGTGAGATAGCTCAGTGGTTTAAAGTACCTGCTTAGGCAAGCTTAGGAGGCACAGGGGCCCGCAGTTTAATCCCCAGCACCACATGCCGCGCCAGCCCTGCCCTCAGGGTGGGCTGAGCTGGCCAAGAAAGGAAAAAATAAAGAAAACTGTCTTTGAAGACAAGGTTTCACTAAGTTGCCCAGGCTATTCTCAAATTTGACATCCTTTTGCCTCAACTTCCAGAGTAGCTATGATTATGTACACCACCACTTACATAGATTGTCTGAATTTTGATAATGCACAAACTACTTAGCCTCTCTGGGTTGTTGCTGAGACAAGGTCTCACTATGTAGTTCAGGCTGGCCTTGAATTTGTGGTGGTTTTCCTGCCTCAGCCTTCTGAGTGTGGGAGTTACAGGCATGTACCAACATGCCTAGTTCTTCTAAATCATTTTTTGAGCTGCATTGACTTACCTGAATGTTAATCTAAGGATTTTTTTTCAGTGCATCATTTTTTTTTTTTAAATAGTAGAGGAAGAACTATACAATACTTAGATGCTTAATTAGGATTATGATCTTTATTAGTCCCAGAACTCTAGTAGACTGAGGCAGGAGGATTACAAATTCAAGTCCAGTCTTCGTAATTTAGCAAAACATTTCCTTAAAAAAGGGCTCATCCTGATGCAGGGACCAGGGCTTGGCCAGCCCCACCCCTGGAGTACATGGAAAGGGCGGACTGGGCATGGTGGCATGTGCCTGTAATCCCTGCGCTTGGGAGGCTGAAAACAGGATCACTACTAGTTCAATCTGTATAGTGAGACCCTGTAGACCTTGTACTAAAAGTGGGGGAGGGGGCGCTCAGGATTTAGATCACTACAATCACCGCAAAAGGTTCTTGGTGTAATTCTCAGCAACTTTCCAACAAAGATCCTGACCAAAAGCAAGGATGGATCACTCAGATGCTTGCTGAGCTGGGTAGCAGTGGTAAGGCCAGTACAAGGGTGGAAAAAAGGGTTTTTAGTGCTGAGGATTAAACCCAAGGGCTCACATATGCTAGGCAAGCACTCTACTATTGAGCCACATGTCCTGTCCCTAGATACTTTAGTACCAACTATGGCTTAACTCTGAGACAAGGAACTACAGATGGATTCAATAACTGTCCATCTAGAGTTCTCTTGGGTGGAAGAATATAAGTGACAGCTGACTCCTGCTACTGGAGATTTTCTTTTAGTGGAGTCACATAGGACATATTATGGACTATGCAACACAGAATCCCTTTTAAACCTCAGCATTTTTTTTTTTTTAATTTTTTTGTGGAACCGGGGATTGAACTCAGGCCCTTGCACTTGCCAAGGAAGCACTTATTCCACTAAGCTATCTCCCTGGCCCTCCTCAGTATCATTTGAATGTCACTTCTTATCTCCGTCTAAGCCAAAACAAACCCACTTTAAAATTTTCCAACTTCAATATACACAATCAGAAAACAGAATATACAAATAAATCACTTCAGTGTTCTGCAAAGGGATTTTCTTCACATCTAGCTTTTAAAAAGTTATAGGCCCAATGAAACAACTCTGATCCTATGAATTCATGCTGACAACCTAAGGCCACTAACATGCAGTCCAAGGAGCTGACTGTGTGGCTTAGAATCCCAAGACATACAAAGTGCCTGGGTTACATTTTCCTCAAAGGCCTGGCTAACTGGAGACCATAAAGCAGCCAAAGTCGCACACATCTTGTCCTTGTTCCTAAATCCACACAAAGGTCTTTCTGGACCTGACACAGGCAGGAATCACTAAAGAGGGAGTCTTCTGAGCACTTGTTAATCCGTTATGATTTATTTGCTGTACAGCAGTAGATCCTCCTCCCCAGCTTTCAACCCCATTACATATTTTATTACAGGTCTCATGTTGGCGTCCTAAAATAATGAAAAATATCACACAGTACAGCTAAATACAAAATGCATCAACCTAGAGTCTGATAGCTAACTGATGGTTCTCTTAAAAGCAATACACAGAAGAAAAGTGTTTGAAATAGTAAGACTGAGGCGCCCTAAACACATTTTAAGCATGTGACAGTTCATGTGCAAGAATCACTTTTTTGTTGTTTTTCTTCACATTATTCTTATTTTTTGAAGATCCAGAGTTTCAATTACTGATCCAGTGAAATTTTCTGGCCCAGCTTGTCAGGGCTGCTCCACTCATAATCATCCTTCTGGCTTTAACAGAAGATTTATAAAAACATTCAGCTACAAACAGAGCAAAGAAAATGTTGATGGGAAATCATAACTGAAAGTTAATTGTACAAGTTTCAAATGCTGGCTCCATGGGCTGGAAATCATGACTTTTCACCTGGGTGTCCATCACCAGTAGGCAGCAGTCCGGGTGCTCTTCTGCTACATGATTGTGATCCAACTCCTTGTCAACATTTACACATCACCAAGTCCATAGTCACTTAATTTGCAAGTAATTAAAATGCTGGGTTTTCTTACACTGCACTTCTTTTCAACCTCTTAATTAATGGAAAAGATTAAAATGTAAAAAAAGTTATTTACAAGCTTGACCATACCAGAAACTTTGCCAAGAAAGAGGCAAAGCTTTCAGGACAGAAACCAATCGTAGCATGCCATACTACTGGTGTGCAGCTGACTCCAAGCAAAGGGAGTCAGGAAAAAGCAAAAGCAAAAAACAGGTTAAAAGTCTTAAGTTCTTCCCAAGTTTGCATTTACAATTAAAAACTCTCTTGGGAAGAAGACTGTAGAACTCTGGGAAACTCGTGGGCATTCTGGAGTGGTTTACTAAATCAAGAGAGGGGGTTCAATGTCTCTGTTTCCATCTAAGAAAACTAGTTAGGCATGAACACTGTCCTCAGCACTTCAAAGTAAACCCTCCGGTACTCAGAACATTCCATGATTTGCTACCATCAAACAGTAAGTTCTAGTTAAATCACATTTTTCTAACATCATTCTGGAAGTTTCCTTTCTCAGCACGTTTGGTAAAATGGTGTAAAATGCTTTTCCCAAAGCCAAAAGGAGAAAGAAAGGAGAAAAATTAAGATTCAGGCCGTTTAAACACAGCCCAAAGCAGTCTTGGAGACGAGCAAGCCCCGTCATCACCGGTCCATCATGCTGAGGATCATCTCAGGTGTGAGGTCCCCATTGGGGGCATCTGTGGTGGCTGGCTGCGTCTCCTCTTCTTCCCCCTCCACAGGCTCAGCATCTGGCTCTTTTTTTACTTCAACTATAATGTTCTCAATTGCACCTGTATTCTGGTCTTCAACTTGAATGATGGCTGTTGCTAGCAAAGAACATGGGGGGAAAAAAAAGCAGGAACATTAAAACCCCCAGAGATCATAAAGGTCCTTTCAGGCAGTTCATGGGATGTTAACAACATAGGAAAGTCTTTAGTAGTGATGCAGAAAAAGTCAGACAAAAAAACCCAAACTGTAACAACTCAAAATGTGGCATACATATAATAAAACCCCAATACACTAGAAACTATCAAAGAGCAAAATCTGACATTTATCTTCATATGCCTCTCAAATTACATATTTAAATCCTTCATGTATTTCATAAATTTAGACATTACTATAGTATGAGATGCAGGCAAAAAAATGGAATACCCTAAGCAAAAAACAGTGAATAGCACGTGACTATAAATATTTCACTAAGTGTAAGCTGTTGGTGACATTTTTATTCTGTAGCTCTCCCATACCCAGGGCCCACCCACCAATCTGTTCACTCAAGGGTGTGTAGGTACAATGACAGGTTGGTTCCAGGATCTATAGTGAACCTCCTTTTCTGGATGGACATCTAAACATGGGGTTCGGGGAGAATATTAAAAAAAAAGACTCAACTCTGCATTTATTTTTTTGTATAGTACTGGGGACTGAGGCCAGTGCCTTTTCACTAAACTACATCCCCACCCCCATCCTTTTTTTTTTTACTGAGACAGGGTCTCTCACTAAGTGGCCCAGGCTAGGGTTGAATTTGTGGGTCTCCTGCCTCAGCTCTCAAGAGTGCAAGGATTACACAGGCATGCACTGCCACACACACCTATAATTCTGCATATCTTAAAAAAAAAAAGAGTTCGCTCCCAGGAGATCTGGAGGACAGATGAGTAACACCTGTGATGGTCACCTACAGGGATGCCCATAAATCAGGAGGCCAACACCTGTCAGGCCTTAACTGTTTCAGAAGGGTAGGCTTAGTATAATACAAACTGCTTCACATCTCCATCTTTTAAAATTTGACGCTTAGTTGAGCATGCTGGCATACACCTGTAATCCCAGAACTTGAGGCTGAGGCACAAGGACTGCTATGTGTTTAAGACACCAGCCCAAGCTACATAGTGGGACACTGTCTCCAACCAACCAACCAACCAACCAACCAACCAACCAACCAACCCACCCACCCACCCAGCCACCCACCCTGACAATCACTGTAGTTGTTTTGCAAAGCCCTTCTGCATTAAAAGGACCCATCTTGTACAGCATAAATACTTTGCTACCCCAGACTTCTTTGAAAATGCAGCAGGGCCCCTTGAGATTTCTCAGATGTTAGTTATAACTTCTAAAAAATAACTCTCTGAGAGTTTGTTCCCAAAATGACCTTAACTGTTCTCATGGCTTAGTTCCCATCTCCCCAAGAACATAGAACTGTCTGGCCACCCTGCCTGCTGGGAAACGTACATCATATCAAGAAGAGGCAAGCTGGGGCCGGGGAGATGGCTCAATAGAATAAGCGCTTCCCTGGCAAGTGCAAGGGTCTGAGTTCAATCCCCGGTTCCACCAAAAAAAAAAAAAAAAAAAGAGGCAAGCAACTTACGCTGGTTCTGTTTGGGCTGATTGGTTCTGCCAGGTGGTCGTCCTCTCCTCTTTTTGGCAGGTGGTGGGGCTGGGGTCACGGGATGGGGCTCTGGTTCAGGTTCAATTTCTACTGCAGGCTCTTCCTCATCCTCATTGTCATCCAGATCTGGCTCAGCATTTTCTTTTTATGGAATCAGGAAGTGCAGGTGGTAGGGAAAAAAGAAAAAAAGAAAAACAAAAGAACAAAAAAAAAAAAAAAAAACCAAACAAACAAAAAAACCACATGTGCTATTTAGTGTCATTATGTGTTTATCTCTTAATTAAGAAAACCCACTTTAGCCAAGTGTGGTGTTGCACACCTATAATCCCAGCACTTGGGAGGCTGACATAGGAGGATCATTGTGAGTTTCTGCCAGCATAGGCTACAAAGTGAGTTGAAGGCCAGCCTGAACCCATAGTGAGACCTTGTCTCAAAAACAAAAACAGGGCCGGTCAAATAGCTCAGTGGACTAAAGTACCTGCTTAGGCAGAGCACAACGGCCAGGGTTCAAGCCCAGGCATGCTGTGCTGGCCCTGCTCCTGGGGCGCAGTGAGATGGTCATTGAGACTGGTGGCATGTACCTGTAATCCCAGCACTTGGGAAGCAGAAAAACAGGAGGATCACTATGAGTTTGATCTGTGAGGTGAGACCCTGTACTAAATACATAAACATAAACACACACACTTTAAAAATGATTTTGCCGGAATTTTTGCTACTGAAATTAACATAAATGGGTATTATGACAGAATTATTATTTTTTGCAGAACGGGGATTGAACTCAGGCCCTTGCACTTGCCAGGCAAGCACTTATTCTACTGAGCTATCTCCCCAGCCTATGACAGAATTATTAAAGCAACGTAAATACTCCATTATATTTTCTGTAGATTGAAGGTTACATTTTCTTTTTAAATTACAGATCTCACAGTGAAGCAACTCTTTTTAATTTTAATTTTTTAGTACAGGGTCTCCAGGGTCTCTCAATGTAGATCAGACTCGTAGCAATTCTCCTGTTTTCAGCCCCCCAAGTGCTGGGATTATAGGTGTGCACCATCACGCCCAGTCTCAAATCATTGTCTCAGTGTCCCAGGAGCAGGGCCACCATGGCATGCAACTCTTATCTTGTACTAGTTATATCTATTAAGCAAAAACCACAAAACAGTGTCTAAATTTAAAGTACAGCAAACATTCCCTTTGCTATATAAGGATAAAGCAATATACTAAACCTGAAACAGACCCAATGGAGATTTCTGAAGCAGAAAGCATGTCTGTGACACAGGGCACACATACATCTTAGGAGAAAAGACAGAAATTTTGGTGTTTGCCGAGGTCCCATTTATTAGGATAAGTGGCAAGAATCCTTTTTTTTTTTTTTTTAAATTATTTTTTTTGCAAAACTGGGGATTGAACTCAGGCCCAATACGCAGCAATACTCCTGTCTCAACCTCCAAAGTGCCACCATGCCTGGTTCCAGAGCACCCAGAAATCCCAAGACCAAGACAGCATGCGGGGCTAGGGATCAAACTCGGGTCCTTGTGCTTGCCAGCTAAGTGGCCTCTGAGCCATCTCCCCAGCCTCTGATTCTCAGATCTGAGTGTGTTATCTGGACACACAATCACACTAACCCTCTGTTTCTTTGGGCCATCTCCAGAGCACTCCCAACCCACCTAACAGTGCTAAGAATGAAAAGATCAACACAACACATATAGTTACACTAAACAACTTATAGTCTACTATAAACACTGCTTTTATTTATATTGCATACAATATTAAAAATCCCCCATATTCCATTACTTCATTAACTAAAAGGTGTTGCCCTCACTTTATAGGAAAGGTGAGGAGCTAAGTAATTTCTTTTTATTTTATTTTATTTATGTATTTATTTTGTGTGTGTGTGTGTGTGTGGCCAGCTCAGCCCACCAGGGGGCGGGGCTGGCTGGCATGTGGTGCTGGGGGATTGAACCGTGGTCCCTGTGCTTTGCTTAGCTTAGCTTGTTCTAAGTAGGTGCTTTAGACCACTGAGCCATCTCACCAGCCCCCCTAAGTAATTTCTAAGGCAGAACTAAATCACAGCAGGTGGAATTCAAGCTTCTGCCCTCAGTTTGGGGCTGTTATGCTGCCTACACCCACAGACAAAGAGTACTTGTTACTCCTCACACATTAGCATGGCACAAAGCGTACACTGCCTGCATTCCTCCAAAAAGGCACAGGTTATTAATGTAACTCATTTTCTCTGGAACAAAATGTTTAAATTTAAAATCTGTTGGTAATGCTCGATCTTCAGGACAAAATGCCTCATTTTTCAAGTGACTGAAATCCTAAATGAAGACACGGGGAACACATGGGTAGGTGGCAGTATGTTAAGAACAAGCTGTTTTCCTGTTGAACTTACTGAAGCCCCCTATTGCCTAAGTTGGCCCAATGCCCAGAAAACTAAACAAATCTAGTCAAAATTGGGAGAAAAAGCACATAAAGAAGGCTAATAAGGCCAAAGTCTTATTGGTTTAAGACAGATTCTGGCAACAAGCCCTGGAAACAGCAGTAGAATCTGCTGACCAATCTCTACAGATGGACAACATGCAGAACTTCTGGGACTGGACAAAGATTGGATCTTTTGTTAAAAAATGGATGGTGACCAGACTGATCTCCATATTCTAGGGGTATAAAGACACACTAAGTACAAAGCCCTAAACTCATCTCCATGCTGCATTATTCAGCAGAGAAGACAAAAAGGAGAACTACAGAAATCTGTTAGGAACCATCAATAATCTCTTTAATCAAAAGATGCTCCTGGCAATGTGCAGTTAGGAAGCAGAGCTGGTGTTGTTGGAAGTAAATCACATGTGAACAAGGCAGTACCAGGGAGTAAGAAGGGCATAGGATGGAGTCTGGTGGCAGAAGGCTCTGCAATGATGTGCAATTACAAAAATGGCCAAACTCAAGGTTACTGGGATTACCAGTAATGGGGTCTTCTAACATTCTTTGATGCTTCCCAAAAGCTCCCTGAAATAATTACATAGCTAAATAAAAGGATTGCCAAAGGCACGTAGTAGTATGCTTTTATAAAAATTAAGGAAACTGACATTTTAAGGAGGCATATATTCAAAACTGATTGATACTACTTAAAATAGATTTTTCATTAAAAACACAGCAGTGGGCTGGGGATGTGGCTCAGTGGTGCTGCGCCTGCCTAGCAAGCGCGAGGCCCCGAGTTCGATTCCTGGTACCAAAAAAGAAAATAGTAAAAATAAGACCAAAAAAAGTCCCTTTGGAAAAAAAAAAAAAACCCCACAGTAGTGGGTATGGAGGAATATGCCTGTAATTCCAGTAGCCTGAGAAGCTGAGACAGGAGGACTTCCAAGTTTGAACCGAGCCTGGGTAACTCAGTAAGTTCCTGTCTCAACATAAAATTTTTTAAAAGGACTGGGAAGGGTGGAGTATGGTGGCACATGCCTGTAGTCATCCCAGCACTCAGGCAGATGAGGCAGGAGGATTGCCAAGAATTTGAGGCCAGCCAGGGCTAAACAGTGAGTTCAAGACAGTATAAACTACACAGGTACTCTCAAACAGACCAAACCAAAAAAATAAAAATAAAAACCAAAAAACTTTCCAAAAAACTAAACACACACACACACCCCACCCCCACCCACCCACCAAACAGGTATGAGGATGGAGCTCAGAGCAAGGGCCCTCAGTTCAATTCTTAGCAGCACAGGGGGCCGGGGAGATGGCTCAGTGGAATACGCGCTTCCCTGGCAAGCGCAAGGGCCTGAGTTCAATCCCCAGTTCCGCAAAAAAAAAGAATAAATAAATAAAATAACATTAACAGAAGCAAATTAACTGGGGTGTGATGGCACATGTCTGTAATCCTAGTTACACAGAAAGCTAGGGCAGGAGGGTGGAAAGTTCAAGAGCAGTTTAGCAATATCCTATCTCAAACTAAAGAAATTAAAAGGGTTGAGGAGATAGTTCAGGGGCAGAGTGCTTATTTACCATATAGAAGGCCCTGGGTTTGAACCCTAGCACCACAAAAAAACAAAGCAAAATAAAAGTGATTTCAGGGGTTGGGGGAGATAGCTCAGTAGAATAAAGCATAAGGGCCTGAGTTCAATCCCTGGCTCTGCAAAAAAAAAAAAAAGATTTCAGATGAGATCAGGCATGTTCAGGGGGGTATGAGTGTAGATACCAGTTTCAAATTCATATTTCAATAAGTAAGTTTCTGTCTCTGTCCCCCCTCGCCCTTCTTTTGGAGATGCTCTTGATATACAGATCAGACTGGCCTCAAACTCACAATGATCCTCCTGCCTCAGCCTTCTGAGTGCTGGGATTACAGGCATGTACCACCACTGGAAGTTCTCTTTGAAAAATTTGATTCCCGGGGCTGGTGAGATGGCTCAGTGGTCTAAAGCACCTACTCAGAACAAGCTTAGCAAAGCACAGGGACCGCGGTTCAATCCCCCAGCACCACATGCCAGCCAGCCCCACCCCCTGGTCGGCTGAGCTGGCCACGGCCACACCCACACAAATAAAATTAAAAAAAAAAAATAATAAATTTGTAAAAAAAAAAAAATTTTAATTCCCTCTCCACTACTTCTATTAATAATATAGGGCTGTTTCCCATGGTGGGATGGAAACCCACAGCGACTGGATCCTCGGTGGGAGCAAGGTACTGGTGCCAGAGTGGTCAGCAGAAGGAAGGTGACCTAGGGCAGGTCAAATAGCTCAGTGGACTAAAGTGCCTATTTAGGCAGGCTCAGGGATCAGGGTTTGATCCCCAGCGTACCCCGGGGGTGCGCTGAGATGGCAGCTGAGACTGAGAGCGGTGGTGAGTGCGTGTGAACTCAGTGCTTGAGAGGTTGAAAACAGGAGGATCCTACAAGTCTGATCTGTGTAGTGAGACCCTATAGTCCCTATACTAAAATAAATAAATAAATAAGTAAGTAAAGTTTTTTAAAAAAAGGAAGGTGACCTACCAGAGTGTCAGAAGTATGCCTGAGCCCAGGATGGCAGCCCATGCCTGTGAGTTTGAGGTCAGCCTGGGCTACACAGTGAGATTCTACCAAGCATGCAAACAAGGAAGGAGAAGAAGGAAATGGAAGGGAGAAAAGAAAAAAAAAGGTAGGAAGTAAAAGAAAGAAAAAGTAGCCAGGTGTGGTGGTGCATGCCTTTAATCCTAGCACACAGCTGAGGCAGGATGATTGTTTTGATTTTGAGGCCAGCTTGGGCTACAAAGTGAGCTCACAGCCAGCCAAAACTGCACAGCGAGATCCTGTACTAAAAAGACAAAAAAAGAAGGCTGGAGAGATAGCTTAGTAGAATAACAGCTTGCCTGGCAAGCACAAGGGCCTGAGTTCAATCCCCAGTTCGGGGGTGGGAAATATATAGGGTGGTGGTGCAAACTGTTGGGTAAAATGCAAAGGTCTTTGGATTTATGAAGAATTTCCTAGACTTGTGC
>NW_004524587.1:14696428-14701414 GCF_000260255.1 Octodon degus
ATATATAAAACATATATATATATATGGAAGACAAGGCTGGGTGTGGTGGTGCATGCCTGTAATCCCAACATTCCCCTGTAATCCCAGCACTAGGAGGCTGAGGCAGGAGGATCAATGACAGGAGTTCAAGGCCAGGCTACACTACATAGTGAGGCCCTTGTTTCAAAAGCAAAAGCAAAAACAAAAACAAAAACATCACAACTCCCAAAACTAAACCAAACAACCACTAAAACAACAACAAAAAAGACCACAACAGAAGACAAAATTAAAAGGCTGGGGAGATAGCTCAGTAGAATGAGTGCTTGCCTAGCAAGCACAGGGTCCTCTGTTCAATCCCCGGTACCACAGGGAGAAAAAAAAAAAAAAAAAAAAAAAAAAAAAAAAAAAGACAAAATTAAGACTCTCTAGAAATAGAGGCTGGCCAGATAACTTAGTGGACTAAAGCACCAGTGCTGTGCCAGCCCACGCCCTGAGGGCGCACTAAGAGGGCAACTGAGACTGGGTGTGGTGGGGCACACTTGCAATTCTAGCACTTGCACTTGGGAGGCTGAAAGCAGGAGAATTGCTAGGAGTCTGATCTGTGTAGTGAGACCCTGCACTAAATTCATTAAAAAAAAAAAAGAATCTCTAGGGCTTTTTTTGTTATTTTTTAGTAAGGGTCTATAGGGTCTCACTACATATAGCAGACTCCTAGTGATTTGCCTGTGTTCAGCCTCCCAAAGGGCTGGGATTACAGGCATGTCCAGGCATGTTCAGTCTCAAATGCCATCTCAGCATGTCCCAGGGGAGGGGCCACATGGCCTGGGCAGGCCGGGGATGGAATCTAGTCGCTGTGTCTGCCTAAGCAGGCACTCTACTCACTGAGCTATTTGGCAGACCCTCCTATAGAAATGTTAAGCACCATCATCCTTCGATTCAGATGGTGTTTTTGGAGAAGCGCATTCTCCAAAATAAAACTCTTAACTGTTTCATCAAAATCCTACCACTTGGGCTGGTGAGATGGCTCAGTGGTCTGAAGCACCTACTTAGAACAAGCTAAGCCAAGCAAAGCACAGGGACCTCGCTTCGATCCCCCAGCACCACATGCCAGCCCGCCCGCCCCCTGGTGGGCTGAGCTGGCCACACACAAAATAAAGAAAGAAAGAAAGAAAGAAAGAAAGAAAGAAAGAAAGAAAGAAAGAAAGAAAGAAAGAAAGAAAGAGAAAGAAAGGAAGAAAGAAAAAATAAATTTAAAAAAAAAAAATCCTACTACTTTAGTAAAAATATGCTTTCTCTGCTTGGTGCCAGCAGCTTGAGGAGCCACAGAAGCCTAACACCTTTTCAACATGCTTGTGTTAATGGAACATGCTTCTCAAATTATCAGCACCTTTGCTGTCCCTTTGTGAGGCTTAGCATCACAAAGCACAACTCATGTCTAAATTCCATGACTAGAATGCTAAATACTATTTCCCCTGCATTAAATAAGCTACTCAGAAAATAATCAGCCTTGAAAACTAAAGATCAAAAGTGCCAGCCCTTCCAAGAGTGGTGGCACACATCTGTAATCCCAGCACTTTGGAGGCTGAGAACAGACAGTAGTAGTTCAAGGTCAGCCTCAGCTGCTTAGTGAGTTCAAGGCAGCCCGAACTACAAAGTGAGATCCTGTCTATAAAACCAATCCCCAAAACCAAAAATGACAAACAACCCCTCCAAAAAAAGCCAGACCAATCACCTTGTCTTATCAATCATTACAAAGCAGCTGTCATGTCAAGCAAGAGAACAATGAAGTATAATCTGTGTGACATTGCTTATCACCATGGTAACAACCAGAACTTATTTTCCTGGAGACATGGTATCATATCAAAGGTGAAGATCAAGAAAAGTGGTAAATTACAGGTACACAGGGCCAGCCTGATAGCTCAGTGGACTAAAGTGCCTGTTTAGGCAGAGTGCAGTGGCCAGGATTCAATCCCTGGAGTGCTATGCTGGTCCTGCTCCAAGGTCCACTGAGATGGTGATTGAGACTGGCGTGGTGGCATGCACCTGTAATCCCAGTTCTTTGGAGGCTGAAAACAGGAGAATCACTATGAGTCTGATCTACATAGTGAGACCCTGTAGACTCTCTACTAAATACATTAAAAAAAAACCCCCAAAACAACAACAACAACAACAACAAACAGGTGTACAAATTAAGGTAGGAAGGGGAATGGCTGACTTTTATTGATTTCAGCCATCTCAAGGACAAACTAGGGCTGGGGAGATAGCTCAGTAGAATAAGCGCTTGCCTGGCAGGCATTGGGTCCTGAGTTCACATCCCTGAAAAAAAAGGACAAACTGACAAATGCAGTCAAAATGTGGGTCAAGATGTTTAAACAATTTTCTTCACGTTCCTTAAAGTCACTGCTCAGTCAAGACCAGTGCAGTTGGTCTACACATAAAAAGAAGAAATGCTACTGGTTTTGGAACACTGCTAGTTTGAGTACACAGGAGTAAAAATATTAAGCTTGTGTTGATTTTAAATGAATGGTGCATGTAAGACATCAATAAGGAGCCAGGCGTGGTGATGCACGTAATGGTGGCTAGTCTGAGCTACACAGTGAGATCCTATCTCTAACAACAACAACAACAACAACAACAACAACAACAAAAAAGCAAAACACAAAAAGAAACAAACAAAGCACTTACCACTATCAGAGGAATCTTCTTTTTTAGAGCGCATCTTTCTTTTCCTTCCACGTTTACTCTTCTTTGTTTCTCCTCCATTTTCTCCTTCTACACCATCTGGACCAGCACAATTATCAGCATGTCTTGCCATGGTATTCTAACAAAAGGATGAAACTTTTTACACGTCTAAGAAAGCATGTATCAGATTAGAATTTCTCTTTAATTAAAATTTGGAGAATCTGGGGGCCTGCCTATTAGCTCAATTGTTAAGTGCCTGCTTAAACAAAGCAGTCAGCCTCAGGGAGCTGTGGTTCGATACCTAGATACTCAAGTCAATCAAGACCAGCACTGGAGGCAATCTGAGGACACCAAAAAAAAAAAAAAAAGAAAAAAAAATTTGGAGAATCTATATGGGAAACCCGAAAGATAAGGAAAAAGGGAGGGGGTGTCAAAAAGGTAAAATGTGTTTAGAATGAGAAGAGAAAAGGAGAACACAAGAGCCCTTCAGAAGACAAAGCTGGATCTTCTCTAGGAAGTTTCTGGAACAGGTAAGATCAGGTCAGCTCCTGGTCCTATACACATTTGGCTACTATAAACTAAAGGGAAGACCTACAATAGATAAGGTACAGGTTTCAATCTAACGAAGGAAATTCCTTCAGACCATCGGACAATTTTTCTATTTTTATTTATTTTTTAGTTTTTTAATTTCTTTTTTGAGATAGGCTTTTGTTATATAGTCCAGGATGCTCTTGAACTCAAGTCTCCTGAGTGGTGGGAATATAGGGGTGTGCCACCACACCCCACAACAATTTAAAGACACTGTGCTCTTGGACAGTGGAAGAGTTCACAAATGGAGATGAGAAACCTGATGGGTATGACCTCCTTTTCATAAATGATAATTCCCAAGAAACTTCAGTGGAAAAAACTGCCCTGCTGTACAGTGGAAGAATGCCACATTAAGAACCACAAGAAAAATAATGCTCTGATCCTTACCCGACGTGTAAATGTCTTCCCACACTTAGAACAAACAAAGGCTGCAGGAACAAAGTTGGGGTCATGATAGCGCTTGAAGTGCATGTCGAGGAGCTGTTTTTGGCGGAAGGTCTTGTCGCAGTGGCTGCAGGCGTAAGGCTTCTCCCCGGTGTGAGTGCGCTTATGCATGATCATGTGCCTCTCCTAAAACAGACACATGAGCAAAGGGCTCAGAGCTATCACAGGGCTGCTGCCTCAGCTGCTACCTGTATGCACATGGCCGTTAGGCCTTTCAATCAAGGTTCTAACACTGCTCAAGATTTTTTTTTCCTGTATTTAGGACAGGGTCTATAGGGTCTACAGGGTCTCACTACACAGACTGGACTAGCAGTGATTCTCCTGTTTTTCAGCCTCCTAAGTGCTGGTATTACTGGTGTGCACTACCACGCTCAGTCTCACCAGCTATCTTAGCGTGCCCTGTGGGTAACACTCGAATCACACGCCAGGGATCAAACTCAGGCCACTGTGCCCTGCCTAAACAGGTGCTTTAGTCTGCTGAACTATCAGGCTGCCCCTCACTGCTCAAGATTATGAAGGTGTCTGTACCGAGGCACAAACTCTCTTAGCAGAGAGAAAGTACACACCCCTGCTGGGTTGCTTATAAGCATCATGTACCAGGGCAATATCCTTTCCCTTTCTTAAGTCCTAGACTTTTTTTCTTTTTCTTTTTCTTTTTTTTTTGTATTTAGTACAGGGTCTACAGGGTCTCATTACACAGATTGGACTTGTAGTTAGCTTCCTGTTTTCAGTTTCCCAAATGCTGGGATTATAACAATCATACCCAGTATCAGCTGCCATCTCAGTGTACCCCAGGGGCCAGGCGAGCTATCTGGCCGGCTCTTTTAAGTCCTGGACTTAATTCCCACAGAGTCTTGAGAAAGAAGTTGGTTATCTCCCTTAAAACATGAGCTGTTACTAAACATTAACTGAAGACAAAAGATAAAACTGGCAAGGGGCATAACCATTGATTTGCTGACATGCCTCATTAATTACAGTTTGAAAACACTTTCCTTGGAAACAGCCACTCTACTAGATACACAAAAACCCTGGCATAATACCTACCATAGATGGAGAATCAGTGGTTTTCTATGACACTACCTACCTGTCTACAAGCATAATCACACTGGTCACACTTAAAGCGTTTTTCATTCTTGTGTGATTTTTGATGCTGGATGAGGGCATAGCGCTCATGAAACACAGCATCGCAGTAACGGCATTTCTTGCCTTGTTCAATATAGGAATGCTGCTTTCGCAAGTGGACACCTAAAAGCAAAATACAAAGCAAAGTCTAATTTGTGAAAGTACAATCAT
>NW_004524587.1:14701659-14708778 GCF_000260255.1 Octodon degus
TTGTGTGTGGCCAGCTCAGCCCACCAGGGGGCGGGGCTGGCTGGCATGTGGTGCTGGGGGATTGAACCGCGGTCCCTGTGCTTTGCCAAGGTTGTTCTAAGTAGGTGCTTTAGACCACTGAGCCATCTCACCAGTACCCCCTCCCCCAGCCATTTTTGAGACAAGTTCTCATTAAGTTTCCAAGACTGGCCTTAAACTTGCCACCCTCCTGCCTCAGCCTTCTAATAAGATTATAGGCAAAAGTTGCCATGCCAGAAAATCCAGGGGCTAGGGATGAAATTCAGTGGCAGAGCACTTGCCTAGCATCCATGAGGCACTGGGTTGAGTCCTTAACACTACCACTACCCCAAGACTAATTATTGTGGGGAAAGCAATTAAAATTGTTTGTTTGTTTGTTTTTTTTTTTTTTTGGCGGAACCGGAGATTGAACTCAGATCCTTGCATTTGCCAGTCAAGTGCTTATCCTACTGAGCCATTTCCCCAGCCCCAAGTTTTTTTGTTTGGGTTTTTTTTTTTTTTGCCAATTAAAATTGTTAACAGAACAGGATAACTGGAAATGATGGCAATGAAGGAAGTAGGGGATGCAGCAATGGGAGGTCCAAAAAGCTGAATTAATAGGATTTAGTGATTCCATGTGGAGTGAGGGAGAGGAAAGTAGCTATTGGAACGATCTCCTGGATTTTGGGCTGGAAAGGCAAGTAGATGGTAGGGACATTTACTAAGAAGAGTAGGAGAACAGGTGAAGACCAAGCCATGGTGTCTGGTTGGTGGGCAGGCATAGACCAACTTTAGATCTTCAGTTTCACACATGTGGATTTTGAAAAGACAGTGATATCAAAGCAGGGATAGATTGTTACATAAGTCTAATTCAAAGGGAAGATCTCAGTACAACTATAAATTTAGGAATTACTAGGACCTGGGCGAGCTCAAAAGAGCTGATAAGATCACTAAGACAAAAAGTAAAGAATGCAAAGGAAAGAATATGGGTCAGTTTTTTTTTTTTTTTTTTAAAGACAGGGTCTCACTATGTAGTTCAGGATGGCCTTGAGCTCATGGGATTCTCCTGCCTCAGCCTCCAAAGTGCTAGGATTACAGATGTGTGCCCCCATGACCAGCTGGGTCCAGTTTTAGGAAACTAAAGGTTAAAGTCAATGAGAGGAAAAAGGGTACACACACGTGTGCACACACACGAAGATGACAAAGAATATTCTAAGAAAATCAACAGCATATACTGCTATAGAAGCTGAGAGAAAACTGTCCTAAGGAGAAGAGTGCCGTCAATTCTGAAGAAAACCATAGGGCATCAAATCTAAGCAAATCACTTCACTGGAGTAATGGGGTACAAGTCAGACAGGAGAGTGGTATAACCACTATGGAAATCAGTGTGGCGATACTTCAAAGAAAAACTAGAGTTCAACCCAGCTGGGTTCCATTTAACCCAGCTATTTTTCTTGATGGTATCTTCCTGAAAAAATTAAAAAAAGACACACACACACACACACACACACACACACAGAATTAAAAACATCATAGTATAGTGATATATGCACATCCACATTTGCAGCAGCAGTTTGTAATAGATAAATCTTGGAAACAGCCCAAATGCAGATGAGTAGATGAATGGATAAAGATGCGTTTTTAAAAAAAAATGCAATGGAGTACTACTCTGCCATAAAGAAGGATAAGTCTGAGACATTTAGGTAAATGGATGCATCTTGAGATTATATTCTTTGTGTGTGTGTGTGTGTGTGTGTGTGTGTCTTAGGGGTCTACAGGGTGTTCAGGGTCTCACTACTAGATCCCACTCATAGTGATCCACCTGTTTACAGCTTCCCAAGAGCTGGGATTACAGGCGCAAGCCACCACCCCCAGTCTCAATTGCGTCTCAGCCTGCCCCAGGGGTGGGGCCGGCACACCCAGGACGGAACCCAGGCCCCTGTGCCTGCACTTTATTTTTATTTTTTTAGATTTATTTATTTGTGTGTGGCCAGCTCAGCCCACCAGGGGGCGGGGCTGGCTGGCATGTGGTGCTGGGTGATTGAACCGCAGTCCCTGTGCTTTGCTAAGCTTGTTCTAAGTAGGTGCTTTAGACCACTGAGCCATCTCACCAGCCCTGTGCCTGCACTTTAATCCACTGGGCTATTTGGCTGGCCCTGTAATTACATGCTTAAATAAATCAGACATACTTAAATCCTTAAATACTGTATTGTTTCTTTAGCGTAACTGAAAGTAAAAGAACCAAAATGTGTAACAGATATTGGGAAATGGAAAGAGAATGTTTGCGTGAGAAGGGGAACAAGGGAGGGAGAAAGAAGAAACAAGAAAAAAATAGGGGCCGGGGAGATAGCTCAGTAGAATAAGTGCTTGCCTGGCAAGCACAAGGGCCTGAGTTCAATCCCCAGTCCCCCCCCCCAAAAAAACCAATCCCCAGTCCCTCCCCCACCCCCCAAAAAAAGAAAAAATACAAAAGAAGGAAAATTAGGAGATGAGGAAAGACTGGGAGATATAACTTCATGAGAGTTGATTGAGGAGATGAGAACGCAATGTAGGACTACAAGTATGGGTATAACTTATGGTAGAGAGCTTGACTAGGACACAGAAGGTCCTGTGTTCAATCTCTAGTATTGGAAAAAACAAAACAAAACCCACATCGCCACCAAAGACAAAAAAACCCCAAGCACCTTGGGTTCAACTGCCAGCAACCTCCCCTTCAAAAAGGTATGTTCTGTTTCCCTTCATTATAGTTTCCATTGATTTATGTGTTAACTTTACTCAAGATAAAATCTTTTGGCCTGAATGCACTAAGAAAAATGAAAAACTGTCCAGGTGTGGTGGTGCATGCCTGTATTTCCAGCACTCAGGAGGATGAGTCAGAAAGATCACCATGACTTGGAGGCCAGCTTGGACTACATAGCAAGACTCTATCTGAAAAAAAGGGAAAAGAAAAAAACTGGACAGAAGGGAAGGGAGGGGGGTAGAGGAGGAGAGAAATTGGAAGGAAAAAAAATAAGCAAGTTCTTTTATTTAGTGGCAGGCCATTCTCATACACAAATCTAAGAGTTAGAAGGCGCAATTAATATGGTCCCCCCCCCCCATTCTTGAAAATACTTTTTCATTTGCTTCTAGCAAATGGTACTTACCCAAATCACTTTTTCGGGCTATGACAGTGTCACAGTGGGGACAGTGAAATTTAGCCACATTTTCTGTGTGCTTCTGTAAGATGTGCATCTTCATGGTACCACTCTGGGTAAACCGAGCATGACAAATATAACATTCGTAAGGTTTTTCCCCTTAAAAGAAAACAAATTAACTGAATAAATACTGGGACTTAGTAAAAGGGTAACTGAAGTGACAGGCATCCTAGCCAGAGAAACTACAGGTTTTACTTGGAAGACTAAGGCTTACTCCCAGTGCCAGCATGTATCTATCTTTAAACATAGCAAATAAATCCTAAAACTATTGCTGGCCACTTCTGTTTTGCCCAGCTATGGAATCCTCCACTGTAAGAAGAGGGTAGTATCTATAACAATCTTACTTTTAGAAGAGATCAAATGCAGGATCTACAGTTTCCTTGCTATGCTTAGGAAACCTGAAGAGGTGAAATAATTACCCAGACTTTTAAAAGTAAAGCCTCAAGGTTTTTTGTTTGTTTGGTTTTTTAAATACAAATTCACTATTAGTCCAGACTGGACATGAACTCATGATTCTCTCCAAATGCTAAAATTACAGCTGTGCATTACCATGCCTGGCTAAAATCTCTATTGATTTTAACTGCTGTTTCTCTCCTAAAAGTACTGTTTTCATTGTTGCATAAAGACTCAAAATAAAATTTATTCTCTAATATAATGCAATGATTATTTACATATTTGTTCTGAGATAGGATCTTGCTATGTAGTTCAGGTTGACCTTGAACTCACTATGTAGCTCAGACATGAGGTACACAGCTCAGACTGGCCTCAAATGTACAGCAATCCTCTTGCCTCTCGATTATAGATGCATACCATCACATCCAGCTCTAATGTAATTTTTAGAATAATGAACTCAAAAGATATGCCAGAGCTTCTATTAAGTCCTATGCTCAGGTAAGCAATGACAGGGCTCCAGCTCATTAATTAAGGGGAGGGGAGAAGTCCTACCTGAATGGGTTCTCATGTGCCTTTTGAGCTTGTATGTATCCCTGCTGGCATAACTGCACAAACTGCACTGGAACGGGCGCTCACCAGTATGAGAGCGAATGTGACGTTTTAATTTGCTGACCTGAAACATGAAAACAACCAAACTTCTTATACTTCATAAACATGTATTATAATATGAGCACTGTGATTTTGGCACAAAAACATAGTTTTAGGGCACTAAAGTTAGAAATAGTCTTAAGAAAATACATTCTTGTTCACTATGAATTAGTTGTTGTTTCTCAAAGCTGTATCATATAATCCATAATGGGGGAGTAAGCAAACAGGGGCCATAGGTGAGATAAAACTGATAATCACTAATGATTGTTTAAGATAGCTAATGGGGCCAGGGAGATGGCTCAGTGGAATAAGTGCTTCTCTGGTAAATGCAAGGGCCTGAGTTCAATTCCCAGTTCCGCCAAAAAATAAAATAATAAATTAATAAAAAAAAAAAAAAAGATGGCTAACAAGGCCAGAGAGATAGCTCTGCAGCACAGTGCCTGCCTAGCAAGCACAAGGTCCTGAGTTTGACTTCTGGTACAAAAAAAAGGTAATAGGTATAACATGCTCTTTCATATTTATATAATTTTAAATACAGGGTCTTGTTTTGTAGTCCAAGCTAGCCTCAACCTCAACTCACAGTGATTCTGTTGCCTCAGACTCTGGTTCTGGGATTATAATTTGTACGCCACCATGCCTGGCACTTCTTTCCCAGCCCTTCCCTTTAATTCTGCATGTTATCATTTTTAACTGACTCTATTTTTTTTTTTTTTTTTTTTAAACTTTTGTGCTTAAGATGTTCCATTTCCATGTATATTTTATGGGCTAGTTTTTCCAAACTACAAATTCAAGTTTTCTTTTGGGCAGTATGGGGGCTTGAACCCAGGATCTTCACCCTGAAGGGCATTCCCAACACCCCAGCACTGCTTGGCCCCTTCCAAGAGGGTTTTCTCAAATTGTTAAATTGCCCAGGTTGGGCTCACACACACCTTTCAGCCTTTGGCTCCCAGCTTGCTGGGCCTATAGGAATGCACCATCATGCCTGGCTCCAAGTACTATATGAGCTTTAATTCTTCTACCATCCTTCCTATCATTAGCATTTCATAGTGGGCCACAATCAAACAACCTCTCATTTCTCTTTTAATTTTAATTTTATTTATTTGTGTGTGTGTGTGTGTGTGTGTGTGTGTGTGTGTGTGTGTGTCCAGCTCAGCCAACCAGGGGGCAGGGCTGGATGGCATGTGGTGCTGGGGGATTGAACCACGGTCCCTGTGCTTTGCTAAGCTTGTTCAAAGTAGGTGCTTTAGACCACTGAGCCATCTCACCAGCCCTCATTTCTCTTCTTTACCCCTTGATACTATCCCAATTACTTTTCAACTTATCTCCAAATTAAGTGCTTTAAACCCTTGGGTTTTTTTTGGTGGAACTGGGGACTGAACTCAGGCCCTTGTGCTTGCCAGGCAAGCACTTATTCTACTGAGCCATCTCTTCGGCCCTAAACCCTTGTTAATATTTGATTCAATTTAAAAAAACAAACAAATGCAAGTGCAAGGGCCTGAGTTCAATCCCCAGTTCCACCAAGAACAAACAAATTGTATGTGCCAATACGAGGGATGGAAGCCAAGGATATCTCACAAAACTGTATCTCCAAACTTTTTTTCATTTTCTTAATCTCATTAAATTACTAAATTGCAGAGGCTGGACTCAAATTTAGGGGTCTTGCTATGTACTTCAAGCTGGCCTTGAACTCACTATGTACCCCAGGTGGGCTTGAACTTCCTGGGATTTTCCTGTCTCAGTCTTCTGAGCACTGGGATTATAGGCAAGCACTGCCATGTCTGGCTGTGGCTTAATTTATTTGTTTCTTTTTTGGGCGGTGGGAATCTGCGGGGAGGGGGGACACTGGGAATCAGACTCTGCTGCTGAGTTATATCCCCAGCCTCTATTTCATTTTTTGGAACAGTTTCACACTATTGTAGTTCAGGCTGGTCTTGGACTAATGAGGTAGTCCAGGCTAGCCTTGAACTTGCGTGATTGTCCCATCTCAGTCTCCCAAAAGTCAGGATTGCAGATGTGTGCCCTCACACCTGGCTGCTTGACTGACTGAATTTTTTTTTTTTTTTTTTTGCAGTACTAGGGATCAAACTCTGCACCTCGCACTTGCCAGGAAGGTGCTTATGCCACTGAGCTATATATCCCCAGCTGAATTTTGTTTTTTTTTTTAAGACATAGTCTATGTAGTTCAGGCTGGCCTTGAATTCATGGGGCCCAGGCTCCCCTGGAGGGAACTAGTGATCCTTTCTCAGCCTGAGTGCTGGAATTACAGACATGTACCATATCTGGCTTAGCAACTTAATTGTATTTTATTTTTTTGGCGGAACCGGGGATTGAACTCAGACCCTTGCGATTGCCAGGGAAGCGCTTATTCTACTAAGCCATCTCCCCGGCCCACTAAGCAACTTAATTTTAAAGAGCTCTGATTTTAAAAAACTCTTGCATTTACCCACCCACCCCAGCCAGGACCTCACAAATGCTAAAGAGCATTCCAAACTACAACCCAGCCTATTAACTACAAAGTTCTACAACATCTAATAAGATATGGCCCAATGTCTTCTTTCTTTCCCTCCCTCTCCTCTTTCCTTCCTTCTTGTACTAGAGATTGAATCCAGAGCCTTTGCACTTGGCTATACCCCCAGCCCTTTTTTATTTAAGTCACTACATCTAGGCTTGCTTGAACTTGTGAACCTCCTAGAATGCTAAAGGATTATAGGAATGTGCCACTATGCCTAGCCATTTTCAAATTTTTCTTTACTGATCATTCACATTTATTCTTCTAAGTGAAATTTAGAAATCAACTTGCAATATGTCTTTATTCATGTCCTTAGGAAAAATTTATTTATTATTTTTTTAAAGAAGAATCCTTTATTTTATTTATTTTTATTTATTT
>NW_004524587.1:14708878-14747188 GCF_000260255.1 Octodon degus
GGCATGTGGTGCTGGGGGATCAAACCGTGGTCCCTGTGCTTTGCCAAGCTTGTTCCAAGTAGGTGCTTTAGACCACTGAGCCATCTCTCCAGCCCCTCTTAGGAAAAATTTATAAAGCTTTTTTCCTACAGAAATCATAGATTAGCCAGGTAAAATGGCACTTGCCTAAAATCCCAGCACTCAGGAGGCTGAGGCAGGAGGATCACTGGGAGTGGTAGGCCAGCCTGAACTACATAGGCAAACTGTCTTAAAACAATCGCAACCACAAATCAATGCTGGATGCGGTAGCACACACCTCTAATCCCAGGATTTGGGAGGTCCAGGCAGGAGGATTATCATGAATTCAAGTCATCCTGAACTACATGAGACTCTTTCAAAATATAAACAGAATAGACAAACAAACCAACCAACAAACCAACAAAAACACCACAGAAAACATAAAGATGAAACAGACAAAAAGAAATTATAGGCCACTATGGTAGTACATGCCTGTTATGCCAGCACTTGGGAGGATGAGGCAGGATGACTGCCGAGTTCAAAGCCAGCCTGAACTATACAGCAAGATCTTGCCTCAAAACCCCAATCCAAATATATACCTTGTCATTCAGCTTATTTCACTGCTATTAGAATCAGAACCACTTCATGCCTTCCTTTTTTTTTTTAAATATTTATTCATTTATTGCGTGTGTGGGTGTGGCCAGCTCAGCCCACCAGGGGGGCGGGGCTGGCTGGCATGTGGTGCTGGGGGATTGAACCGCGGTCCCTGTGTTTTTGCTTAGCTTAGCTTGTACTAAGTAGGTGCTTTAGACCACTGAGCCACCTCACCAGCCCTCATGCCTTCCTATTACTGCTTTCACAGTTTGTGAATCCCTAACTGAAAATCCAAAATATGGGATACTGCAAAAATCTAAACGTATTTTTGGTGCTGGGAATCAAGCAAAGGACCGTCAGCACACTAGGCAAGCACTGAACTTATATCCCCAGGACCTTGGGCAACTTAGGAGACCTTGTCTCAAAATAAAAAACAAAAAGGGCTTGGGGGCTGTAACTTAAGTGCAAAGGGCTCAGATGCAATCCCCAACTCCACAAAAAAGATTGGCACACTAAAAGATACATTGAATTACCTCCAGGCTATTACATTAACTGTTTATCAAACATAAATGAATTTTATGTTTAGAATAGGCTCCCACTGCAAAGAGTTGTAAAAAAAAAAATAATAATAATTCAAAATGGGGGAAATAAAAGGAATTAGAAACATCTCTGGTCACAAACATTTTGGGTAAAGAATATACTTAAACAGTATATTAGGGCTGGTGAGATGACTCAGTGGTCTAAAGCACCTATTTAGAACAAGCTTAGCAAAGCACAGGGACACCACATGCCTGCCAGCCCCGTGCCCTGGCGGGCTGAGCTGGCCACACACACACAGACACACACACACAAAAATAAATAAATAAAATAAATAAATTTTAAAAAACCCAGTATATTAGCTATTAATTTCTTTGGGCTAGAGATAAATATAGCTCAGTGCCAGTGTTTGCCTAACATGTGCAAAGTCCTAAATTCAATTCCAATATAACAAAAATAAAATTTAAAAGCACAGGTACAGTGGCACAGGCCTCTAATTCCAATGGGTTGGGAGGCTGAGGCACAAGGAACACAGGTTTGAGCCCAGCCTGGGCAATCTGGTGAGACAGACACATAGATACAGACACACAGCGGGGAGTGGTGGTACTGGGATACAGTTTATTGAAAAGGGCCTGGGTTCAATCCCTAGTAGTATAACAAATACACTAATTCTGTATACTTCTCTTCTATCTGGCCCTTCCACTGGAACTCTTCAGCTGAGTGTTTTTTTTTAACTCATAATCTTAGGTTTTCTGTATATATGTGGATGTGTCCACAAGAAATGACTCCCCCCCACTTATAATTCATTTATTTTCTTCAATGAGGTACCATTTCCAGTGCAACACTGAAAAGCTAACATTAAGAATGGGTATCTATCAATTCCTGATTCCGCCACACACAAAAAGAAGAATGGGTATCTTATCTATGTCTATAATAATGAATAATTTATAGAAATTGTTACACTGTTTTTCTTCATCTCTTGGCTTAATATATAGCAATATATATTTTTTAGTTTTTATTAGTACATGTTTGAAGTACCCAAAACATTCATCATGAGAAGCTGGCACATGTACCTATCTTAATTCTTTGAGACACAGTTTCACTATGCAGTTCAGGTTGACCTTGAACTTACTTTGTAGTTCAGACTGGTCTCAAACTCGCAGCAATCCTCCTGCCTCAGCATCCTGGATCCTAGGATTACAGGCGTGCACCATCATGCCTGGCTTCCCCATATCTTAATTCTTCTACATTGTTTTCCCTATCCCTCAACCTTCAATAACTTTCTAATGATTAAACCATACTTAAATTTTAGGTACTAATCATTTGTTTTACGAGTTTATTTTTTTCCCCATAATTTTATTGAGAAGCAAATAGCAATGAGACAGTTTCAAACCAAATTGGTAGGACAGTTTCAATAATTAACACATTGCATACATTTTTCCTAGTGGTTAATTGCTGTACAAGATGTAGACATGGTATCCTATTGACAAACACCATTAGAACAAATCCCTCTATTCATTAAGAGAATGTAACTATGTATCTATCCTAACCAATTTGAATACATAGATACAAAATGGACATTCATCTGTATCCCCTTTTTTTGTTAAGTTCCATCACTTAAATATTATGGGTGTGTAAACTCAGCAAAATGTTCTAAAAGAGTTCAGTAGTCCATAATAGTATTGGGGCTTCCACTTCACTGGCAATGTCAGAAATTGTTGACCTGAGTCCCCCACAGCTCAACATAACAGCATGGCTTTACTTCTTGTATTTCATTTTTATACTTTTCTGCTGGATGGTTAAGACCAAGGTAAAGCAGGACCTATGCAACAAGAGTTGTAGCTTTTGGGTCTGATAAGGTCAGTCAAATCCCCTCAGGATTTATCCTAAGATCCTGTACCTCAGATTGTAGAACCTTTGTCAGTGTCAGCCACGTGGATGAGTCATGGCCATTGCTTGGCCAATGTGCTCTCCGTGAAAGCCTGAGAGAATGTTTTCTCTCCACGTGACTCTCCTTAGGCACACTCTACATCATCGATCACTTTCCTCTTTGGCCCCATAATCTCCTTGATCAGAAAATTTGGGACACTACCGAGTTACATGACATTACAGTACAAGTTCTCATAGGTCCTGAGTCTTTAAGTGACCTTGGAAGGCTAGGGCCAAAATGTTGGCTTTCATTGCGGCCCTCCTTTTTCTCTAATTTTGGTCTGCAAACTTAGGTTGTTAACCATCCAGAAGACAAGCTTATTGTTATTACCATACAACCTAGGCTGTTAAGCTTAACCTCACTATCTGTCTGAATATCAAACATCTTAGGCATAACATGGAACAGGTATTTTTCATCAAGTATTGATATGCTGCACTTTAAGTCCCTATAGAATATGATGAAAAAACATTTAAAAATTAGAATATATTTTTAAAAATAGGCATAAAGAATTATATACTTATGTTTATACATAAGTCCAAAAATCTAACCATATACAACCTTGAAGCAGGACAGTCCCACAATATTCCTTTTCCTATCTCTTGCCTTTATGAGTTTATTTGGTTAGTTAATAATTTTACTTAAAATTTTTGCTTCACTGTGAAAATAACACATATTTTACTTTCTGGTAGTATTCTTATCCAGTCTTAGCAAGGAACCCTCAAAATAATAAAAATGATAAACCACCTTCTTTTTTGAATTTGCTGGGGAACTGAACCCAGATTCTCATAAATGTTAGGTAAGCATTCTAACACAGCTTACATTCGCATTTCTAAGCATTTCTGTCTCTCTTTTTTGTGGTACTGGGGATCAAACTCAGGACCTTGTGCTTGCCAGGCTGGCAGTTATGTGCTGAGATGTATTCCCAGCACCCTAAACATTTCATTCTTTTTTTGGGGGGTGTGGGGCAGAACTGGGACTTGAATTCAGGCCCTTGCCAGGGAAGCTCTACTGAGCCATCTCCCTGGCCCAATATTTCACTCTTAAAAATTTACTTATTTATTTTGTTTTTCTGAGACAGGGACCCACTATGTTACTTCAACCTCCCTAGCAGGTGGAATTACAGGTTTAGGCTACTGTATCTGGCATTCCTACCTCAAGTCATTCTGAGTTGTTATATCATACTGGAGTCATGATCTACCTACAGTAAATACCAACGAAGAGCTGACTACTTACTTCCACGCTGGCATAGTCACACATGGAACACTTGAATGGCTTCTCGTGGGTGTGTTTGTAACGACGATGCCGCACCAATTCTCCACTCGTCACAAAGGCCATGT
Organism: Octodon degus; assembly: GCF_000260255.1. Taxonomy (NCBI): domain Eukaryota; kingdom Metazoa; phylum Chordata; class Mammalia; order Rodentia; family Octodontidae; genus Octodon; species Octodon degus. The sequence continues at coordinate 14,713,274 of NW_004524587.1, forward strand.
CACAGTCTGGACACTTGTGAGGACGAGTACCTAGAGAAGGAGGGGACAATCACAAAAAGCATGATCAAGAGCACAGTTGAAGATACAATATGTTGCACAGAAATGTTGCATGAAACTGAATTATACTCATCCTTTCAACTCTGCACTAGCCTAAGAACAGCTATACAAGTTGTAGATTGGCTCTGCTAATTTTACAGTAGCCCTAGAATGCAAAAACACCTGCCAAATCTGTTTTTTACTCATCAAATCTGTTGCATAAAATCTATATCCTTATTTTGTGAATAACGTCACTATGGTTTAAAAATTAAAAGAAATCCCATTCAGTTTTAACCTTTGCTAAAATATACATAACATGCTTGACACCTTTATGTTTCATCAAGTACAGGTCAAAGAATTGATACTTAATTCTAGATTTATATACCAAATCTTTCTGTACTAACACTATTTGGCTGTCCATATTCTGAAAGTTTTCTTTTGTGACCATCTCTAATTGCAGGCAGCAAAAACTGGTGACAGTAAGGTAACCCCAAACACTAAAGTCAAAAGGCAACTGCTTCTGAGATGGAATTAGGAAGAGACATGATATAATGAATGGAACCAGCCATATGCAGAAATTTCAAGAAGCATTCACTTGCTCATTCAACTCACTTCTTCAATACCACTGAGAATGCAGGAATAAAGGATAGAGTTCTTTAACTGAAGCATATAGTCTGCTGGTAGAGGAAAATAAGTATCAAGAGAAAAACAGAAATATCATTTCTATTAGGACAGGTAAGCTAAAATATAATGGTTAGTTTTCACTTAGTGATATCCAGGGGGAAAAAGAGGCTTGCCTCTTGTAAAAATAAGCATGGCAATTGCAAAGTAAGTGGGCATTGCTGTGCAACAGGAACTTTCTTCAGGCTGTACATGATCCCCTTTGTCTGTGTTCAAGGTTCCTGCTCCCCCAAGTCATCTTTCATTAGCTACATCTTGACTTAGGTGAAGGTGAGGATGCCCCCTTGAATGCAACAAAATTGCATTTAGAAAATGAAAAGGTCAATTTCTCACCATAAACTGCTATTTTGGTGTATGCATATGACTGTTGAAAGCTTGGTAAATATGACATAATAATCCTGCTAAATCAGCTGTAAGAAACCAGGTTGAACTTTCTTTTTTTTTATTATAGTACCGAGGACCTAACTCAAGACCTTACATGTGCAGGGCAAGTGCCCTACCACTAGGATACATTTCCCAGCGCTTTGATAATTCTAATTTGGAGACATAGTCTTCCTAAACTGCCCAGACTAAGGATGAACTTGCTATCTACCTCAGCCTCCCAAAGAGGTAGGATTACAGGTATGAGCCACCCAAGCTGGGCAGAATGAATTTATTTTCAAAGCTAGGATTAGGCCAGGATAGACTACACAAGGCACACTTATCTTGGTGTTTTGTCATAACAAAAACTGCTACTTAACTTTAATCACATGACTCATATCTTTAAGTACCAAATAAAATGTATTATCAAGAGTTTGAGAAGAAACTAGGGGGATACTAAAAATGACTAAAGTCACATTAGCAAAGAATACCAATGTACAGCATACTACTTCTAGGCCAACAGACATTTGATCATATTGATCTAACAAATGGTTCATCACAAGCAAGAGTTATACAAAATGAAGAGTAAGAATAAAGGAAAAGCTATTCTACATGTGGTAAAAATACAGAGAAGAGCTGTTCTGAATTAAAAAAAAAAAAAAAAAAAAAAAAAAAAGACGCACCAAGAGGACTTTTAGCCAAGTACCTAATGCTAAAAATACAAGGTATCCAGAAGAGGGCCTAAAGAGAGATTCAGTGTGCAATCCCTCCAACCGGAACCTGGCCACAGACATCATGAAGCTAATAAAATATCTAAACATTAAAGTATATATGGCAATTGAACGAATACATGTTTGACTTGCCAGAATGATGCCTTAAACTTTCCATTCTCAGCCAGGTGTGGTGGTGCACGCCTGTAATCCCAGGACTCTGGGAGACTGAGGCAGGAGGATCACAAGTTCGAGCCAGCCTGGGTAACTTAGCAAGATCCTGTCTCAAAATAAAAAAATTTTAAAAAGAGATGGGGCTGTAGCTCAGTGCAAAGGCTCTGGGTTCAATCTCTAATACCACAGTGGAAAACAAAACAACAAAAATACCTTTCCACCCTCAGATATTATTTTCTTGAGGTTAAACAAGAAATACCATGGTTTTTACGAAGGCATAAGTTTACCTTTTATAAGGTAAAGTTTGCTAGATTTTTGAGACAGGCTCTCATTATATAGCCCAGGCTGGCCTTGAACTCACTATATAGCCCAGACTGGCCTCAAACTTCTAATTATCTTTCTGCCTCAGCCTCCCCAAGCTGGGATTACAGGTGTATACTACCACACCCAGCTATTATTGTTGTTACAATCTCAGCACAACATAATTCTAAAATCATTAGGTATTACTTTGGGTAACTATCTTAGATAGCTTTATACCATTCACTCCCACCTAAGCTTTGTTGACATTTGCCTGAAACTAAATCTATCTGCTTAAAATCAAGATTACAAAAAGGGCATTAAAAGAAGGAACAAAACTCAGATTTTAGCATTTGCCATGTTGTGGTCCCCATATTATTATCCAGCACCTGTGTGTGTATTAAGGTGATTCCTCAGGAGGGTGACTGTTCTGAATGCCCTGCCACAGAGATGGCACTTGTGTGGTCGCTCATCAGTGTGGCTTTTCATGTGACGATCCAAGTTTGAACGCCACGGATACGTGTAACTGCAAAGCTCACACTGGAATGTCTTCTTTACACCTATATGCAAAATAAAACTTGCTGTAGGTTTTCAAAGTGTTAAGATTAATCTCAACCATTAGTACCTAAAAATACATTTTAGTACCTTTTATTATTGAACCCAATCTAAGTCATACTAAGTTAAAATTATTTCATGTCACTGACTCACTCCTATTTAGGACTTAGATCAAAAAGTACTAAATCCAGAAAACCGGTAATCACAAAATAATCTTTTAAAAATACATTTAACATAATATAAAATATCTTGCATACAGACTGTTGTGTGCTTTCTTTCAAATGGTTTTATGGAACTATTATGAAAAAATTCATTTTACCTTTCTTTTTAATTTTTGTTGGCTTTGGTGGCTTCATATTACCAACTACTTTTTCTGCATTAACCTCTGATAGCAGACCTTCCTGCTGTTCTTCCTCAAAGTCATAGACAGACACATCAACATCTTTGCCCTCCTCTGTGTAACGCAGTTTACTCTTTTTGGTTTTCTTTGTTTTTTTGGCTGGTGGCTGATAGTCTGGGTCTTTTTGCCAGCTAGGATCTTCCTGAGGTGGAAGTTCCCCTTGCTCCAGTGTCTCCACCTCTCCATTGGCCCCCACTTTCACCACCTGAAACCCTTCAGGCAAAGGTAACGTGTGGCATATCATGGGTTCACTTTCTGCAAGGCCCTCTTTAGACACTTCATTTTCATAAGCCCCCTGAAGTTCTTCTACTGAAGTGGTAGCAACAGGTACAGTTACAGGAACAGGTACTTGAACAAGCTGAAGCTCTCCTATGTTTATAGGCTGTTCTTCCATATTTACAACCTGCAAAGTTATGATCTGTGTATCGTCCACAGCAGCCTCTGCTTCTGGAGCCACTGAGCCCTCCATTACTTCAGTCTTCATCTGAAGAAGAGTAGGATCCAACTGTTCCATCATTACCATCTGTACACTGCTGTTGACATCCTGGACCACCTCAGCCCCATCTGTCTGGTTCTGGGGTAGGTGGCAAGCATCTTCTTCCTGACCTCCTTCCCGGCGTCGCTGGTAAGTCTTTCTCTCCTTTTCTTTAATGAAAGTTTCAGACTCTTCCACAATGGCTTCAACAGCCTCACCTTCCATTTCCCCTTCCTTTATTAAGGGAGAACACAGATTATTATTTAAGATAAAGTTTGTCTAAATAAAAATATATATATATTTTATTTTATTTAGAAATATATACATTTTAAAACAAAAAATAATCTTGGCCAATTATTTACTCATCAATTTGTTTAACAGACAGGTGTCCCATGACAGAAGAAAATACCACTTACCCAATCTTGCCAATTAAAACAAAAAGATCTGAAACTAACCACGTCCCTCAATGGATGATAGTGAACCTTTCAGAGATAACTCACCCATGCTCTACACAAAACTACCAATTATCAGGAAATTTTTGACAGAGGGCGTTAAATTATAAAAATGCAGGCAATTAGTGGAATCCAGTCTAAGGGATACTATGGGTTATGTTTGAGTTTCTTCTGCAAATCCCCCCCTACAAAAAAACCAGAAGGATTTGAGGGACAACCATATATCCAAATCTCAATCTGTAGTGACTCTGCCTCTCAGAACATCTGATAAGATCTGCAGACACTTTCAGTTTTTACGGCCAGGGTATAATATCTCTACTGGAATCCTGTGGAGATGCAACTTAATGTTCCTTTACAAAGCACGGGTCAGTCTTCCATGACAATTATGCCAAAAAATGTTAAACTGCAGATGTTGAGAAACTGAAAAAAAGAATAATAATTAAGAGCAACCAACACCTATGCATGAAATTTCCTATCCAATCTTCAACCAACATAGGGTAAAAAAAAAAAAAAAAAGGAATGAGAAGGTGGCATACACCTGTAATATCAGTATTCTAGAAGGCCCTGGGTATAACCTCAACTATAAAAAAAAAAAGAAACTCTGACTTGGATATTTGATATTGAAGAATTAACAGGGCTGGGGAGATGGCTCAGTGGAATAAGCGCTTCCCTGGCAAGCACAAGGGTCTGAGTTCAATCCCCGGTTCCGCGAAAAAAAAAAAAAAAAAAAGAATTAACGAAGTTATTTTTGGTGCTAGGGACTGAACCAAGGGTCACACTGAGCTACATACATGTGCCTCGCCCCTGCCTTGTTATTTTTAAGCTAAAGCAAATGGATTTTACTCTATAACCACCAATGTACTACCAATGGTTTACTCTTACCTGTCTTCAAAAGTTCCTTGCTCTTCATAGCAGAAATGTTACTGCAAAAGGGGGCAGGGAGGGGCTGGAGAGATGGCTCAGTGGTCTAAAGCACCTACTTAGAACAAGCTTGGCAAAGCACAGGGACCACGGTTCGATCCCCCAGCACCACATGCCAGCCAGCCCTGCCCCCCGGTGGGCTGGGCTGAGCTGGCCACACACAAAAATAAATAAATAAATAAATTTAAAAAAAGGGGGGGGGCAGGGAATCAAGGAACTTTTGTAAAGTGTTCTATAATTTACTTATAAATAAAAAATTAGCTAACATTCTAAGGTCTCACATACTTCATTTTGAAGGACTTTTAAGCATAATCCTAACTATAATTACTTGTATATAACCAGTATTGCTCAGATGGATTACTTTGGAAGTAGAAATGGTGAACCTTTGGCACACGTGCCCTAGTGAGTTCCTTGTATCACTGAAAGCTCTAAAAGGTTCAACATCCCTGCTTTATATCCACATTGTTTAATCAACAAATACAAACTGGGTGTGGAAGCACATGCCTATAATCCTAGTATTTTAGGAGACTGAAGCAGGAGGATCTTATTTTTAAGCCCAATCTGGCCACTTTAGCTATCTAGGAGACACTGTTTTGTTTTGTTTTTTTAAGGAGGAGGTTAGGCTGTAGTTCAGTGTGAAGGCCCTGGGTTCACTCTCCAATATCACCCCAAAATAAATAAATAAATCCCACCTAAAATTAAAAAAATTAAAGTTTAAATTAAACATTTCATATTTAAAATTTCACATTACAAGTATAAAAGTTAAATTAATTTTAATTTATGAACCCAACATGCCCAAAATATCATTTCAAAGTTTAACCAATATATGTAATCAATTATTCATGAAACATCTGATATTCTTTCTCATATGATACCATAGATTTATAGCATAGCTCACTTTTAACTTGTCCATTAAAATTCTCAAGTGCAACACATGCTTCAGGGCTTCTGTACTGGAGAGCACAACTTTATTCCTTTATTATTCCAGAGTACAGCTAGAAAGACCAGCAGCATTGAGATACACTTGAATCTTACTAAAAACTAAGAACTCGGGCCAGCAAGATAGCTCAGTGGACTCAGCACTTGCTTAGGCAAGCACAGGGACCAGGGTTTGATCCCAGGCACCACATGTCTGCGCTGGCGCTGGCCCTGGCCCTGGCCCTGCCCCTGGGCAGGCTGAGCCACGGGTGAAGTGGGGGAATGAAAATCAGGTGTGGTGGCACATGCCTGTAATCCCAGTACTGGGGAGGCTGAAAACAGGAGGATCGCTAGGAGTCTGAGCTGTAATGAGACCCTGTACCAAATACATTAAAAAAAAAAAAAAAAAAGAATTCAGCCAAGTGTGATGGTGTACACCTCTAATCGCAGCACTCAGGAGGCTGAGGCAGGAGGATGGCCACAAGGTCAAGATCAGCCTAAACTACAGGGCTGATGAGTTCAAGGCTAGCTTGAACTACATAGCAAAACCTTGTCTCAGAAGTTCCTCTCCCCAGGGGCCTGCCCAATAGCTCAGTTGTTTAAGTGCCTGCAAAGCCCTCAAGCTGAAGCTTCTGTGGTTCGAACCCAAATAGTCACGGCAAACCAGAAATGCCCTAAAGGCATCTTTGGGCCTCCAAAAAAAAAAGTTCCTCTCCCCATCCTTCCTCCCCAAAAAACAAAACCCAGAACTTTAGGTACCCACAAAATCAGAAATTGCAATTGAACATTACAGCATTATTTTTACCTACTTTTTTTTTTTTTTTTTTTTTTTTTTTTTTTTAAGTTGAAAAAAAAAAAAAAAAGATACAAAGAAAAGATCTTTTTGTATTTTTAGGGAAGGCTCTACAGGGTGTTTATGGTCTCATTACTAGATTGGACTCTCAGTGATTCTCCTGTTTACAGCTTCCCAAGTGCTGGGATTACAGGCACCACCACACTCAGTCTCAACTGCTGTCTCAGTGAGCTTTGGGGGGCAGGGCTGGCACTGTGAGCAGGGCTGGCATGGCAGGCCTGGGGATCAAACCTTCAGCTTCTGCGCCTGCTTGTAGGCACTTTAATTTGCTAAGCTATTTGCCCTTACTTTTTGTTTTTTACAAGAAAAGATTTTCAGGCTATGAAGTTCCCAAAAATTAGTACTCCAGCAAAGAAAATGACAAATATCTGGTATTAGAGGGAGCACATAAAAACCCCCACTTACCTTAGAGAAATTATCAGAAGCAATATTAAAGAACAAACACTCGCAAAAAAAAAAAAAAAAAAATTTTTTTGGTGGTACCAGGGCTTGAACTCTGGACCTTGCACTTGCCAGGCAGGTGCTTATGCTGCTGAATTATATCCCTAGTCCCTGAGCTATCCCCTTGGCCCCTGTATACGTTAATAGTGGCCAGCCAAAGAATCACTTCATAATCTCAGACTACATACTGTCAATAATAAAACCATGAACTGAGCTTGGTAATGTAATCCTAGTACTCAAGAGGCTGAGGCAGAAGGATCCCTCTGAGTTCAAGGCCAGCCTAGGTTACATAGTGAGTTCAAGGCCAGCCTCAATTACATATTGAGACTGTCTCAAAATCCCATCCCTCAATATCCCCTCCCAAATGTTAGAATGTAAATAACCAAGTATTACGGTTATGTGTCTAGTTGCTCCCCGCCACAAGCACCATGCAGTCATGGGGCAGACTTCTACAGTTTATAATTAATTCACGATCCAATGCTGGGATTATGGTGTGAGTGCTGCACCCTAGCCTGGGGCAGACAGCCTGACTAAAACATATAGAGACAGACTTGTTCTCTGTGCCCTTATTGCTGATACTTCACCCTTTTGCTCTTGCTGTTTTCCACTCCTATTAACAGCTGCCTAGGGCTGGGGAGATGGCTCAGTAGAATAAGTGCTTCCCTGGGAAGTGCAAGGGCCTGAGTTAAATCCTGGTTCGGCAAAAAAAAAAAAAAAAGCTGCCCTCTGCCAGGTGCCAGTCTGCCTTGGAGGCAGTACAGTATGGACTGAAATCTCCACCAACCATGAGTTATATAAACCTTTCATTTCTTAATTTTGGGTGTTAGGTATTTTGTTCCAGCAATGAGAGAAAAGTAAACAAGACAACAAGTCTTTTTTTTTTTTTGCGGAACTGGGGATTGAACTCAGGCCCTTGCACTTGCCAAGGAAGCGCTTACTCTACTGAGTCATCTCCCCGGCCCCAAGAGACAAGTCTTTTAAAACAATACAGAATTACTCATAAAAGGTAGAAAAAGAACTTGTATAAAGGAGTACAAATTGAAACCAACTGTGCTTCTAGAGTTACACTGTCCAGAGTATCTCTCAACATGAACATATGTCATCATGTTCACAAACATCAGCACCTGGGTTTTAAAGTAGTTGCTGTGGTCAGGCAAGGATTGAAAACCCCCAGTAGGAGCTAAGGGCAACTTCAAAGCCAGACTGACTACAGAGTAAAACCTTGTTTTAAGCAAAACAAAAAAACAACAAAAACTAAACAATAAAACAACAAAAGAATAAACAAAACAAAATCCCAAACAAGGAGGAGCTCTTTTTACTGAGACATCAAAGTAATAAGTCAGGCTGGGGAGATAGCTCAGAAATCTTAGTGTCTGCATGGCAAGCACAGGGACCTGGGCTCGATCCCTGGCAAGTGCAAGGGCCTGAGTTCAAGGGTACTGTATGCTGCCAACCCTAGAACCCCAGGCATGCCATACTGGCCACCAAAGTCAGGCTTGGGGGTGCACACCTGTAATCCCAATACTAGGGAAGCTGAAACAGGAGGATCACTATTGAGTCCAAGCTGCATAGTGAGACCTTATACCAAACAAATACACACATACATACAAATAAATCATTGGCCTCTTATAGATGCGACTTAGAAAACTCAAGTACACTCCTACGTGTGGATCTCTTAACCCAGAAGTCAGTCTGTCCTTTGAGTAACTAATTCAGTAAGGGCTGGATCAGCCCTCCTCCATTCCCTAGGGACTGTGCTCTAGTTGCCTCACCCCAGGTAACAGCTCCAGTCTGTCTCTTCTTTTCCTCAAGCAGACTCTTGTTTTCAAATTGTTTCTCTTTGCTTAAAACATACATGCAGGCACACACTCACTCTACAACAGTCTCTGGTTCCTCTCACTTGAATCAGCTCTACTTTCCAGGTTTTATCAAATCTTTTTTGTGGGCTGATACCACTAAAAAAGGTTTACGTTTAACTTTGGGGAACAGTTTTTTTTTTTTTTGAGATTATTAGTTTATTTCAAGAAATCTGAAAAATGGAGCAACTTACTATTCAAAATTCTTGTACCTAGATACTGATAACAGTTTAATGCTTTCTCAGTTTTGCCCCATGGATATAATTTTTCATATGGAAGAGATCCTGCAATACATATGAAATTTGTATACGCTGTATGTCCACCATGCTTTGCTCTTTTTAAAAAATGGTCTTGGGGAATGAATCCTGGGCCTTTTCTGTACAGGACAAACATTCTACATTGAGCTTCATCCCCAGGTCTTTATTTTGGTGTTTGATATAGGGTCTTAATTAAGCTGCCAGGGTAGATATAAATTTGCAAACTTCCTGCTTTAACCTCCTATGTAGCCAGGATTTACAGGCAGACATGTACTACCATACCCATGAATCCATTCTTACTGAAAAGGACTCTCCTCTCCCAACTCTGTTCAAACCTCTTAGAACTGTCCTCAATTTCACTTAACCTTACCTGCCATCTCTTTACTTCCTCTATGCTCAATTACACATTTACTATCTCCAACTCTTTACTTCTCTTCCATTCTTTGGCTCACTAGTTTGGTTTCTGCTTCCCAATACCCTACTGAATTGCTTTGATGACAGTAATATCCTTTAGCTGATAAACCCAAAGGAATCCTTTTTTCCTGTCTTTATCTTAACTGACCCCTCTGTAGAACACAGTATGCTATTCCAGGCTTTATCATAGAATTATGCCAGACAGAAAAACCACATGTATTTGGGCCATATGGACTTCTTGTAATAGGGTTTCACTATGCAGTTCAGGCTGGCCTGGAACTCAAACTCATTCTCCTGCCTCAGCCTCCTGAGTGCTGAGATTACAGGTGTATACCACCATGCCTGGCCAAACCTTTTTTTTTTCCCCCAACAAATGAACTTTTTGTCTTTTATTGGGAGATCTTTATAAAAGGGACATGTTACCAGTTTTTAGTTGGTCACATCTTGGTCAGTTTGTAACGTCTCAAAACCCTGAAATAAGTAGTTAGTCCTACCTGTATTTTCTGGTTTTTAAAACATACTTGGTTTTTTAATGCCATTTACTGTTTGTATTTTCTATACATTTCTTCAAATTCTTTGTGGAAAAAGGTTACAAATTAGCTTGAAAAACCTTCTATTAGTTCAATGAGAAGAAAGGTCTGTACTAATATTGTTTAGACAAGGGGCCGGGGAGATAGATGGCTCAGTGGAATAAGCGCTTCCCTGGCAAGCGCAAGGGCCTGAGTTCAATCCCTGGTTCAGCCACACCCACACCCACACCCACACCCACTGGACAAGATATCATGTCTGCATCTTGTCCTCTGAATATTACGAAGACAACAATATTCAATGTATTAATTGTAACTATCCTACTAACCTGTTTTGAAACTGTTTCACTGCTATTCCTCATTAAAACAAAACCAAAAAATAATAAAAAATAAACTTGGGGCCGGGGAGATGGCTCAGTAGAATAAGCCTTCCCTGGCAAGCGCAAGGGCCTGCGTTCAATCCCCAGTTCCGCAAATAAATAAATAAATAAATGAAAACACATGCATTTACATTAATAACTATAGAAAAATCATACAAATACAAAAAAGTATCAACTCAGAACACACCAATGGAAAAGCCCAAACTAAAACTCTAGAACTTAGTAAAAATTATAAAATCTTTCCAAAAGATATAGAGACCTCACTAAATGGGGATAGTACTAGCTACATCCATGCTTAGAAGTACCAACCATTATAAATATGCTAATCTTTCCAAATTCATGTAACTTTTTTTTGAGACAGGGTCTTGCTATATAATATAGTTCAGGCTGGCCTTGAACTCCTGGCAATCCTGCCTAAGGAATGCTGAGACTATAGGTGTGCACCACCATGTCTGGCTTTTTAATACTTTTATGCATTTGGTACAAGATCTCACTACACAGTTCTGACTGAGAGTGAGCCTGTTTTCAGCCTCCCCAGCCCTGGGATTACAGGCGTGTGCCGGGGGGTGGGACTGGCCCAGCATGTGATTCCAGGATTGAACTCCAGTCCCTGTGCTTGCCTAAGTGGGTACTAAGTCCGCTGAGCTATCTTGCCAGCCCTGGCTTCATATATTTTAAAGTTTGCAAAATAAACACTAAGGATAGCAATAAAATTTCTTTCTTTCTTTTTTTTTTTGACGGAACTGGGGATTGAACTCAGACCCTTGCATTTGCCAAGGAAGTCCTTATTCCACTGAGCCATCTCCCCGGCCCTTAAAATTTCTATGAAATAATGATGACCTATTTTCAAATATTAACATACAATTAAGCCAGAATAGGGGGCCTGCCCCTTAGCTCAGTTCTTTAAGTGGCTGCTTCAATAAAACAGTCAGGCTCAGGTTGCTGTGGTTCGATCCCCACAACTCAAGCCAGCCAATCATGCACTGAAGGCATTCGGAGCAAAAAAACAAAAGAAAAAAAACAAAAACAAAAAACCCCCAGAATAATCAATATGCTATGGTTCCATCATTATCACAGGCAAGCAATTTAAACAATATAGAATCTGGAAAAAATGCTAGCATATAAAAAGCTGTCGGGCCGGGGAGATGGCTCAGTGGAATAAGTGCTTCCCTGGCAAGCGCAAGGGCCTGAGTTCAATACCCGGTTCCGCAAAAATAAAATAAAATAAAAAGCTGTCACTTGAAATTAGTGGAGAAGAGTATTCCCCCCCCCATAATTTTATTGACAGACAAATAGCAACGAGTCAGTTTCAAATCAAATTGGGAGGACAGTTTCAATAATTAACACACTGCATACTTTTTATTTATTTGTGTGTGTGGCCAGCTCAGCCCACCAGGGGGCGGGGCTGGCTGGCATGTGGTGCTGGAGGATTGAACCGTAGTCCCTGTGCTTTGCTAAGCTTGTTCTAAGTAAGTGCTTTAGACCACTGAGCCATCTCACCAAGATCTCACTCATCATCAGCCCCAAGAAGAGTATTATCTCATAAAAGATGCTTAGAAAAACTACTTAAAAATACTGAATTATCTTTACTCCATTTGGATCATTGATACTCTGTTGTAGCATAACATAAAAAGGCATTAACAAACAACTAAAAAAAAATCTGTAATCCTTAAGAAACATTCGCAAAGACATATACATGAATAGATTTCTAAGAATGACAGAAGCCTTGTGTTTTAGTAAGTGTAGGAAAAACCATAAGAGATTTTAACCAACTAAGTAAAAAATTATTATATGCCAAAAACATGCTGAACAAGATTAAAAAGAAAATAAGAGCCAGTAAGATAGCTCAGTGGACTAAGTGCCTACTTAGGCAAGTGCGGGGACCAGGGTTTGATCCCTAGTACCCCATGCCCTGCTGGCCCTGCCCCCAAGTGTGCTGAGTGGCGACAGTGACAGAGTTCGGGTGTGGTGACATGCCCAGCGCTGTAATCCCAGCGCTGGGAAGGCTGAAACAGAAGGATCACTATGAGTCCAAGATGCATAGTGAGACCCTATCACAAATACATTAGAAACAAAAATAAAAAGGTTAAAAAAATCAAATGGTGATCTGCAACTTTTACTTCAAAACTTTAAGAACACCAAGACCGAGCCTAGCATAGTAATGTACACCTGTAATCCCTGTTACTCAGGAGGTTAGGAGGCAGAAGGATCACAAATTTAAGGCTGGCCTGGGTAACTTAAGACGTTGTCTCAAAATGAAAAAGATAAATTAGCTAGACATGACATTGTAATTGGGGTCTTGGGTTCAATCCGTAGGACTAAATCAAAACACCAGAATTAGCTGAGAACAGTAGATTGTGCCTACATAGTCCCAAAGTACTTCAGTGTTGTGGTTTGTGTCTAGTTATCCCCCCAAAGCCTCATGTAGTCATGGGCGGACTTCTAGAGCTTGTGATTAACTCATGATCCACTGGGATTATGCGGGTGAGTTCTGCTGGGATTATGGGTGTAAGTACTACACCCAGCCTGGGGCAGAGAGCCTGAATGCAGCATAAGGGAGGCAGACTTGCTCTCTATAGCCATTTGTTGCCGCTATTCCTATTTGCTCGTTTTTTTGTTTTTTTTTTTAATATTTATTTATTGAGATTCGAAGGCTGCGATGACTTCTGCACTGACCCAGGGGCTGGAGCGAATCCCAGACCAGCTGGGCTACCTGGTGCTGAGTGAAGGTGCAGTGCTAGCGTCGTCTGGGGATCTCGAAAATGACGAGCAGGCAGCCAGTGCCATCTCTGAGCTGGTCAGCACAGCTTGCAGCTTCCGACTGCACCATGGCATGAATGTTCCCTTCAATCGCCTGTCTGTGGTCTTTGGAGAACACACGCTGCTGGTGACTGTGTCAGGACAGAGGGTGTTTGTGGTGAAGAGGCAGAACCGAGGCCGGGAACCTATTGACGTCTGAGCCTGCCAGACGGTCAGGGTCGGAGCAGTGGACTGGGCCTCTGGGTCTCTGTGTTGAGGAGAAGTACACACCCCGACACTTTCCTCGGCTTGCTGCTGGAACCAGGGCCTTCTGGTCATCCACATTTACCTGAAGAGTAGAGACTTGGGGATTTTGTGCTATGTTAAGAACTTGAGCAAGGGGGCCCCCTTTCTTTCCTTCCTCCACCACCCTCCCCAATAAACATGAACCTAGTATGAAAAAAAATTATTTATTTATTTATTTGTGTGTGTGTGTGTGTGTGTGTGTGTGTGTGTGGCCAGCTCAGCCCACGAGGGGGCGGGGCTGGCTGGCATGTGGTGCTGGGGGATTGAACCGCGGTCCCTTGTACTTTGCCAAGCTTGTTCTAAGTAGGTGCTTTAGACCACTGAGCCATCTCACCAGCCCCAACTATTAGCCTTTAACTTCGGCATCCTCTGTAGTAATGGACACAAGAGTGCTAGGTAAACAGTAAGACATGTGATTACCAGTGTTACTGTTATATGAAACATATACTTAGTCTTGCAAGGACAAGCACAGGGAAAAACAAAACTTTATATGCTAAGTAAAGTCTTAGCTATATGAATTTATTTTTAAATTGTTATTTATTTATTCATGGGAGGGTTGCAATAGGACCATGCTATATATATAATTCAGACTGGCCTTGAACTCACCATGTAGCCCAGGCTCTCAAACTTGCAGTGATACTCCCATTTCAGCCTTCCAAATGATGGGATTATAGGCACGTACCACCATGCCATGATATTATTACTTTGATGGATTGAGGATTGAACCCAAGGCCCAAAGCATCCTAAGCAGTTGCTCTATGCTAGTTCTGCATTATTTCTTTAATCCTTTTATATATTTGTGTTTTGGAGACAGTATATGTATATAGCTCACACTGGCCTTGAATATGTATGTTGCCCAGGTTGACCTTGAACTTGTAATCCTCTTGCCTCTGCCTACTGAATGTCAAGAATATAGAAATATTCAGGGCTGGGGAGATAGCTCAGCAGTCTAAGTGCCTGGCAAGCACAAGGACCCAGGTTCAATCCCAAGTACCGTATGCCATGCTGGCACAGTGCCATGCTGGCCACTGATAGGGCACGCCTGTGAACACAGAGCTTGGGAGACTGGGACAGGAGGATAACTACACGGCTGAGCTGCGTAGTGAGACCCTGTACCAAATAAATAAATAAATAAATATTAAAACAAATAAATTTAAAACAAATAAATTAAATATTCAGGACAGTTTTGTTTTCTTTCCTTGTGTAGTACTAGGGACTGAAGCTGGCATGCATACAATGGAAGCCAAGAACTCTACCACTTAGTTACATCCCCAACCCTTTTGTTTTGACATAAGGTCTTGCTAAACTGCCCAGGCTGGAAATCCTCCTGTCTCAGACTTCTAGGTAAATGGGATTACAGGCATGTGCCCCGATGTATCATACCTTTTCATTTTTTTTTTTTTTTTTTTTTTTTTACTATGGATCAAACTGAGGACCCTGCGCTTGCCAGGCAGGTGCTTATTCTACTAAACTACGCATGTATCACATCTTAAAAATAGGAAAATACAAATCTTGGCCAGGAATATAGCTCAGTGGCACAAGTGCCTGCCTAGCAAGTGCAAAGTCCTAAATTAAGAGTCCTGGTTTGAGAAAAAAGAAAAAAGAGAAGAAAAGCGAAGTGACAAACCTATAATTAATCCTTTTTAAATTTTTTATTTTTTGGTGGTACCAGGGATCAAACTCAGGACCTTGAACTTACCAGGCATGCACTTATTCCACTGAGCTATCTTCCCGGTCTCCCGATGATTAATCTTAACAATACAACTATAGGTTAGATTTTTAAAACTCACCGTAAAATAAATGCTAATTATGAATACATACAACCTCTCGATACATAAAAATTTAGTAACGTATCATCTATAATTATACCACCATAGAGCAAATGTGTTAGAAAATTCCCAAAGGAAAGCAAACAAAATAACCTTGGCAAAGTTTAGACATTTGGGGAGGCTGATTATAAAATATTCATGTATGCAAAACAATCTACTTCTTATATGACAGTAAGAACAACAATCTCCCGGAAGTCTATTTTATAAATGAAACCACCACAACTTTTTTTTCAATATACTACTGGCTCTTACAAGGGACAGCTGACTGCTTAAAACTCCAACGTAGCTGGGGAGATAGCTCAGTAGAATAAGCACTTGCCTGGCAAGCACAAGGGCCTGAGTTCAATCCTCAGTTCTACAAAAATCAATCAATCAGAAGCCGAAGCCATTACTCTTGGGAGGCGTTTGGAGAGTGAGACACATGGGTAAAGGAGAGGTGTCCCGCGCCTCCCTTCTACCTGGCACCAGCTTGGAGAGTCCCACGCGAGCAGGACAGTAGCTTCCTGGCGTGCTTTGTGCCACACTGACATTGCTCTCCTAGGATGGCAGCTTCCCACCTGTTTTCCACGAGTGCTGTGTCCACACAGGACCCTGCTTGTCTCCAAGAGTCAGCGTTCCCTCCCTCAAAGCACCATTCCTGTTCCCAGGACCTGTGCCTGCTTCCGTGCCATGCTCTGGTGCCTCACATGCCCGCCAGGGATTCTAATCAGGAGTCCGTGACCTTCCAGGATGTGGCTGTGGACTTTACTGAGAAGGAGTGGCCCCTCCTGGATCCCTCTCAGAGGAAGCTGTACAGAGATGTTACGCTGGAGAACTACAACAACTTGACCTCACTGGGGTATCAGGTTGGCAAACCCAGCTCATCTCTCACCTGGAGCAAGAGGAGGAGCCACGGACTGAGGAGATGGGCACTACACAAGGGGCCTGTCCAGATTGGGAAACTCCATCTAAAACTAAGTGGACAATTCTCATGGAAGATATATTTGGGAATGAAACTTCCAGTGGCGTGACGATGGATCTCACTACGCACCTCCGACTCATAGTGATCCTCCTGTCTCAGCCTTGCCAGCACTCAGATTACAGCACAATCTGTACCTCACCCTCAGATACCTGCTGGAGAAGGCAGCTAGGCAGCACTTCCAAAGGAGCAGTGTCTTGCCAAGGGAACTAACTCCAAGCAAACGAATAAATTTTGTGTCTGTAAATATAGCATACACTGCTGACTTTGAATCACTGTATCAGACACTTCACCCTGGTTTTCTGTGATCTCTCAGAAGTGCAGAAGCTGAAGCTGCTTGGAGACAGAGAATAAATGTCCTAGTTAGAGGCAAAGCTAGAATTCAGACATAGAAATCTGCCCGAGTCCAGAGTGCTCACCGGTCTTCAAGCTGACCCAAAGTGGGGTGTAGGTTTGTGCTCATGGTGCAGGAGTGTCTGCCAGTGGAGCTGAGCCACCTATAAAGACTGTTTGATCTTCTAGCTCTCTGTTGTAGGGGAGTCCGTCCCTGGGGCATTTCCTGGTCTTATCCTTACTTCCCTGCTATGCGCCACAGAGCTCACCTGTAGCCTGCAGTTCTGCTAGAACTCTGCCTAAGGCCAAGCCTGAGAAAGGGCACCTCTCACATATGGCTTCCTGGATGCCCTGAGTCAAGACTGGGAGGATACCCTGAGCCCTATCCAACATGATCAGCCCATCCTAGTCAGTTTCCCTCCCAGGAAATGGCAGGGATTTGAACACAGAGCCTTTTTGACCTTTATGCTCTGTTGTCCCTCAAGGGCAGGTGCCTTCAGAACTGGGATGCATGGGAGGGTAGTGGCAAGATCTCTCTAAAAGGGTGACAGTTTTTGTTTGAACACTAACTTTTTTTTTTAATATTTATTTTTATTTATTACATTTATTTATTGTGTGTGTGTGTGGGGCCAGCTCAGCCCACCAGGGGGCGGGTCTGGCTGGCATGTGGTGCTGGGGATCGAACCGTGGTCCCTGTGCTTTGCCAAGCTTGTTTCAAGTAGGTGCTTTAGACTACTGAGCCATCTCTCCAGCCCTGAACACTAACTTCTGAGTAGTAGTAGTCAGATGTGAGGAATGTGGGACCAGGCAAGACTGATAGCAAGTGGATTGCATTGCAGTTCTGTTTCAGAACTGGCTTATACAGATTGACAAGGCCAGAATTTTATTTCTCTTAAAAATAGATACTACAGTGGTTTCCTGGAAAAAAAAAAAAAAAAAAAAATCAATCAATCAATCAATCAATTTCAGGGAATTCAGTGTGCCATCTTTAAAAAAAAAAAACAAAAAAACTCCAATGTATTTCCAAAAGGCGGTAAAGACTGTTACACTATACTCACAAAAAAAATAGCAGCCCTTTGAATAAATGTTCTGTATTACCAAAAAATTAAAGCAAAAAAAAAAAAAAAAAAGCAGCCCTATACTCCACAAGCTTCCACAAATTAGGCTTAGTCTAACATGAAAATTATCTGACAACCTGTCATACAAAGGTATTTCCAATCATCAGACAGTAGAGAACAGAGGAGATACCATGTGGTTCTCTTTTCTGTATCTTCAAATTAAAAGAACATTGACTGAAAAACCTAGTCTGGTATTCTTACATTAAGTGTCATGGGATAAAAGGAAGAAAAAAAGAAATTAAAACTAAGTAATCCATTTCTGCTGGGAACAAAAGGAATGATTTTTTTCCTAAATGTGGACACTAAAGCAATAACTATTTAAACTTTGCAAAAGAACACTTTTTCTCTACTACTCCTGAAAACACATGTGCCATCATATCATAGCTAAAGATATATCAAAACAAAGATCATAACATTAACAACTATCAACTAGCATCAAGAAAGTTAGTTCAGGCCAGCCAAATAGCTCAGCGGATTGAAGTGCCTGTACAAGCAGGCCCAGGGGCGGGGGGTTCAATCCCCAGGGCCTGCCATGCCAACCCTGCCCCTGGGGCACGCTGATACACAATTGAGACTGGGCCTGGTGTCAAGTGCCTGTAATCCCAGTTCTTAGGGATCACTACAAGTCCGATCTACTAGTGAGACCCTGAACGTCCTGTAAACCCTTCCCTAAAATACAAAAGAAAAAAAAAAAAAGAAAGAAAGTTAGTTAGGCATGGTGGCACTCACCTGTAATCTCAGCACTCTGGGAGGCTGAGGCAGGAAGATCAATGCACGTTCAAGACCAGCCTGGGCTACAAAGTGAGCTCAAAGCCAGCCCCTGAACTGCATAGTGAGACCCTATCTCAAGAAGGTAAAACAACCACCACCACCTGGTTATTATTTAAGTTTTGAATCTAGAAAATACATGCTAACAAAATACTTGTAGTAGCAAGAATAAAACCAGCTCAGAGGGAGGTTGAAATAATTGCTACAAAGTAATAAATGCTAGCTCAGTATGTAGCCACATGCCTGTGATCCCAGCATTCTGTGAGACAGAGGCAGAAGGATCCTAAGTTTGAGCTCTGCCTGGACAACTCAGAGCTCCTATCTCAAAATAAAAAAAGGGCTGGAGATACAGCTCACCATAAAGTATAAAGATACTGGGTTTCAATCCCTTACTACCATTCCCTCCAAAACAAGCTAAAATTTATTTTTTAATCAAAAAGTTCCTCGGGGGCTAGGGAGATGGCTTAGCAGAATAAGAACTTCCTTGGCGAGGTCCTGAGTTCAATCCCTGGTTCTGGAAGAAAAAAAAAAAAGTTCCTCAGGCAGGGGAAGACAGCTCAGTGGCATAAGCACCTGCCTGGCAATAGCAGGTTCCTGAGTTCAATCCCTAGACCCCCCCCCCAAAAAAAACCAGTGCCTCAATGCTGGGTATTGAGATGAACATCTCTTGGGTGGGGGAGGCTAATGCCTCTTTCAAGTAAATGGGAAAGTAACAGGTCACTACTGTTTCTGTACTTACCATACTTCCCACCACATTACCACAGTGGGTAATGTATAAGAGTAAAAAAGGGTTCAAGAAAAGAGAGGAACTATTAAAGCTGAATTTTTTAACCTTCAGTATGCGGGACTGAGCCCATGGCCTTTATTCCTAGCTCCTTGTTTTCAGTGTCTCCTTTAATCACTTAGTTACTGGCTCTGAACTTGTAAACCTCTTGCCTCAGTCTCACAGTGTGCTGGATTTGTAGGCACCTGCCACTACACCTAGTTAAAGCTGGATCTTAAAGGATGAGATGCACCTTGCCAGGTAAACCTCCAGAGAGAAGCACTTTAGCAGAAGGAATGGTAGATGACAAAAAATATTCATGTATGGAATTAAGAAAGATTTGTGCAGAAGAAACTCAATACAACCAAAATGCAACTATACTAAAACATCCCAAATTTATTACTGTGATGTGGTACAGAGTTCATGTTGTATCCTCTCATTACAAGTAGCCCACTTATTTCATTTATTGAATATTTATACCTAAAACAAGAAAAGGTTCTTTGGAAGTAGACAGCGGTACAATGGTAATAATTGGAGGCTGGCTCCCCAATACATACTTCCCCTCTTTGCTCTCTATCAACAAAATGACACTTGCTGTCATACAGCAGCCTAACACCTCATTTTTCCTTGTTATGCAAGACTAAGTATATACTGTTGGCCTATGAGCCAGAGAGCATTATTTGAGGTCAGGGCAATTACCAGATCCCCTTGTCCAGGAAATCAGGTTAACTGAAATACATCAGTAACCCAAAGGACCACATCCTAAGCAGTTACCTATAAAACAACACCAAGCATGGATACCCAGAAGATATTTGCAAGCTTTTTTTTTTTTACAGTACCAGGGATTGAACTCAGGACTCTATGTTTTCCAGGCTATTCTACTGAGCTATTATCTCCCCAGCCTTTTTTTTTTTTTTGCAAGCTTTAAGCATTTTAAAAGACATAATTTTCTGTTGACATTGTTGCTGTTACTCTTCCCTTTCTTTCTCTGCCGCCACCATGAAAGGTTGCTCTCTACCATGTGCCATTCTGCCTTAGAGCCAGCCAATTGTAGACTGAAACCTCCAGTAATTATAAACTAAATAAACCTTTCCTTCCTTCAAAAAAGACATAATTTATATATAATAAAGGATACCAATTAAATGTTTAAAAAAGACTAAGTATGTCACAGACCTCCCCGCCAGATCCCTTCTTACTCCACTCCAGACCCATACTGCTGGAAGCAGCACAGTCTGTCTCTGGGATAGTCCCAGAGTTTTTCATTACTTGGGAAATAAGACAGTCTGCCTGAGGCAAGTCTATCACCATGAATAAACACGCTATACAAAAGGAATAAATCACACTCACACACACACACACACACACACACACACACAGTAGGAATTAAGGTACGTCTGCGTTACTTGAGACAATGTCTATGTAGTTCAGGCTAGCCTTGAACTTGCGATGTATATGTAGCCCAGGCTATCCTCGATCCTGCCTCAGCCTTATATCCTACTACTTCTTTAGCTATTCTGAAAAATATTTTTATTTTTTATTCTTAAATTTTTTTATCTGTGGATTTCTAAGCAGATATTTGAGCAGTGATCTCCAAACCTAGTTTGTATGAGATTCACCCGGTGAATTTTTAAAACTATAGCTTTCAGTTGAGTGGCCAGAAGGATCACCGTCAAGTTTGGGGTCAACCTGGCCTTTTCTTCTGCTTTTTTTTTTTTTTTTTGCAGTACCGGGGATTGAACTCAGGACTCTGTGCTTGCCAGGCAAGCACTTATGCTACTGAGCTATCTCCCTGGCCCAAAAAACATATACGTATATGGAACGCTTCACGAATTTGTGTGTCATCCTTGCACAGAAGCCATGCTAATCTTCTATCGTTCCAATTTTAGTATATGTGCTGCTGAAGCAAGCAATGGCTTTTTCTTCTGAAAAAATAAATAAATAAATAAATAAATAAGTAAGTAAGTAACCCAGGATAGGGGTTGATCTAATTTCAAAAGGCCCACAAATGATATTTGGTTTTTTTTTTTAATTTGTGTGTGTGTGTGTGTGTGTGTGTGTGTGGCCAACTCAGCCCATCAGGGGGCGGGGCTGGCTGGCATGAGGTGCTGGGGGATTGAACCGCGGTCCCTGTGCTTTGCTTAGCTTGTTCTAGGTAGGTGCCTCAGACCACTGAGCCATCTCACCAGCCCCCACAAATGATATTTGTATAGTCTCTCTTGTGTTTGTTTGTTTTTTGGGGGGGTGAGTACCAGGAATCCAACTCAGGACTTCCAGCTTGCCAGGCAGATGCTGTGTTGCTAAGCTATACCCCTAGCCCACAGATGATTATAATTGACATCTGTACTGATCAGTCTGGAAGTAATTGACCTAGGATATAATAGACCCTTATTATAAATACTGTATGAGTATCTGTAGTGTAGTTTTCTTTTTTTCGCAACCGGAGATTGAACTCAGGCCCTTGCGCTTGCCAGGGAAGTGCTTATTACACTTAGCCATCTCCTCGGCCCTATATTATAGTTTGCTAAAGCAACTTTATTCATTTTTTTTAACTTTATTTATTTATTTATTTGTGTGTGTGTGTGTGTGTGTGTGTGTGTGTGTAGCCAGCTCAGCTGGCCAGGGGGTGGGGCTGGCTGGCATGTGGTGCTGGGGTATTGAACCACGGTCCCTGTGCTTTCTTGCTAAGCTTGTTCTAAGTAGGTGCTTTAGACCACTGAGCCATCTCACCAGCCCCACATTCTTTAGACAAAGTCTACAAAGCCTATCTCAACACCAATTATGATTCTCATAAAAAAATAATGGAAGTGTGATTCAACGAATCTTGATGCTTCACTTCTATCCTTGGGTACTATCAATATTAAATCTCTAGGTGGTAGGACAAGGTCAAAATGTGAAAGGAGGGAAGAAGAAAAGAGGTAGTGATAGACACAGATGATAGGGGAACCACTCATGTTTTTTTTTTCTCCAGTTTATCTTTTAGTGACTGTGTAGCTGCTACTGCCCCATTGCCTCTATAACCCACACATTCTCAAAGGCTACTTAGTAGAACAAAGACCACTTTTATTTGGTAAGCAGGTCTCCTATGAAGTTAGTATTATACATAATGTAATAAAAACAGTACAAGGTCTTTGACAAGGACCAAGATATCATTACCAAATGAAAACAGCCATTTTCAGTGAGTAAACAATGTAGCTGCATAGAATATGGATAACAGTTACTTTACTCAATAGAAATTTGGAAAAAAAAAAAAAGGAGGTTCAAAAGCCCAAATGTTACTTTGAATTAAGATTATCCAATTTGAGGCCGGGAGATGGCTCAGTAGAATAAGAGTTTGCCTGGCAAGCACAAGGGCTTGAGTTCAATCCCTGGTTCCATAAAAAAAAAAAAAAAAAAAAAAATTTTAGGGCCGGGGAGATGACTCAGTAGGATAAGCGCTTGACCGGCAGATGCAAGGATCTGAGTTCAATCCCCGGTTCCATAAAAAAAAAAAAAAAAAAAAAAAAAAAGTTGTTAAATTAAAATTTTTATTTCTTGCCTATGTCTTGTAATATGAGAAACTACTTTGGCAATAACAACACACAATGTACTAACCATTGTTACTCTCCTAAAATCTTGTTTTGAGATTTTGTACCACTGTTTCTATTTTTTTTTCTTTCTTTAAAATAAAAATAACTGATGTCTCAAAAAAAAAAAAGAAAACACAAATGTTATCACTATGAAAAAAAAGATTATCCAATTTGAAATGAAACAAATAGTTTGTCAAGTTGGTTACTTTGTAGAAATACAGAAACAAATTAGAAAACAAGGAAATATAGGCTCAATAACTTAGCAAAAATACTGGGTGAAGATATGTTTATATGCAGTCAAAGACGAAGAGGTAAGAAGCAAAGACCTTGTCTAACAAGGAGACACAAAGAAGAAAAAACTCAAATAGGAAATTAAAAGCTTTGAAGAGCTGAAAATTAAAAAAAAAAAAAAAAAAAAAAGAGAGAGAGAGAGAGAGAAATCAAGAAAGTCCAGGCATGGTGGCACATGTCTATAATTCTAGCTACTTACTCAGGAGGCTGAGGTAGGAGGATTTCAGGTTGGAGGCCAGCTTAGACAACTTAGAGAAACACTATCTCAAAATAAAATAAAAATGGGTAGGGATGTAGCTCAGTGCTCCCTGGGTTCAATTCCCAATACCACCAAAAATAGGAACAACAACAACAAAAACCCCTCAAGCAACCAAAACCCATTGAAAATAACTGGAATAGGTTCCATTATAGACTTTTATCATACCTCTGTGAATGAAAAATGTAAATCTTACACAGTAAGTACATAACTTAGGAACATCTGCATTGCAAATTTTCAGATGAATTCTCCCAAAATGGAACTTGGTTGTAAATCAGGAACTTACTGTACTTTATGATATTTACTTTTGATATGATAGGGACCATGATATGCCACCACTTTGTTATATTTATAAACAGATAAAATGTAGTAGCTGAAATAAAACATTCAGTGGTCCAACTGAACTACACTAAAAGTGGAGGTGTTAACCAACACTATCTCTTCTAAGATAATCTATTCTTACTTTATTTTATGCTTTCTTCTGAGATGGGGTCTCACTATATAGCCTAGGTTGGCCTTCAACTCATGGCAATTCTTCTGCCTCAGCCTCTAGGGGGAATTACCGGCATATGTCTGTGTCACATCAGGCTAGTCTGTTCTTCCAACAGGGAGATTATTAAAGGATTTTAAAAATCTTGAGTTATACAGAAAATGATGAACAAGCTCAAAATCTTAACAGCTCTGATATGGGGCTTTATGAGCAACAGTCTAAGCCCCACAAATGCTGGGCAAGAGCCAGCCCTTTTTAATGACAGTGTCTTGTGAAGTTGCCCAGGCTGGCCTAAAAATAGTGATTCTCCTGCTTCAGCCTCCCAGGAAGCTAGAATTAAAGGTGTGTTCCACCATGCCTGGCTGACAGTTGATGATACATTAAAAAAAAAAAGCAAGCAAGCAAGCCAGCCAGTCAGCCAGGCATGGTCACATATGCTTGTAATCCCAACACTCAGGAGACTAAGGCAGGAAGATCACAAGTTTGAAGCCAGCCTAAACTACACAGTGAGACCTTATCTAAAAATAAACAGTTGGACGTGGTGGCACATGCCTGCAGTCCCAGCACTCAGGAGGCACAGGCAAGAGGATCGCCACCAATTCAAGCCCAGCCTGACCTATAGAACAAGACCCTTTTTTTTCTTTCTTTTCTCCCTCATTTTATGTATTTGGTACAGGGTCTCACTACGCAGCTCAGACTCATGGTGATCCTCCTGTTTTCAGCCTCTCCAGCATTGGGATGACAGGTGTGCCACACCCGACTCCTCTGTTGTTCAGCTCAGTGTGCCCTGTGGGCAGGGCTGGCATGGCAGGCACTCTATCTTCAAGAACTATGGCTGAGCCCGCCCCAGGGGTGAGGCTGGCGACAATGCTTGCCTAAGCTTGCTTAAGCAGGTGCTTTAGACTGCTGAGCTATCTCACCAGCCCACAGAACCAAAAATAAACAAATCCCAGCATGGTGGTGTACACCTATAATCCCAGCACTTGGAAGGATAAGGCAGTAGGATCACCTTTCGGTTTGAGGCCAGCCTGGAATACACAGTGAGCTCATGGCCAGCCTGAACTATATAAAGTGAGGCCAGCTCAAAAAACCAACCAAACAAACAAGTGAACAAACCAAAACCCCAAAAAACAAAAACTCCAGGTGTGGTGGTACATTCCTGTAATCCTAGCAGGCTCAAGGTAGGTAGATTGCAAGCTTAAACCCAGTTGGGGCAACTCAGAAAGGTCCTCTTTCAAAAAATAAAAGGCTGGCAATGTAGCACGGTATAAGAGTTCAATCTCATTTAGTACAAAAAACAAAACCTTATGGAAACAAATGCAGCAGAAAATTCAATGAAATTCAGAAACTTGAAAGTCCATCTGAGAAAAATGTAAAAAAGCAAAATATCCATCTAACATCCATGACTGCTATGGTTTTTGCCTGTATGTCTCCCCAAAGCCTCGTGCAGTCACAGGTGCACACTTGAAAAGTTTGTGACTGATTCACTGGCCCAGTGCTGGGATTATGGGCTTGAGTCCTACATTGGCCTTGGGGCAGGAAGCCTGCATACAATATCGAGGAAAAGAAGCTTGCTCTCTGCTGCACTCGTCCCTTTTTGCTCTAGTATTTTTGCTGTTCTTTGCTGCCCTGAACTACTGCCCATTGGTCAGTCACACTGCTTTGGAGCCAGCTGATTATGAACTGAAACCTCCACAAACTATGATCTTATTTTAAACCTTTCCTTCCTTAATTTTGGGTGCTTTGAATCAGCAACAAGAAAAAGGTAACTAAGAAAATGACCTGGTGTAAGTAATTTTGTCTTAGTTTTCTTATTTGTTAAATGAAGAGATTGCTAGTAACATTTTTTTCTTTTTTTTTTCTGGAACCGGGGATTGAACTCAGGTCCTTGTGCTTGCCAGGCAAGCGCTTATTCCACTGAGCCATCTCCCCGGCCCGCTAGTAACATTTCTTTTGCGTTTAAGGTCCTATACTTATTTTTAGGTTTTCAGATGGATTTAATCCCTATAGGTAAGAAGACAACAGTACTGCCTCCAATAGCTAAGAAAAAAAAAAAATCAAGAAATTTTAATAATTACATATACAGTTAGTGAGACAGTATATAAGCATGGAGCAAAGGTAGGCTCTCTGACTTGAAGTCTCCTTGCCTGTAACTCAGAATTAGGTAGAATTCCTCCAAACCTACTTAGATGAGGATGACTAAAATACACCTCTGTATCAAACACCAGCAGTGTTTAAAGAGAAAACGCTGACCAGCCAAATAGCTCAGTGGATTAAAGTACCTGCAAGCAGGTGCAAGGGTTATCAGGGGTTCAATCCCTAGGCCTGCCATGCTGGGCCCATCCCCAGAGCATGCTGAGACGGCAATTGGGACTGGGCATGGTGGCGTGCTCCTGTAATCGTAGCACTTGTAAGGCTATATATAAACAGGAGACTCACTAAGAGTTAGATCTAGTAGTAAAACCCTGAACACCCTGTAGACCCTTCCCTAAAAATACAAAAAATTAAAACAGAAAGCTCTACGTCAAGGGAAAAAAAAAAAATAAATAAAAAGCACCTATGTAAGACGCAACTTAGCACACAGGCCCATCTTCTCTTCATTAAACCATGTTGTAAACTAGAAAAACTTCCAAACTCAGAAATTAACTACTACGTGTGTTTTCTCCTTACCCCAAACACAGAGCACCAAGATACTTGTTTTTTTTTTTTTTTCTTTTCCTTCACAAACCCCAACTAACCTAGGACATTTTAGAGCTCTGTTCTTCCTTATTCAGAAAGCTAACACGTACCTACATTTTTCAAAATAAGAAATTCAATCTCCATATGAAAAATGTGAATTTATTTATCTTATTAGTATGTGTATGACATATAATATTCAGTATTTCTTGTGGAAAGCTGATACATGTACATAAGTGCAGAGTACTTATAAATGTGTACTTATAGGATAACCTACTTAGCCATTAGCCTGAGATGTATGCCTATCTAAAAGTCACTAAGCCAACACACATCTACTGAGAAGAGTCAGGAGAGGAACAAATGTTTCTGAGGACATAAAACTGTCAACTCAAAAGCTATGCACTCAATTAATTTGGGGGCTGTGGCTCAGTGGTAGAGCTCTTGCTTTGTATGTACAAGGCTCTAGATTTGACCCCCACCACCACAAAAACAAACAACAAATTAATTTAAAAAAATAATTTGGATTTCAAAGTACAATTTTATTTTCAGTGTTGGGGATTGAACCCAGGCCTTCACACTGAGCTACATCCTCAACCTTTTTGTAGTTTGAAAGTCTCACTAACACATTAGGTTAGCCAGCCTTGTAATCTTCCTACTTTAGCCTCCCCAGACTGCTAGGATTACAGGCATGCCCCAACACACTCAGCAATTTATTGTTTTAGAAGTAGTAAGAACAATGAACTGGCCAAGTGTAAGGTGCTGAGTTCAATCCCCGGTACTGCAAAAGAAAGAAAGAAAGAAAGAAAGAAAGAAAGAAAGAAAGAAAGAAAGAAAGAAAGAAAAAAGAAAGTAAACATGAAGTATCAGAGACAACAAAGTCTGATAACCGTGGGTTTCTGTCCCCAAAGCAACATCTTTTTTTTTTTTTTGGAACCGGGGATTGAACTCAGGTCCTTGTGCTTGCCAGGCAAATGCTTATTCTACTGAGCCATCTCCCAGCCCCTAAAGCAACATCTTAGAAAACAGGTTAGAATACACATGTGTGCATATGCCATTAATATCCAATGATAATGTTTCTTTCTTTCTTTTTTTTTTTTACTAATCTTTTTTTTTAAATTATTTATTTATTTTGTGTGTGTGTTGGGGGGGCCAGCTCAGCCCACCAGGGGGCGGGGCTGGCTGGCATGTGGTGCTGGGGGATTGAACTGTGGTCCTGTGCTTTGCTAAGCTTGTTCTAAGTAGGTGCTTTAGACCACTGAGCCATCTCACCAGCCCGCAATGATAATGTTTCTAATGATTTGAATAACAAGCTAACAGGAAAAATGTTCATAACACATAACATGAAAAGATTACAAAGGAGAATGAATTTATTAATTGACTGTCTTTTCAAGACAGGGTTTTGCTATGCAGTTCAGATTGGCCTTGAACTCACTGTCCTCCTGCCTCAAAATTAACTGTTGTTTGTTTGTATTAAGGATCTCAAATTTGAGCCCGAGCGCTGGGTTTACAGACCTGAGCCACCAAACCCAACAAGGGAGAATTTAGAATAGTATTCCTAATTTTGTTTTTTAAATGAGCTGGGAATGGTAATGCACAGTTACAACCCCAGAGGCTGAAAGAGGAGCACAAAATTGAGCTCAGTTTGGGCAACTTAGTAATGGTCTCAAAATAAAATATAAAAGGGCTGAGGAGGTGTAGCTTAGTGCGAAGCCCCAGGTTCAACTAATATACAACAGTCAAAACAGATTTAATAGTGTTTTCCCCAGTGAAAGAAAGTAAAAGTTTTTTTAGGTTCCGATATAAGTGTTCAATCATTATATTCTCCAAAGAATGAAATAAAACACACTTACGGTGGTATTTCAATAGATTAAGACCAAATTTAGTGAGAAAAATTTTAAGAACAGTTTCTGTAACTTCAATTTTATTTCACTCTTGATTGTCTCCCTCTCCTACAAATGTCTTCTCCAGGCTCTCTATTCTAGAACTCTAAATTGGGTAAGGTGTCACATACATGTACAATCCTAGCACTACGGGAGGCTGAAACAGGAGGATCTCATATTTGAGCCCAGCTTGGGTTGCTTAGTGAGATAGTTTCAAAATTGTCTTGAAATAAAAAGAGGCTGGGGGGGTCAGCTCAGTGAATGCCCCAAGGTCAATTCTGAGTACTCCCACCCCCCCAAAAAAGAAAAAAGTCTAGATAGTAAAATTATGCAACAATTCTTTTTATTATTGTACTGTATTTATCAGAAACTTTCAGTGCTATTTCTGCTGTTTAAATTCCTTTTTCCCATAAGAATTATCCAATAAAGGAAGACCAAATACTATTATGGGCTACTGGACTATTTTGGAATACTTTGCTGAGTTCACACACTACAATATTTAAATGATGGAACTAAATTAAAAAAGGGGATATAGATGAATGTCCATTTTGTATCTGTGTTTTCAAAATGGTTAGGATAGATACATAGTTACATTCTCTTAATTCAAGGAATAGAGATTTGTTCCAATAGTGTTTGTAAATAGGATATCATTTCTGCATCTTGTACAACAACCACTAGGAAGGCAGTACGAAATGTGTTAATTATTGGAACTGTCCTAACAATTTGATTTGAAACTATCTCATTGCTATTTATTTCTCAGTAAAATTATGGGAAAAATTATCCAATATAAGGAATAGAAAACAAATTAACCAAGAATATGAACCTACCTGTAGGCTTTATGCAAACATGAGTTATATAAGAATTATAATTACACATATAGCTATGTCATTCTTTACATACAGTCTGACAATGTGCTTTATGTAGTTATGTCTCAAATCTTTCCATTTCAATATATTCTATATATAATACAATGACTACATGACATTCCATCCTATGGATGAATATATTATGATTGGGGGCCTGGGCCTAGCTCAGGCCTTTAAGTGGCTGCTTCCACAAAGCTGTCAGCCTCAGGTTGCTGGAGTTCGAACCTCACACCTCTCCCGCTGGCCAAAAGTGCCCTGAAGGCATTCGAGGAACCAAAAAAAAAAATATATATATATTATGATTTAACCAGTCCCCAATTATTGAGTCCTACTACTGCCAAACTTTTGGTAACTGCTTTGTCTAATTTAAGAAGGGGGAACCCTTTGAGTTACAAAATAACTATATATAAAACCAAGGAAAAGACACCCTAAACCTAACAACACTCAAACCATCATTTGCTGTTTTGTTTGTTTTTTGTCATGCTGGGACTGAAACTCAGAACCTTGCTCGTAACAGACAAGTATTCTACCATAGTCAGATCTTGATCCAACATGTATGTATGTATGTATTTACTTATTTTTGATACTGGGGATTGAACTCAGGGCCTTGCACTTGCCAGGCAAGCACTTATTCTACTGAGCTATCTCCCCAGCCCATTGAATCCAATATTTAAAAAAAAAATTTTCCTGCTGGGCTTGGTGGTGGACACCTGTAATCTCAGCACGTGGGAGGCTGAGGCAAGAGGACTGCTACAAGTTCAAGCCCACCTTGGCTACAAGGTGAGTTGAAGACCAGCCTGAACCGCATAGTGAGACTCTTGTCTCAAAAAGACCAAAACAATAAAAAACATTTCTTGTAAAACACTTTGCTAGTTATTAGTTTTACAATTTTTAAAAAACTTGATTTGTTATTTTTCTGTTTTCTTTCTTTCTTTTTCTTTTTCTTTTTCTTTTTCCTTTTTTTTTTTTTTTTTTGAGACAGGGTTTTGCTATGTAGCCCCACTGGTCTCAAGCTCATGATCTTCCTGTATTCACCTCCTGAGTACTAGACTAACATTACAAGCATGAGCCATTATGCCCAGTTCCAATCATCTTTTAGTTATAATTATACATACCCTTTCCTACCCACCATCTACCAATATTTCATTTAACTTCCATAAGCCTATTATAAAATAGTATTTTAGATATTAGGAAACAGCCAGGTGTGGTAGCACATCCTTGTAATTCTAGCACTGGGGAGGCTGAGGCAGGAGGATGGCTGCTTTTCAAGGCCAGCTTGGGCTACAAAGTGAGCTCAAAGTCAGCCTGAACTGCATAGTGAGACCCTGTCTCTAAAAGACAAAAAAAAAAAAAGGGAGGAAAGAGACACCTGAAGTCGCCTCTTATAGACATAGCTATCAAGTTGCAAATCCAGGGCTTCGAGACTTTCAACTTCCAGCAATCCTGCCTCAGCCCCCAGAGTGCTGCTGAGATAACAGACATGCACTGTCACACCTTATGAATCCCTTGTATTTTAAATACATCTTTTTCTTTTTGAGGCAGGTCCCCTATGTAGTTCGAGTTGGCCTTGAACTCACTACATAGTCCTGGGTGACCTCAAACTTGCTAGGATTATAAGCATGTGGCATGACCCAAGGCTTTTAAATAGAGTTTTATCATAACAGTAATATTTTTTCAGATCTCTTCATTTTACTAAGACCAGCAGAAGGAAGATCCTTTCCTTATTTACCTTTGAACTTCCCTGTACCTAATGCATTCCCTGGTATAAAGTAGACAAGCAAGCGCTCGAAGTATGAAATAAATGTATTTCAGTAGTTCATCTACAGTAAACATCTACATTGATCCGATTCATACCATTTCAAGAAATGTCAAATTGCAGTATGTTTAGAACCAATTACATTGAAATATAAAACCTGCATCAAAAAAACAGGCATCCCAGCATGGTGGCACATACCTGTAATCCCAGCACTCAAGACTGAGGCAGGATGGGGCCTAGGAGATGGCTCAGTAGGATAAGCGCTTGACCGGCAAACTCAAGGATCTGAGTTCAATCCCCGGTTCCGCAAAAAAAAAAAAAAAAAGAGTGAGGCAGGAGGACCACTACAAGTTCGAGACCAGCCTGGGCTACACAGTGAGCTCAAGGCCAGCCTGAACTGCATAGCAAGACCCTGTCTCAAAAAGACAAATGGAAGAGTGAATGAACGAACAGACAAATAACCCAAAGTGCTGGGCTTATGTATGAACCATCACGCCTGGCTAGAGTTTTAATAGTTTATGCATGACTGTATTTGTTGTTTCCTCTTTTAAATTATAATCCTTTGCCAAGTGTGGTGGCACACATCTATAATTTCAGCATTTGAGAGCCTGAGGCAGGAGGACTGTCTCAAATATGAAGCCAGCCTGGGTTACATACTGAACTCAAGGCCAGCCTACACTACATAGTCCAAACTAAAAAACAAAAACAAAAAAATACCTATCTTTGGAAGGTTTTGATGATAATACTTCTGATTTGGTCCATCAGCCTAATTAATAGTGACTACCAATCATATGCACCTCAGACATATGTAAGAACATGCATGCATTCAAGCAAAAACCACTTCTATCCCACAGCAGAGTATACAGGTACAAAGTTAGAAGTTATTCAATTAAAAGTATTGCTTCTTCATGCACCAAGTCCTGGGCTTGAACCCAAGCATGAGAGGGGCAGACAATAGTCAACAACAACAACAACAACAACAACAACAACACAAAATACTGCTCCCCAAATGTTTTCATTGTAATAAGAATATTCAACCCAAGCACTCATGCCTTTTTTCCCTAAAGACCTGTGGTATCTACACTAGTCACAAAGTTTGCATTCTGCTCAAAAAAACGCAATTTATTTATATGGTAATATTTATAGTCAGGCATGTTGACACACACCTGTAATCCCAGCACTTGGGATGCTGAGCTAGGTGCATTCCAGCAAGTTCGAGGCCAGCCTGGGCTACATAGGGAGAACTACATAGTGAGACCCTCTCTCAAAAAACAAAAACAAAGAAAGGCAATATTTGTAATTATCTACTAATTAAATTACTTAACTCTCTGCTCCCCTGGTTAGTATAACTGGAACTCTAAAAAGTCATGTTCAATTATTTTTGTCTTTTAAGTACCCTAGAATCATATCACCTTGTACCCTGAGGTATTAATATCTCAGTTTAAAATTAGGGGGGGGGTCTAAATAATTAAGCTAGCCTTAATACTAAACAGTGACCAACATCTTTCTATAATGCATTCCTCAAGGGTGCTGTGCTAGCCCCATCCCCGGGGCGTGCTTGGCGACTGAGACTGGGTGAGGGGGCTAAGACTGGGCGAGGTGGTGCACGCCTGTAATCCCAGTGCCTGGGAAGCTGAAAACAGAAGAATTATTATGAGTGTAATTTGTATAGTGAGACCTTGTACTAAATACATTAAACAATAATAAAAATTCATACAATCCATTCCTCAAATTCTTAAAGCTAGATTTCAGAAGTTCTTTGAATCAGTAAAGCTTCTCATTTTGGCAGCTTATTGTAAGTAGGTACTCTGTGTCAACATTTCTAAAAAAACCTGTGGAGCACAAGTTATTTCCGGAGCAAGAGAACACTACCATACAGACCTGTTCTTCCTATTTAGTAAGACACCAAGTCACCATTTTAAAAACAGCCTTTCATTCCCATTCCTTTCCTCCTATTCGCTCCAGGCATTAACTCTTAAGAAAAATTCTAGTAGTCACTAACATGATTCATTCACATAAGCTTATCTAATTTTAGCACTCGGAATTTTCACCTCTACATGCATTTTTGCCATTATAATAATGCAATTAAATTATTATGCTTTGTCTTTTTGAGACAGGGTCTTACTATGCAGTTCAGGCAGTCCTTGAGCTTACCTCTGTAGCTCAGGGTAATCTTGAACTGCCAACAATCCTCCTGCCCCAGCCTCCCAACTACTGGGATTACATGCATGTGCCACCAAGCCTGGCACAATTAAATAATTCTCATGTCTTTTTTCTTGGCCGGCTCAGCCCACCCCAAGGGCAAGGCTTGCACGGCATGTGGTGCCAGGGATCAAACTGTGGTCCCTTGCATCTGCCTAAACTTGCCTAAGCAGGCACTTTAGACCACTCCCCAGCCCTCCATGTCTTTCTAGAGGTTTAAAGATATGTTTTGTGGTATCTAAAAGGTAATGTGTGTTGGGCTGGTGAGATGGCTCAGTGGTCTAAAGTACCTACTTAGAACAAGCTTAGCAAATCACAGGGACCGCGGTTCAATCCCCCAGCACCACATGCCAGCCAGCCCCGCCCCCTGGTGGGTTGAGCTGGCCACACACACACACACATACACACAAA
>NW_004524587.1:14747968-14780255 GCF_000260255.1 Octodon degus
TTTTTTTTTGGCAGGACCGGGGATTGAACTCATGAGCCTGCACTTGCCAGGCAAGCACTTACTCTACTGAGCTATCTCCCCAGCCCATGGCCATGATCTTCTTGGACCAATGCGACAAACTCATGGCATGTGGGCCACAGCAAAAGCTATTTATTATCATTGAAAGCTCTGAAAGGTTTGCCACCACTGTCCTAGGCTTTTCCTCTGTGTATGTTTAGAATGGTACTTAACCCTTTATATGCATTCTTAACCCTAAGAACAGCTTCAGAGACTGGTGTTATTTTCTCCCAAATGAGGACTGAGATAGGTTAAGTAATTTGCCCAGAGTCACCAAGCTAACACGTGGTGGTGCAATTTCAAACCCAGGACCCTAGTGATATAATCTATACGCTCCCAATCATCCAATGTCCTATACTTCCTATACTCTAAAAGTTACCCAGGGGCCAGGGAGATGGCTCAGTAGGATAAGCGCTTGACTGGCAAACAAAAGGATCTGAGTTCAATCCCCGGTTCCGCAAAAAAAAAAAAAAAAAAGTTACCCAGCAAATCCTCCAGCCACAGGATGTCTGTATTACTTCCATTTTTTCCCCCGTAATTTTATTGAGAAACAAATAGCAATGACACAGTTTCAAATCAAATTGGTAGAACAGTTTCAATAATTAACACATTGCATACATTCTTCCTAGTGGTTAACTGCTGTACAAGATACGGACATGATATCCTATTTATAAACACTATTAGAACAAATCCCTCTATTCATTAAGATAATGTAACTATATATCTATTCTAACCATTTTGAATACACAGATACAAAATGGACATTCATCTGTATCCTCTTTTTTTGTTTAGTTCCGTTATTTGAATATTATAGGTGTGTTAATTCAGCAAAATATTCTAAAAGACTCCAGTAGTCCATAATAGTATTGGGTCTTCTTCACTGGCAATGTCAGAAATTGTTGACTATTACTTCCATTTTTAAGAGCAAGAAATAGAAATAACATTTACCTCTCCGTGGCTGCAGTCAGTATGAGGGAAAACAAAACTCTGCCCTCAAGTTCTTTGTGTCCGTCCACTAGTACAACTTGTTCTTTGGCTCTGGGTCCGAAATCATTCTAAAAGAGAAACATAAATCATTTTATGAAATGCTAAATTCACACAAATGCATATATAACATGAAGAACAAAATGACAAACTGAAGACTGATAAAATGGGAAACTCATATTGACATCACTAATTGAGCTGTTCCATAAATACCAAGACTAAAAATATGATTGTCAAAAAAGCATTCTAAGGGGCTGGGGAGATGGCTCAATGGAATAAGTGCTTCCCTGGCAAGTGCAAGGGCCTGAGTTCAATCCCTGGTTCCACCAAAAAAAAAAAAAAAAAAAAAAGCACTCTATTATAATCTATGGCACATATCCATGAACAACCAATAAATTAAATCTTTTTTTCCAATTACTAGGATTTGAACTCAAGGTCTTTAACATGGCAGGCAAAAACTCTTATCACTGACCTGTATCCCCCTGGCCTTTTACCTTTTCTGTTTCTGAGACAGGATTTCACTATGTAATCCAGGTTGATCATGAACTCTCAATCCAGAGATCCTCCTGCCACGTCTGGCCCAAAAAGTTGTTAGTCATCGGCCAGGGTACACACTTGTACTGCCAGCACTCAGGAGGCTAAGGTGGGAGGATCCTACGAGTTCAAGGGTGATCTGGTGAGTTTTTTTAGGGGAGGTTTATTTTTTGTTTTTGGTGCTGAAGGCATACTGAGTTTAAGACCAGCCTGCACTACATAGTCAGACCCCCAACTCAAAAAATAAATAAAAATTTACAGCTACAGTGCCAGTTCTTTACAGTTTTTTTTTTATCTTCAGTAAACAGTGGTCTTACTGATTTAGTTTATACCATAAGACTATGCTTTTCAGTTTAACAAGGTAATTACAAAGAAGCTTTCACTGACCTTTGAAAATCCTAGAAGCACAGCAATGAATTTTTTTGTTGTCTAATAATGAAATCCTTCATTAGATGTTTTCCCTCTCTAAGCTACAAAATGAACTAATCAAGCTTTAAGCAATGGTTGAGCGGAACTTCCCTAAGTGAAAAAAGAAAATCCCAAGTGTAATGTAAGAATTTCCAAACAATTTGGCATAAGGACAAATAAAATGATATCCATCTCATAATTACCCCACAAAAGGGGCTGGGGAGATAGCTTGGTGGTCTAAGCGCCTGCCTGATAAACATAAAGACCTGGGTTCAATCTCTGGTACCACATGCTGCGCCAGCCCTAGAATCCTGGGCATGCCAAGCCTGCCACCAAAACTGGGCATGGTGGCACATGCCTGTAATCCCAGTGCTGGGGAGGCTGAGATAGGAGGATCACTACAAGTCCTGAGCTGCGTAGTGAGACTCTATACCAAATAAACAGAAGATTTTTTTAAAAAAATTACCCTACAGGGGCCAGGGAGATGGCTCAGTGGAATAAGCGCTTCCCTGGCAAGCACAAGGGCCCGAGTTCAATCCCCGGTTCCGCAAAATAAATAAATAAATAAATTAATTTAAAAAAATAAAAGGAATAAGAATAGGCAAAGAAGAAGTTAAATTATAAAAAAAAAAAAAAAATTACCCTACAAAACTAAAGTGAAGACCCCTGGAAGATATTGATAGAACATTTCTATCACTCTATGCTTCTCCTTCCTCTTTTCAGACAATTCCTACCCTATCCATAACGGTAGACTGATTATTTCCATCCTAATTTATGCATTCTAGGACTTCTAAAAACTGAATTAAAGATTGTGTTCCCTCATAACACATGTATCTTTTCACTCAGTGGTATGTTTTTTAAATTCATTCAAAACAAAATGTTTTGTGTATATCAGTAGTTTGCCCATTTTACTGTCTCTCTTAATGAATGTAGTACAGTTTAGAAATCTGTCCTCATATTGATGGTTACTTGAGTGTTTGCAGTTTTTGCAATTATGAATAAAGCTACTATAAACAAAAAAATTTTTTTTTAAAAACTGAAGTGAAAAAAAGTCTGGGTCTGGAGGTAATTTACAAATAAATTAATGCATTTACTCTAAGATACACGAGCCCATATTTTACCATAAGCATGATTCAAAGGGAACAGAATTTTATATCCCTACAAATGCTGAGTGATCTAAATTAACATGTGGAAAAAAAAAACAGGTCACTGCCTCTTAGAAGTGTCAGTAGGCTATATGCATTGCCACATACTGACTCAAATATTAAATCACCAAGGAAACGCACACAGATGATGAGGGAAGATAGGAAGTATAAAAGTTTGAAGGTGTTCTAAAAAACAAATGTGGTATCATCACTTCTACAATATCCAATTGAAAAGGCCTTCAAAGTTACACATCTGGGTTGGGGAGATAGCTCAGTGGTCTGAGTGCCTGCCTGGCAAGGGCAAGGACCGGGTTCAATTTCCAGTACTGCATGCTGTGCCTACCGAAACACCATGCCAGCCACTGAAATGGGGCATGGTGGCATATTCCTGTAATCCCAGCACTGAGGAGGCTGAGAAAGAGGATTAATATGAGTCTGAGCTGTGTAGTGAGACCTTTTACCAAATAAATAAATAAATAAATAAATAAATAAATAAATGCTTAAAAATCTGGGGCTGGTGAGATGGCTCAGTGGTCTAAAGCACCTACTTAGAACAAGCTTAGCAAAACACAGGGACCGCGGTTCAATCCCCCAGCACCACATGCCAGCCAGCCCCGCCCCCTGGTGGGCTGAGCTGGCCACACACACACACACACACACACACACACAGAACAAAATAGTATCTTTAAAAAAAAAAAAAAAATGTTACACATTTTTTCAGGGACCGGGGTTGGAGTCCTGGTTTGCCATGCCAGCCCCGCCCCCAGGGTGCACTGTGACAGCAACACAGGCTGCACTTGGTGGTGTGCGCCTATAATACCAGTGCTTGGGAAGCTGAAAACAGGAGAGTCACTACAAGTCTGATCTGTGTAGAGAGACTCTGTAGACCCTGTACTAAATATATTAAAAAAAAAAAATCTAAATTTGGTTTGGGGCCGACCAGATAGCTCAGCGGACTAAAGCTCCTGCTTAGGTAGAGCACAGGGACTGGGGTTTGACCCCTGGCATGCCATGCCACCTGGCCCCTGGAGCACCCTGCGACTGAGACTGGGCATAGTGGCACATGCTTGTAATCCCAGCACCTGGGAAGGATAAAAACAAGAGGATCACTACAAATCTGATCTATGTAGTGAGACCCTGTAGATCCTATACTAAATACAAAAAAATAAATAAAATTAAACCCAAAATTTTAAAAACACAATTGTAGCTGAAGAAAGATCTAATTTTTGTTGTCATTTTTTTTGGAGACAAGATCTCACAACATAGTTCAGGCTGCCTTGAACTTCTATGTAGCCCAGACTGTCCTCAAACTAAAGGGGACCCTCCTGGAACCACCTCTGGAGGGCTGAGATTATAGGTGTATACTCAGAAGGATCTTTTTTTTTTGTACCAGAATGGAATTCAGGATCTTGCCCTAGCCAGGCAGGCACAATGCCCCTGAGTTCTATCTCTGGCCTAGAAAGACCTAATTTTGAAGGGGTTTTTTTTGTTTTATTTTTTTTGAGACATCTTACATAGCCCAGGTTGCCCCTGAACTAGAAATCCTCCTGCCTCAACCTCACAGTGTGCTAGTATCATAGGCACGCACAATGCTTGGCTTTAAGGATTTAATTTCTTGCAAAACAGCTGGAGCCAGCTCCAGTCATATGGAGCTAAATCAAGTAAATAAGGTAGACAGATCATCTAGCTAGGCTTCTGATTTTAAAAATGAGATGGAACCTAAGATGTGGTATGGCCATATGCCAGCAGCATCTTTTAAACGGTCTCCAGAGGTGACATTTTGCCAGCAAGAACCACTGTGCAGCTGAGTGTGGTAGGTCTATAATTCCAGCACTCAGGAGGCTGAAGCAAGAGGATTGCTCTGAGTTTGAGGCCAGCCTGGCCTACTTAATTACATTGTTTGAGTCCCTCTCTCAAAAAATCAAAACAACAGTAGAATAAGAGCTTCCCTGGCAAGCGCAAGGGCTTGAGTTCAATCCCCAGTTCCACAAAAAAAAAAAAAAAAAAGTCACCATGCAAAGTTCTGCCCCAAGATTTCTCCCTAGGTCTTTACCCATAGGCAGCCTGCCAAGGACTCCCACAAGCTACTCAGAGAAGTCCCAGTTGGGTGCCCTCATTTTTCAATGTCCTTTAACAACAAAATACTAAGCCTCTTTAAATTTTTTTTAACCCTCTTTAAATTTGAGTGCATTTAAAAAATATATATATCTTAAGAGCAATTTGCATTATGTAAATTTTCTTATTTAGGTTGAATGGGTCCTTAAGGATAAGTTCTACAACTACTCTTAAGCAGCATTTTCTTATGTAGGCAAACATTCTTATAATCTTTTTCACCATTACTAAAATAACTTGGCAAATTATATTATTTTGTTCTTCTTTTCAATGTTTTATTTATTTATTGGATTCAGGGTCTCACTACACAGTTCAGACTTGTAGTGATCCTTTCGGTCTCAGCCTCCCCAGGGTTGGGAGGAGCACGGCATGTGGGTACCAAGGATCGAACCTGGGTCCTTGCGCTTGCTAGATAAGACAGGCAGGCTAGA
This sequence comes from Octodon degus, assembly GCF_000260255.1. NCBI lineage: Eukaryota > Metazoa > Chordata > Mammalia > Rodentia > Octodontidae > Octodon > Octodon degus. Next base: position 14,753,640 of record NW_004524587.1, read on the forward strand.
TGGACCAGTGAGCTATCTCCCCAGCACTATTATTTCATCCTTAATTAGTTTTCTCAAGCTGGGAAGACAGCTCAGTGGCATAAGCACCTGCCTGGCAAGTGCAAGATCCTGAGTTCAATTCTCAGTGGGAAAAAAAATTTATTTTCTCTACGGTTTTCCAATAAGTACAAAGTACGATTCTTGACATACAATAATACCAAAGGACAGTGGGGACATGGTTTAAAACATAACGGTAAAATGCCATGCGCCTATTAACAGCAGCACCCTTAGAGCTAGCCAAGAGAATGGCAATTTGAGCCTTCTCAGTACCACAAAAACAAAAATGAGTGTAAAACAAAGTAGATGAGCATATATGGAATAACCAATTCAAAATATATAGTCTATGGAGCCCAACATTAGCCTGGGAAAACAAGCTTTAGTTTTGGCTCAATGACAAACCTCCTGCCATTTTTTTTTTTAAATAGTCTTTTTGAGACAGGGCTTCACTTTGCAGTTTAGGTTGGCCTTGAACTGGATACATAGCCCAGGATGGCCTCAAACTGGAAGCAATCCTCCTGCTTCAGTGCTCCCCAGTGGTGGGATTAGAGGTGTACACCACCATACCTGGCTGTAATTTTTAACTTTTGTCGAGTTTATTTTAATAAATATCTGCCTCTTTTCATCACAAGTTTTACAGGAAAACTGAAAATAAAATACAACAAATTACACAAGTGAACAAATACATAATTAAAATTATTTCTATTCTCAAACCTGATTTTCCATCCCTACTTCATGTATTTTGTAGTTTTATTAGGGAGGAGAGAGAAGCAGGTACATTTTGTTGGGCTTGAAAAGGGGACGTTAAAAAAAAAAAAAAAAAAAAAAAAAAAAACCTGCTTAACACCAGCATGTTTTAATTTCCTAAAATGCAAAATAGCTATCCTCTCTTAAAATTTCAATCCAGCCAGGCATGGTGAGGCATGCCTGTAATCCCAGTACTATGGAAGGCTGAGGCAGGAGGATCACAAGTTTGTGCTCATCCTGGGCAATTTAATAGCAAAACCTTGTTCTAAAACTTGAAAAAGTCAATCCAACTTTTTAAAATTTCCTAAGGAATCTCAGTTGATACATCAACTGTACCAAGGTACTATACTGAAGTGCTTAAATAGCTGAGGACAAAATAAAACTAGAGTTCAACAGGGAAAGCTTTTTAATCACGCAAGATTTAAGGACTGAGTAAATTTAAGTATGTGTCCCGTTTTAATTTTTCCCGCCTATGAGGAAAAACCTTCCTAGTTGAGGTAGACTGAAAATATGAATACGGATGTAAATATTTATTTAATGCTGAACTCAGGGATACAGGAAGTCAACTACTAAAGAGTAGTTACATTAAGCATAGATATTTATAAACCATCTACAGTGAGTGACCCAGGATTCAATTACAATATCAACCCTCACATTTCAGCGTATGAGCAAATTACCAGTCAAGAATAAATCCATCCTGCCTTTACTGGAGCTTTAGATCGAATTGCACAATCCCGGGGGCTGAAATGCCTTTCCTTAGCCCTAGAGCATCAGGTACTAAGTGGTGTATTAAGTTTGCACTGGGACATTTCAAAGTAGGAAGGAAATCCAAGGAGGGCCAAAACCAGCACAAACAGCCCGTACTCCCGAATTCAGGAGTCATGTCACTTGAAATCCGGGTGAAATTAAGTTTCAGTCCCTTTGAGATCTCTGAGCACATAAAATCTGGCTACTATCACTCCAAAGGGCTGGGAAGGATCCAAGCTTGACAGTAGAAAAATTAGATGGTAAGAAAATTGTACATTTTCTGCTCATCCCGTGGAATGCCTGAGTAGAATCAGGACCCGGAGCCCTGGTGTGAGTTTGGGGGCGCAGTGAGGCTCTGCGCGGGGGAGGGGGGCCGAGTGCGCGTCCCCCCGCCCGCTCGGGCGGCGTCGAGGCGCGAGCAGCTCAGCCAGCCTTGCAGAGGGAGCTCTCGGCAACTCTGGGGTCCCTTTGCTCGCAGCCGCAGCAGCGCCGCCTGCGCCACTCGGCGGAGACGGAGACCAGCGGCGGCGACGCGCGGACTGGGAGCAACTGCCGAGTAGCTGAGTGGCTGGGGAAGCACACAGGGCGGCCGGGTAGGTTCCGGGACCGAGCGGGCTGGAGGATGGGCAGCGCGAGACGCGTCCTCTGGGGTCCGACACCCACAGGACGCCGAGACCCGACTGCGCGAGCCGCGGCAGAGGGTCCACATCTTTGTGTGAACCAAGCGCGGAAGCCAGGGCGCGGACATCGAGCCCCAACCCGGGCCACTCGCCACGAGAGGAACGGAGGACAGAGGGCGGGCCGCGGCGGGGCGATCAGCCGGGCCAAGAGCCGGCCTCGAGGGCACAGACAAAGGAAGGAAAATGGAGTCTCCGGGAGCGCGGGCCTGTGTCGCCGCCGCCACCCGAGGCCTAGCGTGCAAATATAAGGCCTAGAGAGCGGGCGCGGGGGGGGCAGCCCGGCCGAGGCGGCGACGGGCAATGGCGGCGGCCGCGCCGCAGCAGGGACGGTAGAGGGAGACAAACACCCCCCGGCGGCGGCGCTGGCGCCGGGCAGCCAGCGCCGACCGGAGCGGCCCCATCGTGACACCTAGAGGCGGCCCGCGAAACCTCCACCCCGGGCCCCCTTACCTCCGCGCCACACCCCCCGCGGCGCCCGCTCCGCCGCCGCTCCACCGCTCCGGCCACCCGGCGTCCCCGGCCAGCTCCGCGCGCCTGCACCGACTACAGCTGCCGCCGCTACCGCCAAAGAAGCAGCTCCGCGCACGGTTTAATCGCTCCACAGGCTCGGGCACAAAATGGCGGCGGCGCGGTGCAGTGCGCCTGCGTCGGCGCTGCCGGGGCCGCGGCTGCTGATAAGGGAAGGGACGAGTGGGGGGGGCAGCCAGGCGGCGAGTAGAGGGCGGGGGAGGAAAGGTGAAGGGAGGGGTTGGCGCAGGGCAGCATGGGAGGCTGCCCCGGGCGCCAACTTTCAAAAGCGGGCGCGATGGCGTCACGGGACGCGCCGCGAGTCGCGTAGCCACGCCGCACACGCCCTCCCCAGTCGCGCGTGGGCTCGGTGGGCCCCGTGGCGTCCGGGGTTCCGTCTGGGTGGGGCTTTCTGGGCGGAGGCTGCCACCTTTGGGCGGTCCCGGATTCTGTTCTCTCCCCAGCTCCCGAGCAGCTCGCTCAGGCCAGTTACATCGGTAAAGGGTCGGGGGAGTAGGGGTGGCTGGAGGAAGTCGCGCGGGGCCCGCGTGGAGCTGAGGCGGCTCCTGGGCCCGGCTCCGCCCATTCTCCGCCCCAGCTGGACCCGACCCGCCCTCCGAACTCGGCCGGCAGAATAAGGACCGGCGGGTTCCCGCGCCCTCCCAGTTCCCTAAACACAGTCTGGCGCGAAAGAGCAGCGGCAAGAAGAGCTGTCCTTGTCTAATGATTTTGGATGGTCTGTCTAAAAGAGGGCTTCCAAACAAGCGGGTGAGAAAACTTATTCCCCACTCCCTTGCTTTAAATATCGCGGATAACAAATACACCCAGTGTCAAGTAACTTGCTTTAGTTCTATTAAGACGTTTTCTCTGTTGTGAAAGTGCAGGCCCAGTGTTGACAGTCACAGCCCTCCCTCCCCAAGGCATCAGAACCTGGTTTTTAAAAAATGTAAAACCTCCAGATTTTTAGATGTTGAATCACACACAGATACACACATGCATACACACTATGCTGGGGAGTTCAACCTATGGCCTTGCACACTAGGCAGGCAAGCACTTTACCATATCCCAAAACCTAAATCAGGATGCGGGGAGTTGGTTCATGACCCTTGACTTGAAGGAAAAAGAGATTCCAAGACCAAGTCCTAGTGCACTCCAGTTAAGGAAGCTGAGAGGAAGTGAAGGAAATCTAAATTGTTATGGAATCCAAAGGCAGAGAAGGTTTCAGCTGGGAAAGAGGACATCAGCTGACTTGTGCTACTGAGAATTCTGGTAAACTTGGACCTGAGGCATGACTGTTGATTTGGTTACCTGGAGAATGTCATTGATGACCTTAGACCTATTCATGAGAGTCAGTTAGGTATATTGACTAGATTGTGTTGAAAAGTGAAGAGGAAAGTGAAAGAATAGATGTAGCATACGTAGGCATCATGAGAAAAGTTTTGCTGTGAAAGATGCTAAGAAATGTGGGGATATATGAAGAAGGATGTGAGGTTAAGGGAGGAAAGTTTTGGTTTTGTTTATTGTAGTAGTGCCTGGGATGGAACCCAAGACCTTGCACCTGCTAGGAAAGAACTACCACCAAGCTACATCCCCAGCTTAGGGGAGGTATTTTCAAGACAGTTGGGTTCATGAGCATGTTTATGTGTCTTTAGGAGTAATACAGTGGGGATGAAAGGTGGGAGATACAGAAGAGAAAAGCATTATTTGACCCATAGAAGAGTGAAATCCATGGGAGGATTTAAGGAAACAGGAAGGATTGACCTTAGGTAGAAACAAGGATGTTTTCACTGATAATAGGGATAATAAAAGTGAAGGTGAAAGTAAACGTAGAGGAGGGAAGAAAGTAGGCCCTTAGTAACACGGTAGCATCAGGTGCACATTTAAGTTTTGTCATGAGTTTAAAGTTAGAACAGATGGCCCAATATATGATTTTTTCTTTAGCAACATTCAGCTGCTTAGGTATACACATAAAGAAAAGGAGTAGTTTGGTTTCTCGATGCAAGAATCCAGGTTTTCTCATTCCTAATCCAGTAACTAGCCTTAGATTAGCTACTATTCTAGAAAAGTATGTATTTGAAAATTTTACATATGGCTCCTCTTTCTAGAAACCAAATTATCACATCTCTTACGTACATATTAGAACTCAAGCATAAAGAAAAGGCAGACTTAAATAAAAGTTTTAAAAAAGAAAAAGATTTAGAGAAAAATTACCAAATAGATACCTCTGGGATATTTGCATTTCATATTTTCTTTGCTAAGGAAACTAGTGCCTGGTACATTTTCAAACTTATATACTAGAAACAATAATGCTGACTTGCATTTAAGCCCTTAGCTTCAGGGCTGGGGACATAGCTCAGTGGTAGAGTCCTTGCCTAGCTTGCTCAAAGCTCTCAGTTCAGTGCCCACCACCACAAATAAAATTAAATAGATCTTTGGCTTTTTCATTCTTTCATCTTTCTCTAAGATTTTACTTATTACTATTTTAAGAATAGGGTACAAGAGGCTGGTGTGGTAGTGCATGCCTTTAATCTCAGCACTCAGGAGGCTGAGGCAGGAGGACCACTGAGGATCAGCTTGGGCTACATAATGAGTTCAAGGCCTGAGCTATATATTGAGACTCTCAAAAAGCAACAAAGTATACTGCAAGAATATGGACCTTACCTGGTGGTGCACGCCTGCAATCCCAGCACTGGGGAGGCTAAAAACAGGAGTCTCATTGAGTCCAGGCTGCATAGTGAGCCCCTGTACCAAATAAAATTTTAAAAAAGAATGTCTTATAAGGCTTTAATGGGAGCACATACATAGTAGTATATTTGGAGACTAAAACACCTCAACTGTTTTTACAACCATATGTTATATTAACTATGTTTACAACTATATGACCTGTGAGACATCAGCAATCAATAATAGAGTCACTGTGTTTGCTCTTGCAGGTGGCCCACCCTCACACTGTAAGGTTACTTCTTTGCCTACTTTTAATTGCCCCCAAACTCACTCTGAAGAGCCTGTTTTCCTACCTTTAATAAAATTTTGCTAAGCCAGGTGTGGTGGCGCATACCTATAATGCCAGTACTTGGGAGGCTAAGGCAGGCACATCATTGAGTTTGAAGCCAGCCTGGGCTATAAGGTGAGCTCAATGCCAGCCTGAACTGCGTAGCAAGAACCTGTCTCACAATAAATAAATAAATAAAATTTTGCTGCCATTTAAACAAAAGAAAATAATAATGGGGTCCAAGTTCTTGGAGCCCACTTTCTGAAGACAGGGACTAGGAAAATGCTGAAAGTCACAGGGAAGAGCCAATTGTGGTAGCACACTCATGTTATCCTACTAGTCTGGGAGACTGAGGCAAGAGGATTATAAATCGAGCATGCCCTTAGACAGTTTAGTGAGATTCTGTCTCAAAAAGCTAAAAAGGGTTTGGAGATGTACCCCAGTACAAAAGGCCTGTTTTTGGACTGGGGAGATGGCTCAGTGGAATAAACACTTCTCTGGCAAGCGCAAGGGCCTGAGTTCAATCCCCGGTTCCACCAAAAAAAAAAAAAAAAAAAAAAAAGCCTGTTTTTTAAGTTGTTGGGTTTTGTTTTGTTTTGTTCCGTTTTTTGTGCAGGGTCTTACACAGCTTAGACTCATAGTGATCCTCCTGATTTCTGCCTCCCTGCTTCTGGGATTACAGACTTGCGCTTCCATGCCCAGACTCTTATCACCAATTTAGCAGTGCCCGGCACAGGGCTGGTGCGGCATGCGGTACCAAAGATCGAACCTTGGCCCCTGCACTTACTCCACTGAGCTATATCACTGGCCCTAAAAGGCCTGTTTTAATCCCCAGTACTTGGGGGAAAGAAAAGAAGAAACAAATGAAAATTTTCTTTATAGGAAATCTTTTTTTTTTTTTTTTAATTTTATTTATTTATTTGTGTGTGTATGTGTGGCCAACTCAGCCCACCAGGGGGTGGGGCTGGCTGGCATGTGGTGCTGGGGGATTGAACCGTGGTCCTTGTGCTTTGCTAAGCCTGTTCTAAGTAGGTGCTTTAGACCACTGAGCCATCTCACCAGCCCCATTTATAGGAAATCTTGATGTATCCTGGTTTGTGGAATCAACTTCCAAGATCAAGAAATGGAAAAACAAAACCAGAAGGATAGGATATTTCAGGATTTCAGGCTGGAAAGAAATGTGCAGAAGCTAGATGCAGTGGCTTACCCTTGTAGTACCCGCATTTTGGCAAGGTGAGGCAAGGGGATAGCAAATTCAAGCCTACCCTGGGTAACTTAGTGATTTAGCAAGACCTTGTCTTTAAGAAAAACTTTTAAAAAGGGCTAGAAACGTAAATGAGTGTGAAGACCTTGGATTATGTGGCACACATCTGTAAAATCAGCACTTGGGAGGCAAACCAGAAAGACCATGACAAACTCAAGGCCAACCTGGACTATACAATGAGTTTAAAGCCAGCTTGAACTACATAAGGAGACCTTGTCTTAAAAATTTTTTAAAGGGCTGGGGAGATAGCTCCACAGTCTAAGAACCTGCCTGGCAAGAACAAGGACCTGGGTTTGATCCCTGGTATCACATGCCATGCCAATGGCAGGGGTAACACCAGACACTGTTCCAGCCACAAAACTGGGCGTGGTGGTGCATACTTGTAATCCCAGCACTGGGGAGGCTGAGACAACAGGATCATTGAGTCTGACCTGCATAGCAAGACCCTGTACCAAATAAATGATTTAAAAAAAAATTAATCTTTCATATATTTTTAGTTATGTATCCTTACTTCTCACTCCACTGTCTGATGGATTTAATTTTTCTAGATTTAATAGAATCAATTGTTTCTGACCAGTTTTTCTCTGGCCTTAGAGTCATTCTTTCTGGGAAACACATACTCAGTACTGTGATTCTCAGAACAGTTCTATTTCCAAGGTCTTCCTAGGCTCCCTTTTTGGCCCATATAAAGTTTTCAGTAACTGTGATCATTTGGATGCTTTTATAAAAAAACTCCTTTAAGCCAAAGAATCTGCAGAAGTGTTGATTTTTCTAGGTAACAATGGACAAGAATCTTCACTTCAACATAAGGCCTAAAGTTACATATGAACCCTCTTGTTGTCTCAGTACCTATTGAAGATGTGTGACAAGTGATCCACTTCAGCAAATCTTTCTCATTTTTTTTTTCTTCAGTGTTGGGAATTGAACCCAGGGCCTCATACATGCTTAAAAAAAAGCACTGTATCTCTCCATTATATCCCCAGCCCTCATTTGGCAAATATTATTAAGTATCTGTTGTATGTACCAGCCTATTTTAGTTGCTGGAGAGTCAGAGATGATATGAATAAGCTAAGTGTGGTGGTGCAAGCTTGTAATCTTTTTTTTTTTATCTTTTTTTTTTAATTTTATTTATTTATGTGTGTGTGTGTGTGTGTGTGTGTGCACACGCGCATGTGGCCAGCTCAGCCCACCAGGGGGCGGGGCTGGCCAGCATGTGGTGCTGGGGGATTGAACCGCGGTCCCTGTGCTTTAGCTAAGCTTGTTCTAAGTAGGTGCTTTAGACCACTGAGCCATCTCACCAGCCCCGCAAGCTTGTAATCTTGCACTGGAGCAAGGAGGATCACCTAGATTTCAAGGCCACCATGGGTTACATAGTTCAAGGCCAGCCTGAGCTATATATAGCAAGACCCCATTTCAAAAAAAGAAGAAAAGGAATAAAACGAAATGGGTCTCCCTCAACCTCTTGGTAAAACCAGGGTGAGTACATGAGTCTTTCATCCACTCTCATCTCCTGAGTGCTGAGATTGGTTTGGCACCTCTTTAGAGTGATCTTTGGAAGCTGATGCTTCAGTTTTGAGGCTGCTTTGGAAGGGGAAAGGAGGGCTATCAGGTATGCTCTGGGCTTCCTTTCTCCCTGATCATTCCAGTTTTTTGTTTGTTGGCTTGTTTTTATTTATTTATTTATTTATTTTTGTGGTACCAGGGATTGAACTCAGGACCATGCACTTGCCAGGCAAGCACTTACTCTACTGAGCTGCCTCCCTGGTCCTGTTGTCTTGTTTTTAGATAGCATTTCAGTAACTCTAAATTGCCCAGAGTAGGTGCAAACATTTGATCCTCATGCCCCAGCTTCCCAGAGTGCTGGGATTGCAAGTTTGTGTCACACGCTTTTTTTTTTTAAATGCTTGCTGAGGATTGAGCCTAGGGTGCCTTGTACATGCAAAAGACATACTCTAACAATGACCTATACCCTCCAGCCCCTCACTTCTCCAATTTTTCTGTCATCTTTTTTAAAGGAAAAAGGGATTTTTGCCCCTAAACCAAGTTGGACAATACTGCTTCAACCCAAAGGGAGGGCTTTGTTGCAGAAATTTCAGGCAGTTTGGGGAGGCAGGTAGCAGAGGTATTAATCTATAAATACGTCCTCCTAAGTAACTGGTCAGAACCCAGGTTGTTGCTGCAAGCAATAACAGATTGACGCTTCTGAGGGTATGTTTTGAATTTCGAGGCTTTTGCTGCATTGAACATATGGTACTTTCCTGCTCAAAATGTCTTAGGATTGCTTTTGAGACAAGACTAGTACATCAGTAGGAGGTTTAGATACAGGGATCCCAGAGCTTGACAAATTTTAGAGTTACTCATCAAAAGACATGTCATGACTGCTTACTGTTTTTCTGGCCTTGTCTTCTGGGGATAATAAGGGAGATACAACCTGCTCAGATAGAGAATTGCCTGGCCCCATGCCAAACCTGATCAATTTGAACCTCCACAGAAGTTCTCAGGTGAATCTTAGAACTGAATATGTTGGGAGGGCCTAACCATGTTTCATTTACAAGGAATATGCAGGGGCTAGGGATTTAGCTCAGTCATGCAGCCTGCCTGTCAAGTATAAGATTGATTCTGAGTACACCCCCCAAAAAATAACCAGATTAGGCAACTCTATAAAGATAAAATAGATTAATAGTTACCTAAATTAGGGGGTGGGCCCTGCTATGATAGGTGGTACAAGGTGGTTTTGGAGGGGTTGATTAAAATAGTCATAAAATTTGTGGTTGCTGAAAAGATTAGCATTAAAAGGAAACCACGTTTTAAAAAAATAAAAGTAGTCAAAAATTGTTGGGCTGCAGATGTGGTTCAGTGGTACTTGACTAGTAGGTACAAAGTGCTGAGTTCAATCTTCACTGCAAAAATAAATAAATAGTACAACTGTGAGTATACTAGAAGCCATTGAATTGTACACATTATATGGTTGAATTATATGGAATGTATATTCTCAATAAAGCTGTTAAAAAAAAAACCTGGCAGATATGGTAATGCATTTCTATAGTCCCACTACTCAAGAGGCTGAGGCAGGAGGACTGTTGCAGGTTTAAGGTCAGCTTGGGCTACAAAGTGAGTTCAAGGCCAGCCTGACCTATCTAGCAAGACTCAGTCTAAATAAATAAATAAATAAATAGTAATTTGGGTTTTTTTTTTTTTTTAAAGTAATTGCAATTGTAATAGGATGTGATGATTATACCAGGGCAAGTGCAGGTGCCACTTCTAAAACAATGTGTGATGACTAGGTTAAGAGCTGTCTGGTGAGCTGGCATGAGCATGGCAACAGAATGGTGGGAACAGCACACTGTGGTGGGAGTGGTATCAGGCTCTGGGCCAGCAAGCCCTGCAAGTGCTTCAGGAAGGCTCCACTATAGAGTAAGAAATTAGAAATGAAGTGAGAGGTGAAAAACTCAAAGGACTTTGTAAGGCAGGTAAAATGGGTTGGACTTTTCCCTCAGAGAAAGAGGACCTGTGATAGATTTTTAGTAATCACTGTGCATCATCAAGAATAGACCAAACAGACAAGACTAGAGTCAAGAAGCCTGTATAAAGGCAATTTTAGTGTCCAAGTAAGAGGACACTAAACCTGAGTCCTGAACTTGAGTACTGTCCATGGGGATAAACAAGTAGTTAAAGTTTAGAAACCGTTAATGAATTTAATTGAGAAAGTTATGACTAGGGTGCAGGGGTATAGGACAGAATCAAGGATGTTGCCCAGCTGTATGGCTCAGGTACTGAGACAGTGGGTGATCCCAAGACCCCTAGAAAAGAAATAAGTTTTGAGATGTTGACCTTGATTTTAAAAATGTTGGACTTGACCTTAAAAAGGAAATGTTCAGCCAAGTATTGTGGCACATACCTCTACTCCCAGCACTTGGAAGGCTGAGTCAGGAGTATTACTGTGAGTTTGAGGCCAATCTGAGATACATAGTGAAACCCTGTCTTAAAAAAAAAAAAAAATCAGAAGAGACAGCTAAGAAACCTAGGAGTTAGCCATAGCAATTCAGATGCTATAAATTATCATTTATTAAGTGGTTTTGGTATAGTTTGAGTGTATAGCAAATTCAGAGAAAACAGACTTGACCTTTGATATCAAACTTAGATTAGTTACTTTCACCTAATCACAATCTCCTAAACAAGCGGCTCTCTCCCTTCTTGCAGAACAAGGACAGTCTTATTTTTCCAGTGATAGATCATGTTCCTTAACAATTTTTTTGAGGCACTGGAGTCTTCCCAATCTCATGCTCACATATCATCCAGGCCCAGAAAACCCAGGTCCAGCAGCTACAAGAGCCTCCTCCTGTCCATGTGGGATGGATGGCCTGAGCAGGACACTCCAGGGTTGTCTGTAAGATGGAGAGAATGGAGGGAACATGACATATGCCTGGGGTTCAGCAAGTTGTGCCTACACACCAGACAGAAACAAGGAAGGCACCCCCACTCTGTGGGCGAGACAAAGAAGCAGTCCTTTTCCCACGTGCCAGCCCATCTGCTTCTTTGCCTTCACAAACATGTCCTTTTTTCTTTCTTTTTTTGGTTTTCCACAGCTTTGAATATGTGAGGAAGAATGGAAGATGAGGAAAAATAAGGTTAGAAGAAGGCAGGAGGAAAAGATGGTGTGAAGGCAGGCTTCACCTACAACCAAAACAATAAATTCTATCCTAGACCAACTCAAACTGGCACACATACACCCTTTTTTTTTTTTTCTTTCCAAGTGTGTGCATAGCAGTTTCCTCTGGGCAGAGTCCTGAAGATGATGGCCAAGGCATGGCTGTGGACTCCAGTGATGGGGTACCTCTCAGTGTGTCACAGGCTTTGGGGGGCCACTTCCACTGGTCCCCTCACTGGGGCTGACACAGGCTCCAGGACAGATCACTGTCAGATCAGTTGTTCTGAGTCTGAAAAACAAGTGTCTTCCCAGCCTGCAAGGTAGGAGGTGGTGGGAAGAGCTTTGGGCAGCTGTGTAGAGACCTGTGGGGTTGACAATATGAGGGAAGTAGGAGGACAAGAGTACTCTCTGCCTTCTGCCATCTCATTGACTGGGGCCTGGGCAAAGGAAAGAAAATAGCAAGACTGAAGTAACAGATGAGAGGTCAAGTGGCTGTCTTGGAATTGATTCATGCTACTCTTAAGGCAGAAAGTCTTAAAAGGGAAAAGGCCTGAGGGTCTATTCCCTGTTGCTGTAGCTCTTACTGTACTCACTGTACCCTAATTCTATCTCCTACCCACCTAGGCTCTCAAAGCCACCCTCTACTGAAGCTGAAACTTAGCTTTGGTCCTCCTTGTAGAGGACAGAAGGATTCTTTTCCTTCCCACCATTGAAAAGCAGAGGTTTTCAGTAACATCCCCAGTTGGTGCCTGGCTGGGATGAATTTTTTTCCTCCATATCAGGCCCAGACCCTTCCCTGTCCTATGGGTTGAGCTGTGAGCTTGTGCTGGTTGTCACCCCACCTGTACTTTCCCAGGACCTGGTCAGCCAGTGTTTACTTCCTCTTTCCCCACCCACCACTCATAGTCCTGCCCTACCAGTGGGCCTCTCATGGGGTTTCAGGCCTAAGAGGCTTTTGGTGGTTCTGGAACTGAAATCGTACAAGGGCCCAGAAGGCAAAGATGTGACCAATTTTAGGCATTGGCTTGGGCTCTCTCACTTGATTGCCTTATCTACTCCATGTCAACCCAACTGACCACCCAAAAAGCTGAATTGCACTGTCCCAGCCTTCATAGTTACAGAGAGAGCACTGTGCCAGCGTGAGTGCTGTCTGCCTGCCTCCACCCTTCAGCCTGCTGCTACCAGTGAGCCACCTGCATCCACAAGCAGGTGTTTCCTGTGCTCCTTCCTGTTGCCCGTTTTTTTTTTTTTTTTTCTTCAGTGTGGCTTCCCCAGCAGGCGGTTAAGGGCCCAGTCAAACCTTTTCACACACAGCTCTAAAGTACTGGGGGTAGAGCTCTCCAGGGATCTGGGTCACCTGCCCAACACCCCCCTCCCCCTGTGGCTGTTGGCACCTTTGTTCTTCCGGAGTGTGGGCACACATACATTCCCCGTGACGCCTCTGTGCACATGCTGTTACACTGCTGTTGCTACCATTAAGGGCAGTGGAACACCAGGTGGGGGCTGGGAAGGGGCACCTATGCACTGCCTCCCTTTCCCTGGATAATGGAAGTTCTGAAGCAAGAGATAACAGATGGGGTCCGTTTTTCTAGCCGTGGGACATAGGCTTCCCTCAGGCTGTCCTTAGAACAAGTCCCATCCCACCCACAAGTTCCTCCTTTGTGACTTTCAGACTCCTGGTTAATGCATTCTTGTGCTAGGCAGTTCTGGGGGAGGAGGGCCCTCTCTTGGGAGCCCTTCCTCCTGAAGCAGCAGTATGCTGGCTGTGTGGGACCACAGGGTTCAGCAGGTTATTACAGAGAAGGCAGTAAACTGGGGAGGGAAGAAACTTGCTCTCCTGGGTCACAGAGCAGTTGTCTGGGTCTCTGGCTTCCCACACCCAGCTCTTCTAGGCAAAGATCTGTCTCTCCTCAGCCTCTTGGAGCTCCTCCTGCATCTCCACAGAAAGCTGCCTAAGTAGAAGGGGACACCCTGAAGCCTGGCATCAGTTGGTGAAGTATTGCTGCCCCCTTGTGGCCAGCTCAGCCACATCATGCCAGGTTTTCCAGCCCACTCCTCTTGCCTGAGACTGGCATTCTTTGGCCCTTCTCTGGAACAGCTCCAGTCAGACCTACTAGGGGCCTATAGATCCCAGGGTTAGCTTCAGGCTGAGCCTACTCAGCAACACCTCCTACTCCCTTTTGCTTTCCTTTCCAAGCTCAGTTCCAGCCTTTGAGCTTTCTTGCACCAGGATTTCCAGGGTGCAAGGCACTAGTCACAGCTAAAGCGTGGACACACCAATGTCAGGAAGGGTGCATAAGAGAGGTTTAGAGCAGAGGGTTAGGAGTGCAGCAGGCCATGTAGGAAAGGTTTTTTTGTTTTTGTTTTTTTTTTTAATTTTTTTATTTTCTGTAAAACTCTGTAAATAAAATACAAAACCAGGGGATATGGTGAGGCAGAGGCAGGATGGGCAGGCCCTGGACACTGTTGTGTCAAGGACTATGCTGAGCCGAGGCTGGGAGGCACTTGACTGCAGGTGCTGACTCTACCAACCCCCAGGGTAACAGAATATATTAGATTTTCATTGATAGGAATCTGTGGGGAGGGGTGTCTGGAGCCAGCACTCATCCTCCCTACCAGTGCCTGGTGAGCCCTGAAAGTGGGGCAAGGGCCCTGGGAGCCAGCAGCAGAGAGTTTAGAATGCTGTGCTGGCCATGCTGCCAGGCCCAAAGATGCAGGGCAGGGCATCCAGTGACTCCTCCAGTCGTCGATGGGCAGACTGTCCTTCTTCTCCTGAAATGAGTAAACATGGGATCAGGAGTGGCCACAGTCTCATCCTGGCCCTTCTATCTCTGATCCTATCTCACCTCTCCCCATCAGCCAAGATGTCCCAGAATCTACTTAACCTACATGTTCTAGACCCCAGCTTTACCACACTGCTGCAGGCTCTGCCGGGCAGCTTCCCTCACAGCTTCTGTATCAGTTTGACACAGGTACACCAGGGGCTCAATGCCTTCTGGAGCCTATCAAAGAAGAACACTGAAGTAAGGTCCATGGAACAGATGGGAAGTGCCCAGGATGGGGATGCTGGGATTGCAGAGAAAGGACTAATGGATTGGCAGGCATCACCTTGATGCAGCCCAGGGCCAGGCAGCCAGCCACTCGAGTATGCACATCCTCATCCTCAAGCTGGTCCAGGAAACATAGGAGGGCCTGGGCAATGGTGGAAGGACAGACTTAGCCAGACACTGGGAGTCCAGACCCCAACCTTTGCCCTCAAGGGAGCTATGCCCACTCTCACCCTCTCCCGGAAGGCAGGGCCCAGTGACAGGCTCCGGAGCTGGGTGCTGACAGCAGCCATGACCTTGCTATTGCCATGGACAAGCAGGGAACTCAAGGCCCGAAGTCCATCCTTTCTCAGTCGTCCCTCAGGTGCCAACCTCAAGGCTTTCAGCACAATAGCCTGATCATCAGAGTTCAGATTCCGTACCAATAACACTGAAAGAAGGAACAGGGTATTGCGCAAAGGCACTAAGACAAGAAATCTCTGAAGGTCGTCTTTACATCCTTACCCACACCCTTACACCCAGCCACAGATTAGGCCATTTTGTGATCAGGATCACAACCTCACCCTCCTCAGCGGTCTCAGTCACATAGGCCTCCATGGAGGTGCTGTCCAAGGTTTCTACATAACTCCAGAACTGAAAGATGGTGAGCTGCTCCCCAGGTCCTGGCTGGGGCCTCCTGGGCAGCTTCTGCCCTCGGGCATCCTCTAGGAATTTCACACAAACTGTGGGAGGCAGTGGAACATCAGTCAAACCCATGCATTTGGGAGAAAGAGAATGCACCCAAACCTGCACTCATCTCCAGGGACTGCTTTTTCATACTTTACCTACATGGGCCCAAGCCTTCACTCAGTTTCCCACTATTGCTGACAGCCTATATGTCTTTGAGGACTGACTTAGCCTTCCCTGAGGTCCCTCACTAGGGAGCCAAAGAACAGAAGGGGCAGTTAGACAGCTCACTTACCAGCCTCGGCTAAGCCTGGCTGGCGCATGGAGAGACGGGCACCATACTGGCTGCAGAAGGTGAGGAGCACCTGCTCCACAGGGCAGATGAAGGGGCTTAGTCCCACTGTACACTGGTCCCAGAAGATAAGGAAGCCAGGCCTAGAGGCTGAGAACTGCACCACTGTGAAGCATGCAGGACACCATTAGAAACAGAGCAGGTGGGTTTGGGGAAGACAGGCACATCATTGGGGGTAAGGTGAAGTAGGAGCTTTGGGGTAGACACCAGAGCCCAACAAGGAGGCTTTTACCTTCCTGGGCAGAAGTTGCAGGGATCTCCCATACCCTGCTGAGCTCACACACTGCCTCAAGCACTCGGGCTTCCCGCAGTAACCGCTCCAAGGCCCATGCCTCCTGACAGCGCAGGGGCCCAAATGTGCCCAGTTTCTGGAAGAGGGGTAGCCAAGTAGCAAAAACCTCAGGAAGGGGTTGGGACAGGTGCAGTCCTGGCATGCAGTGGGAGAGGTTTGTGGGTGTTATTCCATTCAGCGTGAGCCAGCTGCCAGGGTTCTAGGGCCCCGGGGTCTGGAACTCAGAGGAGATACAGAGGGTCAGGACTACAGTGCACAGTTCCCAGGGTTACTAGGGAAGGGGAGGAGAGGGAAGACCACTACTCTCACCAGCAGGAGGCGACTGCAGTGATACAGGTGCTGGACCAAGGCAGCATCTAGAGCTGGACACCCCGTGCTGAGGGGGTGGGCACAGAGTGAGTCTATGCTGTCCTCAACCCCAGCCTCCAAGCTGCTTGAGGGCCTGGGAAGTAAATGGGGTCAACCACCCCAAGAGTACACATCACCATCTGGTCCACAGTGTTTATTAAATTCTGCCCATCCCATAATGAACAGACAATGCACAAACAACAGGCAATAGGTAAGTTCACAGACTTCCAATAGGGTGAAGGGATGTGAGCAGGAGTAGTGGGTAGAGACACTCCAGCGGCACAATCAGCGCGCAGTACTTATAGGAGTAGTGGGAGTCTTTGATCAGCCTGCCCACTGCCACCTCCAGCTAGGCCCGCAGGGGCTCCTGGGAGTTGGATGGGCAGGAGTAGAGTTGCAAGTGGGATGGTCTATGAAATGTGGACCATGAAGAGTGCAAGGCATGAAGCCCTGACCTGGGAAGCAGCCAAGGGAAAAGGGACCAGGGACAACTCTCAAATGGAAATCGGTAAAGGCCACTCTGGGACTGACAGCTGAGGGACCTGTGCCTGCGGAGGAGTCGAGGTCGAGACAGAGGGGGCTGATGCTGGGGAATGCAGGTTGCACGGGGAGGCACTGAGAGAACTCCACAAGGTAGGTCCAAGGTGAGGCCATGTGAAAGAGGGGCAAGTGGCTCACAAGTTGCTGGGGATCGGTGGGGGAGGCAAACATTGCAGGGATGAGTAGGGCAGTCAGCTCTGGGGACAGATGGAGTTAAGAGATGTGGGCATGAAAGACACAACAGATATACATGGGAGGTGTGTGCAACACACCCTCATGTGCTCCACCTGGCCCCACCTCACCTCTTCCTGTCTTGCATTCATCCCAACTCATCTGTTCTTCCTCTACATTCATTCCTTTCCCTTTCATTTCTTCCCCCTTGCCTGGCCTCTCTCTTGCTTAGCTTTCTCACCTGTCTCCATGACCATCACTGTCTTCATCTTCATCTTCATTGAGAAAGCTGAAGCTCTCCAGGGCATGCTCCACCGTGATGCTGAGACTGGAAGCCCGGCTGCGAGTCAGGCCTTGTCTCTGCTGAGGTTATGGAGGTCAGAGCTACTCCCACTGCTGGAAAGGCGGGGCCCTCTTTGCGCTGCCCCAGCCCAGCCTCTCTTACCATAAGCAGACTTTCCAGCCGAGTCACCTCCTGTTCCAGGCCTTGCAGCTCAGGGAACTGGCCCCTGTAGTCATCCAGGGCAGCCATTAAAGCCCCCAGGGCATCCTCCAGCCTTTTGTCCCCAGTCCCTCCAGCTGCCTCTAAGACTGGAGCTTGGGTAGCTGTGGCCAAGCTAGGTTCTGAATGCTGGGGTTCAGGGACTGAGGGAGAAGGAAGGGGACTTAGGTTTTGAATAATAGGCTCCTGGGGACCTGGGGCAGGACTTCCAAGTTTCCAATCAAAACAAGTAGAACTTGGGTACAGTGTGCTGGGGGGTGTGGGGTCTGCCTGGCTACAGGGCAAGGGGTCTGTGCCTGGGAGGGTGGGACCTACGGAGGTGCTAGGGAGTATAGCAAGGTCTTGAGAAGACAAAAGGCTTACAGTTGCAAGGGTGGAGCTTGTAGTAGTCTGGATGGGGGCTATCGCACTGGGGATAGGACTTGTAGTGGTGTGAGCTGATATTTTGACTTTGTGGGTAAGGCTTGTGACAGCAGGAATGAGGCTTGAAGTAGTAGGGGTGGTACTTGTGTTTTTCCTAGGGCTTGGCCTAGCATGAGTGTGGCTTGGAGTGGGGTGGGTGGAGCTTGGGGTAGGATGGGTGGGGCTAGGGCTTGGGGTAGAAGGGTTGGTGGAGGTGGGGCTTGGGGTAGAAGGGTGGGTGGAGATGGGGCTTGGGGTAGAAGGGTGGGTGGAGATGGGGCTTGGGGTAGAAGGGTGGGTGGAGATGGGGCTTGGGGTAGAAGGGTGGGTAGAGATGGGGTTAGAGTGAGTGGAGCTTGCAGTAACGTGTGTGGTACATGCTGTAGTATGGGTGGGACTTACAGTGGTATGAATGGGGCTTGGAGTAGTGTGGGTGGGGATAGTGGTGCTCTGGATTGGGCCTGTACTACTGGAGAGCGGGCCTATAGTGGTGAGAGTGGAAGACATGGGCTTATGGGTAAAGCCTGTAGTTGTGGAAGCAGAGTTTGGAGCACTATTGACAGGGCTTATGGCACTACAGGAGGAACTTGTGGTAGTGTTGGTGGGGCTTGGCACCTCAGAAGGGGCAGACTCTATGGCCTTACGAACTAAGTCCAGATGTGCAGATGGAGCAGGACCTATAGATGTGAGGGCAGGACTGAGGGTGGGACTTGCAGCAGAACAGCCCGTGTCTAGGGTGAGAGAAACATGACTACTGTGCTCCTTATGGATGGGATCTGGGTGTGTAGGTGGGCTTCGACCCCTAGCCATGGTTTCTGAGCTCACAGTCTCCACTGAAGCCTCAGCCAGGGCAGCATCCACACTGGCCTCACTGATGTGGCTCAGAGTCCGGCTGTAGGGAGCATGCCCATTGGCCAGGGCTGGGGCCGTGGCCCCCTCCTCATCCAGGGGCCCAGAGCTGGGAGCCTCAGTCCTGCGGAAGGCAACTTGGATGGGCAGAGGTTCAGTCTGCTGCACTAGGGGCCTGGGGGTTGATGAATGTCGGGCAGACCCCGAGAGCTGTGGGCTGGATGAGTCATCTGAAGATTCTGATGACAGAGACCATGCAGTCCCATTCTCTAGCTCCTCCTGTCGCCTTAACATGTTCTGAAAGAGAGAGAGAGAGAGAGAGAGAGGGACAGAGAGAGAGAGAGTGAGTTTCAGGACCATCTCTAAAAATCCTCTGGGGGGCTGGTGAGATGGCTCAGTGGTCTAAAGCACTTACTTAGAACAAACTTAGCAAAGCAAAGGGACAGCAGTTCAATCCCCCAGCACCACATGCCAGCCAGGGCTGCCCCCTGGTGGGCTGAGCTGGCCACACACACACACACACACACACACACACAAATAAATAAATAAAATTTTTTTAAAAATAAAAAAAATAAAAATCCTCTGGGAGACTGTGAGGCCTGGGTCTGGGCTATGACTCACATAGAAGGCCTGCTCCCGAAGTGAGGGTGTATCTGGTGGGCTCTGGCTATAGGTAGAGAAGCGTTTAGTGACAGTGGAAGCTTTGTTGACAGTAGAAGTAGCTGAGGGCTGGTCATCCTTGTCAAAGGGGCTGAAAAGGAAGAGGACTCCTATTAGCAGTGCTACAACCCTCCTGCCCCTGTTCTTAAACTCTTCAGCCATACCAACCTCCATGTAACTTCTAGGCTGAGCTTGATGGTACCAAGGTCATTAATATCCACAGCCACAACCTGAGGCAGAGCAGTGAACAAGTCCTTGGTCTCACAGGAGACGCTGCCCACAACTACATGGTTGGCCAGACCCTTCAGTTCTGTCACCTAAAGCCAAAAGTACAGGGTGGGGTCACATAAGTACAAGGACCATGAGCTCCTGGGCTATCAGAAGTCTGGATCTGCATAGAAGCTATAAGATAGTCATAGGGTCCAAGGACTATTGTAAGGTCATGGGACCCTCTGAGAGTCATGGGACCACAGAAACTTGAAGCACTCTGAGATTAAGGGGTTTGTAGAGGTCATATTGGTAGGGCCATTGATCTCAAGGGACCACAGCCTTATACAGTCTCAGAGGATCAAATATTCACCAGGTCAGAAGATCATGGGAGGGGTTACAGGGTTAGGAGACCATGAGGTATATAGGAGTCAAAGATTTTTCTCAAGGCCATAGAAATCATGAAGAAATCTAAGGTCACAGAGCCACACATTCATAGGACCATAGAGGCATAGGGAAGGTCACAAGAGTAAGAGTAAAGGTCACAAGAGGGTCACAATGCATTCATAAGGTTATGTAGTTCACAGGACTAAGATGTCCTGAGCAGAGGAATCACCTTGATGGACAGGAATTCCATGATCAGAGGAAGAAAGACAGTTTCTTCGCTGTCCCACACCTGCTTTCCACTACCCTCAATTCGGCCCCGTAGTTTCCAGCGCTGACGGCCATATTTCATGCAGATCTGGGGAAAGAGACAGGATGAGGCAACCCTACAGCTTTTGATCATTTCATCCCAGCCCTCCTCTGCACAGCCTCCTACCTCATACTGATCACCCACACACAGCCTGGCAAAGCCAGCCAACCCTAGAGTAGGGAGAAAAATAGATGAGCCATGTTGGCAGGGCCCGAGCACACTCTCTGCCTTCCACCTGCCCCCACTAGCTCAGTACCTTTCATTCGAAGATGAAACTCGCCCAGCTGTGCCTCTAGCTCGTTCTCTAGCAGACACATGCTCTGGGAGGGAGAAGCAGGGATAGAAGAAAATAAAAGTCTGGTCTTGCCAGGCCTGCCATACCCCGTGGTTCTGCCCGCAGCATTCAATCCCTCACCTCTGTGTATTCTCGATGACTCCGAGTGGCCTCAGCCAGGCTGTCCCGGGCCTCTCGGCTCCCTTGAGACCCAGTAGTATAGGCACGGATCATGTTGTAAGCACCATCCCGAAGACGCCGCTGAACACAGTATGCTTCATACAGCTCATCAATCTTAGAGGTGAGTGAGGTAATAATGGGGTAACAAGGACTCAACAATGGAATTCTTCATTCAGGGCTTAGCAAACTACCTTCCACCCCATCTCCCTATATTATCCCACCCCCATCCCTCTGCATGTATGCTGCACAAAGTACCTTACTGGCATGGAATTCCAATCGTCGTAAGAAGCGTTCAATGGACTTGACTTGCTGGGGGAGAGATCAGGCGGGGTCTGAGACCCAAGGCCCTTTCCCCTCCCCATGAGCCAACCCCTTCCAATACCACTGTACATACACTCACCTTGTCCAAGTCATACAAGAAGCCCTACAAAGGAAATGAGAGAGATGAGACGTGCTACCTAGGAGGTATGAGAAGGAGCCTTGCTCATCCAGACCCATTCTTCCACATTGAACAAAACTGTTTCATCCTTTGGCAAGTCCTGATCTCTTCCATAAGGAAAACCCTGACATTCTTTTAGTACCATTACAACATACTCTGCTGTCATACTGTAAGGATCTAACCTCTCCCACTGGAACTTCTTGTGAGCAGAAACTGAACTCCAAGCATGAAGTGCACATAAAGAAGTTAGGGATAGAAACCCTCTCACTTTTCCTGATACCCACCTTTCCTGACACCCCTTTTTATACTTATACCTGGACTCAGTCATCCCAGAAAATAACCCAGATTTCACATAGGCATGGCCTTGCCCAGGCCCCACACCACACACAAAGGGCATTAGACCAGGCATTCGACATCACTCACCAGCCGGGAATTCCTCTTGGACTCCTTTATCTGCCCCTGAAGCTTCTCTTGCTCTTGCTGGTGCACTTCCAGGTAAGCCCTGGGAAAGAGGTGACAAGTGAACTTACCATTCACTTTGTTTAGTGTTTACTTGTTTTTCTGAGACAGGATCTTGCTATGCAGCTCGGGTTGGCTTTGAACTCACTATGTGGCTCAGGCTGGCCTTGAACCCACAGAGATCCTCCTGTCTCAGCCTCTGGGGATTACAGGAATAGCACCTGGCTCAGCTTACCTTTCAGACTCAAACTGCCCAAGGGTACCAGCAGTAAGCAGAAGGTGCCTGGCTGGGGCAGGTCCCTACCAGCAGACATTGGGGGTTGAGGAGGGATCCTAGGACAAGGGGTGGGCAGAGAATTGCTTACTTACGTCAGGCCTCGCTTAAGTGCAGCATACACTAGGTCTAGCCTTTCTGGCTGCGGCACCTTCGGGGCTGGGTGGGCCACCGCAAACATCCTAGATACACGGGAAAGCGCTGGGGCCTTCCGTGGGGGCCCTGGCGGTGGTGGGCTGAAGACCTGGAAGCTCCTTAAAAAGAAGATGCTCCTCAGAAAGGAACGAACAGGAGTGCTCACCCCCCAACATCTCTACACACTCCTGAAGTCAGGCTCCAGGCCTGGGCACCATTAACTACCTCCCCACCCATCCACTGCGTACCTGGGCCCTCGCTTGTGGCTGCCAAGGACACCTGCGAAAGACTGGCTTCTACTGACCCGGGCACTGAGCAGGCGGCGCTGTGGCCTCACCGACAGGGACATCATGGAATGAGTCCGCGAGGGGCTCCCTGGAGAAAGGGGGAAGGTGTCAAGTACCGATCGGGTCCCTGAAGTCCCCTCCCCAAACTCAGTTTCCAGGGCAGGAGCTGGTCGCTCCTGATCACCAAGTAGAGGTGCCCCAGTGGGCTCGGGTCTGGATACTCTCAGGCCTGCCAGCCCCACCGATAATGACAGGGCAGCCGCGGGTGACTCGGCCTCGGACTCAGCGTGGCCTCAGCTCAGCCCCTACTTCCTGCCGAGGTGCGGACTCCGCCTGCTGCGGGGCAGGAAGGGGGTGTTGCGCGGGGACCCTTCCCTGGCTGGGAAGGGGCAGGAAAGGGGCGGGGCACTCGAAGAATGTGCGGAAGCGCCTGTTTACCCGGGGGCGGGGCGGCCTTTTCAGCCCTGCCCCAGACGGTCCCCCCCAAGAAGACCAGCGGCCAGGGTCCCCCACCCGGGAGGCCGCGAGAGGTCACGAAGCGGGGCAGGGCGCGCGCTGCACCCCCCCCCAACTCCCCCGCAATGCTGCAGGACCGGCCCAGCCAGCACTGGCTGGGTTCCCGCGACCCCCACCCCTGCCTCCAGCTTAAATTGCTTGCTGATTCCCACCGGCTCCCAGGCACAACGACGCCAGAGTCCTCCAGATGGGCCAGAGTCCTCCAGAGGGGCTTCGGGGATTCCCAGGGTGGGGGCAGTGACAAGAAGTGCTCCGCCCCTCTCCACCTTCCCGGGGCTCAGATTAGGAAACTAAGTCACTGACTCGAGCATTCACCCGAGCCCTATACGGGAAGGGATACTCGGCAGACCACCCCACCCTCTCCAGCAAGACGCACCCCTGGCCTCCAGAATCCCGCCCGCATCCCTTTGGCCTGCCTCAGAGAGTTCGCAGCCCCTAGCTGGGTCTTACCTTTCTTTTTCGCGTCCATGGTAAGTCCCGGTCAGCCCGGACCTGCTCTGGCCCCAAGCCTTGTGTCCCCACCGGCCCAGGGCCACTTGGTGCCGGCCCACTGGGCTTGCACTCTGCCCAGCAACTCTGGCTTGGGCTTCGGCTCCGGCTCCGGCTCAGCTCGGCGCCTCCCCCCGCCCAGTTCCTGCCTCCTGACTCAGCCGGCAGGGATGGGCGGGACAGGCCAGACTAGGGGGGCACCAGGCCTTGGCTCATCTGGCCTTGCAGGAGGGGTGACTAGCAGTTCTCTGGAAGAAGTCTGGTAGAGGCTGGGGTCAGAATGAATACGGAGGTAGATAGAATGAAGGTGTAGGAGGGTACAGAGAGGGCATGTGGAGTGGCTGTTGAGGGGTACTGAGAGAAGTCTGAACATACAGACGGCTAAGAGTTGGGGTTCTAGATGTATAAAGTTTGGACAGTGTGGGCCTGGGGATTCTAAGTGTTGGAATTGTACCAAAGGAGAGCAGAGAATAACGTGCTGTGCACGAAGGGTTTTAGAAGCCAAGAATGATAGAGGCTGAAAGTGTGGGACTAGGTCTACCTTGTATTATGAGTTGCTGCCCCTAAAGGATGCAAAGATAGAAGTGGTGCAGAAAATTCCACCACCCTCTGCACCATGCACCCTTACACCCAGAAGAGGGGTGTTCAGGCTGGATACTCCATGTCCTCCCAGGCCCCAGGGAAATAATTAGGTCCTACCTCTTAGCTGGGGCCTCCCTCCTCCCTAGTTTAAACTGCATTTTAGGGCTGAGATCCCCATCCTTCTAGCCCCAAGCTCACATGGATTCCTCAGGCCCTGAATTTCCTTGGTATTGGCTCTTTTCTGCCTTCCATATCTCTTTCTTGACAATCCTTTCTCTGCCTCCAACATGGATAGAGGCCACCATGTGCAGGGTACACTACAGACACCCCACCTTGGAAGGGCTGGATGCTCCTCCACCCCATAAACAAGCTTGCTCCTTGTGAACCAATTTTGTCAGGCAGCATTTTTTTTCTCCCCAAACGCAGTGGGGCCAAGGTTATGCATTTGCAATAAACCACCAACACTTCTGCAGATTCAGCAGCAAGAGATCAAAGGTCTCCAGTTTTAGAAATGTTATCCTCCCTTACCTCCTTGAAGACTGGGTACCATGTACCCATTGATGATCTATATACACATTCCCATGAATTGCCCCCAACAATAGCCACTCTGCTCCCCTTAGCCATCCCCACAGGGGACAACCTTACCACCTGCCCTGGAATGCCCCTTTGCTAAGTCCTGACAGCCTCCAGGTTCTCTCCAGCACCTCCTACCCCCACACACTTGCTTTGTACCTAAGACTTGGATCTCTAGTTATCAGTTCATTTATTCAGCTGTTCGCTGACAACAACCTTGTGCCAAGCATGTGCCAGACACTAGAAATACAGCCGAATTTCAGACACCACCCTGCATGGAGCTCACAGTGATTCTGCTGTCTTCCTCTGCCAGCTTCACCCTATCTTCTCTTCCTTACCTTCCTTGCATATCCTCTTCCCAGCCTACATCTATTGCACTGTTCTGCTACACGTATCTTCCACACTCATGCCTCTGCTACCTGGCAGAAACCAATCCTGCAACCCAACTCCCTATCTTCACTCCACCTGCACACAGCCTGGTAGCCAAAGATCTTGGCACAGCAGCCTGGCTGAAATCACAGAACAATTCTCAACCTCAGCCAGGCTCTCACTTCCCTCCTGATAAATCCTTCTGTAGGACCCCAGCCTCTCTCTGTTCCCTCAGAAGATTTACTGTACAAACCACCAAGAAGTTATTGTCACATGAAAAATGAAACAACCTTGGAAACCATTCAAATGCCTATCAATAAACAGAATTCTGGCAAGCCCAGGGTCCTAAGTTTGCTCTCTGGTACAAAATAAATAAATAACAGAATTGTTATACAGCCAAAAAAGAAGGAAAAATACGACATACAACAATATGGGTGCATCTCATAGACATAAGGTTGAGTGAAAGAAACAAGATCCAAAAGAGGGCATGGGTATGATTTCCTTGGTAATGAAGATCAAAAGTAGGCCAAAGTAATCTATGGCAACAAAACTCCGACTAGTAGTTCCCTTTGGGCTGTTGTGACTGGAAGGGGGCACAAAGTGCTTCCAAAGTGCTGACAATGTTCTGTTTCCTACCCTGAGTTCTGTTTCCTGATCCTGCATGGGTGTGTTCTGTTGGAAAAATATGATCAAGCTGTATACTCTGTAGATATATACAAATACTTTTTTTTTTTTTTTTTTTTGAGATGGAGTCTCACTGTGTTACCCAGGCTGATCTTGAATTCCTGAACTCAAAGAAACCTCCTGCCTCAGGCTGCTGAGTAGCTAGCATGGGATAAGCATGCATCACTGTGGCTGGCTATTTTCTGTATATATTTTAATATAGAGTCATGTTTAAATAAATAACTACTAGGGTCCCGGGAGATGGCTCAGTAGAATAAGTGATTGCCTGGCCAGCGCGAGGTCCTGAGTTCAATCCCCAGTTCCACAAAACAAAAAATAAAATAAAAAAAATAAATAACTACCAACAGGGGTATAGTTCAATGGCAGAATGTGTAATGTGTGTTTAGCATGCTCTAGGCCTTTGGGGTTTATCCTCAGTACCACATACACAGTAACTAAGTAAAAAAAAATAAAAAGACCTGCCATGGGCCCTGTGCTTTGTGCTAGCTACCACATTCCTCACCCATCTCTCTTCCTTTTTCTTTCTCTCCTCCTAGACCCAAGGGAAGTAATCAGGTCCCACTGCATAGCAGGGACCTCCTCTCTAGTAGAAGCTACATTCATTCTTTTTTTTTTTTTTTAAATGTATTTAGTACACGGTCTACAGGGTCTTACTACATAGATCGGACTCATAGTGATTCTCCTGTTTTCAGTCTCCCAAGCGCTGGGATTACAGGCGCATGCCACCACAGGCCATCTCAGTGTGCCCGGAGGGCATGGCCGGCACTACATGCCGGAGATTAAATCTTGGTCCCTGTGCTCTGCCTAAGCAGGCGCTTTAGTCTGCTGAGCTATATGGCTGGCCCTTGTATTCATTATTTCTGAACATCTTTCTGTCTGTCTGTCTTTCTTTTTTTCTGTATTTAGTAGTCTACAGGGTCTCACTACACAGATGGAATTTGCAGTGATCCTCTTGTTTTCAGCCTCCCAAGTGTCTGCATTTCTTTTTATTTATTTATTTATTT
>NW_004524587.1:14780532-14788128 GCF_000260255.1 Octodon degus
TTTTTTTTTTTCAACAAATAATACACTGCATATATTCTTCTTAGTGGTTAATTGCTGTATGTATTTCTTTTTGAGACAGAGTTTTATTAAGCAGTTCAGGCAGCTCCAACCCACAGTGATCCTCCTCCCTCTGCCTCTCATGTACTGGGATGACTGGCACTGTCCCACCACTACTCTCCACGCTCTTCTGAGCCAGATTTCTGGAAGATAGTCTACCTCCATTTCCTCAGCACACCCACCTACTACTCCTTTTCCCATTCTGCTCAGCCTTCTGCACTCACCACTCTCCTGTGACCTCAGTTGCTGAATCAACCCTCTGTCTAATTCTAATGTTTAGTCCTTATCATCCTTGATCTCAATAAAGTTGTTTTGTTTGTTTGTTTTTGACAGGGTCTTGCTATGTAGTTCAGGCTGGTCTTGAGTTCATTATGTAACCCAGGCTGGCCTCAAACTCATGGCAATCCTCCTGTTTCAGCCTCTTGAGTGCTGGGATTACAAGTGTGTGCCACCACACCTGTCACTCAGTAAAGCTTTGACTTGGTGGCTCAATTCCTCTTCCCAAAGCTCTTCCTTCCCTTGAAGACAGGGCATGCTCTTGGTTTTCTACTTGTCATTTTCTTTTTTGCAGAACAGGAGATTAAACTCAGATCCTTGTGTTTGCCAGTCAAGCGCTTATCCTACTGAGCCATCTCCCTGGCCCTGACACGTTTTCTTTTCCTGCAAGGACTCTGTCTCTGTCCCTATCCCCAGATGGACCTCAGCTTCCCTCCTGTTCATCTGTGCACATCCCCCTTAGCTCAGTGCCATATAAATGCTACCATCTTCCCTACCTGTCCCTCACCCAAACCACTCTTATAAGCCTGAGGCCTGGATATCCGCATAAGCTGACAGGGCACAGTGGACTGTAAGAGGACGGCTAAGTTTGAAATCCCCAAAATGAATTTATTACTTTTCTCCTTAAACCTCTCCCTAGTCTTCCCCCTTTAGCCAGGGATTGAATCCAGGGCCTTTGCACTGAGTTACATTGCCAGTGCCCCCCTTTTAAATTTTTATTAATAAGGAGTCCCACTAAATATTTAAATTGCCCAGGGTGGGCTTCAACTTTTGATCCTCCTGCTTCAGCCTTCCAGAGTGCTAGGATTACAGATGTTCACCATAACATCCAGCTTTGTCCCAGTCACGGCAGCTTGTCTTGGTTACTTTTCTCTCATTGCTGAGACAAAATACCTGATGCCCAGTGAGGAAAGAAAGATTTACTTAGCGCTCAGTTTGTGGAGATTTCAATCCATACTCAGCTGGTTGCAAGGCAGAGTGGCACATGGGAAACAGTTTACAGTGGCCAAAAACAGCAAAAGCCACAATATAACTCTGTAGCATAAGCGCCTGCCTAGCAAGTGCAAGGTCCTGAGTTTGGTCCCCAGTACCAAAAAAAAGCAACAAGAGAAAAAGGGAGGGGCAGCAGAGAGCAAGCCTCTATCCTTTCCTTACATTGTATGCAGGCAGGCTACCCACCCCAGGGTGGGTGGAGAGCACTCACATCTATAATCCCAGCATTGAATCATGATTTAATCATAAACTCTAGGGGGCTGGGGAGATGGCTCAGTAGAATAAGTGCTTTCCTGGCAAGTGTAAGGGCCTGAGTTCAACCCCCGGTTCTGAAAAAAAAAAAAAAAATCATAAACTCTAGAAGCCTGCCTCATGACTGCAAGAGGCTTTGGGGGATACATCAAGTCACAAACCATAACACAGTCCCCTCCTCCCCCGCACCAATGTGTCTAGTTGTTCAAGACAGAGATTGGGGGCTGGAGCGATAGCTCGGCAGTGTACCGTGCTGCCCTAAAACTGGGTGTGGTGGCCCATGCCTGTAATCCCAACACTGGGGAGGCTGAGACGGGAGGATCACTAGGAGTCTGAACTGCATAGCAAGACCCTGTACCAAAAAAAATGATTGGAGACAGAGATTGGGTGTCACTGTGGGCATCTTGGTCAGTATCCCCTCCCATCCAGTTACTCATTCCTCCTAGGTCAGCTTTTAAATATTCCTGGAATTTGCCAATTTGCCCCTTTATCTCCATCCCTATAGTTAGAATTCAGATCCAAGCCATGACCAGTTCTCCTCTAGAACCTTACAACAGCAGCCTCATATAATCAGTTCCCTATTTTCCCTTCAACCTGCAATGATCCATTCTTTACTCAGTATCAACACTTTCATCTGGAAATTCTAGTTACCTGATAATACGAAGACACTGTGCTTAAAAGAAAAAAATCGTGGGGTATTTTTTTTTTTTTTTTGTCGTTCTTTTTGGTTTTTTGGAGTGCTAAACTTTTATGCCACACACCATACTTGACACCATTTCATTTTTTAAAAATGTAATCAGGGCCAGGGAGATGGCTCAGTGGAATAAGTGCTTCCCTGGCAAGCACAAGGGCCTGAGTTCACTCCCCGGTTCTGAAAAAAGAAAAAGAAAAAAAAAAAAAAATGTGGTAATCATGCTATTTTCAGCACCATTTCATTTAATTCCAGCAACAAGCCTGTAAGTTTAAATCCAGTTAGTCCTACTTCCTAACCAAGCAATTTGAGGTTAGCAGGCTGTATGACCTTGGATAAGATAACTTCTTAAAATTGTGAGCGTCAGATACTCATAAAATGAAGATCAGCTGGGTGTGGTGGTACACACCTGTAATCCTACCACTCAGGAGGCTGAGGCAGGAGTGCCTTGAGTTCAAGGCCAGCCTGTACTAGAGTGAGTTCAATTCAAGCCTGAACTATAGTGAGATCCCATCTTTAAAAAAACATATATAGAGAGAGGAAGGGAGGGAGAGAGAGAGAGAGGGAGAGAAAGAGAGAAAGAGAGACAGAAAGAGAGAGAGAGAGAGAGAGACAGAGAGAGAGAGAGAGATCTAGCTCTGTGAAGGGTGCTTGAAGAATTGTATGTGGGATAGAGAAGTTGGGGTGCACACTACCTTTCTGTTAACACAACAAATATTGTTATTATTTCTGTTAATCAGCTTGAGATTACACAGGTGGTAAGTGGCAGAGCCAGGATTCAACTTCAGGTGTCTCGGGCCAGTCAAATAGCTCAGCGGATTAAAGCACCTGCTTAGGTAGCTGCAGGGGCCAGGGGTTCAATCCTCAGTATGCTGTGCCAGCCCCACCCCCAGAGCACACTGTGATGATGACTGAGACTGGGCACATGCCTATAATCCCTGTGCTTGGGAGGCTGAAAACAGGAGGATCACTACAAGTCCAATCTGTGTAGTGACACCCTGTAGACCCTGTACTAAAAAATACCAAAAAAATGGGAGAAAAATCTCAATCAAGAGTCACTCAGACAAAGGAGTTCTCTCTAGAAAAAAAAAAAAAAAAAAAAAAAAAATCAGGCTGTCTCACACTAGGACTGTAAATCTTTCTTTTTGAGACAGGTCTCACTATAGTTCAGGCTCTCTACATAGCCCAGGGTGGCCTCTAACTTTCAGAAGTCTTCCTGCCTCAGCCTCCTGAGTGCTTGGGATACAGGCATGCACCATCATACCCAACAGCATTTATTTATTCACTTATTTATTGATTTATTGGTACTGGGGATTGAACCCAGAGCCCTGCATATGCTAGGCAAGCACTCTACCATTGAGCTACATCTCCAGCCCAGGATTATAAATCTTTAATAGCCCTCTATTCAGATCTTTGTGAAACATTCACAGCCACCCTCTGCCCCAAGGTACAGCCCAGACTCTAATGTAACCCACAGGGCTCTTCTTGGCCAGTCCCTTCTCTCTCCTAAAAACTGCAATACCCTCTCACACCTGAAGTGTTCTTCTGCACCAGCATTGCTCCCACACCCTCTTCCCCTGTTCTTGGTCCAACCAATCCTCTGTCCCTCAAGTCTGACCCTCTAACTTCTTCCTCCAGGAAGCCTGCTGTGGATTGGTTCCTCCTTTTGGTGCCTCTGTAGCTTCCTCTCTCTCAGATTTCAAGTCTGTGTTCCCCCTCAACTACCCTACCCAATTTAAGGTTTTCCCTCTTCCCACTTACTAATTATATCATCTATCAGCAAGTGGGATTCTGCTCCCTAAGGATGCAGGTACCCTTTGTTTCTCAACTCAAGAGTGTGTGGATTGGACTGGGGAGATAACTCAGAGGTCTGCGCACCTGCCTGACAAGCTCAAGGACCCAGGTTCCATCCCCAGTACCACATGCTGTGCCAAGCTGTGCAGTGAGACCCTGTACCAAATAAATAAATAAAAGATTAAAAAATAAATAAAAGTATTCCCATCAATTTTCTTTCTTTAGCTAGGACACTACTGCCACCTACCTCCTAGTCCCATAAGAATTAGGATGTGTAGCTGTTGGGTGGGGAGTGGATGGAAAGGGGTGAATCCCTTCAACTAAGGGAGAGGGGCCACATCAGCCAGTGGGGGCTATTTTTGTTTTTATTTTTTTCAATGCTAGGGATTCTCACTGAACTATTTCCACAGCCCTTTTTCAAAAATTTTGAGACATGGCCTTACTAAGTTGCTAAATTGCCAAGGTTGGGCTGTATATTTCCACTCTTGTGTCTCGTCTCCCAGAGTGCTAGAATCACCAGCCTGAGCCACCACACCCGGCTGTGGCTGGCTGATAAGAGGCAGGGGTCTCTAAGCACATGTCATCCTTACAGTTGGTTTTAGCATATGTGCCACTGAAGGGAGCACCTCTACAGTCTGTTGGCATAGCAAATCCCAGCCCCAGGTTGTAAAGGCTATGAGACTTACTGTAGTCAGCTCACAGTCTGCATGACCTCAGTTTCCAGACCCCAAAACTCCCTATGCATCAAGATTGGCACACTTGTGTGGGGGCAGAAAGTGCAGCTGCTCACCCTCCCCAGCCCACTGCGAACATGCTAGGCCAGTCGCCTCTCTGGGAGTCCCCTGTCCAGTCCCACTCAGTCTTTGGGCCACCCCTGACCGAGGTAAACAAACGCTAAAAATAACCCAGGAAAGGGGTGGCTGCAAGGGAAAGGGGTCGTTCCTGAGCCTGCCCCTGTCTCCATGGCAACTGTCCCAAACCCGGCTGCTGACGTCATCCTACAGCTGCCAACCGTAGCGGGTAAGGAAGGAGGAAGGGGGGCTGCGCAGCCTGGGACCCCCCACCCCGGAACCGGGCGGAGGCAGTCGGGTGGCCTCACTTCCTGCCGGCCTCCTCCCTGGTCAGCTGGTCACATTCCCCGTCCCGCCGCGCGGCCGGCCTAGCTTGGGCTCAAGTCTGAGCTTTAGCGAAGGAGTGGGTCAGTGGTGACTCACCCGCACCCTCCTCGCCGTGTTTTCCACGCGGGCAGAACCCAGCCTGGCGCCCACCCAGCCTGGCATCCGCCCTCACTCCCACCCAAGCCCTGGCGCCTGGGACCGCTCATTCTGCTGCTCTCCAGCTGCTGCTCGCAGGACCTAGGAAGGGCAGAGAGGTGGAAAAGGGAGCTGTGCCAGTCCTCTTTGTCCTGCTGGAGTACACTGTACCTCGGTTCCAATTATTGCACATTCTCACCACCATCCCTGCCACTGTCAACATTATGGAAGTGGATGGTACAGGGGCAAGTCTTTAGATCTCAATCCTCTTGCCCTAAATCATCGATGTGACCTTGAGAACCTTACAAACCTCTCTGAGCCTCTTTCTGCCTCTGCCAGATGGTCATACCCTTTCTAAAATGCGGCAAGCCCAGGGTGCAGTCCCACAGAAGATGGCCTGGGCACCGTTATGATGATGTTAGACCGCACACAGTGGGTGCTCAGCAGCCAGCCTGGATGGCCATCAGAACTGGCTCGAAGGGGGCAGTACAGAAGGCCACTTGGGCTTCAACTGGGAAAGGAGGCTAGTGGGTGCTGAGGCTGACTTGGCCGGGCCCCTTCCCCAAACCAGTTCTGCAGGGTGCCCAGGCCCGGCTTCCTGCAGAGTCTCCACAGCGGCTCCCGTTTGCTGGGTCAAGGTCTGTCCCCGGATCACGCTAGGACGATCTTCTGCTAGGCGCAGAGCACGATCCCTGAACCACTCAGTCACCTAGCCCCGGCCCCAAAGCGGCTTAGCTCGGCCTCTGGGCTAGCAAGATGAGCTCATTTCAGCGCCCGTCTGCACCCCAGATCGCCCCATTCGCGTTCCCAAATCAGCCCCTTCCTTGGCGCGGGGGACCGTCCGCGGCCCAGGCCTTGCCCGCCCAAGCACCGGGCACCGGCCACCAAGGCCCAGCTGTGGGGGGAGGCAGCGCCCGCCGGGTGCAGCAGGCCCTTAGGCGGCGGCTTTTGTGGGCGAAGCTGCGTTCTCTGTGCCCGGGGGGGAGGGGAGGAAAGACGCGGCGCGGCCGGGGTCCCGGGAACCGGTGAGTGGGACCCGGCCTCGGCTCCCGGGCCCACCGGGTGGCGCCGATCCGGGAGGCTCCGGAACCACCGCGCCCGACTCCTGCCCGGGCCGCAACCCCCGGAAACGTGCGGACACTCACATGGCTGCGCCGGCTGAGAGGACCTCGGGCTCTCGGGGACCTCGGTGCTGCCCGGCCTGGTCGCGCTGCAGCTGCCGCTGTCGCCACCGCCGGCGCCGGCCCCTCCCGCCACCCCGCCGCCTCGCCGCCTCGCCCCTCCCGGGGCCCGCCAGCCCCACCCCCTGCGCTCCCCGGACTCCAGCACCCGGGGAGGCGCCGGAGACTCGCTCCGCCCTCACGGGTGTAGGGGCGGCAGGCAATGGCCAGCCGAGTCACCCACCAGCTTGTAAGGAGGGGAGATATTAGGGGCGTCTGCGGGAACAGCGCGGGTTTTCTGGGGGCAGCGGGAGTGGGGGTGGGAATCCGCGCAGACCCTAAAACGGGCAGGGGGCGCTAGGAAGCCCCTCTTGGTTTTCTTCTCCCTACAGCCCTACTGCTGTAGAGACCTTGTCTGTGACCTGCTGAAACAGGTCTTTGATCTGTTGGATTCCTTGGAGGAAAGGATCAGGGTTTGGGAAGGCAACTGATTAGAAGTTTAGCCATCTGACACCTGGTCCAAACGCTGTCACTAGTTTCTCTCTGCCTTCTCAGCTGCCTCCCCATATAGGGTCAGGCTGCCTCTTCTACCTTTATCTGACTGCTAAGCCTGAGCTCATAGCCAGGCGGTGCATTTACCACATAGTGGGTACTGGATTCTGGAGACTCGCCGGGCTTTGCTCCTGGGACATAGCTAGGGATGCTGGCAGGACCTGGGTATGCAGATTCCGGGCACATGTTGGCCATGGGGGCCAGAGCTTCATCTTTTCCCAAACTGAGGCTGGTATGCTGGCCTTCACCAGGAATGGGTTGAGGTGGTGTTGACAGCTGACCCCACACAGTAGTAGGACCCCCCCCATACTTCAGTTTCTTTGTTGCCCAGATAATAGCTCCTGTTCCAGTTCTGATTGCTTCTGTGTCTTGTAAACAGCTGGTCACTGTGATGTATAACTGGTCACTATGACAGACATTGTATAAACTAATTCCCTTTTTTTTACAGAACCAGGGATTGAACTCAGGTCCTTGTGTTTGCCAGGCAAGCACTTATTCCACTGAGCCATCTCCCTGGCCCCAATTAGCTTTTTTTGTTTGTTTGTTTGTTTTCTTTTTTTTTTTTTTT
>NW_004524587.1:14788228-14800914 GCF_000260255.1 Octodon degus
TTTTTTTTTTTTTTTTTTTTTTTTTTTTCAGTACCGGGGATTGAACTCAAGACCTTGTGCTTGCCTTGCCGGCAATTATTCTACTGAGCTATCTCCCCAGCCCTCCAATTTCCAACTGATAAGCCATACTGCCTCTGTATATTTTGCTTGCTTATCCCACAAAAGCCCTAGACCACCAGAGATCAGGGCTTGACATTTTGGGAATGATTCCAGTGTCAGTCAATGTAAATAAGTCTACCCCCAAAGCCTGGGTGTCATTTTGTTGTTTTTGCTGGCCTTTGCAACACTACGTCAAAGGGCCAGTGCCACTCTCCCACTCCTCCCATTAATAGCAGACACTCCTGGCCCTCTCTATCCCTGGGAACCCTGATCCCTGACACTTTGGCCTCCCCAGAATCTGCCTCCTGGACCCCTTCATATTTAGAAGTGGGTCAGGCATAGTCAGGGGGTGATTGGAGGAATTATAAGAGGTCACTGAATATCCTCTCATATCCCACAATTATTTTTTTTTTCAGTAATGGGGATTGAACCCAGGGCTTTCAGACTGAACTACATTGCCCAACCCTTTAAACATTTTTTTTTTCTTTTTGAGACAGGCTTTCATTATGCAGTTCAGGCTGGCCTCAAACTTGCAGTGAGCTTCCTGCCTCAGCCTCATGAGTGCTGGAATCACTACAACTGTTCACCACCATACCTCTACTGTTGTTAATTTTGAGGCATGGGTCTTGTTAAATCACCAGGTTGCCCAGGCTGGGCTCAAATTTGTGTCCTTCCTTCCTCAGCTTCCCAGAGTGCTGGGATTATGCTCATTCCTCTTGATTCTGTCTCCTTAATATGTGATTTTTTATTTATTTATTTTTTTTTTTTTGGTGGGGAGGTGGGAAAGGGTCTCCCTATGAAGTTCAGGCTTTGAATTTACCATTACCCCAGGCTAGCCTTGAATTCACAGCAATGCTCTTACCTCAGCCTCCTGAGTGTTGGGATTATAGAGGAGTTCCACTACTCCTGGCTCCATGAATGGATATGGTCTTTCTGTCTCAGTTTACTGAGTAGTTGGGATTCTTGCACCACACCTGGATACATCCTCTCCTCTCCTCTCCTCTTCTCCTCCCTCCTCTTTCCTTCTGTCCCTTCCTCTCTCCTTTTCTCCCCACCCCTTTTATAGAACTAGGAATTAAACACAAGATCTTCACATTGAGCTATCCACTCTCTTGCTAATTTTATTTTGAAGCGAGGCGTGGTGGCTCAGCCTGTGATCCCAGCATTTACGAGGCTGAGATATGAAGATTCATTGAGTTCATGGCCAGCCTGTGCTACATAGTGAATTCAAGGCCAGCCTGAAATATGTAGCTGTTTCAAAAAAACAAGCCAGGCATGGTGGCAGGCGCCTGTAATCCCAGCACTCTGAAGGGTGAGGCAGGAGGATCACCACAAGTGCAAAGCCAGCTGGGGGTACATAGTAAATTCAAGCCCAGTCCACACTGAAAAACAAACAAACAAACACTCCAAGACCCTGTCTCAAAAACAAAATAAAACAAACAACACTTTTTCACAAAACAAAACACTTTTTCATGCCTGCTTAGGCAGAGTGCAGTGGGGGGGATTCAATTCCTGGTGTGCTGTGCCTGACCCGTCCCTGGGGTGTGCTGAGACAGCGATTTTTTAAAAAAAAATTTTATTTATTTATGGGGGGGCAGCTCAGCCCACCAGGGGGCAGGGCTGACTGACATGTGGTGCTGGGGGATTGAACCTTGGTCCCTGTGCTTTGCTAAGCTTGTTCTAAGTAGGTGCTTTAGACCACTGAGCCATCTCACCAGCCCCAAAAGTCATGTTTTTTTGTTTGTTTGTTTGTTGTTGTGTTTTTTTTTTGGTGGAACTGGGGATTGAACTCAGGCCCTTGCGCTTGCCAGGCAAGCGCTTATTCCACTGAGCCATCTCCCCAGCCCCTGAGACAGCGATTGAGACTGGGCGCGCACCTGTAATCCTAGCATTTGGGAGGCTGAAAACAGGAGGATAACTACAAGTCTGATCTGTGTTGTGAAACCCTGTAGACCCTATACTAAATGCAAAAAAAAACAAAAACAAAAAAAAAAAAAAACACTTTTTCCTTTTTTAAAATTTTGAGACACCCACCCTAAATCACTAAATTGCCTAGGTTGGGCTTGAATTTTGAGTCTCCTACCTCAGCCTCCCAGAGTACTACGATTATAGATATCTGTCACCAAGGCTGGCTGAAAAGTGATCTGTTATTTTTTATTTATTTATTTTTTTTTTGCGGAACTGGGGATTGAACTCAGGTCCCTGCACTTGCCAGGGAAGTGTTTATTCTACTGAGCCATCTTCCTGGCCCCAAAAGTGATCTTTTAAATCATGAATCATATCATATCAATCTCCTGCTTACAAGGCTTCAGTGGCTTCCCACTGCCCTCGGGATAAGTGTAGATCTAAAATCTGGCCCCGGATGACTCACTTCTTTATCTTCCATCTATTATGTACCCAGCCTGAGCTGCTCTGACTTCCAGTATACCAGCCTGCCTGCGGCACCTTGGACATGGTCTCTACTCCTGGGCTCTGCCTTTTCTCCCAGCCTCAGGGCCGGGAAAATGGCTCAAGGGCCAGGAAAATGGCTCAGTGGAATAAGTGCTTCCCTGGCAAGTGCAAGGGCCTGAGTTCAATCTCCAGTTCCGCCAAAAAAAAAAAAAAAAAAAAAAAAATCAATCTCCCAGCCTCTCTTTTACTTGGGATGCTACACTCTCCACCCACTTGGAAAATATCTCCAATGCCCCCATTGGCCGTACCCTGTGGCTTCCCACTCAACTGCTCTGAGCCCTGATCCCTGCCTATGGTCCCTGTCAGTGGCCAGACAGACCAGGCATAGATTAGGGCTGCAGACTAGGCACAAATGGCCCTTTCTGCCTGCCCGGGGACATTATGGTGTTATAAACCTCCTATGTTCTTCTCAACAGTTGGTGAATTGGACCAGGAAACACACAGCGAAAACCCTTTTCTTACAGGAAATACCTGAGGCTCACAGAAGGCTGAAACTTTCTATGGCAATCTGTTTAGGAAGAGCTGAGTCTGAGCTTCAGCTCATTCTCCTGAATTATCATCAGTTTGGCTCTGCTCTTGGAGCTCTCGGAGCACATCCTCCTCGCCCCACACTGGGCTGGAGTCCGGAGAGTGAGAAGGAATCACAGGCAATTCTAATGCAGGCTTCATATTCTTGAAGGTGCAGACTTGGTGAGGCCTGAGAAAAATCTCTCTAGCAGAAGGCAGAGGGCGGTGGGAACCCTAGTGAGCTGTGGGTGTTCGCACATGGCACTGCCTGTTCTACTTAGGGAAGTTATGCTTCCAAAAATCCAGAAAGAAAGCCCAGGCTTCCTTTGCCCCACCCTGCATCCCCCTTGGGCTACAGCTTTCTGGTATGCAGCTTCTCCCTGGTTTTCTGCAAAGAGGCACTGTGACTGTGGCCACATCATTCATTAATTCACCAGATACTCAGCAAGCATTTGTGGAATGCTTGTTGTGCACCCGCCCTTGTTGGGGAGACTAGAGGTGAGGCCACCCCTACCCCTGCCCACAGAATTTGCAGGTACATCTCTGAGCCCTGCCCCTTCTGTGTGACCAAAGCTGGGAGTGTGCATGGGTGAGTGTTATTCTGTGTGCACACTGGTGTGTATGTGTGCGAGTGTGTGGGGGCTGGGTAGGAAGGAGTTTATGGGAAAGGGGCCTTATGCATTGCCTATTTCGGAGCTCCCTATGAAGGGGGGGGCAGATCCTTGGAGGAGCAAGGACAGTCACAGGATTTAAGGCCCAGGAGGAGGAACCTCCTCCTTTGCTAGAGAGGAGTGAAGGCCCAACGCAGCTGGAGAATTGTGCATGTGTGCCCTGCAGAATGGGCCACTTAGTCATGAGGCGCCTTGGATGCTGGACTGAGGAAGGAGCATAGTTTCATTTGGGGTAATGGGCACCTGGCCTTTAAGCTGGGGGTCAAATATGTGCTTTGCCAAGTTCACTCAGGCCCTGGGAGTAGGGTGGGATGGGGCAGGCAGCAAGGGGTTATTAACATTTCTAGTGAGTGCTGGCTTGGGCCCAGGTAGAAATAGTGGGGATGGAGAGTGGGAGACAGAGGGACATTCCAGTGGCACAGTGCAGGGCTTGGTGATCCGTGGAATGTTGATCTGGAGAGGAGCATCCTGGCTGGGGCAGGGACTTTGGGTC
Source organism: Octodon degus (assembly GCF_000260255.1). Taxonomy (NCBI): domain Eukaryota; kingdom Metazoa; phylum Chordata; class Mammalia; order Rodentia; family Octodontidae; genus Octodon; species Octodon degus. Next base: position 14,792,450 of record NW_004524587.1, read on the forward strand.
TGAGTGATGGGTGTGTGGTGATGTTTTTCCAATAGAGTGGGGAGGTCTTGAGGGTCAGGGTTAGGGAGAAGATGACAAAGCCAGTCTGGGCAGGTGGCATCTGAGGGTTCTGAGGTCTTGGGAGTGATGTAGAGGCAGCAGGAGATGCAGACTGAGGAAAGAGGGGTCTGAGTTGGAGACAGTGGCCTGCTAAGCCACTGTCATGGTAGCCCTATAATCTCAGCACTTGGGAGGCTGGAGCAGGAGGATTGCCACAAGTTCAATGCCAATCCAGTGTACATAGTGAGTTCAAAACCAGCCTGAACTATGTAGCAAGGCCCTGTCTCATGCCCCCACCCAAAGTAGCCTGCTAGAGCACTTCAGTGTGTGGTGAGAGTAGAGGCAGACCTGAAAGCGCCAAATATGGGGCGATACCCCTACATCTGTGACCAATTGCCCCACCCCTCCAGCCCTAGCCTGGACCCTACTTCCTATAATGTATGTAAAATAGAAAAGGCCAAGAATGCTTCCTCACTTGCAAGTCCAGGCTTTGCCATTCTTGCCTTGTGGTTTCTGATGCTACTTCTCCTTTCTGACTTTTAAAAAAATATATCTAGAATTGAACTCAGGACCTTGCATTCAACAGGCAGGCACTTGTACCACTGAGCTATATCCCCAGCCCCCTTTCTGATACTTTGGAAAAAAGAAAAGACATCTTTATTTATTTACTTGGTGCAGGATCTTGCTACATAGCCCAGACTCATAGTGATACTCCTGTGTCAGCCTTCCCAGCACTGGGATTACAGGCGTGTGCCACCTTGCCCAACAGGACATGTGGTCCCAGGGATTGAACCCTAGTCCTTGTGCTTGCCAGGCAGGTGCTTAGATGGCTAAGCTATCTCCCTGGCCCCCTATTTATTTATTTTAGAATTTAGTACAGAGTCTACAGAGTCTCACTACACAGATTGGACTCCTAGTGATCTTCCTGTTTTCAGCCTCCCAGCCTCCCAAGCGCTGGAATTACAAGCATGCATCACCACGCCTAGTCTCAATCACAATCTCAATGCTATCTGGCTGGCCTTTCCCTGGCTCCCTTTTTGATGCTTTAACTGATAGTTTCCTGCCCTAGTATGAATTACTAAATCATGCTGGTGGTCATCTAACATGGCTGAAGCCCTTAGAAGAATAGCATATCTTCCCAATGACCACTTCCCCCTTCTCCCCAACCCAGTGCTGGATACAATTTCCTCTCACATTTCCTGCGTGCATTGAAGAGACACCAGTCAGCTCCTTACATGTAATTGAACCTGCCCCTCAAGCTCCACCCCTAGCAAAAGACCATAAAAGTCTCAGCTTTGGGGCCAGGGAGATGGTTCAGTGGAATAAGCGCTTCCCTGGGAAGCGCAAGGGCCTGAGTTCAATTCCTGGTTAAAAAAAAAAAAAAAAAAAAAAAAAAAAGGTCTCAGCTTTAGGGCTGGCCAGATAGCTCAGCAGATTAAAGCGCCTGCCATCTGATCTGTGTAGTGAGACCCTGTAGACCCTGTACTAAATACCTTAAAAAAAAAAAAAGTTTCAGCTTTCTTTGTTTCAGATTAGAGGACCCCCATCCTCCCTGGGATTCTCTCCCTCTGTGTCATTTACAGCTAAGAGAGGCACTTTCCTATGTCTTTACTGCACTGCCAAAAAACCTAACATTAAGTGCTCATGCATTCATCATTAAAATTCCAATTTAAGAGCTAGGCATGGTGCTATGTGCCTGTAATCCCTGCACTCAGGAGGCTGAGGCAGGACGATTGAATCAAGGTCAAGGCTAGCCTGGGCTACACATAGTAAGACCTTGTGGGTTTTTTTGTTTGTTTCTTTTTTTCTCTTTCTTTCCTTCCTTTTTTCTTTTTCTTTTTTTGTCTTTTTAAAATTTTTTTGGCAGAACCGGGGATTGAACTCAGGCCCTTGTGCTTACCTGGCAAGTGCTTATTCTACTGAGCAGTCTCCCTGGCCCCATCTTTCTTGCCTTTTATTTTATTTTATTTTATTTTATTTTGGCGGAACTGGGGATTGAAGTCAGACCCTTGCATTTGCCAGGCAAGTGCTTATTGTACTGAGCCATCTCCCCGGCCCCTTTCTTGTCTTTTAGAAACAGGGTTTCACTATGCAGTTCAGGCTGAACTTGAGCTTACTTTGTAGCCCAGGCAGATCTCAAACTCACAACAGTACTCCTGCTTCAGCCTCCTGACTGCTGGGATTATAGGCATGCAACACCACACCCAGCTCTATTTATTTATTTATGAAAGGGTCTTATTATATAGTTTATTTTTATTTTTTCATACCAGGGATTGAACCCAAGACCTTCTGCTTGCCAGGCAGACACTTATGCCATTGAGCTAAGTGGGCCTTCACTATGTAGTTTAAACTGGCCTTAAATTCAGCAATCCTCCCACCTTTTCTCCTGAGTGCTGAGATTATAGGCATGCACCACTGTGCTAGGTGAGGCCTTGTCTCTAAATTCCTAAAACAAAACAACATAAAATCTCCAAAAAAAAATCTGAGGAGGTGCTTCATTTCATTAGTAAGCAAAGCAGCACAAATACAAACAATGATGTCCCTCTGTGTATGTGTTTGTGTGTCCAGAGATTGACCCTAGGGCCTTGGCACTGAGTTATACTCCTAGTCCTTTGATTATTATCACTTAAAATTTATATTGATGTATGGTCTTGCTAAATTGTGCAGACTGGGCTCAAAATTGCCACCTGCCTCAGCTTCCAAGAATGCTAGGATTATAGGTGTACACCATGATGCCCAGCCGAAATGTGTGTGTGTGTGTGTGTGTGTGTGTGTGTGTGTGTGTTTTTCTTCTGAGATTGGCAGTCATGACCATGGTGTGTCAGTAAGTGTTCTCAAAAGAGTAGGAATTGACTGAAGTGGTTCACGGTAGTGTCATCCACCTGCCTCAGCCTCTTGAATGCTGGGATTACAGCCATGTGCCACCTTGGCATGGTGAAGGCAAGCATTCTCTGTGTTCCCGGCATCACTGTGGATGCTGGGAGACATGGCAGGGTCTCTGGCTGTCTAGGAATTTATGCTCCTGCCAAAAGGGGGACAGACATCAGATAAGTTAATATATGTGAGCGAGAGGAGCTATGAGGAAAATCAATCAAGGTGATGAAGTTTGAAGTGATGAGACTGTCTTAGTTCCTTCTCTTTCATTCCTGAGACAAAATACGTGGCACCTAACATTAAATGAGGAAAGGTTTATTTATCTCACAGTTTGTAGAGGTTTCAGTCCATAACTGGCTGGCTGTAAGGCAAGGTGGCTTGGCAGAGGGGTATCACAGAGGAAAAACAGTTCTTGGCAGGCAGAAGGTAGCAAAACAAAACAAGCGAGCAAACTGGGAAGACAAGCCTTCTTCTGTTTCTTGTATTCTGTCCAGGATACCGGGGATTAGGGAGGAACCAAACCAAACAGTTCACCAGCCCTTAATCCTAGCATTGCACCATAATTCATTCCCACATTCTAGATCTAGCCACCTCTGCAGAACACCCCACCTGTGACTACATGATGCTTTTGTGGTGGTGGGGGGGTCTCTGCACAAGCCACAACAGGGGCAAAGAGCCTACTTTTTTTTTTTTAATTAAAAAAATTTTTTTGGCGGAACCAGGGATTGAACTCAAGCCCTTGAGCTTGCTAGACAAGCGCTTATTCTACTGAGCCATCTCCCCAGCCCCAAGAAGCTACTTTAGTCATGGAGGTCAACGAAGTCCTCTTTGGAACCGAAACACTGGAGCTGAGGCTTAAATGTCAAGAAAGACACAGCATGGATTAATCCAGAGGAAGAGTGTTCCAGGAAGATGGAACGGCATGGGCAAAGGCTAGGAGGTAGGAATGAGCTTGGTGCTGTATTTGAGTCATGTAGGCTGGAAGACAGAAAATGGGGTCAGGATAGTTCAGGGTGGGTCGGTGAGGCGGAGAGTTTTATAACTGTGAACGGTGCTCAACAAATAAGCACGGTGGAAGGAGAAAGCTGAACAGCCTGTGTAACAGGAGTCTCGTGGATTTCCTTTGCATTCACTCATGCTGTGGAAGATTTGCAATGACCATGGCATGGCTTTCAAAAGCAGCATGTCCATCCCTTACTGCTGCGTCTCCAGGCGACTTCCGCACTGAGAGGCTAAGTTTCTAGGCTGGGCAGGCGGCTTCTCTGCAGAAGACGTGCCTAACACCGAGCTGCCTCGGCCTTTATCCCCGCTGGTCCAGCTTTGGCCTCCAGGGGGAGCTGTGAGAAGGGCCGTGCTGGGCTGGTGTGAACAGGGGCGGGTGACTGTATGTCCCCCGGGCTGGGCTGGGCGTCCTTCCTTCCTTCCGGAGTCCTTTTTCCTAAGGGACCAGTGGGAGGGACGTCCTTGCCTTTCCCAGATCATAGGATGAGCTGCTTCCCTGGACCTTTTCAAGCCAAGCTCCCTGACCAAGGTTGCTGAGTGTGGTGTCTAGTTTATTTCTATGAGTTCCTAGCACTAGGAGAAGTGTTTCAACCGAGGCCTGGAGGGCATGGGGGGGTGGCTTCCGGGTCACCAGGCATGTAGCAGTCCCCTCCTTACAAGGGAGGATGACCTAAGGTACCACCAAGGATTCCCAAACTGACCTCGCTTGTCACACCACGCAACCATTAAGTCCAGAGTTGGTCTTGGGCGCCACCTTGTGGGAAACAGGCCTACTACAGTTACAGACTTCCTTATATGTAGTACTAAGCCATTAACTCCTGGGATGCTTAAATTAAATGTTAGTCACTGGGCTGGGCTTGGAGCTGCGCCCTGTGATCCTAGAAAGTGGGAGGTTAAAGCAAGAGGATCGCTGTGAGTTCGAGGCCATCTTGAACTACATAGGAGACCCTGTCTCAAACAAACAAAAGCCCAAAACAGTTAGTTACCGGGTGTACAGTGCACAACCGTTTCAGTCCAGTGCAGCCATCTGTTCGCACTCAAACTGGTCACAGGTCATGGACTGCAACTGTTAAAATCTTCCTTCTCCCAAGCCTTTACAGGGCAACAAATGCATTCTGTTCCTTTGCTTCTCAGTCCTATGTATTACTTGGAGCTGATTTTTCCCCCTTTTAAAAATTTTTATCAGATATAGATATAGATATAGATATAGATATAGATATAGATATAGATATAGATATAGATATAGATATAGTTTGTGCAGTCCAGACTGGCCTTGAACTTGCAGTCCTGCTCCTTCAATATCTCAGGTGTTAAAGTGACAGGTGTGTGCCATCCCTTCTTTGAAGGCTCCCTTGGCTTCTGTGACTGCTGCTCTGGATTGCTGGCTGCTTCCCTGGCATCTGTCTTCCTGCTTCTTGAGGAGCTGGGTCCCTTTTTCCTTACTGGATACTTCCCCTTCCAAGGTGACCCTACAACTTCTAGGGCTCTGTTTCTGGACCCACACTGACACCTTGGGTCTCAGTTCTCCCACATTTCACTCTGTTCCCTTCTTCTTAGGCACCCTCAAATTCATCGGGGGAAGTTGACGTTTCCCCTCACCTCAGAAGTGGTCCTCCTGGGTCCTCATGTGACCTTTTCCCTGACACCTTTTCAGCCCCCAAGTGAGCCCCTTCCTCCCCACCACTGCTACCCTGCCCTTGGCCAGGCCACCACCCACACCTTCTGTACCACAGTGAAGCTGTAGTGTCCTTGATTTTCCTGTGCCGATCCAGTCTCCAGGCAGCAGCTGGATCATCTCTGCACACTGGCTCTTCTCTGGCCAGTTCCTAGCCAGATTAAATTTATTTCTTGTACTGGGAATGGAGTACAGAGCCTTCACCTTAAGCTACATTCCCAGCCCTTACAGTTTTGTTTTAAGATGGGATCTCAATAAGTTGCTAAATTGCCCAGGCTGGACTCAAGCTCACCATCATCCTGCCTCAGCCTCCCAGAGTGGTAGGATTGCAGATGTGTGTGCCACTGTACCCAATTATGACTAAATTTATTTATTTCCTCTGAATATATCCAGCTTTCCCATGCCTTTGCTCAGGGTAGTCTGTACACCTAAACACTTTTTCCTCTTTTTCTCCCTTGGCTAACTCACCTATTGGGTCTTAGCAGGGACACACTTCTTGTGGGATAGTTGCACTGAATGCCAGCCTGGGCATGAACCTTTTTCTTGACTTATACTTCTCTTATCACTGCCTGCCACCCCTTCAGAAAGGTCCTCCTGCTCCTGCCCACTCCAAGGCCAGGTCCAGGCTGAGTCACCTGGCTCTGTGTCCATTTCCCACCCTTAGCACACCCGAGGGTCACCACAGTGAACCACTGGCCAGGCGGGGACGAGACCCCAGGCTCTTACCTTTGGGCTTAGGGAGAAGGCAGCCATCAGCCCATGCTCTTGAGCCTCTAGGATGCTGTCCTGGGAAGCCAAGGGGGCTGTTGTACAGGTGGCCAGAGGTCAGCACATCTCCTGAGAGGAGCTAGTGAGACTCCCTTCTCCCACATGGCTGCACAGCAGGAGTGCTGGCCTACATGTTATTCTGGGAGGGCCTGAATTCCTGAAGGGTGCTGGTGGCAGCTGTTGGGGCTCCCAGGTTAATTATTTCCAACATTGCCCATGAGAGAATGTGCTGAGGCTGGACCACTCCCACCGGCTTGGGCTTCGCAGGGCACTGGTCTCTCCAGATCACTCTCCTCCCACCAGCCTGAAGGCTGACTACCAGTCTGTTCTTCCATCAGGCCTGGGCATGTCTCTTGGCTCCGGCCCCCAGGCCTCCATCTCTTTGCTGAGACTGCTTTGTGGGCTTCCACCTCAGGCCTTTGCTCTGGTTGTGCCCTCTGCCTGCTCCAGAGGTGGCCCCAGACGCTTGCTCAGGGAGCTCATTAAACACTGACGAGATTATTTGTTCTGTAAATAAACAGAAAGTGCTGAATATGCTCCCTGGCTCTTAGGAGATGCACCCTTCACCTTACTAAATTTGCTAAGCAAACAAATAACCCAAAATAGAATGGACCGGGCCCATTTGGTCTTTTCTTGTGCCCTTGTTCCTGAAACTGCTTTCCTTGCAGTTCTTTGGAACAGCCCTGCTCCCTCTGCTCCAGGCTTCTGCTTGAAATCCAGATCAACCCTCTTTATATCTGAACATTTCTTCCCCGGGGGAGAGTTCTTCTAAGAGCCCCATGTGGCCCCACACTGAACCTTTTCCCTTGTCATTTAACACAGGGGTGATGACTTTCTCAGCAGTTGTGAGCTCTGCTGGGCTGGGGGCCCACCATGACTCGCTCCTCCAGGACAATGTCTTCTGCAGGAGCTTGGCGGGTGCTGAAGGACCGAATACCTGTTGGATTTTGAATGAGTGGCTGCCGTGGCACTGGGACGCTTCCTTCCTCTCCTGGTACCTGGCTGAGTCAACGCCACCTCTGTGTGTTGTCCTAAACTGCCCTAAGGCACAGGCTCTTCCTCCCTGGAGCTGCCTGGATCCTTACAGTGCTCTAGTCTTTCTCTCTGTTGTTTTCTTCCTGAGTTCCCAGAATAGCATAGTGGCTTGACAGTTTCGCAGTAAAACTGAAAATGTTCCCTAAGATTCCTCCATGTCTGTTTCCTGGAATCTGGTTTCCATCTCCCTTGGCTTCTAAAGCCTGCGACTCATTTACCCAGCCAGCAGCGCCTTCTCCGCTGGGATACAGGAAGCCTGAGAGCAGCAGGGACTCGTCTTTTCACTCCTCCCCCTCTTGGCCCTGGCTTTTCTTTTTCTTCCTTTCCTTTTTATCCCCCCCGCCGCCCTCTCCCCCCCCCGGCTTTTCTTATCTAAAACTCTAGATTTGTTGTATCCTGAGAGGTATCAGGAGAGTGGTTAGTTTTCCCCCTTGATTTAGGCAGTCCTCATTAAATCCTCATTTACCCTCAGGGGCTCAAGCCTAGTCTTTTTAAAATAATGACTTTAAAATTTTACTTGCTTTTTCAACCTTTTTTTCCAAGCAGATTGCATTGGTACATGGTAGATACACGTCATGATCACATTCATCATAGAGAATTGGTGCCTGTACATGATATAACTTCATTCTTTTTTTTTCCCACTCACTACCCTCCCTTCAACCCCTCCTCCCTTCCCCATTTACAAAAGCTCAGTTTCCATGTTCTCTCTCTCTCTTTTATGGTAGAACTGGGGATTGAACTCAGGCCCCTTGCACTTGCCAGGGAAGCGCTTATTCTAACTGAGCCATCTCCCTGGCCCATTTTTCTTTTTTAAACTGTTCCCTTCTTTCCTTTTCCCCTACCCTCTCCCTGTTGCCCTCCCCATTTGAACATTTTCTTCCTATCTCACAATATATGTTATATATTTTGATCCTTTTTTACACTTTTGGTTTCTCACACCAGAGAAATAATGTGGTATTTACATGTGTATCCAATTTATTTCACTTGAGGGGCCGGGGAGATGGCTTGGTGGAATAAGTGCATCCCTGGCAAGCGCAAAGGCCTGAGTTCAATCCCCGGTTCTGCCAAAAAA
>NW_004524587.1:14801014-14805703 GCF_000260255.1 Octodon degus
TAATAGTGTGGTCTCAAGGTGATCCATTGACCTAGAAATGTCTTAAGCTTATCCTTCTTTACGGCAGAGTAGTATTCCCTTGCATTGCATAGTATTCCCTCATCTTCTTTATCCATTCACCAGTTGATGGGCATTTGGGTTGTTTCCAAGATTTATCAGTCTTAAGCCTTTGAGAGCTTCCAACACCCCAGGTCTCTGAATCCTGCAAGGACACAAAATTACCTTTGCAAGTTTGCTAAATTTCCACATAATCACAACCTCTGGCTCTTTCTGGAAATTGAGAAAACTATAGGAATATTTTTCTTTCTTCTTTCTTTCTTTCTTTTTTTTTTTTCAGAACTGGGGATTGAACTCAGGCCCTTATGCTTGCCAGGCAAGCGCTATTCTACTGAGCTACCTCCCCAGCCCCAATAGGAATATTTCTAAGTATTTTTTAGATGCTAAGCTTCTTGTCCTTCCTAAGTTCTTAGGACAGGGACACACACACACACACACACACACACACACACACCCCTCATAGTTTAAAAATGTTCAGATGTTCCAAGTGTAGTAGCACACACCTGTGATCCTAGCACTCAGGGAGGCTGAGGCAGGAGGATTACTCCAGTTGACCCCAGCTTGGGCAGTTTAGCAACTTAGCTAAATTGAAGCTGAGGATGGAGCTAAGTTTGAAAGGTCTCAGTTCAGTCTCCAAAAGTTCCCAAAAGTTCAGATGTAAACTGTAGACTCAGCAGTCTGCACACCACCAGCCTTCATATCTGCCTCCCCAGAAGGAGTTGTCACCTGTCAAAAGGGAAGGAATCATGTAGATATGGGCCTGCTTGTTACCATGGCCTAAGTGTGATGTGTGTCTACTGAACTCTGAGGAAATCTGCAGGAGCTGGCTAGGGGTAGTGGCATTTTAGGGACTGCTGATACAATGGGCTAATATCTGAGTGAGGTCATCAACACCTCAGTAGGCATTTAAAGGCTGGGTGTGCATTTGTGTCGAGTTCCAAAAGAGTTTGCTGAAGGCACTGGTTGAATAAAAAATGTTTTGTAAATGCAACAGTGAAACAGAGCAGAATGATGGCATGTGGCTAGGGCGTTAACGAGGCTTAAATGAGGCTTGAAGAACAACTCTGGAGGAGTCCACTTTCTCTTTATCATCATCACCTTCAGTAATATACAGTAGCAACAGTCATCACTTTTGAGGACTCAGTATGTGCCAGACACAGCCATCCCCACCCACAAACGTTGTGAGAGTCAAAATGGACTCACTTCTGCCAAACCCTAGCAAAATGAGTCAGGAGGACACAAGGAAAGGGGCTTTTTTTTTTTTTTTTCCAGACACAGGGATTGAACTCAGGCCCTTGTGCTTGCTAGGGAAGCACTTATTCTATTAAGCCATCTCCCCAGTCCCAGACGGGGGCTTTAATGCACATATATCTATGACCCAAACTACTGCATGGACTCTGAAACACAACCTTACACAAAATCTACCACAACATTACACAAAAGGATTTCTAGGCTATTGTAACTTTCCAAAGCAGCCCATACCGCACTTCCCAGATTCAGCATGTAGGTTTTCTTTTCTTTCCCCCAGTACTGGGGACTGCACTCAGCATGCAGTTTTATTTTTGCTTTTTACCCTCTGTTCCTCTTTACTTGGCCCAAGCTCATGCTGCAAAGCCAGTTTCTCCTCTACTCTTCACTTTTACTTTCTTGAATAAACTTTGTCACTGTTAAAAAAATATTTGGAGAAAGACACATATTCAGCAACTGCCTATTCAAGCTTAGGCTGATTCCACCCTTTGATGATCCCTGTAGCCAAGGATAATTGTTGGAAAAACAACTTGTGTTATCTTCCTCATTTTACCTTTAAAAATCCTTGTCTTTCTTGGCCTTGATGGGTGTGCCTATGATTCATCATAGCATGTGTATCCTGGATCTTATTATCCCCTGTTTATTCCTGAGTAAATTCATTTCTTTGGCGGGCCACTCTTTGTGATGTTATTTTAGGCTGACACATCTGCTCTGCCCTAGTCTTGGAACGGATTACCAAGGCCATAATTTGTTGGACTCGGTGTAAAATGTAAGTGCAAAAACCTTATTCAAAATTATGAATTCCGGGGCTGGTGAGATGGCTCAGTGGTCTAAAGCGCCTACTTAGAACAAGCTTAGCAAAGCATAGGGACCGCGGTTCAATCCCCCAGCACCACATACCGGCCAGCCCGCCCCCTGGTGGGCTGAGCTGGACACACACACACACACACACACACACACAAATTAAAAAAAATTATGAATTCCAGTTGGACTTGTGGGGGGCATTGTGACAAACTCTAGATATTTAGCTGAACACATGCAGGACATTGCTGTGGGATCCAGGCCCTCAGCTGGATTCCTTGGGTCTTTAGTGTGTGGACAGGTTTTCTGCACTCTTTGAACATGACTCTTTGTGTGTCTATTGTAAAATAACCTTATAAATTATGTGTTCTGTATTAAATTGTTCTCCTTGCACAGCCTGATTACAACACTACTTAACTATACCTTACTTAATGTGATCTTTTTTTTTTTTTTTGGAGGCCCGAAGATGCTTTTAGGGCATTTCTGGTTTGCCGTGACTATCTGGGTTCAAACCACAGAAGCTTCAGCTTGAGGGCTTTCTTTAAGAAATCACTTAAACAACTGAGCTATTGGCAGGCCCCCTTAATGTGATCTTTAATGAAGAGAGTCTACATACTTGGCCTAGGGTACAGTCTATTGTCCTGGAAACCAGTTGTAGACCAATCTAGGGGTTTCTCCCTATGCATTGTGACAGCTGATGATCAGCTATCGTGTGTGTGTGTGTGTGTGTGTGTGTGTGATATCACATTATGGGTTCTGTGACTATGTGTTTTTCTTTCTTTTCTTTTTATGTATTTGGTACAGGGTTTACAAGGTCTCACTACGTAGGTCAGACTCATAGTGATTCTCTTGTTTTCAGCCTCCCAAGCACTGGGATTACAGGCACATGCCACCATACCAAGTCTCAATTGCCCTCTCAGTGCCCAGGAGGTGGGACTGGCACTGCACGCCAGGGATCAGACCCTGGTTGCTGTGCTCTGCCTAAGCAGGCGCATATATATATATATATATATATATTTTTTTTTTTTTTTTTTTTTTTTCCTTCAGAACTGGGGATTGAACTCAGGCCCTTGAGCTTGCCAGGGAAGCGCTTATTCCACTGAGCCATCTCTCCAGCCCCATTCCATGGATATTTCTGACTGATGCTTACCCCCTCCTTTATTGTAATCAAGTCAGATTCCAGGAAGCAGAGCTGAGCCACCAGTCCAGGATAATTCAGCCCAGACAGCCTTTTCAAAAGTCTAATCATGGGTAGACCAAATAGCTCAGCAGATTAAAGCACCTGCAAGTAGGTACAGAGGCCGGGATTTGATCCCCTGGTCGGTGGTGCTGGCCCCACCCCCCAGGGCACAGTGAGATGGCCATTGAGACTGGGCATGGTGGCGTGTGCCTGTAATCCCAGCTCTTGTAAACAGGAGGATCACTACAAGTCTGATGTAGTAGTGAGATCCTGAATACCCTGTAGACCCTTCTCTAAAATACAAAAAAAAGAAAGAAAAAAACACCAAAAACCCTGACAAAATCTGATCAGTGACCCTGAAAGGAGGACTAAGTTGTGGAGCCATAACCTGAACAGAGGAGACCAAGTGAGCGGCTCTAGGAAGGTTCCCCAAGTGGAGCAGAAGTGAAAACGCCGTCCAAGGGTTTGTGCATTTACTTTCCGTCAATTACAATGATTTTTCTTATCACAAAGCAGTGTGGGGCTGGGGCAGCAGCTCAGTGGCAGAGCATCTGCTAAGCATGTATGGGAACTCTGGTTCTAATCCCCAGCACCACAAAACCAACAAACAAGCCAAAACAAAGTAAGCCAAGTGTGCTCAGTACAGAACATCAGAAATAGGCCAGCTATGGTGATTTGTACCTTGGGAGGTGACAGCAAGAATATCCGAAGTTTGAGCCCAACAAGGGCAACTCAGCAACATAGAAAGACCCAGTCTCAAAATAAAAAATGAAAAGGGCTGAGGAGGTAGCCCATCATAAAGCCCTAGGTCCAATCCCCGGCAACATACACAAGTGTGCGTGCGCATGCAATACAGGCAAGCAAAACCAAAAGAAAACAAAGTATCACAGAGGAATGGACAGGTAAGTGATAAGTAATGATGTAGTTCTAATAATAGAACCATTAATTTAAAGATAGAATCTAGGTGGTAGGTATATACAGTTTGCAATAGAAGTTTTTCTTTTTTTTGGCGGACCTGGGGATTGAACTCAGGCCCTTGAGCTTGCCAGGCAAGCGCTTATTCTGCTGAGCTATCTCCCTGGCCCCCAAATTTTTCAATTTGACTCTCAAACTGAAAATTTGTATAATAATAAATTGTAAGAAAACACACCCAGGACCATCCCCACCCAGAGATAATCATATTTCATATGCTCTTACAGAGCCTCCTTTAAGATTCTCTTTTATGTTCCTATAGCCATGTGAAATTTTACATATAGTTTTTGTTTTATTCTAACACAGGTCAGGGTGGTTGTTTCCATTGATTGTTCAAGTTAAACTACTTACTGGATTATAATTTCTTTTTCTTTTCTTTCTTTCTTTCTTTTTTTTTTTTTTTTTTTTTTGAATCGGGGATTGAACTCAGG
>NW_004524587.1:14805849-14817028 GCF_000260255.1 Octodon degus
TTTTTTTTTTTTTTGAGACAGGGTCTTTCTCTGCAGTTCAGGCTGGCTTTGAGCTCACTGTGTAGCCCAGGCTGGTCTCAAGCCCACAAGGGTCCTCCTGCCTCAACCTCCCGAGTGCTGGGATTAGAGGCATGCGCCGTCACACCTGGCTCACTGTTACATATTCATGTAGCCAGAACCAGCTCCCAGAAGTCCTCATGTTTTCTTCAAGTACTTATGCCTAAGTAATCATGTACTGCGCTCTAGGTTATTGATTCATCATAGCATGTGTATCTTGGATTTTACTTATTTACTTGTATTAGAGTTTAAACTTAGAAACTTTACAATGACCTACAGCCTCAGCCCCATCCTGCTCTTTATTTTTCGAGACAGGGCGTCAATAAGTCATTAAGTTATCCAGGCTGAGTCCAGACTTGTCCTCCTCCTGCCTCAGCCTTCCAGAGTGCTGGGTTTACAGGTGTACACTATCACACCCAACTTATTTTTATATATTTTAAAAAAAGGGTCTATAGGGTCTTAAGATATAAAAAAAGAAATAAAATAAAGAAAAAAATAGGATCTTATTATGTGCTTCTTGAACTCACTATGCACCTCAAATTCAAGGTGATTGTCAGGCTGTTCAAAGCATTTTTATTTTATTTTTTATTTTTTTGGCAGAACCAGGAATTGAACTCAGGCCATTGCGCTTGCCAGGGAACACTTATTCCACTGAGCCATCTCCCCAGCCCTCAAAGCATTTTTATTAGCCAAGAATTGTGGTACATGCCTGTAGTGCCAGCTATCTGGAAAGCTAAAGTGAAGGTTGCTTGAGTCCAGGAGTATGAGACCAAACTAGTGAGATTTTCATCTCAAAACACAATACATGGGGCTGGTGAGATGGCTCAGTGGTCTAAAGCACCTTCTTAGAACAAGCTAAGCCAAGCAAAACACAGGGTCCGCGGTTCAATCCCCCAGCACCACATGCCAGCCCACCCCGCCCCCTGGTGGGCTGAGCTGGCCACACACACACACACAAAATAAATAAATAAAAAATAAAAAATAAAATAAAATATTCACTTCATGTTTTAAAAAAAAAATACATAACAAAAAAAGGGAATATAGGGACCGGGGAAATAGCTCAGTAGAATGAGCACTAGCCTGGCAAGTGCAAAGGCCTGAGTTCAAACCCCAGTTCCCCCCCCCCCAAAAAAAAAGGAATATATTTCAGTGGTAGAGTGCTTGCTTAGCATGCATGAAATAGTGTTTTTTTGGTTTTGTTTTTGCGGAACTGGGGATATTGAACTCAGGCCCTTGCGCTTGCCAGTGAAGTGCTTATTCCACTGAGCCATCTCCCTGGCCCCAAAGCACTGGTTTTGATCTCCAAGACTTCCAGAAAAACAAAACAAACAATGGTAATATAGTACTTGGGATTGAACTCAGGACCTTCACATTAAGCTACATTGTCAGGCTTTTTTTTTTTTTTTTTTTTTTTTTTGAGACAGTGTTTCACTAAACCATTAAGTTGCCTAGGCTGGGCTCAAATTTGTGATCTTTTTGCTTTAAACTCCCAAAGTGTAGTGCTGTAGAATTTAGGACCAGATCAAATGGAAGACAACAGCAGCAGAGGAATTTTGGAAGGCGGCTTTATTTTGCTAGAGGGCTGGAGAACCCTGAGGTTCAAATCACCAGCCCCATTTTGAGGTTACTGATCTCTTACATAGGTTTCCAGAAGGAAGTAAAAAAGGCAGGTAACAACATTTTAAAGTTGGATTGGGCGTGGTGGCACACACCCATAATATCAGCACTTGGGAGGCTGAGGCAGGAGGATCATTGTGAGTTCCGGACCAGCCTGGGCTACAAAGTGAACTTAAGGCCAGGTTGAACTACATAGCAAGACTCTGTCTCAAAAAGACAAAATAATAATAATAATAATAATAATAATAATAACAACAACAACAACAACGAAGTTGGTTACACATGTCTTTGTCATGAATTGCTAGGCAGAATTTACTCTTACAGGAAATAATAAGGTTACTCCCCTATCACAAGGGCAAAGAATCAGTCATTGCCTGAGACTAGGCAGAGGAGTCTACGATGATAACTCCGTGGGACTTGAAAGAACGCAAATACCACTGTCTGGATAAGCTTGCTTATCTTGCAGCTGGTGCTAGGCTTCCTACTGATCCTTAAACAGTGTTAGAAATAAAAGATTAAATTTTTCATTATATTTAAAATAGCCTCATGGTGCCGGGGAGATAGCTCAGTGGCTTGAGCACCTGCTTGGCAAGTGCAAGGTCCTGGGTTTGACCCCCAGTACCAGGGGAAAACAAAAAAGCTTCATGAATGGGTGTGGTGGCACATGTCTGTAGTCTTAGCATTTGCAGGCTGAGGCAGGAGGATCACTGTGAGTTTGAGACCAGCCTGTGCTACAAAGTGAGCTCAAGGCCAGCCTGAACATCTGAGTAAGACCATCTCAAAAAAAAAAAAAAAAAAGTAGTCTCTACACTAGGGTTACAGGTGTGCATCACCACACCTAACTGAAATAGAACAGAACAAAACAAAATTTAAGCAATAGTCTTGTTGACTGCTCAAGTATTGAGTCCCTGCGAATACCAGGTTCTATTTCCCATCTTGGAAGGTCGCTACAGATGAGCCCTCTGGCTGCCATTCTGCCTGATTCCTGTGAATTCCTTCTGAAATTAAAGCCCTTACATATGGGCTGGTGAGATGGCTCAGTGGTCTAAAGCACCTACTTGGAACAAGCTTAGCAAAGCACAGGGACCACGGTTCAATCCCCCAGCACCACATGCCAGTCAGCCCCGCCCCCTGGTGGGCTGAGCTGGCCACACACACACACACACACACAAATAAATAAAAAAAAATTAAAAAAAAAAAAAGCCCTTACATAGCCTCTGCTTGTCTATCATCCTGTCCCCATTTGTCCCAAGAGGAATAGGCCAGTAACTGTATTTCTGGATCACAGAGAAGAGCCCCCAATACGCACTCAGTGCTGTCGGGCCTTGTGTTATCTGCACACATCACATGAGTATAGGAAGTGTCATTTGGCTCCTTTCCAAGGATGATGTAATAGCTGATCAATAGTCCAGTACTGTATAAACTACCTATTCCTTTTTCTTTTTTGGCAGAACCAGGGATTGAACTCAGGCCCTTGCACTTGCCAGGGAAGCGCTTATTCTACTGAGTCATCTCTCTGGCTCTTTTTTTTCTTTTCTTTTTTGATCTTTTTTTTTTTTTTTAAATAAATTTTATTTATTTATTTGTGTGTGTGTGTGTGTGTGTGTGTGTGGCCAGCTCAGTCCACCAGGGGGCGGGCTGGCTGGCATGTGGTGCTGGGGGATTGAACCGTGGTCCCCCTGGGCTTTGCCAAGCTTGTTCTAAGTAGGTGCTCCAGACCACTGAGCCATCTCACCAGCCCCCATTTTTTTATCTTTTTGAGACACAGTCTTACTATGTAGTTTAGGCTGGCCTTGAACTCACTATGTGGCCCAGGCTGGTCTTGAACTCAGGGCACTCTTCCTGTCTTAGCCTTTTGAGTGCTGGGATTACAGGTGTGTAGGACCACCCTTGACTTGCTTGCCTAGCAGTTTTGAGGGGCTTACTGAATAATGTGGGTCAGCATATTTTCCAAGCTTCAGGGAGCAATCCCAATACAGTATTAGAACTGTCTATTGAAGCAGTATGAAATCCTGCATTCTGGAAAAGTATCTTTACCCCTCCATAGTGTCCTTTATCCAGATTCGTAGTTCATCGTCTTCACTTAGCATCCCAGGGCCACCCCTGGCCTGTTTTCCCAGTTCTCACCAGTTCAGCAGCTGCTTTGCTTTCCAACCCCTCCCATCCTCTTTCTGCTTTTTTAAATAATATAATTCTGTGGTTTTTTTTTTTTTTATGGTACTGGGGATTGAACTCAAGACCTTATGCTTGCCAGGCAGGCACTTATGCCATTGAGCTATATCCCAGCCCATCCCCTCCCATCCTTTTCCTCCTTCCAGTGTCAGTTTTTTTCCCTTTCAGGCAAAACTGAGACTTATGGGGGCTGGTGAGATGGCTCAGTGGTCTAAAGCGCCAACTTCGAACAAGCTTAGCTAAAGCACAGGGACCGCAGTTCAATCCCCCAGCACCACATGCCAGCCAGCCCCGCCCCCTGGTGGGTTGAGCTGGCCACACACACACACACACACACACAAATAAATAAATAAAATTTAAAAAAACAAAAAAACAAAAAAACTGAGGCTTAGTCCCAGAGATGGGCCAGCTGCTTAGGAGGGGAGGCAAGGCTAAGTGTGAGAAAAGACAGCGTTGTCTTTCAAGGAACCACTCTGAATGGAAGGCGATATGTAGTTTTTAGGCAGTGGACCCCACTTTGTGCCCCAACACAGGTGAGGTTAATTACATCCCTTAATTTCCATACATGGTGCAGGGCCCAGAATTCCTGGGGTTCAGGGTCTTCAAGTGCATCTATCTTCAGCAAATCAAAGGGCCCCAACTTTCGCCTGGCATAGGATGGGCTTTTCCATCAGCTTCAGAGCTGAGAACTCAGCCTTCTCTGAAGTTCTGCCATTCTACACTTGAGGCCTGCACCTGGTGCAGCTCAGTCCACCTTCTGGTTTTATGACATGAAGGACCTCTTACTGCCAAGGAATCATGGACTTTTTCCCCTAATGATTAATAGATTCAAGTAATTAATTTTCTGTTTCAACTTGGCAATAATGCTGTGAAATTGGTTCAAGGTGTCTGACTTCCCTCATACTCCCGTGTGCCACTGGCATTGTACAAGATGGCACATCTTCCTTCGGAATTTTGTCCTTGTTCTCCTGGGCTAGCGTTTTAGCACCGCACAATACAGTGCAGCGGCTCTCGGGCGCCACCTCGTGTTGAGGATGAGATTCTCCTCCTCACATAGTTGGCTGTGTTTAATTTCAGAATTCTTAGCCAGGTGTGGTAGTGCACGCCTGTAATCCCGGCACTCCGAAAGCTGAGGAAGGAGGATCATTGCAAGGTCAAGGTCAACCTGGACTACAAAATGAGTTTAAGGTCAGTCTGAACTGCATAGTGAAACTGTCTCACAAAGACAAAAGCAAATAAACAAAATTCTTTTGAATCTGCTTTCTAGGACCCCTTCTGCTACTACCTATCTTGGGCAAGTGATTCACTCAGAGAAGGCTCTGGTAGGATGAGGAATGAAGGAAGTGGAGGAGAACAGGGGAAAGTTAGGAATGGATTTGTTGTAATTTAAGGTCAAGCTTGAGCCAGATAGTACGGGACATCTGGAGAGTAAATTAAACCACATTGCTGGTCCTGCCATGAGACAAAGAGGCTGGCTTTTTAACATCAGGCCATAATTAGATGTGGACTGCTGCTGCTGGGGAAGGCAGGTCTTATAACATGCATGCAAGAAGAATCTCCCAGGGATGTATATCAATGGTAAATTGCTTGCCTAGCATACAGGGAGCCCTGAGTTTAATTCTTAATAGAGGAAGAGAGATAGAGACAGAGACAGAGACAGAGACAGATGGACAGACAAACACACACACACACACACACACAGAGAGAGAGAGAGAGAGAGAGAGAGAGAGAGAGAGAGAGAGAATCCCTCTGCAGAAAGACTCACTAGGCTGCTCCTTTTAGTTTAGGTTAGGTTATTCCCTGTTCTTCTCCCAGGTAATAAGTTACTTCAGTTCTAGCAGTACAATATTTTGTTCATTTGCTGTTTATTTTTTTAAAATTTTATTTATGTGTGTGTGTGTGTGTGTGTGTGTGTGGCCCGCTCAGCCCACCAGGGGGCGGAGCTGGCTGGCATGTGGTGCTGGGGGATTGAACTGCTGTCCCTTTGCTTTGCTAGGCTTGTTCTAAGTAGGTGCTTTAGACCACTGAGCCATCTCACCAGCCCCTGCTGTTTATTTTTAAAAATGAGGATCTATTTAAGGCAAGTAAAATTCTAAAATTAGAGGGGGCTGGAACCTGTGAGCTATGGATGCACTACATGGACAATGGCAGCAATTCTGTACGCAGCATGAAAGTGGGAGGCGAAAGCCAAGGAGGAGGTTCACAAGACCATGAAAGTATCCTCCCCCACAGGAGAGAAAGAATCCTGCAAGGTTTCATGTAACCCGGACTGGGCAGACTCTGAGCTGGTTCCTTACACTTTTTTTTTTTTTTGGATGATTTGGATTATTTATTCATGTTTTATGGGGGTAAAACCAGTAACCTCATTCTTTCTTCTTTGTCATTTTCAACTTTTTCTGATTTCATTTTCATTACTTCTTCTCTGGCCATGTGGTCCCGGAAAGCTGCTTGGATTTTGACAGCAGCAACTTCCTCTTTGTTTTCCTCAGAAGAATCCTTGAATGTATAATTGTTATAGGAGTGGTCGTCTATCTTAGCCCCTCAATTCTTCTTGATCAAAGCTGGTTTTCTCTCTTTTCTCAAGAAGGTCCTTAAAATACGCTGCTGCAAAAGCTGGTGTATTTTCTGGTTGCTCCCTCAGGATTTCACATGTGAGCCCTTCGAGAAGATTTCCAAATCCTTGACAGAAAGTTGAAAGTTCACGGCCTTCGGGGCACCCCGAAGTCCATGCAGCTCTTTCCCCTTGACTTCTGGGCCTCTTCACCTCCTGATTACCTGTCTCCACAGCAATTGCGCACCGAGTAGGAAGCCACCGCCTCCCCGCTACCCCAGCAGCAGGAATGAATCAAGATACTTCTTTCTAGACCCAGAATTCTGTCAGCATTTCCTCGAGGCCGCTGCTACCTTCCTCTGTCTTTCTCATCTCTCTACCTCCTAGAGTGGAAGGAAAGAGACAGCTGCCGTTTGGTGAGTGCTAGACAGTAATCTTCCAAGGTGCACATTGTCACCTCTATTTTATTTTATTTTTAATATTTATTTATTTTTATTTATTACATTTATTTATTGTGTGTGTGTGTGGCCAGCTCAGCCCACCAGGGGGCGCAGCTGGCTGGCATGTGGTGCTGGGGATCGAACCGCGGTCCCTGTGCTTTGCCAAGCTTGCTTCAAGTAGGTGCTTTAGACCACTGAGCCATCTCTCCAGCCCCGTCACCTCTATTTTAAATGTGAAGCCAAAGCTCCTAAAGGAATTGACTTGATCATTGTCATAAATTAGATGAGTTGTCCCAACCCTAGAGCTATGGTTTCAGTTTATGCCCTTTCCACCACGTGTTAATTGAAGGACATAGTGTTTTAGAAAACCTTAAGTCAGTGCTCGTAATAAGAAACATTGAGCACTTACTGTGGTATTATGATTCCATTTTACAAAGAAACTGAGCCTTAGACATTAATTTGTAGACTGTCACAAGGCTAAAAATGGTAGAGCTCTGCCTTGAAAAAAGAGTGGCTTATTTTGGTTCGTGAAAATCTGCAACCTTCTAAATTGCTGGATTCATTCCAGATTTATATGTAATAAATCTTGAAGTGCTTTACCATGATATTTTCATGTGCTGTACGTTGAATAACTTCAATTTAGTGAGAACAAAAGGAGGAAATATTTTTTTTCTTTTCAAAGTTTTATTGATAAACATATAGCAATGAGACAGTTTCAAATCAAATCGAAAGTACAGTTTCAACAAATAATACACTGCATATATTCTTCTTAGTGGTTAATTGCTGTACAAGATGCAGACTTGTGATCCTACTGACAAACACCATTAGAAAAAATCATTCTATTCATTAAGAGAATGCAACTATATATCTATCCCAACCACTTTGAATACACAGATACAAAATGGACATTTATAGTTATACCCCAATTTTTTTTTAAGTTCCGTTGTTGAATATTATAGGTGTGTAAACTCAGCAAAATATTCTAAAAGAGTACAGAAGCCCATAATAGCATTGGGTCTTCTGTTAAATTGGCAATGTCAGAAATTATTGACGTGAGTCCCCCACAGCTCAACATAACAACATGGCTTTACTTCCTATATTTCATCTTCATACTTTTCTACTGGATGGTTAAGACCAAGGTAAAGCAGAACCTATGCAACAACAGTTGTAGCTTTTTGGTTTGAGAAGGTCAGTGAAATGCCCTCAGGATTTATCCTGAGATCCTGTATCTCAGATTGTAGAATCTTTGTCAGTGCAGCCATGTGGATGAGTCACGGCCATTGCTTGGCCAATGTGCTCTCTGTGAAAGCCTGAGAGAGTGTCTTCTCCTCATGTGACTCTCCTTAGGCACACTCCACGTCATCGATCAATTTCCTCTTTGTCCCCATAACCTTCTTGATCAGAAAATCTGGGACACTACCGAGGTACTTGACGTTACAGTACAAGTTCTCATATGTCCTGAGTCTTAATTGACGTTAACCATCCAGAAGAAAAAAAAGGAGGAAATATTGAACAGCCTATCATGTTCCTATTTTTTGTTATTTTGTGTCTCCAGGAATTTGTACAAATAATATTAAAGCTACCTATAAATTTATAAAGAAGGTTAACTAAGGAGCCTTGACTAGGTAATTTATTTAAGATAATTTCTTGTTGGGGTGCAGTTTTGTAATGGTTACATAATAGCAGTCATTAATGTTTTAGTAATTGTGGTTATTTTGGGCAGGTTAAAAAATATGGGTGGCCAAATGTAGTGGCACTTGCTTGTTATCCCAGCTACTTAGGAGACTGAGAAATAATAAGAGTGCCAGCCCAACCTTGGAAACAAAAAAAAAAAAAAAAAAAAAAAAAAAAAAGAAATGAAGCAAGGGCCTTCACACTGAGGTACATCCCCAGTCCCTTCCAATTTTTGAGACAGGGTCTTCCTAACTTGCTAAGCTGCCAAGCTGCCCGGGCTGGGCTTGACTTTGTAGTGATCTTCCTGCCCCAGCCTTCCAAGTGCTACGATTACAGGGTTGCGCCACCACACTCAGCCTCTCTGATTCTTTTTGAAAAGGCTCTTTGTGCATGGTTGGATGGCTCCTGGCCAAACTATGAATTCCAGATCTCCCTACACTGTTTTCCTGTAATCCCTCCTCCCAAAAACTCCTGAGAGCTTTTCTTGCTCCATTAAAGCAGCCATGTTCATGCCTCTGAACATAGTTTTTCCACAGCTTCAGAACAAGAGACCAGAGGCCAGGGAAATGACTCAGTAGAATAAGTGCTTGCCTGGCAAGTACAAGGCCCTGAGTTCAATCCCCAGTTACACACACACACACACACACACACACACACACACACACACACAAAGACCTTGCACCTCTCCTTGAGTATTACCTTTGAACCCTTGGTCATACTTATTCCTATTTTCCATGATGAAGAGGTTGATTGTATGGGAGTATAAGAACTCACATTTTTCTACCTATACAGATGTAAGGATGTCACAGACAGTGGGAAGCTGGGTAGAGAGACGGATCCTAAAGAGTGTCCTCAGCCCCATGTTCCAGTAGAGCCCCAAGTGCCCTGGTGGCATGTGCCAACTGTAACCTAGGGCTAGAGCTGGTGCAGTAGCTGCCAGCACTGATGTTTGCCACCTGTTAGAACCCATATGTACCCCAAGCACAGGAAAGAAGCTGAGAGGGGCCAGGCTGGTATTGAGCTGAGGTAAAGGCTCATGCAGCTCAGGGTTATTGTATCTCCTTTCCTCTGGAAAAAACAGCAGCTAAAGCTGCAGATCCTTCAACTTGCTTAGGGCATAGCCAACAATGTGTCATTCCTGTCCCTATGGTTGGATTCCTTGCCAGGGTCATTTTCATACCTTAGCTAAATGGTCTCCACGATGGTGCTTATACCCAATTTACACTTGTATCAGGGTCCTGCTTAAACTGGCTTCTGTAGAGGGATAGTCCTGAATATCCTGAATTTCAACTAAATGAGCTTTCCCTGGAGCAACTGTGGTTGGCTCACTTCCTACAGACGAAGGCATAAAGTGTCTGACATCTTCTCTGAGATCTTAAACAGTAGTGTTCCTAGGCAGGAAGGTTTCATTCTTTATCCCAAGATCAGTATATAGGTCAAGGAGTTACCACCAGGAGGGGGTGGGCCATCAAACAAGAAGCAAAAGCCTAAGGAATAAGGGAAAGGAGGATCGGGCATGGTCCTGAAGCCATTTCTGCCTTGTTTCCAAAGATGCCACAGACCTTGCATCCACTTAGCTAGCTGAGAATGGGGTGAGGGAGCTGCTGAGAGTGAAGACTTAGTCCTGCTTGTCAACAACGCTGTGCTATAGGCAGCCTCGTGCCTGGACACGGAGATGGCAGCCAACATACAGCTGTCACACCAGACCAACATTGAGGGCCCCCAGCTTCTTGGCCAGGTGAGCCATATTCCTTCTAGATGCTGGTCCAGATTAGACACTGCCCTTTGGCTGTTGCTTTTCCTCCATTCCCAGAGACCTCAAGCAGGAGAGGGAACAAGGGCAGGGCCAGGTAAGAAAAGGAGTGTGGTTCTAATTCCCCACAACCTGCTCCCTGATGAGTCATGCAAACCTTTCTGTGTGGAATGAAAACATCACCTTTGTTGCTGGCTGTAGAGAATATTGACTGCCATGGCCTTATTCCCTTTTCTGCTCTGTCCTGAACTCCAACTCCCCAGGCCCTTGCTTTGCTGCTGAGGAAATCTGCCAGGATCCACTCTCAGAAAGAACTGAGTTGGTCACAGGCTACCATCTTCAACCTTTGAAGCATTGTCATCTTTATGAGAAAAATTCTGGGTTGGGATAACAATGGTATCTTGCCACTTGTAATAAGATAAAGAGAACCTGGGGCTTTGGCCGCATCTGGGACCTTTCTGGGCTGGCCATAGCCCCTTGCAGCTCATTCTTCTTCCAGACTACTCTGAACACCCTGACCTGGTGCCAAGCTATGGCTTAAAGTGAGAAAGGCATCCTATGGGCCAGCATGCTCTCTGGCTGTGTGATGATTGTGATGGGTCATTCCAGTATAAGGCTCACAGACAACTATGAGGGTCAGTGTTTTGGCCCCCAACATTATAGTCCTTCTGGAATCTGAGAACAGCTGAGTTCTCAGGAAAATCTGGTGAAGTTGTCCTATCAGGTGGGGCCAATTCCCTCGAATTCCAGTTTTTTGGGTTTTTTTTTGTGGTTTTTTTTCCGAAGTTTTATTGATACACAGATAGCAATGAGACAGTTTCAAATCAAATCAGAAGTACAGTTTCAACAAATAATACACTGCATATATTCTTCTTAGTGGTTAATTGCTGTACAAGATGCGGACTTGTGATCCTA
>NW_004524587.1:14819158-14824911 GCF_000260255.1 Octodon degus
GGTTGCACCAGTCTACACTCCCACCAGCAGTGGAGAAGGGTTCCTTTTTCCCCACAGCCTCTCCAACATTTGTTGTTGGGTGATTTCGAATTC
The DNA here is from genome assembly GCF_000260255.1 of Octodon degus. Taxonomy (NCBI): domain Eukaryota; kingdom Metazoa; phylum Chordata; class Mammalia; order Rodentia; family Octodontidae; genus Octodon; species Octodon degus. The sequence continues at coordinate 14,819,252 of NW_004524587.1, forward strand.
CAGTTTTTAAGGGCTATCAATGGGAGGAGGGGCACATATTCTCATTGGGTGAAGTTGCCCAAGTGGTTACTTAAGGGAGTTTGGAAGGTTGAGTCCTAGGGTTTAGGCTGCAGACAGAGGAAGCAGATAATAAAACTTGGGGAACCAGTCCATGAGGTTGTGGAAGGCTCTGGAAGGAGGAAGGGTTGCTCAAGAAGAGGTGATGGATTAGAGGAGGGGCAGATCTCTTACACAGGAATCTCTGGGGCATCCACACAAATGCCATCTCCTGAGCCTGGGTAACTGGTGGGTGGCATTCATGCCCCTGAAGGTGTGGAGCTCCATTTCTCTGAACCCCTCCCCAACTTTGGTTAATTCTGCAGATTTGGCTGTGGGCCTACCTGTGGTCTCAACTGACCATGAGGGTTATGTGCTCTTCAGGCCCCACTGATAGTGAACAAAATCCATCCAGAGCATGCATATTCTTAAATTTTTAATTAATTGATTTGTAATCTTTTATTTCTTTATTTGTTTGATACAGGGTCTCACTACACAATTCAGACTCCTAGTGATCCTCCTATCTCAACCTCCCCAGCACTGGGATTACAGGCATCTGCCACCACACCTGGGGCTTGAGGGCCTGCATGGCATGCAGTACCAGGGTTTGAACTCAGGTCCTTGGGCTTGCCAGGCAGGAGCTTAGACTGTCAAGCTATCTCCCCAGCCCCAGAGAGCATGCATTTTTTTTTTCTTTTTCTTTTTTGCTGGAACCAGGGATTGAACTCAGGCTCTTGCGCTTGCTAGGGAAATGCTTATTCCACTGAGCCATCTCTCCAGCCCCAGTCATGAATATTTTTAAGGCCACTGTCATTTGTGATCTCAAGCAGCTGATCCTCTTCTAGAACAAAGTCCATTCACTTAGCTTATCCACAAATAGTTTGGGAATCTATTCCTTCCTAATTCAGGGGTGTTTTGTGGTTGGGAAGTAATGCTCAAAGTTTTGAAAGTTGAGATAAGTGATCATGCACTAGCTGGGAGACAGAAGGGATTGGTTCATTTTCTTTCAAAATTTCTTCTAGGGCAGGGGAGACAGCTCGGCAGTCTAAGCATCTGCCTGCCAAGTGCAAAGACCTGGATTTGATCCTCAGTACCACATGCCATGCCGGCCCTTCACCAAGCCAGTCACCAAAACTGGGTGCGGTGGCACACACCTATAATTCCAGTGCTGGGAAAACTGAGTCAGAAGGATCACTATGAGTCTGATCTTCATAGTGAACCCTGTACTAAATAAATAAATAGGGCTGGGGAGATGGCTCAGTGGAATAAGTTCTTCTCTGGCAAGTGCAAGGGCCTGAGTTCAATCTCCGGTTCTGCAAAAAATAAATAAATAAATAAATAAATAAATAAATAAATAAATAACTCTGTAAAAATTTAAAAAATCTCTTCTAATGTCTGAAAATTTCAATATTCACTTTTAACCTCCTATAGTTTGAGTCTAGAATAACCCCTCAAAGTCTCCTGTGTTCAGAGGTGGGGCATTGTAAGGTGATTGGATCATTGGGGGTGTTATCAGTGGATTAATTCACTGAAGAGTTTGGAACTGAATGTACTGTTTGAAGGTAGGGTATGGTTGGATGAGGTGGATCACTAGGGGTTTGACCTGGAAGGGGCTATTTCCCTACCTAGCTCTCCCCCACCCCCCCGCCTGCTTCCTGGTCACCATTATGTGAGCAGTTTCTCTCTGCATAATTTTTTTTTTTTTTTTTTGGTACAGGGGATAGGACTCAGGACCTGTGTTTATGCCACAGAGCTATATCTCCAGCCTTCAGCAGCTTTCTTTCACCAGATCTTCCACTATGTCCTTCCAACCTTGGAGCCAGCCAACTATGCACCAAATCCTCTAAAAACCATTAGCCAAAATAAATTTCTGCTCTTTGAAGTTGTGAGTGTTGGGTATTTTGTCCCAGTGATGAGAAAGTGAATGAGACATCAGCTCCATAGTTCCAGTTTGGTTTTGAATGCATCATTTGACCTGCCAAGTTGAGCATAGTTATCCTCCCTTCAAGTGACAGATTGAGGTTTTTTTCATGAGTAGGTTAAATATGTCACACGAAGAAGCAAATTTTGCAACTCACTCTATGTCACTGAAAGGAGCTCCCAGTGGTAACTTTTTCTAATCTCTAGAGTGGCTCTAGTAAATAAAAAACTCTGGCCTTTAAAAAGTAATCTACCAGGGGTCCCGCCCACTAGCTCAGTTGTTTAAGTGCCTGCTTAAGCAGTCAGTCTCTGGGATCGGTCGTTCAATTCCTGCATACTGGGGCTGGTGAGATGGCTCAGTGGTCTAAAGCACCTACTTAGAACAAGCTAAGCTTCACAAAGCACAGGGACCGCGGTTCAATCCCCAGCACCACATGCCAGCCAGTCAATTCCTGCATACTCAAGGCAATCCAGACCAGCGCTGGAGGCAATTTGGAGCCACGGAAAAAAAAAAAAAAAAGTAATCTACCAGGCCAGGGAGATAGCTCAGTAGAATAAGCGTTTGCCTGGCAATTACAGGGTCCTGAGTTCAATCCCCGGTTCTGCTAAGAAAAAAAAAGTAATCTACCTTTAGAAAGCCACCTTACTTTTGTGTATAAGAGAAGATGTATGTGCTCTCTAACCTTCTCCTCCCAGAGCTGGATGACGAGATCAAGTGAAGAACATGCACTTTAATGTGGTTTATAATTTCAGGGCCAGGAAAGTAGCTCAGCAGCATGGTACCTGCCTGGCAAGTGTGAGTTTCATGAGTTGGAGTCCTAATACCAAACAACAATGACAAAAACAAAACTAGATATTGTGGTCCATGGTCCTTTCTCTGCCCTGACCTATATTTTAGTTAGGTGTGGTGATGCACATTGGTAATTCCAGCACTTGGGAGGCTGAGGCAGGAGGATCATTGCAAATTCAAGACCAGCCTGGGCTACAAAGTGAGCTCAAGGCCATTTGAACTGCATATGGAGACTCTATCTCAAAAAGACCAAAATAAAAGCAAAACAAAAGACCCATCCATGTCAATTAGGAACTAATTTTGCTAGGGACATATAGCTCAGTGGTACAGTAGCTGCTTGGCAAGCACAAGGTCCTGAATTTGATTTCTGGTACAAGAAAACAAACAAACAAAAGAAAACACCCTCTATAATCTTAATCACATTCTGTGAAACATTATTAAATCCAAGGGATACTTTCCAGCTAGCTAACATTTCTCTGTGGATAACACAGGATATAGAATCACATTCAGAAGCAACCTCTATGACCAGAGTAATGAAACCAGAAAGCCATCCAGTCATGGCAGCTGCTCTATAATAACACAAAATGACCAATTTGGTTTTCTGGATATGCAGTCATTCTAGCACCTGAATAGTTCTTCAGGTGTGGTATTAGACGGCAACAAAGCCCACATAACATATCCCTGTGCACATCCTCCTGAATAATATATCTCACAAAACAAGCATCGTTAACCTTGTTTTCAACAGTGATAGACTTGATGACCTGGATTGTGACTCACTAATCCTCTCAAACAGCTGTACCTCAGTATCCTCTGCTATTTCATCAGTTTGTGTAGTTATGGTGAAAGAGGAACACATGCTACCTTTTGAACTGCATTCTCTCCTAAAAGTTCATGGTAAATGTCTAGGGAGATGGCTCAATGGAATAAGTGCTTCCCTGGCAAGCGCAAGGGTGTGAGTTCAATCCCCGGTTCCACAAAAAAAAAAAAAAAAAAAAAAGAAGAAGAAAGAAAGCAGTCTACCTTTAGAAAGCAACATTATTTTGTGAGGTCTTAGCTGTAGCTATTTGATGAGCTACTAAGAATGTTGCTGTCACTGAAGACACATTTGACGAAGTGGTAGCATTCATTTATTGCTTCTGTTTTTCCTGGTCATGTCCATCCATCCATCCATCCACCTCCCCAACCCTTGTGAATAACTCCAAAGTCTTGTTTTTATTTTTGTTTCTTGAGACAGGGTTTTCACTATGAACTCACTATGTAATCCAGGCTGTCTTGAACTCCTGGATATCCTGCCTCAGGAGGATCCCAATTGCTGGAATTACAGGCAAGTACCACCATACACGGCAGGCTTGTCTTTTAATTCAGGATGCTTGGTCTCCATGTGACAAAGCAGTTTTGAAGATTTCATTGCTTCATTAGATAACGGGTCACCACACATTATACAAAGCAGGCTTTGAGAATATGGTTCACTTGCTGCAATGAATCTGTAATTTAAGTTGGACTGTTGGCTCCTTTCTCTCATCCTTTCTTTTGAATGCAACTTTCTTTTTGTTGGCATTCTTAGGGTTTTCTGCTGTCTCATTATTGAGACTTTCCCTTGTTTCAAAGTAGGTCTGCAGTGATGTTTGGTTTTTTTGCTCATTTTGGCTGGGGTTAGCGTGCAGGCTTGCTAAAACTGTGATTGAGACGAGTGTATAGTTCAGGAAAGATGTATGGACCAAGTGGTCAATAAACTAATGGGTGGCCCTTGCACAGACTAGAATAAGTGTCAGACTTGGAATTAAAGCTTGCCACTAGATACAGCTATAAAATTGAAGAACATCAACTCATCACTATAAAGCCTGTCACCAGATGCAGTTTGTCATTTGCCACTGGTTTCTTTTTTTTTTTTTTTCTGAGAAAAAAGTATATATTTAGAATTAGCCAGCTGGACTCAGTTTAGATGATCCCAATTTTGTTGGCAACATCCAATGCATCATAATCAGGAGCCAGTCGAACATATGCCTTCTTCTCTCCATCAGGCCTGATTAGGGTATTGACCTTGGCAACATCGATGTCATAAAGCTTCTTTACAGCCTGTTTGATTTGGTGCTTATTAGCTTTGACATCCACAATGAACACGAGTGTGTTGTTGTCCTCAATCTTCTTCATGGCGGACTCTGTGGTCAGGGGGAACTTGATGATGGCATAGTGGTCAAGCTTGTTTCTCCTGGGGGCGCTCTTCCGAGGGTATTTGGGCTGCCTCCGGAGCCGGAGCGTCTTGGGACGGCGGAAGGTGGGCGACGTTCGTATCTTCTTCTTTTTGTGGCTGTGGATGCCTTTCAGCACGGCCTTTTTGGCCTTCAAAGCTTTTGCTTTGGCTTCAGCTTTGGGAGGGGCAGGGGCTTCCTTCTTTGCTTTCAGCGCCATCTTGGTAAAAAGTGCCACTGGTTTCTGATATGAGACTGTAAGCAAATGATTTATTATGGCCTCTGTGCAGCCAAACCTCTTTGCTACTGTTAATCTGTCTTTTGCACTGGCATCACCACCACACTCCAGCCCAAGCATTAGATTCTCCAAGGATCGTGCAACCTACATCTCTCACATGTAGTTCACACTTGGGTTCCTGTGCCTATGAGAACCTAATGCCACTGCTGATCTGACAGGAGGGAGAACTCAGGTGCTAACCTGAGTGATGGAGTACTGTTGTAAATACATATGAAGTTTCTTGTGTTTTCTTGTTGCTTACCTCCTGCTATGCAGCCTGATTCCTAATAGGTCTTAATAGGGGATGGACAGGTATGGTGATACATGCTCGTAATCCCAGCATTCAAGAAGTTAAGGTGGGGCTGGTGAGATGGCTCAGTGGTCTAAAGCACCTACTTAGAACAAGCTTAGCAAAGCACAGGGACCGCGGTTCAATCCCCCAGCACCA
>NW_004524587.1:14825032-14827557 GCF_000260255.1 Octodon degus
AATTAAAAAAAAGAAGAAGTTAAGGCAAAGGGCCGGCCAGAAAGCTCAGTGGACTAAAGCACCTGCTTCAGCAGAGCACAAAGGCTGGGGTTCAATCCCTGGCAGGTTGTGATGGCTGGGCGTGGTGGCATGTTCCTGTAATCCCTGCGCTTGGGAGGCTGAAAACAGGAGAAATCACTACAAGTCCTATCTAAATAGTGAGACCCTGTACACTGTCTTAAATTCATTTAAAAAAAATTAAGACAGGAAGATCTTGAGTTCAAGGCCAGCCTGGGCTACTTAGAAAGTTCAAGACCAGTCTACATCGTGAGACCCATTTCAACAAACAAACAAGTAAACAAACCCCATTTATGGCAGCTGTGCCTAACCCAGAGAGCTTATGACTGATGAAATCTGGGGAGGGCCAAACTGACATTTTCATAATGTTTTAGGTCAGGCTGCCGCTGGTGGTATGGGAACCCCACACTCTTGGAATCCATATATTTAAACATACCTGGAATGGGTTCATGGGGCCCTGCCCTGTCCTGGGTCTGACCTCTTTAGTGTTCTCTGATGGAGCACCCTCAGCTAGTATCACCTCTAAGGTGCCCAGGACTTTTTAAGCTCACTCTAAAGGTCAGTTACAAGTGTTAGGATCTAGTTCTGTCCTCACAAATCTCTAGAAGGGATGGGAGAGCTATTCTAGTTATCTCTAACTTCAGGTGAAGCTCTTTGAGGAGCTTCTGCCCTGAATTGTAGTCCAAGACTGTCATTCTAGGGAGGATCATCCTCATCCAGGGTGGAATCATCAGGACGTCTTCCCTTTCTCTTTTTCACAACAATAAGAGGCCTCACTTTCAAGGGTCAAGGAAAAGGTCCCAAGAGATGGAGTTTCCCTTTGCCAACCGTAGGGAGCAGGTCTATCCTGGGCTTCCTGGGAAGATTCATAGAACATTATCTGTTACTTGGTTTCAAAGAGGGCAGAAATGGAATGAATCCTTTGAGTATGGAACCAGGAATATAAGTACAGGATAGTGGGGGTTAGGAGTTATGTTGCTAGAAACCATGGCATCCATTAGGATTTGTATCATGAACAACTGTGCAAAAACTGTCCTGGAAGCTATTTTTTCCTTGTGATAAGGTCTCTCTGTCTTTTTTTTTTTTTTTTTTTGGTGGCAGAACTGGGGATTGAGCTCAGACCCTTGCGTTTGCCAGGGAAGCACTTAATCCACTGAGCCATCTCCCCAAACTACTTCTGTCTTTATGAGCCCTCCTTAAATACCTCTCCAGGGAATACAAACTTTTCCAGAAGGCCTCAGCATTAGTTTCATGGGTCACAAACGTATCCTTATAGATACTACACACTCTTAGGGGATCTGAGAAAGTTAATACGTTTGGACAATGCTCCAAACAAAACAAAATGGGCATTGGGAAGGCAACCAGCTCTGTCTGTCCCATGGAGTGAGTACAAGGCCAAGAGGTATTAGAAACCAGGCATAGTGACACGTGCTTGTGATCCTATTATAGACAGATAAGTTAGCTAGAAATATAGGCAGTCAGACAGAGTCAGGCCCTTGAGGGAGTTAGTGCAGAGGATGAAAAAAAAAATTACAATTGTGGCTGGAGGCACATTCATTGAGAGCCAGGCCATAAGATAAAGAGGGAATGACCAGGCCTATGTGCCTCCCCAATGGATAAAAAATATAATACAATTTGTATTACCTGTTCCAATAAAGTCTAGATAGACATCAGTCATCCAAGTAGGTGATCAGGACCTTCTGACTTATCTTTTCCAAAAAAGGGTCCTCATTCTTTCCATGTACATTTGCTATGTGACTTGCTTCCTATTTGGATCAATATTACCTACGTGGCTATACTTGTAGTCTTATTGGTTGTTCTTAGTTTTGTCCCATGTTGTACCCAACTTGTAATTTTGCACCCACCTTGTGATTTTGCTCTGTGAAACTTCCTCTGGAAAGTGGAGTCCACAGCAACCAACCGAGGCCCCATCTTGTCTCTCTTTAGAGCTGTCTTTCCCTCAATAAAATTGCCTACTCTAAACCTCTGTTGTTCCTTAGAATTCATTCTTCAGGGGCCAGCAGGATAGTTCAGCGGTCTAAAGCGCCTGCTTAGGCAAGCTTAGGCAAGCCTAGGGACTGTGGTTTGATCCCCGGCACCACATGCTGCGCCAGCCTTGCTCCCCGGGTGGGCTGAGTTGGACACAAAAATAAATAAAATAAAATAAAAGACATTATTTTAAAAATTAGTTAAAAAAAAGAATTTGTTCTTCAATTTGGGGATTACAAACACAGAATATCTGACATCTAGCAGGTTGGGAGTTATATTTCCTGTATATCATTTGGAGATCCCATAGCAATTCCAACACTTTGGGAGGCTGAGACAAAGAGCTTCAGGTCTGAACTGAGGTCTGAACTAAGCCTAGGTAATTTAGCAAGACCCTGTCGTGTGTGTGTGTGTGTGTGTGTGTGTGTGTGTGTGTGTGTGTGTCTTAAGATAGTCTTCTTCTTCTTCTTTTTTTTTTTTTT
>NW_004524587.1:14827657-14842182 GCF_000260255.1 Octodon degus
CATTATCTTTACCAATATGGAATGACCTTCTTTGCTTCTTCTGATCAGTGTGGCTTAAAGTCCACTTTGTCAAAATTAGGATATCTACCTCCACTTATTTTCTGGCTTCTTTTGCAAGGAATATTATTTTCATCTGTTGATTTTTAGACTGTGAATCGCCTTTAAAATTCAATGAGTCCTTTTTTTTTTTTTTTTCAGAACCAAGATTGAACTCAGGTCCTTGCACTTGCCAGGCAAGCACTTATTCTACTGAGCCATCTCCCTGGCCTGAGATAGTCTTGCTATGTAGTCCAGGTTGGCCTTGAACTTGAGGTTATCTTTCTGCCTCTGTCTCCCAAGTGCTAATATTATAGGCATGTGCAACCACATCAAACAGTGAGACCCTGTCTCAAAAAAAAAAAAAAAAAAAAAAGGGAGATAGCTCAGTGTGAGGATCTTAGTACAGAAAAATCCCCAGTACAGAAAAAAAAAAAGTATTAGATCAAACTCTCATCTGAAACCAGTCCTATTTTTGGACTTTTTGAATTATCTGAGCCAGTAAATTATTCTTTTTTTTTTTTTTTGGTGGAACCGGGGATTGAACTCAGTCCTTTGCGCTTGCCAGGGAAGCACTTATTCCACTGAGCCATCTCCCCGGCCCCTTAGTAAACTATTCTTATCAGACAGTATAAATCAAGATTTTGATTCACTGCAACCAATGTCCCCTCACTAGTTCTGCTTCCTTAACAGATCTCTCCCATGAATAGAGGACTGACAGTGGTCTAGGAGCAGTCCACAAGGCTTTCTGCTTATTATTATTATTATTATTATTATTATTATTATTATTTTGCGGAACCGGGGATTGAACTCAGATCCTTGTGTTTGCCAGTCAAGCGCTTATCCTACTGAGCCATCTCCCCAGCCCCTAAGGCTTTCTGTTTAAATCCAGCAGTGGGAAATAACAGCCTAGAAATGTCCCTAGTGGACAAGGCAAGGGGCACCTCCCTCTGAGGATGGAATTCTTTCATATACCCTACTTCATAAACTCTAAGGGGTCATTTATTGTTAGACATTCCATTATTTTATGAACCTTTAAAAAGGAAAAACAATTTTTTTTTTGAGGTACTGGAGATCGAACTCAGGACCCTGTGCTTGCCAGGTAAACGCTTAAAAATCCTTTTTTTGGTTTTGTTTTGTTTTTGTTTTAAATTTTTATTTATTTATGTGTGTGTGTGTGTGTGTGTGTGTGGCCAGCTCAGCCCACCAGGGGGCGGGGCGGCTGGCATGTGGTGCTGGGGGATTGAACCGCGGTCGCTGTGCTTTGCTAAGCTTGTTCTAAGTAGGTGCTTTAGACCACTGAGCCATCTCACCAGCCCCAAAAATGTTTTTTGTATTAAGGTACAACACAATAAAAATAACATTTATTTCTCTGTGTGTGTGTGTGTGTTTTTTTTTTTTTTTTTCTTTGCAATGCTAGGGATTGAACCCCGGGTGAGAAATCTTAAAGTATGGATATAAAGAAAAATTTACACTGTGTACCCAACACTCTCATGGGACAAGTGACAGCAGCAGCCTAGGGATAAGAAATGTACTGCAGGAGGAAAAAGAAGAAGAGGGGAGGGACTCATTTACACCTCTCTGTCTTCACGTGTGGTTGCATGTGTGGTCTCAGAGCATTCACTTTCTCCCTTTCTCCTCCTCCCTGTTGTCATGCCCCAGCTTTACCAGGTAGGCTCTGCCCCGAGCCTCCTAAATCCTCCAAGCAGAACACAGCACATATATCTGGATGCCATTTTGCCAAGGTAATAGGAAGTAGGGAGATAGATCTTTTGCAAACTGGAAGGGGACCAAGAGATGGAAGGGGGGAGTAGAGGGAAGGGAAGAGCATGAGAAAGAACTGAGATGTGTTATGTACATGTTCCAACTCCCCACGAGGAATGTGATCATTATGTACTACAAACATGTACTAATAAAAAATAAAAATTGATACAAATGTCAGGTTGGTTCCTGACCAGTAAAATCACCCACTTTGTTTATGGTCATTTACTGAGGAAACAGGCTCTAATGGGGTTCTTTTATAGAATACTGGAAACAGGCAACTGTTTACCAAGAAGGAAAGTCAACCATTGGGATCAGCAATTGCACCTTAAGTTGCTAAGAAAGGTATAAATAAAAAACTAAGTGGATTAATCAGTTTTACTAATAGGCTACTTATGAAATACCAGGTTTATTTGGCTCAGTTTGGGAAGCTGAGTCCAAATGTCATAATGCAAGCTTGGCAAAGTCTGTGTTACAAATGCCAGCTACTCCAATGAGATCAAGTGACCACATCTCCAACAGGAAGCAGAGGGGCCTGGGTGAGGTTGAGTTTGTTACTTTTACAACAGTCCTCAGGAAGAACTCTAAGGGTTTCTAGAGAAGGTAATCAGTTCCTCGTGACCTACGGACCTCCCACTAGATCCCACCTTTTAAAGGGTCCTCCACTTCCCCATACTACCACCTTGGGGGTCTAAGATTTTACTTGCATGAACTTTTGAGAAGACACAATTAACCATATTAAAGCCATAGCACCAAGGAAAACAAAAAAAAATGATAGGCAGAAACTTTTTTTTTTTTTTAATTATTTATTTATTTATTACATTTATTTATTGTGTGTGTGTGTGGCCAGCTCAGCCCACCAGGGGGCGAGGCTGGCTGGCATGTGGTGCTGAAGGATCGAACCGCGGTCCTTGTGCTTTGCCAAGCTTGTTCCAAGTAGCTGCTTTAGACCACTGAGCCATCTCTCCAGCCCCAGAAACTTTTTTTTTAAATTTTATTTATTTATTTATTTATTTATGTGTGTGTGTGTGTGTGGCCAGCTCAGCCCACTAGGGGGCGGGGCTGGCTGGCATTTGGTGCTGGGGGATTGAACCACGGTCCCTGTGGTTTGCTAAACTTGTTCTAAGTAGGTGCTTTAGACCACTGAGCCATCTCACCAGCCCAGGCAGAAACTTTTAATTGCAACAAAATTGGTAAACCAAACCAAAGATTCATTGCAAAAGTTAACACAGATGCAATTATGGGTATACATATACATAGAAGGCTATGAGAAGAAACCCATTTGGGACATGTTAGTGGGTGGGGGGCAGTTGGGTGATGCTGCACTGAAGGCAAAAGGGGGTTGGAGTAGGAGAGGATATAAACAAATGTTTATTTCTCCTCTGGAGGACTTTACTTGATTTTATGGGTGATGCGAGTGGTTTTGGTCTCCTATGGCTAAGTCTGGGTCAATGCACATTCACAACAGCTATACAGTAGCAGCTGACAGTAGCTACAATAGGCTGCTGGCTAATTCACAGGTGGAACTAACTCTGAGGAGCACTTGGGTAGAGGTAATTGTCTCATCTCCAGATGACAGCAATGAGTCTGCTGATTGTTAACTAGGATAGCGCTCTTGAGTGAACCAAATTAGATATCAGAGTAAAGAGGGTGCCAGTTATGAGTCCAAGGAATTTTTACAATGTCTCTTTGCCTACCATTCCTCAAGTTCTATCCAAGTTTCATGATGAAGCGCTCCCTCCCCTAGGAAGCCTTCCCTAGACAACTCCCTCCCCATCTTCAGCTGAGGTATTATTATTATTATCATTATTATTTTGTATTACTAGGGATTAAATACAAGGAGCACTGAACTACATTTCCAGTTCTTTTCATTCATTTATATTTAATTTTGAGACAGGGCTTGTTAAGGTTTGTCTTGAACTTATGATCCTCCTGCCTCAATCTCTCAAGTAGCTGAGGTTGCAAATAGGCAACACTGTGGCTGTCATCATGTGTGATGGTTGGCCTGTCTCCTCCACTGGGCCTAAGCAAGGTCATAGGCTGTCCCTGTGAGCAACCTGGCCTTTGTGTGGTACTATCTGTGGGGCAGATATACCTGCAGGCACACATCTATAGCTAAGCACTGGGGTGGGAGGAGGCCCCAGGCCAGACATGAAGACCTATCCGTAGGATGAATACTGAGTGGGTCCAGCCAGTGCCAAGTCCCCACCCCAGCTCCCTAGAGCACTTTTCCAATCCACATGCAATCCTTGCTTCCTATCTCTTTTTATTTGCATAATAATTTTTAAATTTTTATTTTCTTTTTTGAGGCAATCTCACTCTATACAGTCCAAACTTAATTCCTCTTGCCTCAGCCTCAAGATCACAGATCTCAGGGGCTGGGGAGATGATTCAGTGGAATAAGTGTTTCCCTGGTAAGCACAAGGGCCTGAGTTCAATCCCCGGTTCAGAAAAAAGAAAAAAAAAAAATCGCAGATCTGTAACCACTGCACCTAGTAGTAATATTCCTTCTCTAATGTATCAAAACTCATACCTAACACTGAGTTCTGGGTTGCAAAAGAGGATTTATTTTCTGTACCTGCTCATTTAAGTGCTTCCTATCTTTTCAGCCAGAATCTCTAGGGATGGGACAAGGATATAAGGATTTGGGGAAAAGTGCCTCATATACAATAACATGTGTGAGGCCCCTTCCTGAGCTCCAAGTGACTCATCTGGAATGGAATCACAACCTGGGGGCCTGATATCTTCATCCTGTGTCACTCTAGAGAAAAGAAAGTCTTGACATGGGCCTGAGGTATGGCCTCTGGGAAATGTCAATGCCTAAAGTCAGAGATGCCTTAACACTAGGTATGCTTTGGCAAAGAGTCACTAAATTGTCACCATCATTCTTAGGGAGATAAGGGGTCTGGCCCTTTACTGGATTGTCCTAAGGGGAGCTTTGTCTGATTCCTCGGTGTCTTCCCTTACACACACACCCAGGCAGTAATAAATGACCTTCTGAGCTCCAAGGATTGTTATTCTGAGCCAACCTTGGGAGAACCCAATGGCGCCTGATTCTAGAATGGACACCAGTGCTTGTCTGTGGAAGAAGCCTGCCAGAGGCCCACTCTCTGCAGAACACCTCCTCACCATGAAGCCTGCATACAAACAGCTGTTAACTCCAGGAAAAGGCTGGCAGATGGCTACTTGGTGGGAGGATTTCAACAGGCATCCTCTTGGTCCAAAGAACCTGTGTGGACCTAGACTGCAAACCCAATAGCTTTTTCATCCTCTTCTGCTGCTTTGGGCGAGTCCAGTTTGGATACTGGGGCCTCTAAGCTGATGCAGCTTGCATCTCTCTCCAGATGGGCACATGTGTAATAAAAGACCCTCCAGAAGGGCAAGGAAAGACAGGGACAAATGGGGATCTGTGTGCCCTTCCCCATTCACAAATGGGTAGTTCTCCTCACAGACATGCACTGATGATGCCAGGCATGGTCAGAGGCCTGACAATACAGGGCGGAAGGGGCAGCCATTAGCACTAATGAGGCAGGCGGCCTGAAAGCTTTTTACTCTCAAGCTGCTTGACCACCCAGGGAACAATCCGTTCTACTTCCTTGGCTTCCAGGAACCTGAGGTTCAAAAGGAGCTAGGGGACAGTAGTAGGGGTGGGGGCCTTAGAAGAGTCAGAATAAAAAAAAGGGAGGGGAGGCAGAACCAGAGATACAGCCAGGAGAGCCTATTTATGGCTAGGTGGGCATCTTCTCCACTCTTCTTTCTCCAAAGAAATCACACAATAGTCACTGGCCCATCACCCCCTTGATCCAAGTTCCTGGAAGCAAAGGAAACAACAACCCACATAAGGCCTGAATGAGCATCTCTGGGGCTAGAAATTAAATTAAGCTCTCAGGGCCGCTTGCCTTGTTATTGCTAATGGCTCCAGCCTGGGCCACACTCTGAGTTTGGGTCCTGTGGAAATTTAGGGGCCCTAGAACCCAAACTTTAATTGGCTGTTTGAGTCCTCATTTTAGATTGGTGATGAGCGACCCTCTAGTAGAGCATCCAAAGGTTCAGGCTTCAGGGACTGAGGCCCGAACTGTGTCCCCACCCTCCAGGGAGGGCCCCTCATATATGGCCACAGGGAGAAGTCACGTGTAGGTCTTTCATTATCCCCTACCATATAAGTGGGGGCACAGGTGGCCAGGAACTCTCTAGGCAAGAGCCAGCAAGCAGAGGTAAGTCCTCAGGTTGGGCAGGGACTCCTACTCTGGGTGGGAAACACTCTCTTTGGGCACCTTGAGGGTCCTCCAAGGATGAGGAGGGCCTAAGTGGTGGGTTTTCCTGCTGAGTCAGGCCATGCTGACTACAGTGCTGCTGAGTTGTGCCGCCCTGCTACTGGCATTGCCTGCAACACAGGGCGCCCAGATGGGTCTGGTCCCCCTGGAGGGCATCAGAAGGCCTGACCAAGTCCTGTTCCCAGAGTTCCCAGGTCAGTATGGGCAGGGGTGGGATTGGGTGGGGCCTGGATACTCACTGGCTACAAAGTTATCTGCGTGGTATAAGCCCTCTTTCCCTTCACAATCTACTCCTGGAACATGAGTACTTTGTGCATGGAGGGTCCTGCCTTCACATCCTCAGCCCCAGACCTAGGCCTGCATGTTCCGCTAAAGAGGACAACTGCAGAACAAGAAGAGGCTCTACTGCAGAAGGCAGAAGCTTTGGCAGAGGTACCTGCTTGGGGAAAGGGGTGAGGTCTCAGGCAGAGGGCATTTCATACCATCCCCCCTTCGCACCTCCAGACTCCTTTATAAGGTGGGAGGGGGCTCACTGCAGACTTCACTCTACTGCCCTCCTGTATGGATTGGAGATTCGGTTCCAGAACTTCCTTGTGCTCACGTTCTTGCTGCCCTGCCATTGCAGGTATTAGACCAGCAGAACCGCGAGCCCCGTACCCCACGCCGCTGTGTAAGGCTACACGAGTCTTGCCTGGGGCAGCAGGTACCGTGCTGCGACCCGTGTGCCACATGCTATTGCCGCTTCTTCAACGCTTTCTGCTACTGCCGCAAGCTGGGTACTGCTACGAACCCCTGCAGCCGCACCTAACCGGCCATCTGGGCAGAGACAAGGGGACGCGAATAAAGGATGGAACCTACCCAAAGGTTGTGGTTCTTTCGAACGTGGGGGTCGTGGGATCTGGGTTCATGGAAGAGATAGGGGGTATCACCAACCCACGAAATCACACACACCCTTATCTAAGGCTTGCTATCCATCATCTGAGTCAGATACACGCGCGCTTTTAGGGCACTAGGGCCCTTTGGGGGAAGCAAAAGAGTTTCACTCCAGTCCTGGAGAATCTTGTGCAACGATGCAGCGAAAGCTGGACGCAGTAAGCCTACCCGGGCTGTTAGCAAATAAGCATTGGGCGCCAGGGCCTGCTGGCAGTTAATTGTGACCCCCAGTAAAGTTCGCTTCTCACCTTATCTCGGTTTTCCTTTAAGAATTGACTGGCTCAGCAGTGTAGAACCTTTGTAAGCATAAGAAGCCCTCCCAGTTTCATCTTTACCTCGCAGACCCTATAGTGCTAGGTGCACCTAACCCGGGAAAGCAAGAGAGCTCCCATTTAATTCTGCAGTCACAGGCGACCCCACGCGTTGGCCCTCGGACTTCCAAGTAGCTGTACAAACCCGGGAACCTGAGGGCCGCCCCCCCTCAACGCGCAGGCGCCACAAGGCGGTCTGTCGCTCACACCTGCGCAATGCTTGCGCCTGAAACCACCCGGAAGCCGGACGTGGTTCAGTTGCGGTCACGTGAGGCACTTGTGCGTCACCTGACGCACTTGACAGCCAGTTGCGGACGCCGCGTCAGCTGGTTTTGGAGTTGCGTTGCGTGCCGGCCGGTCGGGGCTCTCCGGTCCTGCCGCCCCTGCCGCCCCTGCCGCAGCCATGTCGTTCTTCCCGGAGCTATACTTCAACGTAGACAATGGCTACTTGGAGGGACTGGTGCGCGGCCTCAAGGCCGGGGTGCTCAGCCAGGCCGACTACCTCAACCTGGTGCAGTGCGAAACGCTAGAGGGTGAGCCGCGGGCCGGGGCTGAGGGGCCTTGAATGACCAGAATGGAGTCCGCCCCGGGCCAGGAATCCCGAAGCAGGGGCGGGGTGGTCTTGAGGGGCCTGAGAGTCCTCACTGGAAAAGCGGGAGCTGAGGGCGGGAGTGCGTGAAGGGGATCTTCTAGAACTGTGGCTCGGAGCCTCGGACCACAGTGGTTCGTCTCTCTTGGATTGCCTCCTCACCCTGTTGTACTCGACACGTAATTTGGAAGGATAGTGTCTCTTGGGAGTGGCTGTGGCTGGTAGGAAGGGTGCCCATACAAACCTCTTTACCCAGACGTAGGCAGAGCTGTGTCGTGGCACTGCTTAGGGAAGCTAAGCAGCCCCTCCCCCCCATTGTCTTGACCTCCGGACTGAGCGTTCCTGGGAAATTGCTGAGCCCCATTTTGCGAGGGCTTACTCCCAAACTGAACTGGGTGGATTTCTTAAGGAATCTGGGAGAGCAAGGAGGTGGCTGTTCGTACGCAAGTATTTGGCTAAAATTCAACTCCTTAGCCATTGGGGGGGGGGAAGGGGGGACGCTGCTCTTGGAACTAAGATTGTTACACAAGACTAGCAAGAAGCAGAGTTCCTTTTCCTCTCAGCACACAGCTTCAAAGTGAGATTGACACCCTCAGGCACAGCTGTGGCCTGAGTTAGAGATGTCCTTGTTTCTAGACTTTCCCCTGTGGTGAGGTTCCCATCGCTGATCCCTAAATGATACCTCTGAGCCAGGTACTTATTACTGGAGGGGGAAGGTAGCCAGACGGTTACCCGCTGGAGAATATTTTTTCATCAAAACTTTAGAGGTTAAGAGGCTAGGGATTTGGCTCAGCAGTAGAATTCTTGCCTAGCGAGCTGTAAGACCAGGGTTTGGTCCTTGGCACCAAAACCAAAATATAAAAAGCTTTAAAGGTTAAATTTCAGTGGTGCTGGTCTGTAAGCTCAGCTACTCATTAGGTTGAGGCAGGAGGATGGCAAGTTGGAGACAAGCAGGGGAATTTAGGAAGACTCTCAAAGGGCTAGGGTTGTAGTACAGTGGTAGAACAATTGCATACCATGTACAAAGCTCCGGATTCAATCCCCAGTAAAAAAAAAAAAAAAAAAAAAAAAAAGTGCCCTGAAGGCATTCGAGGAAAAAAAAAATCCTTAGGAGTTCGAACCTCAATGCCCAGTAAAGTACAATAATTATAGATTTCATGATTTACAAATAAAGATGTGAGAAAAGTTGTTCATCCTTCAGTAGAGTTGGGGGAAGAGAAGAGAGCGCTTCAGGATGCTGGGCACTTAATGTGAGTTTTGTGCACTGACTGGACCTTGAAGAACATCTTTATTTGTCAAATTTGAAGGTGAACACCACTGTTGGTTAATTGGTATTCACTTGGCTTCTCTCCTGGTTTTCCTTATTCCTGGTGCTGCCTTCCTTCCTGTAGAACTTAAAGAGGCATGTGGTTCCCATCTTCCTCCATCATCCTCTGTAAACACACTAGGCCATTCTTCCCACAGTATTTCTCGGTCAGCTGGTGGACCCCCTTGTGGAACAATGACAGACCTTTGGGCAGGCATTCAGTGATCTCTCACTCTTTCACACATACTTCTATCATTCACACAATAGTTATTCACCAGCAGGTGGTGTACATGGTTTATGAGACTTTGGAGTCAGGCAAACCTGGTTTGAATCCCAACCATGCCAATTACTGGATTACTTTAGACAAGTTATTTAACACTCTGAATCCTTGGGTTCTACATCAGGTATATTAACAGTATCTGTCTTGTAAAGATTGTGAGGCATCAGCAAATTACTATATGTGAAACAGCACGGAGAAGACACTAATCTCCAAGGATAAAGTAAACACTCAGTGAACATTAGCTCATGTTTTCCATGTTATTTCACCTGCTCTTTGCTCCTCTTTCTTGTCCTCAAGAAGCACCACCCCTGTACCACCTCATCCTAGAAACCCTGTGGTCATGCTAGACCAGGGAGTGTTGTTCCCTCCAATTACCGCTCCCTGTGGCAGTTTGTCAGTACTACTTTCCAAATGACATGGAATTTGGGATTCTTGAGACCTTGTATTCTGGAGATGTTCAGGACTTTTTGGAAATAACCAAAATCACCAAAAGCAGACCAGCAGTCCCATTTATCTGCCACATCAAGGCTTTCCCTACAGCTAAAGATGATATCAGAGGGCTGGCCTCAAGACCACTGTTATTGGGTATATTTGCCTCCTCAAGAAGTAAAGGTAGGAAGGGGGAACCAAGGAAGCCTGTAGCCCCTAGAGAAATCTTTAGGTGTGTGTTTGGGTGATAAGTTTTCTAGTAACATATTTCAGGTGTTGGATACTTCTTAGAAGGAGTAGGGTACTGGGAAGAGGGTGTTTGTAAGAGGCAAATATTGGATCCTGGTCTTCCTTCAGCAGGGCAGCTGCCCACTGAGTGCTGTCTTTTGTTAGAATGATCTCTCTTAAGGTCTCTGAAGCCCATGTAGCATTCAGTGTGCGTTTTGCTCAGTTCTTTTTAAGGCCCTAGAAAGGGCATTTCCCTCTGATGAACTAAGGGGACACAGCTGGGTGGTGACAAAGGCTTTTTACAATGCTTAGATTTTTCTGGATGTATTGAATGCCTTATAGGAGCTGAATTCTATGCTAAGAATTTGGAGAAAGAGGAGGTGAGTTGAGATGTATGAAGAAAAATCTTAAGAGTATTACATTAATTTACCTATTTAATGCCAATAGGGACTGAAATATTTGGGGTTTTGTTTTTCAGACAGGGTCTTATTAAATAGTCTGGGTTGGCCTTGAATTTGCTAAATAACTCAGGCTGGCTTAAACTCTTGGTGATCCTCCAGCCTCAGTCTCCCTAGTGCTAAAATTACAGGTGTGCATACCCAGGTGAGATACTTTGTTAAATGATACTCTCTTATCGTTTCAAAATTTGGGGCGAATGTCAGCAGGAGAAGACATTAGTAGATCAATGTAGTATAGTAGTAGTTACAAATGGCTCCATGGCAGAGTGGCGCATAGCAGAGGGCAACAGTTTATGGTGACAGAAGACAGAAAAGGCAACAAGAACAAAAGGGAGGAGCAACAGAGAGTAAGCCTCTTGCCCTCCCTGTGTTATATGCAGGCTACCTGCCCCAGGGCAGGTGTAGCACTTATACCCATAGTCATTGGTTCTTGATTCAGTCATATACTCTAGAACCTTGCCCCATGATTGTGTAAGGCTTTTGGGGAGTGGACATCAAGTCACAAACCATAACAGTGCTGTATCAGTCCATTTTCTGTTGCCAGTAACACAGTACCACAGACTGAGATACATAGAAAAGAAGTTTATATTAGCTTATATTAGCTCATGGTGGTTCTGGTGGTGATGCGATATATATATATATATATATATATATATATATATATATATATTCAGCAGGGGACTATCCATACATATCCATGTATATATCCCTTTAAATACATATTTGTCTTCTGATCTCTCTCTTTTTTGGGTTTTTGGACAGGGTCTCACTGTACAGTTCAGGCTGCTGCCCCTGAACTCACTATGTAACCCAGGCTGGCCTTGAACTTGCAGCAGTCCTCTTTCCTTAGTGTCCCAGTGCTGGGATTACAGATGTGCATCATCATACCTGTTTCCTTTTTTATAAAGCCACTAAGAGATGGTCGTGGGGGCTTCATCTGATTAATCTTAATAATTTGGCAAAGATCCCACCTTTGAGCTTAGATTAAGTTTCCACTCTCTTATTATCTCACAATGGGGATAAGTTCTAACTCATGAACCTCTGAGGGAGTTTCATCTGGCTCCTAATCCATAGCAAGTGTTTAGCACAAATGGTACATAGTATGTACATAGTATATTTCCCACTGTTAGCCCTTATTGTTATTATCAAGTGAAAACATTAAATATGAAGGGCAGTGATTGTGAGATAAGAAATGTTAGTTTAGTATTTATTTATGACAGTAATGGGGATTGAACCTAGAAGCCTTTGCCCTAAGCTATGTCCCTTTTCCCATTTTTATTCCTTTTGAGACAAGGTCTTGCTAAATTGCTAACTTGTGATTGCGCTCTAGCTTGTGTGCTGAAATTACAGATATGTGCTGCCATGCCTCACTGAGAATCTTCTTTCAAGGGCATGGCTGGTTTAAGGTCCTTCCATGAAGAAGCCAGCCATCCAGAGAGCTGGGGGTAAGAGCATTTCAGATGGAATTCTACATTGAATGTAGAAATATAGTTGAGCAGTTCAAAGGGAACAGAAGGAGCCAAAAGTGACAGGGTGTTAGAACAGCAGATCTTTTGGGAAGCCACTCTTTGTCTTAAAAAAAAAAAAAAAGGAATCACCTGACCCTGAGAAGGAAGCCTAGTGGGTGTGAGGGCAGAAGTAGCAGTGGTAGGAAATCTCACCTTCCACTGAGGCTTGTCGAGTTGGGGTTGTTGGGTATGGCTAAGTGAGTGTGTTTCAGACCCTAGAGAGCATATGTAGTGGTACTTCCTTGTTCAAGTGTGTGTTTGTTCATTTAAGAAACACTTCCTTCTGAATTTTAGCTCAATAAGACCCACGTAGTACTTCAGACCTACAAAACTGTGGGATTAAAAAAAGTTTCCATTGCTTTGCCACCATATTGGTGATGATTTTTTTTTTTTTTTTTTTTTTTTTATGATTTGTTATAACATTAACAGCAAGTGAATACAGTTGCCTTCATTCTCAGAGTGGTTTTATCTATGTGAGAACTAAGATGGTCCTGTTAGATGCTTGGGTGGTACTTTGCAAAAGTGACCTTTTTTTCCAGCTTTCATTACTGTAACTTCCTAATAAGGAAGACAGTTGGCCTTGCTGGGAAGATAGAAAGATTAACAAATGAAGGTGGAATTGCTTACAAAGGAAGCAGTAGGTGATTATGGTACCAGGAAAAAAGGGACATCTTAAGCCTCTTGAATGAAATAATGTTGACCCACAATGTTAATGAAACATTTAAAATAAGAAAACTTAAAGTGGATTTTGAAGATTGTGTGGGAAGATGATGGAATAAAAATGTTGAGAGGTCTTCTAGTTTGAGGCTCCAATAAGATCATGGCTGTCATGAAAAATATGAAGAGACCAGACCACTTTGACTAGATGAGGACTGTATTTCATATGGTGAGGAAGGAGAAATTGAAGAAGGCATCAAGTTATTAAAGTTTCAAAACATTGTAAGAAATTATAATTAAATTAAAATATTTTAATAATGATGTACTGAATTTTACAACTTAACTACACATTAAAGTTAGAAAGTATTAAAAGAAAAAAATACTTTTTTTTTTTTTTTTGTGGAATCAAGGATTGAACTCAGGTCGTTGTGCTTGCCAGGCACTTATTTTACTGAGCCATCTCCCCGGCCCCAAGAAATACTTTCTTTTTGAAGGATTATTATTATTATTATTATTATTATTTTTTTTTTTTTGGCATGGAATGACCTCAGGGCAGGTTTGGCTGGTTTGAGTTGTGGGGATTGAACCCCAGCAACCTGAGCATGACTGCTTTGTTGAGGCAGCCACTTAAAGAACTGAGCTAAGGGGCAGGCCCCAAGAAATACTTTCTGAAGACCTACTTTGCCCAGTGTGCTGGGCCTCATCCCAAAGCGAGGTATATTTCAGGCATTAACCACAATTCTGAACTTGGATTCTTAGCCTGAGCTGTCTAAACCCATTGCTATTAATTTGCCTGGTTGGCTGTTGGAAATTCAGAGGTAAATCAGGCACCAGCCCTACAGTCCAAATTTCTTTTCCTTTTTATTCTTTAAAACTTTATTATGAATATCACCAAATAGATACAAAAGACTAATATTATGAGCCTGTAAATAATAATCACCAAAATGCAGCAAATAACAACTCTTGTTGTCTCAGCAATTATCAGTCCTTTTAATAATAGCTCTTCTTGAGCTGGGGGCAAGGTTCTTGTCTAACACTCATGAGGCCTTGGGCTCCATCTCTTCACCACCTCCTTCCCACTACCTACTCTTTCCTAAAAACCAAAGAGCTCCTTTTATCCCCTGATGTTTTTTTTTTTTTTTAGGTACTGAGGCTTGAGCCTAGGAAGCACTGAGTTGTATACATTCTTCCACCCTCAACCCCCTCCTTCCCTTTCTCTCTTCTGCCTTTCCCTCTTCCTTTCTTCTCTCTCCCATCTCTCCCTCTTTCTTCCTCTCCCTCCCCTTTGTCTCTTTTCTCCTGCCTCTCCTCTTTCCTTGTCCCCTTTTCTCCCTCTTTCCCTCCTCACCTTTAATTTTTTTTATTATTAAATAAACTTTATTTTATTAGAAATCTTGTATTGTTACAGTTCTACTACATAGTATCTATCAATTTGACGCATGTCACCTTTAATTTTGATACAGGGTCTTGTTAGGTTGCCTGCCTCCTTTTCTCAGCCTGCTGAGTAGCTGAGAATATTGGTACGTACCACTATCCATGGGCTTTGTCGAATTATTTTGAAGTAAATCTCAGCATTTGATTTCAGCTGTAATATTTTTCAGCAACTCTGGCTAAAGTAGTGACTGTTTAAAAAATTAAATTATTATTCTTCCTTTACAGAAACCCCAGTTATTTGTTAATGGAATCAAATGTCCATTTAGTGTTCACATTTCTTTGATATTTTCCCCCATCATCTCTCTCTCTCCTGTCTCCCTC
>NW_004524587.1:14842597-14859046 GCF_000260255.1 Octodon degus
TTTTTTTTTTTTTTTTCCCATTTATATATTTGGTGCAGCGTCTTACTACACAGCTTGCACTCGTAGTGATCCTCTTGTTTTCAGCCTTTTCAGTGCTGGGATTACAGGTGGGCACCACCACATCTGGATTTAGTTCCCTTAGTGTGCCCCTGGGGCACAGCATTCAGGACTATGGATCAAACCCCTGCAATTGCCAAAGCAGAGGTTTAGTCCACTGAGCTATCTCACTGACCCTGGTATTTTTCTTCTAATTTTAAAAAATTTTTTTTATATATTTGGTATAGGGTCTCCCTACATAGTTCAGACTCCCGAGCGCTGGGATTACAGGCTTGAGCCACCACGCATGGTTTTGGTGGTTGGTTTGGCATGCCAGGGTGGTGCCAGCATGGCATGTGATACTGGGGATCGAACCCAGGTCCTTGCACTTACCTAGGTGGGGACTTAGACCACTGAGCTATCTCCTTGGCCCCATTTTTTTCTTTTTTTTGAGACAGGGTCTTGCTGTGTAGTTCAGGCTTGATTAAATTCGGTCTTTTTTTTTTTTTGTATTTAAATTTAAATTTTTTTTTTAAATTTTATTGACAAATATGAATGAGACAGTTTGAAAGTGATTAATAGGATAGTTTCGATAATCAATACATTGTACATTATCTTCTTAGTGGTTATCCATAGTACAAGAAGCAGACAGAATATCCTGTCCAAACACTAGTAGTACACCTCTTCTCATTGAATTAAGTGAAAGTAGCTGTGTATCTATCCTATTTTATATATATAAATACAAAATGATCTTTCCTTTGTATCCCCTTTTTTTGTTTAGTCCTGTCAGAGGTGAATATTCTATTGGCATCTAAATACTAAGGTGTTAGAATTCATCTAAACAATCTAATACTGTCTAGCAGTCTATAATATTAGTGGGTTATCCTCAGAAATTACTGACTTGAGCCTTTTACAGTTCATCTTATTAATATGACTTCACTTTATATACTTCGTTTTTATACTTTTCTGCTGGATGGTTAAGACCAAGATAAAGCAAGACCTATATAACAAGAAATGTAACTTTTCTATCTGATAAGGTCAGTCAAGTACTCTCAGGATTTATCCTGTAGCCTTGTACTGCCCTTTGTACATCCTTTTGTCAGTGTCAGCCATGAGGATGAGTCACAGCCATTGCTTGACCAGTTTGCTCTGTGTGAAAGCCTGAGAGAATGTTTTTTCTCTCCATGTGACTCTCCCCAGGCACGCTATACATCATCGATCACATTCCTCCACGATCTTCTTGATCAGAAAATTTGATGTTGTTACAGTACAGGTTCTCCTATGTCCCAAGTTTTCACTGATCTTGAAAGGCTAGGGCCAAAATGTTGGCTGACCTTGCAGCCCTTCCTTTTCTCCAATTTTGAACTGCTAACTTAGGTTGTTAACCCTCCAGAAGAGAAGCTTATTATTAACCTGCAATATGCAGTTCGGTTTACCCTATCTGTCTAAATATCAAACATCTGTGGCATATCATGGAAGAGGTATTTGCCATCAAATATTGGTATGTTGAACTTTAAGTCCTTACAGAATATGAAGGAAAAATAATTTTATAAAAGTAGAAATACGCATTTACATATTTTTACAAAGAAATTTAGAAACCTAATCATATACAGAATTGTAAGTCCTTATACTAGAGAGACAATACGATATTTACAGATGTGGGTCTGGTTTATTTCGCTAATAAGTATATTCAAGTGGCATCCACTTAAATATGAAGGCTTCGAGTTTATCATTCTTTATAGCTGAGTAATACTCCACTGTATAAACATACCACATCTTTTTCAACCATTCCACATGTGACAGGCATCTTTTAATCATATTTGATTAGGCATTGAGAAATGATGATATTCTAGTTCTATTTCCTTTTGCAATTGGTAACTTTAATACCACACCTGGAAACTTTCAGCATATAATTATTGGACTTAGTTGCTCTGACATACGTAGGAGAGGCTAGGGTAATTGCTTCTTTCCCATATTTACCAGCTTTTTAAAAAAATTTTATTTGTGTGTGTGTGTGTGTGTGTGTGGCCAGCTCAGCCCACCAGGGGGAGGGGCTGGCTGGCATGTGGTGCTGGGGGATTGAACCGTGGTCCCTGTGCTTTGCTAAGCTTGTTCTAAGTAGGTGCTCTAGACCACTGAGCCATCTCACCAGCCCCTAGAGCTTCTTTCTTCTGAGGTCCCAGTACGTTCCACTTCTATGGCAGTTTCCCTACAGACAGTTATCACTTTTCTTCTGCTCTCTTACCCCCCTTCTTTGTTCCCCTTTGCATTTGAACATTCTTTTTTTATTCCCCCCAGTACTGGGGGTTGAACTCAGGACCCTGCGCTTTCCAGGCAAGTGCTTATTCTACTGAGCTATCTCCCTGGGCCAATTTGAACATTCTTCACATTTCCTAATGTCTATTATACATTTTGGTCCTGTCTATTTTGTGCTTCATCTGCTTTTTTTTTTTATCAACTCTGATCAATCTCACAATATTCTTTGTATCATTTAGCACCTGTTGGATTGATTTTTATTTTTATTTTTATTTTTATTTTTGGCAGAAACAGGGATGTCAGGCTGTTTTGCTTGCCTGGGAAATGCTTTATTCCACTGAGCCATCTCCCTGGCCCTGGATTGATTTTTTTTTTTTTTTAACTTTTATTGTGCTTTTTATTTTTTTTTCCATAATTTTATTGATAAACAAATAGCGATGAGACAGTTTCAAATCAAATTGGTAGGACAGTTTCAATAATTAACACATTTCGTGGCCGGGGAGATGGCTCAGTGGAATAAGTGCTTCCCTGGCAAGCGCAAGGACCTGAGTTCAATCCCTGGCTCTGCCCCCCCCCCAAAAAAATTAACACATTGCATACATTCTTCTTAGTGGTTAATTGCTATACAAGATGCGGACATGATATCCTATTTACAAATGGATTTTTTTTATAGTCCCTTACTATTAATAAAGATAATAAAGATTAATAATAAAAAATTTTTATTTCCATAATCGCTAGCTGCAATCTTGTCCTTTATATCTGTTATTCTGCTGTATATACTTTCAATGGAATTTTTAATTGGGGATATCTGAATCTGTTTCATTTCCTTCCTGTATTGAGTGTTTATGGTTTGCATCATTGTCATAAGTGCCTCTTTTTTTTTTTTTTTTTTTTTTTTTTTGTGATATTGGAAGCTGAATCCAGGGCCTTACCACTGAAATATATTCCCAGCTTTTTTTAAAGAAATGTTGAAACAGACTGTCACTAAGTTAATAAGTTGCCCAGGCTAGGCTCAAAATTGTGGCCCTCCTGCTTCAGCCTCCCAGAAGGCTGAGATGACAGGTGTGTGCCACCATGCCCACCTGTGTAATACATTCCTTTGGTGTTTCTCAAAAAATAGTGAGATCCCCAAATGGCTATTTCCTCAAGGTTCTTCATAGACTTGTCTCCTATAATATTGTTATTTGTTTCTGGTTTGCTTTTACTTTGTCTTACCCAAAGAACCATCATTTTTCCCATTTGGCATGAGAAAGGTTTTCTGTGATATGCACAAAAGTAGATCTTCTGCAGTCTTTTGTCTTGTTCTGACTGAAAGATGCTCCTCTTATTTTTTATCTGTATTTTCTCTAGAGTCACTGAGTGTGCCTTTCATTATGATCACCAATATATATATATAAATTCCTGGGGTGGTGCTTGTAAGTTGCTCATGGCAGGTAGCTTTATTGCTAGTATTTGGAACACTTAGGAAATGACTACTTCTCAGACATGTCTTCTAGCTATAACTGACTTTTGGGTTTTGAGTCTGTTTCAAGATCCTGCCTCTTCAGTTTATTTGAGATTAGAAGCTGCTGCCTATTTGACCTATCCTCTGGTTCTTTGGCATTGACCCATAGCATTGCTTATGGTCCTTAGGCAGTCTCAGTCTTGGCATACCAGAAAGAACAGTTGATTAGAACTGTTATGTTACTTGGCTAAAGTAGTATAGTTAGCAGTAACAGTAGCACCAAACACAGCTTAGAAAATGACAATCTGTAGTGACTATTAATTTGCCATCTTTAACCGTATGAACTACATTTTTGATTATATGACAAAATCTAAAACCAGAAAATTGTCTACAACAAATATGCCCTCAATATGGGAATTTTATCCTCAGAGTAGAGGATTTTAAAGGGACTAGGGGTAGAAAATAGAGCAATAAAGGAACAGAGATTAGAAACAAGGTTAAAGTAAAAAGGACAGTTACACGAATTTGGGGAAACTGGTGAAGAAAATAGGAGGGAAAGAAAGAAGAAATAAGAGCAAAGTGCAGCAAGAAAACTAGAAACAATATTTATACTCATAAAAACAAAACAGAAAAAAAAAAAAAAAAAAAAAACCAAAAAAAAAAAAAAAAAAAACCAAAAGAAAATAAGACCAAAAACAAGAAAAAAGTGTCCATGGTGTGTCTCTGCTGTTACTGCTAGAAAAAGTGGGCAGACAGAGTCCAGATCATGCTGATTAATCCCAGGAAACCAGCCATAGTTTTACAGTGGGATGATAGATAATCCCAGCAAGCTTGCAACTTTAGTTCCATTAAATTCAGGCTTGTTTTTGGCTGTGAGGGTGGAACCCAATTTGTTCAGCTTGCACCAGTCAGCATGCTCTTGCCTGCTTGAACTTGGCTCCTTGACCTGCCAAGTTAAACTCGGTTCTACCTCACTCTTTTTTTTTTTTTTTTTTAATTTTTTTTAAAATTTATTTATTTATGTGTGTGTGGCCAGCTCAGCCCACCAGGGGGCGGTGCTGGCTGGCATGTGGTGCTGGGGGATTGAACCGTGGTCCCTGTGTTTTGCTTAGCTTAGCTTGTTCTAAATAGGTGCTTTAGACCACTGAGCCATCTCACCAGCCCCCTCTACCTCACTCTTGACTCCAAGAACCACTAGATGGAGCCAGCTTGCAGCTGATCTGAGTTGTAAGCTCAGTTCTCCAACATGATGACTTCCAGTTGCCCTCTGCTAGGGTACGTCTGAACCGAAATGAATCAGTGGCCCCTGCAGTCTGCTGTGTTTACTGCTTTGTTCCACTACTGTTTCTCTGTGGAGGCCTCTGGGGACTCCTGTAGTCAGGTGCAAACCACTCTTCCCAGGAAGTGAGTCAGGGCTCAGGGAGAAAGCTGCTTGCCACTGGCTTCTTTGTTGAAGTCTTTCTTTTTCTCTTAACTCTTTCTGTGGGTTTCACATCTTTGCTTGAGGACTGGGGAGATAGCTCAGTAGAATAAGCGCTTGCCTGGCAAGCACAAGGGCCTCAGTTCAGTCCCCGGTACCACACACACACACACACACACACACACGTACATATCTTTGCTTGCTTGCTTTTTTTGGTGAGTATGAGGAATTGAACTCAGGTCCTCACCCTTGGTGTGCCACTGAGCTACATTAAATCCCCAGCCTGAGCATCAGTTGTTAGATTTAGGTTCATGCTGGATCCTAGGGAGCCACTTCCCTTCTCTTCATCATGTTGCTGTGGTCTAGTATCTGGACACCAAATATCAGAGAGGCTGTTACTCTGCTGTTTGTTTGGGTTTTTTAATTTTCTTTTTTTCTGTATTTTAGGGAAGGGTCTACAGGGTGTTCAGGGTCTCATTACTGGATCAGACTTAATAGTGATCCACCTGTTTACAGTCACACTCTGCTGTTCTATACTTCACTGCCTCTTTGTTTTCTTTCTTTCTCCTTCCACCCCCCAGATTCTTGCCACATTGCCCAGACAGGCCTTGAACTTGTAGTAAGTTCCTGAATAGGTTTAAGCCACCTTACTTGGCTCACTGAGTATTGTTTCTCACAGCCAGCCAGTCAGTGACACTTGGGCACTGTGCTTGGGTCACTCACATGTGTGATGTGCCAGCCATGTTCAAAACCACTTTTATCCCTATCATTCCTTCTACTTATCACAACAATTCCTCCTGCATTTCAACATTATTTCACAAGCAGTAGTTTCCTGTGGGGAAGGAGCAAGGTAGAGTCTAGGCTGCACTTGGCTCGTCCCAGTCATGAGACTGTAGATTGCCAGTGTTTATGGTGTCCTTCAGGAGTGGCAAGTCCTTCAGTACTGATTGATTATAGGGTTTCTAGGAATATGGGTGGAAAGTTAGAGATCAGCTCTTGAAAGATTGTAAAAAACAGATGAAGGACTCTTTTCTGAGTTCAGATGATATGAGGGTGAAACTGTTGGACTTGCCAAGTGTGATGTGCACTAGTAATCCTAACACTTGGGAGGCTGAGACAAGGGAGTACCACAAATTTGAGACCAAATCCAATGACTCACATGAGTTCTGTCGTGAGTTTAAGGCTAGCCTGAACTATATCGTAAGACTCTCTCAAAAACAGAAAACAAAAACCAAAGAAACCATTGTATGTATAGCTGCAGTTGGAAAGTGGGTTGCTGGTTGAGGCCACACTAGTGGTGGAAGAACTGTGTTGTTTTGTTTTTGGGGATCAAACTCTGGGCCTTGCACATGCTATGTAAGCATTGTACCACTGAGCTACATACCCATCCCAGTGCACAGGTTCTGGTAGGAATCCAGGCCAGAGATGATGGCAGCCTGTCCTCAGGTACTGGATGGGAGCTCTGTAGAATTTTACAAAGAGAATTGGATAAAGAGGATGATTAAGAAAGAATGAGGAAAAAAAAAAAAAAGAATGAGGAGTTAAAGCTAATGTCTTCCTTTCTGGCTTAGGCAACTGTGTAGGTAACAGAATAAAACGGTTGTGTGTAGAGGAAGGAGCAGGTTAGAGGAGGAGTGAGAATGAAGTTAAGGATCTGTGAACCAACAGAGAGGAAGTGTGGAGGCTCATGGGTGAGGCCTGCCTTTAGGAGACAACTTGGGGGATTGAGATAAAGATGTGGCCAGTCCCCCCAAAGAGAATGTAGAATCAGAACAGAGGCAATAGATTGGACCTTCTCCCAGGAACTGCTTCAGATAAGCAAGGGGCACTGGGAGAAGAATGTGCAGAGGGAAGAAGAAAATGGTTCTGTCAAAAAAGGCTAAAGGTATCTCCTGAGATGCAGGTAGTCTCAGGAGAAGTGCATGCCTGGAATCTCTGCACTTTGGGAAGCTGAGGCAGGTGGATCACAAGTTCAAGACCAGCCTGGGCAACTTAATGCTTTAGGGGGATCTTGTCTCAAAATTAAAAACAAAAAAATCCTGGAATCTAGCCTAGTTGAAAGGCCCTGAGTTCAAACCTCAGTACAGAGAGGCAGGAAGTGAGGGAGGGAGGGATCTCAAATGTGGCCAAGAGTTTGGAAAAAAGACAGCCTTCCATTTGATTTTGCCATTCAGAGATCATGAGTGTCTTGCTCTTGCCTCTCCTTTGCCTTCCCTCTTCTCCCCTCCCCTCCCTGTCCCTGTCTTCTCCTCCTCCTCACCCTCCCCTCCCCTCTTTTCTCTTTTTTCTTTTTTCTTTTTCAAAATAAGGTCTTTCCATGTTGCACAAGCTGATTGCTAACTCCTGGATTCAAGGGACCCTCCCACCTCAGTGTCTTAAGCTGATAGGAACATGCAGTAGATGACAGTATGATGTTTCTTTTTGGGGCAATAAAAATGTTCTAAAATTGGTTGGAATGTTGTTTTTACAACTCTGTGAATACTGAAGGTACTCTACACTCTTCCCCAGTCCTTTTCATTTTTTCCTCTTGAGATGAGGTCTTAGCTAAGATGCCTGGGCTGGCTTTAAACTTGCAGTTCTCCTGTGTCAGTCTCCTGAGTAGCTGAGCGTATAGGTGTATACCACTGTAGGTGGAAAGATTGTGTAGTTAGCTAATTATGTCTTTTAAAACACTGTTACAAAAGTTAGCCAAGGCAAGCAGGTGAGAGGAGTACCCTGGGTAGAAGGAATGGCATCGTCTCAAAACCAAACTGCAGAGCATCAGAGGGACTTTGGCAGTTGGGAGAAGAGCATGACAAGGGTATGCAGGAGCTAAGTTTGGGTAGGTACCTTGGGCTGGTCTATGGAAAATTGTGGGTACCTGCAGATCAAGAGGAATGAGGGTTATGAAAAAACTTTTTTTAAAGAAAAAAATGGAGGCATCCTTAGGTTAAGTCAAGGTAATATGTGGAAAATGTTTTGTTTAAGAGTTTCAACATTAAGGCTGTCCATGTCAAGGCTGAACATGGTGGCGCACGTCTGTAATCCCAGCATTCAGGAGAGTGAGGCAGAAGGATTGTCTTGAATTTGAGACCAGCCTGAGCTACAAAGTGAATTCAAGGCTGGCCTGAACTATATAGTGAAACTCTGTCTGAAAAAGACAAAATAAAAAAAGTCAATATGTGGAAAATGTCTTGCTTCTGTATATGGTTTTATATGGAAATATTTTATCTGTTACTGAATGGTGAAATTAAGGTTTTTTTTGGTTTTTTTTTTTTGCTCTAAATGCCCTAAGGGGTGGTTTGGCTGGCTGGAGTGTTGTGGGGATCGAACTACAGTGAATGGTGAAATTAAGTTATCACAGTTTGGACAGAAAAATGAGTTTAGCTCAATCTTAAATCTTCTCATAGTCAGATGTGATCCAAAGACAGAGGTGTCATAGTCCTAGTAATCCAGTGATCACAAGCAAGAGACAGGTACTCACAGGGCATTGGGAGAAGAGGGCAGTAACCTAAGGAGAATTGGAAGGAAGGAAATGAGTCTCTGAGCTGTGAGAGCCTAGGCCCCACATGCCTGTTGTTTTTTTTTTTTTCCTTTAGTGCTTGAGAATCCATCTTGCCCCAGCTTTCCTGGATAAGAACATCACTGCATGAAGAGACCCCTGTGCCCAAGGTGCAAGGAGCTGGCATAGATCATTGGCAGTAACTGGCTCTGCTGTCTTGATTGCTCTCCTCCAGATTGTTGCTACTGTCCGAGAGAATGCGGTCCCCAGAGTGAAGAGGGACATTAGAGAAAGGCTAGAGGAAGGTTTGGAATTGTGCTGCTGTGATCCCTCTGTGGGAATTGTGGAGGGATGAGGGTTGGTGGTGTGATGCAATTAGAAATCTGCTCTGAGACTCTGGAAGGTTGATTCAGGAGGATCCTGGCTGGAGGTGGGATACTCTCTACCAGCTCTTATGGTTCTCCAGGCAGCAGAATATGGGCTGAACCAGAGGGCCTGAGTTGGGGGATGAAGAACTGAGTCAGAGTATTGGGAATGAAATTCACAAGGTGGAGCCAGGTTTTGTTAGATATGGTAGTAAAAGGTCTAGGCAGTTAGACTTTTGACTTGATGAAAGACTGAAAGGGTGTTGAGCTGTTTCTGAGGTGAGGACTTTAGAGAAGATGTGGGGTGTGGATGGGGTGATAAAAGAGGTGATATTCTGCCCAGATGGCTTGTGGGCATGTAGTGCTAGAGATACCACTGTGGAAGTCATCAGTTGGCTGGCTGGTGGCAGTTAGACCTATGCCTGGCCATTTGTTGTTGGCTTGCAGCCAGAGAAAGTTTTCCTTTGAAGCCCAGTCCCACCCACAAAGTCCTGCCAGACACCTAGAGAACAGCCTTAACTGTGGGCCAAGTGGACAAAAGTGTGGCCTAACAAGGACACCTGGCACAGGGCCTAATTTGGCAAGCAAAGCAGGGACAACATCAGCCAGGGATTTCCCGCCAGAGATCCCTGCTGTGTGTGTCTTCTGCATAATTGTAGGATGTGGTAGGGTTTTTTCTTGTTAACTAAATGTAATGTTTTAATTCCAAAAATAAAATTAGTAAAGAGGGCTTCGTTGTAGACTCTTTAGGGAACAAGGTTTTTTGTTTTTTTTTTTTTTTATCTCTTTGTGAAAACACTGTATATACTATTTGACCCTGCAGTGCTACTTTTTTTTTTTTTTTTTTTTGCAGTGCTACTTTTAGGATTTTATTCCATAGGTTAGCACAGGATAGCATCTACAGAGGTATTCCTTCCAGCCTTATGGGTAGTAAACTATTAGAACTGCTGACATATCAGCTGATATGGTTATGCTATGGTTAAGAAAGCCAAAGTGTAGCCTCTAGGGGAACACTAGCAAGTGCTCAAAACTATCAAGTTCCATAAGGGCTTTCTCTCTGATTTAGAACTCAATGTTTGATGAAAAGTAACTTACATATTCTTGCATCATTTGAATATATTGGAGTGAATTAGTATTATTTTAAAAATTTAAAACATATAATAAAGATATTTAAAATGAGAACATTAGAACATATAGGTGAGCAAGGAAAAGATGCCCCGACCCAGCAGCTATCAATGCTAAGACCCGTGCTGGTGAGGTTGGGGCATTTGTCTTTTATGATTTGGTTCACAGAATTATAGAGTTGGTCTGAGTTTAGGGAGTTCCCATTAAGCTCTTTGTACCTGCAGACTCAGAGTCCAGAGTGTATTTGAGGGCCCAGGCTGGAGCTGGACTCTTACATGTTTTAGGTCAAAACCTTAGGGCTCTGACCAGATACAGCCACCCTGGGCAGGTTCTCTTGCCTGGCCATTTTTTTTCTTCCCTTCACTTGTTCCTCACTAAGCCCCACTCTTTCTTTCCCTTCACTGATTGCATTTTGCACTGGTATATACATTCACCTGATTTTATCTGGGGAGCTATTTACAGTACAGTCAAGTCAGTAACAGTCTACACAGAACAAGTAACCCCTGTTTCACAAGCTCTGTCCCAGGAGGTCACGCCAGAACTTGCTTTGCTGAGTGATAACATTGTTCTTTTTCTTGGATTTACTCAGCAGTTTCTTGGCTCTAGTGTCTGAAGCAGAGCTAGTACCTGAATTGATGTCCAGTGCCTTTTTATTTTTTTTTTATTTTTATTTATTTATTGTGTGTCTGTGTGTGTGTGTGTGTGTGTGTGTGTGTGTGTGTGGTCAGCTCAGCCCACCAGGGGGCGGGGCTGGCTGGCATGTGGTGCTGGGGATTGAACCGCGGTCGCTGTGCTTTTGCTTAGCTTAGCTTGTTCTAAGTAGGTGCTTTAGACCACTGAGCCATCTCACCCGCCCCTCCAGTGCCTTTTTAGGTTGCCTCAAAACGAAAAACAAACAAACAAAAAAACAGGCAGTTGATTCCCAGTACTCAAAACAAAA
Source organism: Octodon degus (assembly GCF_000260255.1). Classification (NCBI taxonomy): domain Eukaryota; kingdom Metazoa; phylum Chordata; class Mammalia; order Rodentia; family Octodontidae; genus Octodon; species Octodon degus. The sequence continues at coordinate 14,853,665 of NW_004524587.1, forward strand.
CAAAATAAAAATAAAACAAAATGTTGGACATAGTGGTGCATGTCTGTAATCCCAGCACTTGGGAAGGCTGAAGCAGGAGGATCGTTGTGAGTTCAAGACCAGTATGGGCTACAAAGTGAGCTCAAAGCCAGCCTGAACTGCATAGTGCGACACTATGTCAAAAAGACAGACAAACAAAAAAACAGGCAAATACCAGTCCAGGATCCCTGAAAACTTAGGCTTTCCAGATAGCAAGAGAGAAACTCCTAGATTCTGTTTTAAATGTTTTACATAAAAGCCTTCTGATATGTTTGCCTCACTTCACTGTTTTCTTAAGTGGTACAGCTTGAACATATTAGAATCTGTTCTGCATTAAAGGCTGTTAGACTTGACAAGAGGTGAACAGAACAGTCTTCCCTGAGGGCCCAGGTCTGCCTCTTAGTGGTTTTGCCTCTGATCTCTGTCAGACTACTGACTCACTTCCCTCCTGTGGTCAGAGTACCTGTTGTAATACCTCAGTCTCTTCCCTGACTTCTCACTGTTGTGCTTTGTGCTCAGCACCAGGACACAGACTATCTTGTATGAGGGCCTGCTTCAAGGTGCAGACACAGGTATATCACAGGACATATGCAAGGACATGGTATGATGTGCTGTCTGGTGAGACCTGTGTGCTGTTCTTGGTCAAAGACCTAGGGCCTATCTGGGTTGCCAAGACTTCTCTTGAGTTTTTTTGGGGCCAGACATCAGTCTGACTATGACTGCCTGACTAGCCAACTGTGTGATGTTGAACATGGCATTTGCCTACTGTAAAGTGAAGCAGAAAATCACTGATTTGCAGGTTGTTGATTATTAAGATTCAACAGTACAGTCCTACCTTGAGTGGATTCCCAATAGATACTTATGTGATTGAATGAGTGACAGTTCTGTATTGGTACTGGCAGGATACTAGGATTTGGATTTCTGGGGTAAAAGCCAAGGCCCTTTGCTGGAGGGGCCACTGTGTTACAGATTGTGCTGCTGCTTTTTTTTTTTTTTTTTTTTTTTTCCATTTAGTGCAGGGTCTACAGGATCTCATTATACAGATTGGACTTGTAGTGATTTTCCTGGGATTACAGGCAGGTGCCACCACACCCAGTCTCAATTGCTGTCTCAGTGCACCACAGGGGCAGGGCCAGCACAGCAGGTTGAGGATTGAACCTCCGACCCCTGTGTCTGCCTAAGCAGGCGCTTTAATCTGCTGAGCTATTTGGCTGTCCCTGTTCTGCTTCTGAGTTCTTAACCACTTTTTTTTTTTTGGTACTGGTGATTAAACTTGGGACCTTGCACTTGCCAGGCAGGTGCTTATGTCACTGAGCTGTCTCCCCAGCACCCAAACTACTGGGTTTTGTTTGACGCACACTAGCAGTAGAAACAAAGTAATTGAGAATTGGATAAAGGGAATTGGAAACTTGAGAGACCCTGGCTCAGCTGAAGAACAAAAGTGTAGCAGGCTGAGGATGCTAAGCTTCCTCTCTCCTCTTGTATATGGTGCTGGGGTTTGAAGCCAGGATCTGATGCATAGGCAAGTGCTCTTATCACTGAGTTATACCCAAATGTTTTTGAGATAAGATCTCACTAAGTTGGAAAGGCTGACTTCTAACCTGGAATACTCCCAGCTCAGAAGTAGCTGGAATTACAACCATGCCAAACCCTTCACTTAACCTCACTCCTTAGAAGGTTCTGTCTGCCAATTCAGGACAGGCCTGTCCTTACGCCAGATGTAGGCACACTTGGTCTTTGTTTTGACTTTGAGGACCATGCATTCCTAAGGCTTACATGCTTATTCTTTATGATCCATTCTTGCATGCTCTGTAAGTACCTGCAGTCTCATGCCTGAGGGATTGATGGCTGGGGGAGATCAGACTGGAGGTCTGAGGCATGATTAAATTGGAGGGATGTGTTGAGAAGGAATTGCTTACTGTTGACTATGCCATCCTCCTTTTGGCCACAAGAGGGTGCACCAGGCTCACTGCTGCTGGGGGACCTGATGAGGCGGGTGGTGATGGTGGTGGTGGTGGCTGGATGTGTGATTCCAACCAGCTGCCCCTCCTGTTTCCCTGCATAGCACTAGCACATGGTTGCCTTCCCTTAGGACTCTGCCCTGGGCTATAATTTCCTCACTTAAGTCCTGTTTAGCTTTTCACAGTAGATAGAGTTTATGGCTCTGTGTCTCCTGTCTCTCCATCTTTTCCTGCCCTCACCTCCCTATTCCTCCCTTCCAGGAATGGGAAGGGGAAGGCCAGGGGACATTGCCTGATGCTCTCTGTCCTGTTGCCTGGTTCAGGCTGCTCCAGCCTTGACCACCAAACTGTCCTTGTTTACTCCCACCTGGGTCATGCTGGTAACTCACACTTAGAGTAGTAGCACAGTTCAATGTACTGGTTAGGAACTCAAGGGTCTTAGGCTGCAGGTAGGAGCTTAAAGCTTCCCAAAGGTTAGGGCTGTGCTTCTTAGGCTTCCAGAAGTATGCCCTTCCCCAGTGTCCTGCCACTTTACCCTATTAGGAGAGACACAATTCAGCTTCAGGACAGACTCTTCTCAATCTCCTGTGGTACTGTGAGGGACTCAGGTATATGTGTATGGGACACACAGGTACATGTTTGTAGGTGATGGTGGGTGGTACCCAAACCTGGCATCCAAATTCCAAGAAAGCACCAGTCTGCTGGGGAATAGGGTTGTTTGATGATTGACAACTTTCTTCTGCCACTCTATGCCCCAATTTGGGAACCTTGCCCTTGGCCTTCTGGATCTCTACCTTAGCCAGTACTTACTCTTTGGCCACTTTTTAAAAATATATTCAATAATAAACTGTTGGCCATCTTTCTCTTTCAGAGACAGGAAAATCAAGGCCTTTGAAGGAGCACTTTAGATCAGACTGCTACCACAGAGCCTGGAGACCTGCTCTGCCTGTTGGTACCTAGCACACTGCACCTCCAAAGGATTGTGAAGGAGAGCTTGAGGAGCTGAGCTGGCCCCGGTGTGAATGTGGGTTGTCCTGAGAATGGCCAGGTAGACTGTAGCAGAGGAAAGGGTGTGAAAAGACCAGCTCTGAGTGGTAGGCACTGCTTTCCTGGCCAGCTCTGGCCTGGCCCTGAGTGCTTGCGTAGACCTTGTCCTTCTCTGGAGACTCAGGCAATGGTTTCGGGCCTTGACCTCAACTGCAGCTTCATATTTGGCTGTCGGATGGGGCTTCCCCTCTGAGGAGTCATCTGTGGTGTCCTTGGTACTGCAACTCAGCCTGTGCTGCTTGCCCTGCCCCTACTTGGACAACTCCACAGCCACAGCACTGCTGTGTACCAACCACCCAAACTGCCAAAGATGCCTCTTTTGGCCCCAATCATTGTTCTCACCTGAGTCCCCAAATTGCTTTCAGGGATTGGTTTTCAGGAAGTAAAGATGACTGGGTCTAACCAAGCTAGAACGGGCCTCTGGGGACATCCTTATCCAACTCTCTTATCTGGAAAATTAGGTCTCAGATAAGGCCCAAGGCCTTACACCTATCTTGAGTCTTCAAATATAAACATTCTATGTTCTTTGATTTTCTTTTCTCTTTTTGTTTTTGTTTTTTGTTTTGTTTTAGTCTTTTTCTTAGGTTTTTTCCCCCTAGTACTGAGCATTGAACTCAGGACCCTGTGCTTGTCAGGCAAGTGCTTATTCTACTGAACTATCTCCCCAGCAGTTTTAGTCTTTTTGAGACAGGGTCTTCCTATGAAGTTTAGGCTGGCCTTCAGCTCATTTTATAGCCCAGGCTGGTCTTGAAATCACAAGGACCCTACTACTTCAGCCTCCAGAGGGCTGGGATTATAGGCGTGCTTCTCCATGTCCCCAGCTTTTTTTCTGTATTTTTTACTTATTATTTTTAATATATTTTAGTACAGGGTCTACAGGATCTCACTACACAGATTGCATTTGTAATGATCCTTCCTGCTTTTCAGTTCCCAAGCCCTGGGATTACAGATGTGCAACACCACACCCAGTCTCATTCACTGTCTCAGCATGCCCTGGAGGTGGGGCCTGCACGGCAGGCCAGGGATTGAACCCCCAGCCCCTGCATCTGCCTAAAGTGCTTTAATCTGCTGAACTATCTGGCCAGCCTCCTCTGTATTTTTTTTTATTCATCCATTCAAGAGTTCCTAAGATATGCCTCTGTGTACCTGGCCCCTGACTTAGTAAGGGGTGGTTAGGGGTAAGAAGCTGTGTTCCTGGGGCCATTGCCAATTTCTTAGCCCTTGCTGAAGGAAATCTAATAGGTTGGGAGCTTAATGGGTTGAGAATTTAGGAATTCAGGTGAGCTGCCATGTATGACCTACCCACAGGGCCCTGAAGCTGTCAGGTCATGGATGAGAGCCTGCTTGCTCCCCCCCCCCCCCCCGCCCTTTCAAACTAGATTGGATATGTTCAGGCCTAGGAGAATAGTGGGTCCTGGAATGTTCTCCTTCAAGCCTGGGCCAGGTTTCATGCCTTTTACCTCTCCTGGAAGCCTCCATCATTTGGACCTTGTTTCTTCCATGAAACCCTCCAAGTAGATAACCCTCCCTCCCAGGGGCCAGCCTAGGTCCATAGAGCTGATTATGATCAGTCTGGCATGTAATTACGCTTTCTCTGCACATGCGCACCACGTCCTTGGGTGGCCTAGGGATGACTGAAAGGCAGAGTGGGTAAGAGGTCATGAGGATGTAACACTGAACTAGTCTGAATGGTTGCAGCTACTACCGCCTTCCTGCCTAGCCCAGACCTCCTGGTTCAAGCCTCTTGACTCTGCTGGGCATGGTTATGGGACGAATCAACTGCCCTTGGCATGGGTTGCTCTGTCAATTTTCCATGAGCTATAGGGAATGATGCGGCATACAGAGTGGTATAGCCTCTCAGGCATGAATGAATCTTGATCCTTGGGCCCATGTGCGGGGCCTTGGTCAAAGCAAAATGAATATTTCTTCCCTTTTTGGGGGTTTGGCATGGTAAAATTGGCAGGATACTCCAGCCAGAACCCAACCTAACCTGGCTTAGTTTCACTGGGAACAACAACCTCAAGGGAACTGTAGGATTACCCTTCACCCCAACCTGAGGAGTTTAGCTTTCCTTCGTGTTCTTTCTCCAGAGACCTGTGCATATAGTACAGGAGCCCAGCATTAAGAACTGGTGGGATCATTCTGATGGTATGAGCCAGCAGACCTGGAAGATTGATGTGGATGCAGGCACTACCACAGCCTCCCTATGCTGGCTGGTACTTAACCAGGCCAGGAGACGGTACCTGTTTCACACCCAAACTCATGTCTTTGGAAAATGCAAAGCAGCCTTTCACTTCAACCTACAGGTTCCTCTCTCCTCTCCTCTCCTCTCCTCTCCTCTCCTCTCCTCTCCTCT
>NW_004524587.1:14859167-14939826 GCF_000260255.1 Octodon degus
CCTCCTCTTCCTCCTTTTCTTCCTCCCCCTCCTCCTCTTCTTCTTCCCCCTCCCTCCCCCCCTCTGTCTGTCTGTCTGTCTGTCTGTCTGTCTGTCTTTGTTGTTTTGGTTTTGGAGATGGGTCTTGCTATATAATTCAGGCTGACCTCCCAGAGTGGCCTCAAGTTTGCAGAGATGCGTCTGCCTCAGTTTCCTGAGTTCTGGGATCACAGGTGTGTACCACCATGCCTGGCAACCCGCACATTCTATAATTTCAGTGGCAATCTGGGAAGGAAAGAATTTACTCAAGGTCAAATGCAGTGTAGCAGCAGAGGAGGTATGTCCCTGTCCCAAGGTGAATCAGGTCCCTGGATTCTTAGGTTAAACTCTGGCTGTGGAATGTATGGAAGCTACCTGTAAGCTCCATGTCTTTTGGGACCAGCCTGGGGAGCCTTAGAGTCTGGGTGGAGATGATGTGGTAAGGACTGCTGGATCTCTGTTCTGTCAAAAGAGACCACCTTGGAACTTGCCCTGGGTGCAGCAGTAACCAGTTCTGCCCCTCCCTTTGGCACACGAGGCTATTGCCTGCCTGGCACCCTTCTGTCGGATGGGTTGACTTCCTCATGAGATGTGAGAGATGCTTTCATTGTCCTGGCAGCAGGTACAAGGTGTTCCTGAGAGCATTCAGGTAATTATATAATTATATGTGGCTCCATTGCTACCTGCCATCTGTCCTGGAGCAGAGAATGGGGTGGTAAACCCAAGGCAGACATCCTGCTGTCTCCGGGACGTGGGGTGTTATCCTCCCTCTGGATCTAAATCCCTGTACCTATTGTTGGTAGGTGGTGCTAGTGGTGTCAGTTTGGTCACTTCCATGCTATGGGTCAGCCCCATCTCCCCTGCTGCCAATCCCTTTCTTCACTTAAAAGTCTCCAGTGTGAAACAAAATGCAGCTCTAGGAACCAAGGAAGGAGAACTTGCTGTCCTTTCCTTGCAGGAGCCCTGCCTCATGCTAACTAACTGAAACCTAGTAACTGGTGTGCAGCTATGCCAGCAGTAGACTCCAGGTTTTTCCTGAGCCTGCTGGTGGGGGTTTCCCATTAACGACATTACCCCCTGCCTGCTTCTGGGTCTCTTGAGCTATAACTCAGGGAAGCTCAGCATTTGGTGATTGGGACAGAATTGGTCTTAGTCTATGTCTGCCTGTGTCCCTGGGCCACCCAGAGCTCTGTATGATCTTGCTGGCAGATGAGGTGACATATTGGCTTGGGGATTAGTATCTTGGATCAGGAGTAGCTGAGTGTGACCTGTATATTTGCATGCCCATGCTGTACAAGATCCCTCACAGATTATGGCAGTGAGAAGGACATGCTAGGGCTTCGGAGAAAAGATTGGGATAGACCATGAGAAGAAGGAATGGGCCATTCTCTGGGACTGAGTAGCCCAGCTTGCAAAGCAGACCAGAGCAGAGAACACAGGCCACTGGGCTGAGAGTGTTAGTTGGGAAGCTTCGGCTAGAGTCCTGTCAGAAGAAATGGCATTTATTCTACCAGCTTTATACTTTATATTATCACCTCAGTTCATTGTCTGTGCATGTGCTCTGCAGTATGTGCAGCTTGAGGGGCTGAAACTATAGATACTGGGCAACCAACCAGGAGCCTGAGTTCAGAGACAGTCCACAGGCTGCTCAGTGCTAACCGGTAGGACAGGATTTGAATCCGTGTCCTCATGATACCAAAGAAAAGATTTTCTCTCCTTCGCTGCAGTCAGGTGCCTAAGAAGTGATATCTTGAAACCAGTGTTCTAGCTATGACATGGATCAGCTAATGGAGGATGCCTGCCTTGAGAAGGGGAAGGGGCTCTATAAGTCCCAGTTAGAGGTGGTAGGGCCAAGGTTCTGGATGGCGAAGGGAAGGTGGTGTGTGTGAGACAGGAGAAAGCCAACACTTGCTAGGAAGAGTTGGAACACAGGGCTAGTCAGTCACTTAGTGTTACATAAGGTTTTCAGGGAGTCTCTGATGGTTTTTGGCAAAGGACTGGCTTCTAAAGCCTGTACTCAGCCTGTTTCAGGTCCCAGGTAATTCCAGGGTTAGTGTTTTACATGCTGTCACAGAGAGTTCCAGACTTGGTACTCTGATTCTGCAGATGCAGTCAACCAGTGTGCACATCTGCTTTGGAGCCAATGTGAAGGGGCTTCCCCTGTCTCTCTGGCCCAGCGAGGACACCCAGGCATAGCAGGGTTGCACAGGCTCCATTGGACCATCAGGGTGGCCATCTCTCCACTTCTTTTTATTTCTGAGTTTTCCTGCCTTGAGCCCTGGAAGTCATAGCGTAAGTTTTTCAAAGTAGATCCCTCACCTGCCTGGGTCCCAGAGCACAGGCCCCGTAGCCCGGCCAGCCTTGCAGGAGTGGCATAGAGGGCACTGTAGACTCCAGGGAGCACATTCTCACATCTGGTTTCATTCATTGGGCTACAATTCCTGAAAACCCCTGAGCTCCCCAGGAGGGGATCATTGAGTAACCTCTGGAAAAGAAGAAGTGAAGTCTGGGAACACATTGTCCTCTTACACTCTACTGTGGCCAGCTGGCCAGCAGGATCCCTCCATGGGCCATGAGGCCATGGGTAAGGGTAGAATGGGGGCCTCCCTGCCTAGTATGCTGGGCCAGGAGCTGCCTCAGTGCTACTGGCCCTTGGGGAATATGAGACTGACCCCCTAGAGTGGGGTTATCATCCTCCTCCCTTCCTGTCTCTCTAGGTTCTTGAGGCGGAGCTGCAGCGGCCAAGGGGCATAGTGACCACGTGTTATCTTCCCCTGGGAGTCTTAGGGGGCTGAAAGATCCCTAGGATTGACAGGAACAGAGAAAGCTTTTGGGAAGTGGGTGAGGGCTGTCCAGTTGCCTCCTCTAGTGAGCTAGCTACCAAATCTCATGTCCCACTCAGAGCAGAGAGCACTGGTTAGATTGGGAGCCCTCATGCTTAACTGGAGTTAAGTGGTGCTAGCAGGGGTTAGGGCCCTGCTGCTGAAAAGCCCTGTCCTAGGAGACAGGATTAGGGATAGTGATGGGATAATGGGAGACAGGTGGCAGCTGTAAGGCCAGGTTGAAGCTGGTGCAGACCAAGCCCTGGAAGAAATAGACAAGGTAAGCAAGCATTGGGCTGCAACCTTCCTGGCTCGGCACCTTGAAAGAGCTCAGTTGGACCCTCCTGGAGTTGGGGCAGTGGCCTTTGCAGAAAATGGTAAGGAGGATAGGGGTGTCCTATGGAGGAGGGAAGGCAGGGGCTTTCACTTTTCAGCCTGGGGGTTGTGTCCTCCCAGCTCAGCTTTTCTGGCTGGGCCTGAGGAAACAGCCCAACTTCCTGAACTTCAAGGCCTTCTCTCTAGGGCAGCTTCTTTGGAGTATTTACTGGGAGATGATAGGAGGGTGATTGTGGCCAGAGAATAGCACTGGTAGGCCAGAGTCAAAGTCTGAGGCAGTACAAAGACTGAGGGCGTAGGGACACCCTCACTGGCTGTAAGAGAAGATAGAGCTTTAGCTCCAGGCTCATGGAGCCCCTGAGTAAAGGTGACAGGGACACATTAGAGTTGAAGGATTTCACTTTGAGGGAACATATGAAGAGTAGACCTGGGAGCTGAGGTGTGGGAAAGATGGAGTTGGAGGGGAAAAGTTTCCAGCACACTGAGGGTAAGAATTCAGGAGGCACAGGAGGTCTGGGAAGGTCCTGTAGACAGGATGGTAAGAGGCAAGCCCTAAGCTTTGACCAAAAGCTGGAAACACTAGAAAATGAGTTGGTGAGCTGCTTTTGAGGTGGGGCTTAGGTCAGACTGCAAAGAGAACTTCCCAACAGCAGAATTTTCTTGAACACAAGAAATCAGCCTCTTAGGAAGTCTTTTGTTGTGAGAGATCCCAAGCTAACCAGATACCTTGGTGCCAGGCCTCTGATGGGAGGATTTAGGGTAGACAACTGGGCTTGTAGGCAGACCAGAGTGGTTCTCTGGGGTCTGCTCCAACCAGAAACTGCTCATGCCTTGCTGAGGGCATATCTGGGTCTCTCAGGGGTCATCATGGATGCTCTTGAGCCCAGGACCCAGAGGATATCTAGCCTCTGTCTTTCCAGAGCCCCTGCCGTCCTCGGCTGCCCTCGGGGGCTGGGCCAGGGCTGGGTGGCCAGGTCTCCCACGAAGCTTTCAACAAGTTCCAGGCCTCTCCTCCTGTGTTTAGATCCCGCCCTTAGTCATATCCCTCCTCCGCATTGCTCAGAGCGAGTAGGAAGCTGGGGAGGAGAGGGCGTCCTAACCGGCCTTGTCCTTGCCCTGGCCAGGCCTGTCTGAAGGGTTTGGGACTGCCAACCACTGAGTCTGGGCGCCAGGTTTCTTCAGCAGGGTCAGAGCTGGTTTAGAAGCCTTGTGTGGTCCCCTCGTGGGCGAGCTGGGGGATCAGCCTGCCTGTCTCCCTCCAAGTCGCCTTCTTGGCTGGCAGACTGTCCCTTTTCCCTGGGTCATAGGGAGATGTGGGGCTTGGCCAGGGAAAGTGGTCTGGAACGGCCCTTTGACATCATCCCTGGGGGCTTTTAAAAATGAGTTTCCTGGTAAGGAAGACTCCTCTGGCCTTGGGCAGGATTCTCAGTAGAGTCTCCCGGGTTTGCTCTGATCTGACAAACGCCAGCAGAAACCACCCGGCTGCCTGCATTCCAGCAGTGCTTGGAGCCATGGCTTCCTCAGATGCAGCATCAGCAGAATGCAGCAGCCAAGGCATTGGAGTGTTTGCTCTAAAGCCAATGCTAAGCCCCAGGCGTGGAGAGCATGCAACAAACTCCCTGGTTGGCCATGCAAATTCACATGCACACATTCCTAGCTTCTCCAGGAATAGCTGGTACCACAAGTGACACCAGAGGAGCTTGTCTGAGTCATGACAGTCTAGGCCAGTGATGGCAATCCTGTTAGAGTTTTCAATGATGCAAATAGCCTGCTGCGGCATGTGTGCCATAGTTTCTCCACCATTGGTCTAGGCCTATGATTGACAGGTGGATGGTGAATATCCAGGTAGCCTGTAAGTCCGGCTCCTTTGTCCCTGGTGAATAGTTCTCCTAGGATTAATTATTGTTCAGGTAGCCATGTCCATATCTGAGAGGTCTGACTTAGGCTGAGGACAGTGGAAGAATATATCAAGAAGGTACAGAGTAGGGCAGGAGAGACCAGTGCTGGGGATGGATCAGATCTACCATGCCTGCACTTCACCCTGGCCCTTTTTACCCCAGTGTTGGGAATGTGGACAAGGCTCTAGTCCTGTCTGCTTTTTCATGGCTAAGTCTGTAAAATGGGCATGTCTGGGAGCTCCAGCACAAAAGTTGCTCCTGGTGTAAGACTGAGATCATTGCATGGTCTCTTTGCCTCCAGTTAGAGGGTCCTGGATATGGACTCCCACCTGACCAGTGCTGGATATTGGATGGAGAGTCACTGGGGTCTGGAGAGGGGAAAGGGTGCTTGGCAACAGAGAAGTTGCTAAGCTAGGGAGAGAAGCCATGTGGAGCAAAGGTGGAGGCTGGAGCAGAGGAAGTTTTATGCTGTGTTGCTGGAGAGCTGTCAATGGGAGGTGACAGCTTGCCCGGGGGAAGCCTCTCAGCAACACACGCCAGGCTGAGGTTAGGGTGTTCACAGATATCTGGGGATGCCTGCTGCTCTAGTGCTTTGGGAGGGAAGGATCAAGTGGCCAAGCTAGGTCTGGGACAGGACTTGCTGTCATAGGGAATAGTGCAACCACTAGCAGGAGGCCCCCACCCAGAAGAATGGGTTTTACTCTGGCTCCTCCATGTACATCTGGCCTGAGAAGGCTTGCAGCTGGCTGCAGTGGTTGTTGGATAAATGTACTGATTTGGTCTCAAACATTTCACCAGATAGCCCACCTAAGCCTTGGTTCCCAACTGCTGTCTTCTCTGAAGCCTCCCCTACTAGAGATTTTTGCATTTGCTGGCCTCTGATCAGAACCCTCTGCCCACATCAAAATACTTGTGCATAAAACAAAATCTAGTCAAGCATTAAATTTTCTCTTAAGTCTATTTCTAGAGGTAGAAATATAGTAATGTATTGCTATGGCAATAACCATTAATTACAGCTAAGAATTTTCCTTTAAATTCCAGTAGAAGTAGATAGGTGTAGTGCCACATGCCTGTAATTCTAGCAGTCAGGAGGCAGGAGGCAGGAGGTTCACCTTGACAAGTTCAAGACCAGTCTGAACTACATAGCAAGCCTCTGTTTCAAAAAAAACAAGAAAAACAAAACAAAAAGCAAGGGCTGCGTGGGGATATAGCTTAGCAGCACAAGTGCCTGCCTGGCAAGCACAAGGTCCTGAGTTCTGTTTCTGGTACCAAACAAACAAACCCACAAAACACCCCCTAACAAGAAAAGTGTCTCCAGAATACAGTCAGGAAGAGAGCACATGGAGGGAGTCACAAGAATGGACACTTTTCACCTGCATGTCTTAGCCCCTGTAGCTCCCAGGTCTGCAGGAGAAACGTACTGCTCTCACTCTCACTCTGCCATGCACATCTACTTTTCTCCCATGGCAACCCAAAAAGGGATAGAAGAGAGTGAGAGGCAGGGCAGGGAGAAGCCACTAGTTCAAATCTAAGCTGGGTATGATAGAATATACCTATAATTCTGGACCTTAGGAGACTAAGGCGGGAAAGCTGCCAAAAGTTTGAAGATAGCCTGGGCTACCTAATGAGTTCAGGACTAGTCTTTGTCTTCCCAAAACAAAAACAAAACAAAAAGTACTACCAATTAAATAACCAAATGTAACAATCCAGGTATTGCTGAGTGAAGCACTTTTCTGTCACTAGGGCCACTCCAGAAATAGCTGGTGTTGGCCAGACTGGTGAGGATAGGGAAGAAGAGAACCCAGAACAGGGCCTTGTTCCAGAGGCCCCAGGGTAAAGATGTTCCTATTTTCCAGGCAAAAAGGCAATAGTATAGGAGGGGTAGATTTGAATTAGTGGCTTCTCCCTGCCCTGCCTCTCACTCTCTTCTATCCCTTTTTGGGTTGCCATGGGAGAAAAGTAGATGTGCATGGCAGAGTGAGAGTGAGAGCAGTACGTTTCTCCTGCAGACCTGGGAGCTACAGGGGCTAAGACATGCAGGTGAGAAGTGTCCATTCTTGTGACTCCCTCCATGTGCTCTCTTCCTGACTGTATTCTGGAGACACTTGTTAGGGTATAGCGGGAGGGGTGTCACAGAGGTCTCCTAAGCCTGTAGTGGGGTTGCAAGCTCCACCAGTACTTCTCTTTAAGCTGTTTAGGATTAAATTGGCCCTCTGGGCCACAAGAGGGAGACAGGGCTTGGTCAGGAGGCCATGTGGAAGTGGCCACGAGTACAACCCTCCTAATATTCCTCAGCAACCTTCTCAACACTGTTTTTGGTACTGCTGTCACCACTCTATTGTCCCCCTTATCAAAACCCAGAAGTAACTCTCCTGCCATCTTCACCTTCTTTCTCCTCTTATTCACTCTGCAGTGATTTACTGGGCATGAACACACACCAGAGCGTACCTGTTCCAGTTTCTGAATACCACAGTGACCCAAAAGTCCTTGTCCTTGTGGAGCTTGTGTGTCTTGCATTACATAGTGTAGTTCTACAAAGAAAAAGGACATGGGTGAAAAAGGGACAGATTGATAGGGCTGAAGAGAGGCCTTGAAAGAGGAGATGTTTAAAGAGAGACGGGAAGGAATAAAGGGAGTCAGCCACCCTTTTTAGGCTAGGGGGCAGGGAAGGTCCCTGAGGAGATAATGTAACTGGGAAGGATGGGAAAGGCAAGGAAGTAATGGTGAGGTGATCCCATAGGGGCCCTGTCCTGTTAGGAACTCTCACTGCAAGTGAAATAGCAGTATGAAATGGCACATATGGGATGCTGAGAGGAGGATCAAAAGTTTGAAGCCAGTCTGGGAATCTTAGTGAGATCCTATTTCAATTTAAAATTTTCTTAAAAAAAAAAAAATAGGGCTGGTACCAACTAAGTGCCTGCCTAGGCAAGCACAGGAACTAGGGTTCGATTCCTGGTGGAGCCCAAGTGTGGTGGTGCACACCTGTAATCCCAGCGCTGGGCAGGCTGAAAACAGAAGGATTACTGTAAGTTGGAGCTGTGTAGTGAGACCCTGTACCAAAAAACCCAAACAAAATAATAATAATAATAATAATAATAATAATAATAATAATAATAATAATGTTGGTAAAATAGTAGTAGAATAATCCATGTGTGAGACTCTGAAATCAACCCCTGATACTGAAATAAAGAAACGAAATGATTACTTTGGTTGCTGTGTGGAGAATACACTAGGAGGCAGGGATAAGGATAGAAGTCAGGAAACCAGTTAGAATACTCCTCCCTGACCTGCTTTACAGCCCTTTTGCTGTGTCTCTCCTTCCATTCCCTCATCCCTGTCCCTAAAGGCTTAGAAAAGCCCTTAAGATTGGCCTTTCTGCTTCCAGCCCTGGCCTAGCAAAGTCCCATCTTTCCTCCCAGGTCACTCACACACTCTCAGGTCCCTTTTCACTCATACTGCTCTCCTCGTGCTCCTGTATACTTTCTCCTGCCTGCCCCATGCTGTGGCCTCTGTTCAGGCCTGGTTTGGTCTCCAAATCCCTGCATCCCCATAGTTTTGGTCAGCTTTCTTTTGTATGTCTGTGTGGCTTGCCTCTGCATCCCTGAGGCAATAGAGGGCAGGGCCCTTGATGTATTCTGCTCTAGATTAAGACCTCGATGTGAATAGTACCTTGATTACGGGTTTCCCAACCTTTACATCTTGTGGTGCACTTGTTATACTTGTGCTTGTACTCTGGGGCCAGTGTGCTAACTTGTGGCTGGGGAATTTCCAGGGTCTTATTCTGGATGCCAACAGGGAGATAGAAATCAGGGTAGTATCAGGACACAGCTATAAGTGAAAGGTTGGTTCCAGAGTTGGGTAGGGATGGGACTTAGGGTACTGGGGGAGGTTGTGCAAGATGAGCCCTAAACCTCTACCCTTGTATTTCAGACTTGAAGTTGCACCTGCAGAGCACAGACTATGGCAACTTCCTGGCCAATGAGGCCTCACCTCTGACAGTGTCAGTCATCGATGACAGGCTCAAGGAGAAGATGGTGGTGGAGTTCCGCCACATGAGGAACCATGCGTATGAGCCACTTGCCAGCTTCCTGGACTTTATTACGTGAGTAAGCCCTGCAGTGCTGGGCAAAGTATACATACAGGAGCTGGCCCCAGTGTGGCTTAGGCCAGCTGACTTATTGGCTCTGTCAGCCAGCTGTCATCAAACACTGCCTTCAGAGTTCTTGTAGGCTTTGTAAATGGACATGCCATTCAACAACTCTGGACCTCCAGGTCACAGCCTGTAAAGTAGAGTCACCAGCCCCTTTCCCCCAGTGTTAGAGAGATTGGACTAGAAAAAACAAGTCACTTACCCTGCAGTATCCACACTGAACACTCACCAGGCCTAATCTCCCATGCTGGTGTCAAGGTTCAGAGTGTGGACAGAGCTCTGGAGAGACTGGTTGTTAGGATGGGGTGTGCAGGCCTGCTGGCCCTGTCTGGGATGAGGTCCATTCTCCATCTGTTCTGACCACATCTGTAGTCTCAGAGAGATTGGGTGAGTGTATGGATTGGCAAGGGTTGGACACCTTGCTCTTTCCCGGTTCTGGCCCAATCTTCCAGAAGCTCAGGTGGGCAGGCACCCTGTGCATATAACTTGTATCTTGACCGGTTTCTCTATCATGAACCTTTAGGGGCTGAGGGTGGGGCCACTCTGCCTGCACTGAGTTTCTGGAGAAGCTGAGACAAAGAGAGGACTCCGGGACCTGCAAGTTGGGGGAGGGACTTGGACCAGGCATTCTCTGTGCACCCAGTGTGTCTGTTGGCACAGGGAGGTGGAGAGGCTCCCTCTGCAGGGGCAGCTCAGGAGCCATGAACCAGAACCTACTGATAAAGAAATAGCCCGAGGCCAGGTGGCTACTCCATGCAGGTGGTGAGCAGAGTGGAGGCATAATCGGTGGTCTCTACAGGTGTGCTCTGCATTGGTGGTGCATTACTGACATTGTGGGGAAGCATTTCCCTGCACCCTTCTGGGTGTTATCTAGCTGAGCAGGTGTACCATTTACTTGTTCCAGCATAAATAGGGTTAGATGCCTGTCTCCCAGCCTGATTTCTACCTCCAGCAAGTAGCCACTACTGGCACAAGATCTACTTGCTCAAATGAGGGCTTTAGCCAGAGTTCCATCCTCAGGTAAGCGCCACAGGCTAGGGCACCAAAAGGGCTCAGGAAAACTGTTCAAGTTGAGAAGCAGGCTCTCTTCTGGCCATAGGCCTCTTGCCAGAAGCTTTTTTGCTGTGTTTGCTGGGCCATATTCAGACTTCTTGGTCCTGGTGCCACATTGGCATATACCTACTGGGGCAAGAGGCCAAAGATATGGAGTACATCCATCTGTGCTGCTGCATTTGGAGATGGGGGTCATACTGCTGTATAACCCAACTGTTCGCCTAGGCTTGTGTGTCCTGTGCTCCAAGGACATACCAGGAAGTGCTCTATTTATTGCTAGCACTCAGTCTTACCTTCAGTTTATTTGCACGAGGCTCTTTCAGCTTCCTGGTGAATGTTCTGGTCTTGCCAGTTAGGCAGGCCAAGGGAAGGCTAATCCCATGCCAGTAGTCAGAGAGTAGAAGACATCCTTCTTGCTGCCCACTTGCCTACCTGTCTGTGCATCTACTCCTGGCCTGTCTTGGTATCAGCCTGCCAGGCCCCGAAATTAGAGAGGGCTCTGAGTAGGACTGAGACAGAGCAGCTGCCAACTCTTTGCTGGAGGTTGGCCGCAAGCACCAAGTGTATTTAAAGCAGCCAAGCACTGTCCTGTAGCAGGCAATCTGAATCCATCACTTTCCCCGCCCCTTCCATTCACGGGTGAATGTGGCTTACAGCCTTCTTGTCCATTTACTCCTGTCCTCATTTGGGGAGAACTCAGGGCCCACGTGTCAGCCTGTCTGAGCCTGTGGCTGCTTGTTCTCTGACCCCATCGTCTCCAGTGATCCGTTTCTTTGCTCCTCTGCTCTCCAGTTTAGCCATCTCCGCTGGCTGACGGCTGCCCAAAGCCATCTCACCACCTGGAACTGCTCCACCCCTGAAATTGCTGAGTCAGGCACCCCTCTCTACCAACAGCCTTAAGATCTCCAACCCACTCTTTGGTCTCTAGGGGGACATGGGTTCCGGACTCAGCAGGACACTGGCCTTACTCCCCTGCTGCCCTTGTCTTCGTTTCCCGCCCTCTGCAGCTGAGGTTCCCTGGTTCATCATTCTAGCTCTTTTCTGCCAACATCCGCAGCTCTCTTGGCCGCCTAACTTATGGTCCCACCCAGCTGGCAGCCCCCCAGCCCTGGAGGAGTCCCAGCAGCCTCCATCCTGGAGCTGCCCTACCCCCACCTCCACTGCTGGGAGCAAAGCCGGGGAAGCTGACTATAGGGTAGGGGGCTATCCCTGCTGCCACCATGCATATGTACCCAGTCAGCCTCAGCTTGTCTTTGACCAGTGGCGTCTTGCTGTCCCAACTCAGCATCCTGAAGTCCCCCCACCAATGATGAAAAGACCATCTCCCATCTTGAACATAGCTTCTCCTGCTCCAGCCTCCTCTCTGGGCAGATGGCCCGCTTCCTCCTCCACAAGGACAATAGAAGCTAATACACCTCTCAGCACTGCTTCTGTACTCTGTCCCTGAACATTATTCCAATGGAAGAAGTGCCCTTCTTACTCTGAGGTCATTTCACCAGTGTTTTGAGGCCCTTTACCTTCCCTACTTCCTGGACCCCGGATGGCCACTCCTCTGAACTCCTGTCTGAATAGCCATTTTCTCTTTTGCATCCCTCTGTTTAGTTCCTAACACCATTATGGACCATCTTGTGGATCTTAAACTTTCACATTCCCTATCTATTCTGCCACCTCCACATCATCCTTGAAGCCTCTAGTCAACTTCCAGAAGTCCGTTGCTCTACAAGAAGGCCCTGGCTTGGGTCTCACCTGACTTCATATCACCAAGGTCTGCAGGTGTGGCTACTGAGTAGTGTCTGGCCCCCCATCATCCTCCCCGCATGTTGTCTCTCTGATTTAAGTCCTCCCTCCATGGCTGTTCTTCTTATTCCACTCTGCCTCATCAGGTCATCCTAAATAAGAGAAGTATTGCAGCTAGGAACAAAAGCCTTCCTTTGCAATCTGTGCCAAAGGGCTACCCAAGACGGGATTCATGGCTGGTTTTCCTGAAGAGGCAGCTATTGGCTGAAGGAAAAAGTATTTTATGGAAAAAATTAGGAAAGAGGCATCCAAGTCAAGGAACCATACATGTCCTGAGAAGTGAGCATGGAGCTAGTGACACTGCACTCCTACAGCAAGCTGCCCTAGAAATACCCAGGGGACATACCCAAACAGGAGAGTGAAGGCCTCCAGGAAGTAGAAGCATCCATTCAAGACCTGTCCTGAGCTATGGCTGTCCACAGACAAAACTGGCTCAGCTGGAGATAGAGGTTGACTGGAGAGCTCACTTAGCTCCATCCCTCAGAGAGGCTTTGCCTTTGCAGCTGCCCTAGTATGGCTAGAACAGGCTTCTACAGGAGATACCAAGTTCCCTGTTCCTGAGGGTGTGCAAACAGAAGTTGGTCAAGGCCTCCTCTGCCCTTTTGCATGAGACAGTATCCAGTGCTTATGTAGACTGCAGCTAGCCTGCATCCAACACACAAAGCCAGTACCTGCCCTGGGCCAGACTCAGTGCCAGGCAGGAAATGCATGGATATAAGGTAATGGTGTAGACAGAGCCTGGAGAGGCCTGGGCAGCCTCAGCAAATGGGACTGGGGTCACAGGTGGCTTCTCAGCATTGGGAGGACTCCAGGATCAGATGGGGATGGAGAGGTCATTTGAGAGAGTGGGTGGTTATAGTGGAGGCAGCTGTCTGGTGTGGGGCAGAGTCTAAGTGAACTAGGTCCTCCTGAAGTAGACTGCCCATGTGGAGTCTTGAGATGAGCCAGCTCAGTTTCATGGTACTAACATGTTAAAATGTCATACCACGGGCTCATGCCAGGCCCAGCCATTAACTTTCTATGTGACTTGGGATAGAGCCTCTATTTAGGGTTTTTGGCCTTAGAAGAGACCTTGATCTGGATCATTTCATGATGTTTTACTCTAGGAGAGTTGACAGTAGTAGAAGCTAGGAGAGTTGTTTGTGGGAGAAGTAAGCCTGGTCTCTGGGGACTCCCAGGTAGGCCCTAAAGGTGCTTGTCTTTGTATGAGTGAGCCCCTACAGTACCTATTGACAGTCTGGGCATGGGAAATATGCATCAACTGAGGGAGCTGAGGTCCCATATTTCTCCACTGTCAAGAATTTCACTGCTATCAGTTGGAGTGGGCAGCTAGAGGAAGGATTTGTTCCAAGACAGTGGCTTTAAGTACCTAATAGGCCTGTGGTTACATCTGCCATTCTTCCCAGGACATGTCACTCCCAACTTGGGCATTGGTGGATCACAGAAAAACATCAGATTTCTGAGAGCTTCCCTTCCTGACCTCCAGCATTCACTAGCTACTTCAAACTTGGGTTTTGGGTGGATCACAGGGCTCTGCAGACTGGAGCCCTAGGCCTTCAGTAGTTTTGAGTCCTGGGCTAGACCTGACTCTTGCCTGAAGGAGAGCCAGTAGTGACACTGGTCTAGACTTCAGGAGGAGTACCCAGGGAGAGTACCCAGGATTTCAAGGTTAAGTCTCAAATTGGGAGAAGACCCAGTGAGTTTCTGAAGAGGAGCAACATTGTAACAAGAAGGTCAGAGCCTCACTCACTAGTGCTATCATGTGGTATTCATGATATTCTGATTACAGCGAGGAACAAGACTTAAGAGGTAGCGTGCTAATGCTGTGGTGGATATTTCTGTTCACTTTCTACCCTGGACAGGGCTCTTTAGGAACCTCATGTAATTGAGTAGAGATGCCAGCAGCTCATGCATAGATGGTACAGCCCCTAGTGGGGACTGTGAGTAGACAGTTGGTGGGGTTACACCAGTTACTACAGCCAATGCCAGATCTGCCCCAGGGCTGAGAAATCTTGCCACACCAGTAGGTGGCGTCAAAGGGCACAATGGAGAGGAAGGGTTCATAAGGGACTCTGAAGGCTTCTTAGAGAAAGTAGCTTCTTAAACTCCATCCTGAGCCTTTGGGGACCCACACCATTTGGGAGGCACTGGGTAAGGGAGAGCCAATGGGCAGAGGAATACAGATTCCCCCACCCCCACCCCACAGGGGCCTCTTTGGCGTGGTGGGCTGTCAGCCATCCACTCCCCAGCTGTCTTCCCCAGGAGGGAGACGCTGACCAGCTGGAACCTCATTCTCTCCTATTGAGGCCAAATGAGGGGAAGAATGGTGAAGTGGCTCTCTGGGGGCAGGGAGGCAGCTGCTAAAGTCAGGCAAGGAGGAGGAGGGTTTCCCTGTCTACTGAAAGCCTCGGTGTTGTAGGAAGGTATATGGCTGGGCCACATCATACAGACTTGTCCTGCCTTCCATCTCCCAGAAGAGAAGATTCTGACCTTCACCAAGCAGGGGCCTTTGCTGCAGAAACTGCAGTTGGCCCGGAGGGAGGGAAGTTCTGGCCTGGCACAGGATCATCCAAGTCAGGCCTGGCTTGGATAGAAGGGGGCCTTAGAAGGGGGTGCGTGGCATGATTGTGAGTGGCCCTTTACTTGGCCTAATATTTCCTTCTATACTCTACTAAGGCTTATAGCAAGTAATGCTTAGGGGAACCAAAAAGGGGAGGGTGTTCTACCCGCCTCCACATGTGCTGTTGGAGCTGAAAAGTGAATCATAGCTGGCCTGTTCCACATCACAAGAGGGACAGCAGTGAAGCCAGACAACAGCATCTTCCCAGAGGGCTCTTCCCTTGAGGCTGGCCAGGACTCTCAGGAGTGCCATAACACTTCCTTTGAGCCCTGACCCCAGCCTTGGCCTCTACCAAAACAGTTACTCTGAGTTGTAAAAACAAGGAAGGGGGAGATTTAGACAGAGGAGACCAGGTTGTAGAGATCCTGTGAGAAAACAAGGCTAATGGGGAATACAGAGCCAGGGCATGGAGCCTTGGACATGGGAAGAGATATGTGGACAGTAGTCATGGGAACAAAGCTCCTCTGCCTTCTGTTTTGACAGGACCTGGTTCTGGCCCCCTCTGGGCCTTTCTGCCTTCACAGTGAGGCTAGTTGTTATGGGATCACTCAGATAATGTGGGTGCAAGGGATGTGCCATTGTCTTTTTCTCTGTCTGAAGGATGTGAGAACATAAAAGAATTTCCTTAGGCTCAGGTGCAGGTCTTTGTGGCTGTCCAGGGGGTGTCATGGCTATAGTGGGACTAGATGGACGCAGGTAGTGTGTTGAAGGGGCGTGGGTGTACCCTGGGGTACATGAGATGGAGGAGGTGTCAAGGGCAGGAGGCTGTGTTGGCCATAGAAGGTGCAGACAGGACCTGGACACCAAGGCACAAAGCTCTGGTGGGCTCTCTGCAGTCTTTCTATCCTTGCAGCTCCAAGGAATAGGGGAAATGAGGCTGGCTATATGGGCCTCTTGGCTTGCAGCTGCAAATGGGCTCTGCCTGAGGGCCTGAGTCTGCGGCAGAGGATGTCTCTTCTCAGTGCACATCCCGTAGCTGACCCAGCCAGACGGAATGGAAAGAGGGCAGCTGTCTGGCCCTGGGCCCAGGAGAGCAGAGGTCATAGCAGGGCGCCAGGCTGGGTGGGAGCTGAGGGAATGAGCAGAAAGCAGGGTGAGTAGGGTTCAGGCCAGGACAGGAGCTGAAGCCTCCTCCTGCTGCCTTCCTGGAAGCCCCAGTGGGGGTACCCCAAATAGCCAGACCTGGGCTACCACCTCCTTCCCTCCCCTTGTTCCCTTGGTACTAGAGACTGCCTTCGATGAGGGCTTTCCCTCCCACTTTCTCTCAGCACTGGGTGCTCATGATTGTTTCACAGGGTAAGAGTCTAGCTCTCTCCCACCCCACCCAGAAACCTGGATGAGACCTGTGCTCAGGGCCCAACTCAGAGCAGCAGCCTCCACTTACCTCTCACCCTTCCACGACCCCAGCCTACTAGCCTTTGAGGACATTCCCCTGAGGCCTCATGCAGCTGTCTTGTGCCCTTAGTTCATCCCTGGTTACAGGCTGAAAGATAATTGTGGCTATGGTAGCCTATATTTGGGGCCTCTCTTTTGATTTCATCTGCTTCATCCCAGCCCATAAGTAACTGCACAGAACCCTCTGCCCCAGCCCCTTTGGGCCCATGCCTTTTGGTTAGAGTCAGACTTTTGCCCTGAAAAAGTCTGAACCCGGCAGCTCCACTCTCCCACACTCCGTGGCTCTCTTTGCTGCCCATTAACTCTCCAGAGCTGACCTCTTGGAGGACACAGTCTAGGGGAGCCCAACCTGTTGAATCTCTGAGGTTCATCCAGGACCCCCTGGTCTCAGCCTGTAGAGAAGAGAATGCTTTTCTCTTTTTGGAGTTGTGAAGGTCTGCCTGACCCAGGCCTTCATTGTAACCTCATGTCTCCACCAGCTCCTCCTTGGTATTTCTTGGAGAAGCTACTCCCCACTCTTTTCCCCCATCCTTTCCTCTTTCCTCCAAGGAGGCAGAGTCTACCTAACTCCCTGCTTACATGGTGCTAATAGATCTTTGCTTGAGATGAAGACCCTAGCCTGGACGAAGCCCAGCCCCCAGGTGCCCCCCTGCTAACAACAGTGCCCCGCCAGGGCTGTGCCTTTTCTCTCCCTCTGCTACTCCTGACCATGTTCAATTCCTCAAATGTGGCTTCACTGAGTGTATGCCTCCAGGCCTTTGCACATACTGTTCCAGCTTTCCAGAACACACTTTCATCTTCTTTTACCTCTCAGGCTCCTGACCATACCTGTCTCCTGGCATCCTGTTAGAACATCGTTCATACTGGGGGGAGGGAGGACATTCATTGCCTGTGTGCTGTACCTCAATGGGGCATGAATCTCTGCCATGGAGAGGCCATCTCTCTCTTGTGTTTCTGGTGCTGGGAGCAGAGGTGGACACTTAAATTTGGGGCAGTTTGGGCAGAGCTATTAGTGCCTATCTGCAGAACCTATGGGTGAGCATACAGGTGGGGTTGTGAACATGATGCTAAGCCAGGTCTTCTAAGCCCCTACTCCATTGAGCCATCCTGTTGTTGTCCTACCCCACAGTTATAGCTACATGATCGACAATGTGATCCTGCTTATCACGGGCACGCTGCACCAGCGCTCCATTGCTGAGCTTGTACCCAAGTGCCACCCACTAGGCAGCTTCGAACAGATGGAGGCCGTGAACATTGCACAGACACCTGCTGAGCTCTACAATGCCATTCTGGTGGACACGCCCCTGGGTGAGCTGCTATAGTGGAAGAGGAGCTAGACAGTATCTTAGGGTCAGCCCCTCAGTGTGGGGTTTGTGGACTGCCAGGGGTGGGGCAGCCGTGAGCCAGAAAATGAGAGCTGCTCACTGCTGTTGACCTTTGTCCTTCCCTCAGTTCCCTCTCTCATTCTCTCCTACTCACTCCTGCCCATTCCTATTGTTTTTGCTGGTCCAGAAGCCCCTGGGTCTGATTCAAACTTTGTAACTTTGGGGAGAGTCTGGTTTCTCAAGATGCAAAATAAGAAAGCTGAACTCATGGAGAGAGGAGAGTTGAGAAGGGCTTTGGTCTCTGGGAGTCCTGAGAGCTCTAACAGTGCCCCTGAGCATGTCCAGAATGGCTGCCATGAGGCAGAGGAGGGAAGCAAACAACTCCACTTGCCTCCACCAAGTAGGTGTCAGGGGCCAGGTCAGACAGTGTCCGGCAGGATGCGGGGTCCATGTTAGAGGCCAAGGAAGGGAGGAGAATCAGGAGCTTCCTGTAGGGCTCCACCCAGGCAGAGCTGGCTTCTGCCTGCCTGGGAGGCTGTAGAGGAGGTATGAGGTCTTTAACTAGCTTGTAAGCTCATAAGCAAAATTCTGAGCCCCAGGATACCACTCCAGGAAGCCACCAGAGTTGAACCCAGGGCTCTAAGCAGAGAAATCCAAGCTGTACCTGTTGACTTAGTCTTTGCCAGTGACTTGACTCCCTTTGCCAGTGACTGAGCCAGCTCTGGACAATTTGTGGCTTCTGTATTTGACAGACCACTGAGTCTGCAGGCCCTCCATGGGGAATGGTGGTGCTTTCTCATGCTCTAGTCTCTCCTTTTAGCCCCATAATGGCCCCTTGGGTCACTGGCTCATGCTCACCCTGATGCTATGCTCATATCTTGTCCTAAGGAGGAGAAGGGTAGTTTTCTAACTGTGGGTGTTAGGCCCCAGCTTCACAGCTGCCCCTGGAGAAAAAAGAATCTCATGGGCTCTTATGCAAGCCGTGTTTGGCATGGTCTGAACTTGGGTCGGCCCCAGTGGTGATTAGATCATGTTATGGCTGGCCGCCTCCTTTATAAATCAATTTTAGAGCAAGGAGTCAGGAAAAGCTCAGGTCAGTGTGCATGGCCCAGAGTATTACTCTGCTACATCCAAAGCACTATCTCAGGCTGGTTAGGGGTCCCCTAATTCCTAGCCTAGTGAACCTTGTGGCAGTGACCCTTTATACCCTGGAGGGTGGTTGAGTATCCACAGGGTTCTTGCCTAAGCCACTTGCACACCCCTCACACTCATATCTTTCCTCCCCAGCGGCTTTTTTCCAGGACTGCATCTCAGAACAGGACCTTGATGAGATGAACATTGAGATCATCCGCAACACACTGTACAAGGTAGAGCCCTGCATGAGAGTGGGGGATTGGCCTGTTGGTGGGAGGGATAGAGTGGGGTGGTGATTTATGTGAGGTGCTGCAACTGCTTTAGCAGGCTTCTGTCCCAGGGGTTTATCCACTTTCTCTGGCTCCTGTGATGGGTGCAAGGTTGCCTGGAACAGGTTCTTCATCCTGTGGTGCCTGCGGCAGGCTCAGATAAGATCAACAGGAGTGGCTGGCACTCTACCAGTTGGGCTGTCAGAGCTGGCTCCTAGATAGCCACTCCCCCAGCAGCCAGGAGGGTCACAAGCCACCACCCAGGCCATAGCCGTTGGGCCTACCAGACCTGGGCTGTTGCCAGCCAGGTAGGCATTCGAGTAGAGGCAGCAGTTTGTTAGTTATGGTAGGAGGGATCCAGTCAGGCATAGCCAGGTCTTTATGACCTTTACAGGTTCCCAAGTTCAGGGCAAAACCACATCCCACAGTCGTCCCTGTTCAACTTCTGCTTCATGCTGGGCTGTAACATAGACTGGCTGATCCCTGGGCACAGGGGCATGCTTGGGATTCCTGGGTTAGTGCTGCCATAGTTCAAAGAGATTAAGAGTCAGGGGCCAGTTCAGTGTTTGGGGATAGGCTGATTTTTGGCTGTGCTGAGGTACTAAGTTGTTGTGGGCTATATTCTGGAACAGGGTTCTGCAGTGGATAGGCCTTAAATAGGGACACTGGGCAAGGAAGCTGCTGGCCAAGGTACCTGTTGACCCAGCCAAGAGACCTGCTGACCTAACCCCAAGAACATGTCTCTTCAGTCTCCACAGCTAAGGGTACTCTCCTTCCTTGTTGGAGCTAGCTGGCTAACCTTCAGTTCAGCTTGAGCCTAGACCCTCTGAAGCCCTGGCCAGTGTGCAGTGAGAGTATGGTGGCAGGTGAAGGGCCTGCCTGAGGTTGTGATGGTTGGGCAGAGGAATAGCACATGCAGAAGAAAGGCATGGAACATGGGCCAGGAGGCAAGTGGTTTGCAGTGGAAGTACAAGTTCCATCGGGACAATAGTAGAGTGCTTTGGAGAAAGAGGTAGCCAGAGAGTCACATCATCCTGGGACTTGAATGGCAGCCCACAAGTTGGACTTTATCCTGTAGGCAGGATTAGGAACAAAAGTTTCCAGCAGAGTAGAGTATGCTCAGATAGCCCCCAATGGTTGCAGTATGGAGGGCAAAGGAGAGACAGGGAGGCTACCCACCACTTTCATTCTCCAGACTTCCCCGGCATCTTTAGGCACAGTTGTCTTCATTTGTAAAATGAAGGCTCAGAGAAGTGGGATGGTTGTCCAAAGCCACACAGCTCATGACCTTCCTGGATGCTAGGGGAGTGGCAGCACAAGGGAATCATACCTGGCTCATCTTGTTTGCAAAAGTGAGGACTCTCACCCACCGTGCTAACATGAGGGCAAGCCAACCTAGTAAGGAGAGGGAGAAATTGAAACAGACAGAAAATGTGTGGGGGCATGCACACTGTCTGTCTGTCTGTCTGTCTGTGTCTCTGTCTCTCTCTCTGTCTCTCTCTGTCTGTGTCTCTGTCTGTCTGTCTGTCTGTCTGTCTGTCTCTGTCTGTCTGTCTGTCTGTCTGTCTGTCTGTCTGTCTTTCTCCCCTGTCTCTGTGCTTCCACCTACCCAGCTGGCCTCTTGCCACATTCCTTGCCCTGAGACAGGGTAAGGGGTGCGGCTGTCCCCCCAGCCTCACCCACAGCCTCACTGGGCCTAACTGGTTTTAACTGGAGTCACTGGCAAGAGCTGCCCAGGCACCTGCTCATAAACACTGACCCAATACTGCAGGCCCTGTGCCAGGACTGCCTGCCTGGTAGGCAGTGTCCCAGCCCAGTGGCCTCAGATGGAAGATTAGGTGGACCCTGACAGGTAGGAACGGTGAGTTGCTGGTGCAGCAACCATGGGCTAGTAGACTCTAGGAAACAGGGTGGAGGTGGGGAAGTAACCTTGGTACCTGGGTCTTGCCAGTTTATTTAGCTGCAGTAGCCTCTAGATGGGCCTGTCCTGTCTGCCTTCCTAACTCTGGGGTTACCTTTCTAGGAACCACATGGGTAGATAGAGTATAGGGTATGGAGTCCCAAGACTTGACTGGTAACTGTCACCCTGCCCCATAGGTAGGGACTTCAGGCCCCAAAGAGTATCTCTTGGGATTTTAATACTGCAAGCTTTTGTAGCCTCAAGGGATTGAGGGGACTGAGAAGAGAAGTCTCTCAGAAGAGACCCTGAAGGGACTGAGAAGCACCTCTAAGTTGTGGCAGTGGGGATGGCATCTGTCTCTGATCCCAGGACCTCTAATTGCTGGTATTCCTTTATGTTAGGCCCTGCTCTCTCCTCTAGGCCGCTTATTCCTGACCTTTTCCAGTCTTTTGTTACCTGTAGTCACTCTCAAACTCTACTGTGAGGCTCAGCTTGTTTAATGTTGCTAGCTGGCCTAGGCCTGGGCTCTTAGAATCCTGGGTCTTGTCTCATCTTGTGGAACAGCAGAACCTGTGTGTCTTAAGTCATTCTGGACAGCAAAATTCAGTGTGGAAAACTTTTTATACTGCTCAGGCCCTTCTTCCAACTCAGAAAAATAGACTCTGTCTATAGAGGCAGAGTTTCTGGAACCAGACCACATGATAGTTCCTGGGAGTCTGAGTGAGGCCTGAAGGACCATGATGGACAGGTGTGGGGAAAGAAGCCTTGTTGGCTTTGTGAGTGAGAAGAAGGACCTGAAGTCTGGACTGACCTGTCCTGTCCTTATGCCCAGCAGATTCAATTTACCTGGGCAGGAAGTACATGTTTTCACTAGTAGCCTGTGTACCCAGCCATTGCTCTGTTAGACTGACGTCTGTGTAGGCAATAACCATCCTTCATCACAAAGCAGCCTGACAATTTGGTTCCTGCTCTGTGATGCCTAGGGGCAGCCTGTGGGATGGGGGGAGGAGGAGGTGTTTTCCAAGTTGGATGCAGCGATAGCCATTGGACACTCATTCCGGGTCATCTCTGTGAATTCTCTGGAGTAATCTTCCCTTATTAGCCCATAAACATCAGCTGTTCTGAGGCTATGGAAGAGGTTTAGGGAGACTTAGGGGAGAAGAAGACAGAAGTCCCTCTGAGCAAGACCTCTGTGAGAAGAAGTGATTGGGAACATGCACCCTGAAACAGGCCACCAGCTGTTCTGTCACTCCCAGTTGGGAGGCAACAGGCTACTGCTGTTTGGCTAATTAGCTGTTGGTGATGTTTCAGGTGCTTTACCATAGAATTGCCTTGGCCAGTCCCTACCATGAAAGGGGTTGGGGGTGAGGAGGAAGCTGTGAATAGCAGGCTAGCAAGTCTTTCAGAGTCTCTCTGCTCACACTAAGCAAGCTCCATGGTCTGCACAGGCTTACCTGGAGTCCTTCTACAAGTTCTGCACCTTGCTGGGTGGAACCACGGCTGATGCCATGTGCCCCATCCTGGAGGTGAGTACCTGTCCATCCATTCTTGCCTTCTGGTCCCTACTAGCCCTGGCCTAGTGGAAGCTCTGCCAACTGGGTCAGCTTTCCTTTTCTTCCCTCTCTCCTTGTCTGTGTACTGCCCTGCAGTTTGAAGCAGACCGCCGCGCCTTCATCATCACCATCAACTCTTTCGGCACAGAGCTGTCTAAGGAGGACCGTGCCAAGCTCTTCCCACACTGTGGACGCCTCTACCCTGAAGGCCTGGCTCAGCTGGCTCGGGCTGATGACTATGAGCAGGTCAAGAATGTGGCCGATTACTACCCGGTAAGTTCCCTGGCAGGCAGAGTGGTGGGTGACCATAGTGGATCATGTACTCCCTGCCCCTAAGCACCTGGCAGCCTGTTTGTACTCATGTTTCTGTTCCCGGCCAGGAATACAAGCTGCTTTTTGAGGGTGCAGGCAGCAATCCTGGAGACAAGACCCTGGAAGATCGATTCTTTGAGCATGAGGTGAGCACAGGGCCTGCCCAGCTTAGGGAAGAGTTGGTGGCTAAAGCCTGATTCTGGACTCACCCACCTGTACACCACACCTGCCTTGTCCACAGGTGAAACTGAACAAGTTGGCCTTCCTGAACCAGTTCCACTTTGGAGTCTTCTATGCCTTTGTGAAGCTCAAGGAGCAGGAGTGTCGAAATATTGTGTGGATTGCTGAGTGCATTGCTCAGCGCCACCGCGCGAAGATTGACAACTATATCCCCATCTTCTAGCGTTCTGACTCAAGGCTTCCAAGTGTCCTGTGTATGTTTGTGTGTGCTGTGATAAAGCCCATGGCTCACCTGCCTGTCCTGGGGGTGGGTAGCACGTTGTCCTAGGGGCTGTGCAGCTTCCCTGACACCTCCCCATCCTACCCCGACTCTTAGATCTGAAAAGAGCTGGGTACTTCTCTCCTGACCAAGAATGGACCAAGATCCCCTCAGAGCAGTGATGCCCCATCAGCCCTTTGTTTACAGCCACTGACATGTCTGAGAAACATGTGGTCACTTTCATGGCCTCCCCAAACCTGAGTACCCTAGGGGCAGTAAGAGCCTCCTTTTTCAGAGCTGTGGCCCATGGGAAGGGTAGAGTATGTGTATCCTTGGGGCATGGGGAAAGTAGTTCTCCCTCAGCTCTGGACCTGAGACAATAAAACTGCCCTCTCTAAACCCACTGTCTGTTGCTTCCTTGGGGTCCTAGTAACGCTCCCAGGTCTCCAACTTCCCTCATGACCACACTCTTGCTGAGTTCACCCCTGTGAATTCAGCAGCCCAGACTCTTCAGAGTGATGGGGATTACACAGAGGATAGTCCCTTCCTCTGCTAAAGCTCAAATGCAGAGTCAGGCCTACAGAGCTAGGTTCTGGGGGCCTCTAAGGCTTGTCTCACTGAGCCCTACAACTCTCTCTGATCATAAGATCAGAGAGAGTATCATGTCCTCATTCCATTATAAGGAAATCCAGACATAGGTATAAGTGATTTGCCTGGGGTAAATGGAGGAGGGAGTATGTGAGCCAGAGTCTGCCAGAGGAGCCCAGTCAGGCCTGTGCCCAGAACCCTGGGCACATCATGATGTTGAACCCCATGTATTCTCCATCTCTGCCATACAGCCACTCTCATCACCCAGGTAACCAGCCAGTCACCCCCTCCAAACATTGTACCTCCTCCATTCTAGGAGAAATAAAAATTTATCTTTATTTTAAAAAGTAGCAATCAGGCAAGTGGGGTATGCAGCTTCCCTGTGGGTTGGAAGTGGGAGGTTGGGGACCTAAGTCTTGAGCCAGTCAAGAGACAGTGGGGATTTACCCTGGAATTGTAGCACTGAGGAAGTGGTGCTGAGAAACAATCCTGAGGGGGTCCCCAACCCACCCTAAGTTTGCAGAGACACTGTCTACAGGGTCCTGACAAAGACTGCAGTTAAGTCATGCACAAAACTCCCATCCAGATGGATTCTGGAGTGTTGTGCCCAAGAGGGTCTGTGTGGGCTCATGAAGCAGTAGAAACCCAGAGGCTCCCTGGAAATCCTCAGCCTCTTGGGCCTAGACTGGGCATTGGAAGTAGGAGGCCACAGTTACTTAGGTGAGGCTCTGGGGTAGACTTGGGGAGCTCAGAAAGGCCAGGGGAGAGCTGAAGGCTCATGGAGTTCCTGTGCTGGAGCAGCTGGGTCATGTATGTATATGGCTCACCAAGCCACCACTGGGAAAGGGCCTGGGTTTAGGTTTGGGTCCCTTCAGTTGCATCCTGGGAAAAAGTAAGGCCAGGCTGGCCAGGCCTTAGTGCTTGGGGCAGACAGGGACTAATGAAGAAGGTCTGTAGGAAGCGGCGCCGCAGGCTCTCTGGCAGGTAGTAGTGGATGAAATACATGAGCCCCACACCACGGCCTGGGTAATAACGGCGGCGTGGCTGAGCTGCCAGCAGCGCGTCAGTGATGGCCTCTGTAACTGGGCTGAGGTCAGGCAGTGCCTTGCGGAGTGAATTCAGGAACTGCTTGTGGAAGTGCTCAATGTAATCTTCGCCATAGGCCTGCAGCAGCTCTTGGGGCAGGTTGGCCAGTAGCAGTTGTTTGCGTTGTTCCCAAATGTTCACATTTGTCACTGACTCTGGTAAAGGCATGGCAAGGTTAGAGGTCAATGAGGTAGGGGAGCCAGAGATCACTGGTCTATTTAACCTGGCCACATCTGCAGCCAAAGTTGTGCCTGTTCTTCAGACTTATCCCTGTCTTCCTAAGATTGTGCCCACCACCTCATTTTCCAGCTCCAGGCCGCATGCATGATCCACCCCTAACCCTCACCTGTCTTGAAGCAACCAGGCTGGATGACGCTGACCTTGATCCCCCAGGGCAGAAGTTCAGAGCCAAATAAGTCCATAAGTAGCACTATGGCTGCTTTGGAGGTTCCATAGGCTGCTAAGCATGGATATGGCATGTCTCCTGGGGATGAAATGGTGGATGAGGTAGCTCAGCCATGGCTAGGAGCTCCCCAAACACTCCTCTACCCCACAGCAGCTCCTGTCATACTGTACCCTTGATAGGGATGGCACTCACCTGCTGGACTGCCCAGTGTCACAATGCGACCCCTTGAGCGGCGCAGGAGTGGCAAAAGGCCTTTGGTCAGCTCGAGTGTACCAAAGAAGTTCACTTCCATGCAGTTGCGGAATTTGACCACTGGAGACAGCTCCACGTCAGCCACTATATCATTTAAGGCTGCATTGTTGACTAGGCCCCACAGCCCTGAAGGTAGGGAAGCAAGAAGTGAAACTTCAGGTCAGCCTAGAGGAAAATCCTGAAAACCCTACCCTTTCACACCTGGCTGGCCATGTCCTCCCCCAGGTAAGCCATGCCTGACCAGTGCTGGTGGTGTGGGCCTTGGTGAACTCCAGCACTCGGCTAATGTCCTCTGGTTTCATCAGGTTCATCTGCAGCAGCTTTAGGCGAGGGGAACAGCAGGCACGCAGCTCTAGGGCACCAGGGCTATTGAGGTCCAACACGGTGGCCAGCACCATGAAGCCCATAGCATCCAGTTTCTTGACCGTCTCCTTGCCAAAACCAGTGTCACAGCCTGATCAGGGCAGAGCAGTCAGTGAACTCCCACAGTGGTCTGGCACAGCCCGAGACAACCCAAAGATCACCAGGGTGAAAATGACATCCAGGCCCCTGGACTCTCAATCCAGCAGAAGTCATAAGCATGCCCTCTGCGTCTACCCATCTGGCAGACTTTGCCCTCCTAGCTAAACCTTGAGCACAAATTTTAACGGCTGTCATCTCTTTGGACTTCCCATCGCTACCCCATCAAAGATGGTTTATAATCCTCAAAGAAGAAATTGAGACCTAGTAATACTAACTTGATTCCCAAAATTACCCATCCAGCACAGAGGTCAAGACTATCCCAGGTAGGCCAGAAACTCAGCTCCTCTCCTGACGTCTTCCCTTCATGATTTAGACCAGAACGCATATGCAGTGTTATCCTTCCTTTCTGAGTACCCTTGTGCTTCCTTCTTTTACCTGGACATTGAAGCAGCCTCCTTGGTAGTCCTGTTCACCCCGCTCCCACCATATATAGCCTCTACCTAAGAAGCCAAAGGATCTTTTTAAAAATGACAGGCCAGGGATATAGCTCGCATGAGGTCAAGAGATCTGGTACAAAAAAGAGAGACAGAGACAGAGACAGAGACAGAGACAGAGAGAGAGAGAGAGAGAGAGAGAGAGAGAGAGAGAGAGAGAAGGAAAGAAAGAAAAAGAGAAAGACAGATAGACAATATCATTGTGCTGCTGAAAACTTTCCAAGAAGGCTCAATCCTCAGGACAAAGCCCAAGCTTTCTGGTACCTGTCCAACCTGAGATTCCCCCTCCTTTGCCAGCTTCAACATCTACTATTATTGCAGGCCCCAGGCAAGCAGAAGGTCCATTCCTGTCTTACTCTGGGACACCCTATCCTTGTAATTGCAATCACTGACAACAATGGGATATTTTCTGAGCTGCGGGCCACTTGCCCACAGGATGGTGGCCTGGTAAGAGAAGATGAGAATAGACCTGCATTTGAATGCCTTCCCACATATACCTTGTACATGCCAGAGCTCTGTTACAATTCTTGGAGCCTTTGATATGCAGAGAGAACCACCAGGTTGGGTTGGTGCAAAGGTCTATGTACCTGATTAAGCCCAGCTTTCTCAAGGTTTTTGTTCTGATCCTGACTCTGTGGGTAGTTAGTAAGGGGAGGGGGAGGGCCAGTGAGGGAGGAGGCTCTCTGGAGTACCAGCCACCAGCCCCGAATGCCTGCTGTGCAGAAAAGACCCGGAGCAACTCTGTTGCCCCCTCCTACACTCAGCACCCTCTCCTCATTTCAGCCCCATGCCCTCTGCTGAGGCTCAGAACGAGGCTGGGCAAGCGGCTTGGAACTGGCCTTGTATGGCTGGGGATTGCCAACCTGTGCTAAGAGGTCTTTCTCAGGCAAGTCTGCTGGGGAAGGTGAGTGTGTGTGCCTCAGTTCCCTCCCAGAGCAGACAGAGGCTCTACAGGGAAACTAAGGCCTCCCAGAGCCTCAGCTCTGGAGTCCCAACAGTCGCCAACACTTTACACACCTTCTTGCTCACCCTCACATCCATATACATCCGTCCAGCCTGCCTGGATGTTTCCACATGGGCTTAACTCCTGCTACCCATCAGTGCAAGGTGTGCAAGTACATGCACACAGGGATCCAGCCACAGTCCCAACCCCACCCCCATGGCTGAGTTCTTGATTTTTAACGTATTTCGTACAGGGTCTCACTATGCAGCTTGGACTCATACTAATCATCCTGTTTTCAGCCTCCCCAGCACTGGGATTACAGGCATGTTCCACCTTGACTGGTCTTGGTGGCTAGCTCAGTGCACCTGAGGCAGGGCCAGCTGGGCACGTCATGCTAGGGTATCAAACCTCAGGGTCCCTGCACTTGCCTAAGCAGGTGCTTAGTCCGCTGAGCTGTGTTTCTGGCTCATGGCCAAGTTCTTGAAGCGGGCTTGGCAAGCAATTCTCAGAGGCATTCTCAGGGAGGGTGTGTGGCAAAGGACAGGCACAAGACAGTGCTCTTGGCAGGTGTGATGATGAGGAAACCCCAGGATTTTCAGGCATTGGAAAGCTACAAATCTACTGGTGATGCTTACACAGGGGTGGGCTGGACAGTCCTCTTCCTACCCCCACACCCTGTGCGTTGCAACCAGAGATGAAGTCCTTCAGATAGCCTAGGTCCTGTTAAGGTAGCTCAAGAATTAGGTGGTAGAAGTGGATCTGCCCTGTCCTGAGGGAGAAAGATCCCATAACCTAGTCCTTGCTTCATACTGGGAGGATCTGGCTTTCCTTCCTCAAATTCCTGAAACTAAGGTCCCCTGAGGCTTCACACTGCATCCTGAAGCGGATCTATCCCATTAACCTGAGTCCCGTTTCATCTCCTTTCTCTCTGCTGAAGCCTGAAGTCCTGGTGCTAGCCTCGCACGCCATCCCCCCACATCAGCACCACCTGGCTTTTTAATTACCATTCAAAGGCCTTTCCGAGGAAACTTCACTTCCCACCACACTGTTGAACTAAATTGCTTGACTGTCCCCTACCCAGGCAGAACTGCTTCTTACCTTAAGCCTTTGTCCTATACCCTTTCTTTGATCCACCTGTCTCCACACATCCTTCAGCTCAAGGATTTCCCCTTGAAGTCCTCCTAGCCCCATCTGACTGAACAGGGCCCCTACTGGATTGAGGTCTTTCCGAGGCCAGTTTGTTGGCTGTCCCAGTCCAGGCTCAACATAAGCTCAGAGCACCTGTCCAAAGCTAGGGAGGTTGGAGAAGGAACTAGGCCACTCCTCCCCCCATGCAGTGGACCAGTGCCCCCTGGCCTTTCTCCCCCTCCCCATTTCCGGCTGGGTCTCCAGCCCCCCTTCCCCTTCTCTCGCTCTGGTGACAGATTTATCCCCTGCTCCAGACAAAGAGAGCTCAGCCAGGCGGCCAGAGGCACCTGAGCCCAGCTCTCCAAGACCTGTTTCCCGGGCACTGAGAACCAGGAGGGATGGGAGCAGGGTGCTGAGTGCAAGACTATGGACTGCTGCCTCAGCAGTTTGGCAGTGGCAGCTGAGTGCCCCCCCCTTCAAGTTTTTCTGAACTCCAAGGATGGCCAATTAGAGGTGGGAGTGCAGCTCTTCATGTAAACTCCTTCCTCTGGCACCAGAGAATGGAATACAAGGATGTAGGGATGTCAGGCAGAGTTCAAAGGATGACTCTTCCATCTCAGGTCTTCCCAGTCCCTCAGAGCACTGTCCCCTGCCACATGCCTGCTCTTCCCGTCAAACTCTAGGACAGTCCCCTTTGCTCAGCTCCAGGTTTCCTTAGAGCACTTGCCCTAAGGACGACAGTCAGTCGACGACGACAGTCAGTCGAGGACACTGACTCCACAGTGGCAGGTAGTTAACCCGGACTTGGAGAGGTGCCTGGCACTTCCAACTTGACTTCTCCATTGCACCCAGGAAAAGGGAGACTCCTCATTGCTGGGCTGGGCAACCCACCTTGGCCACCCTTGGAGAACCCTCTAAGGTGTGCGGTCCCGCCCTCTCGCCTGGAGACCCAGCGCTTCGCGCACTCACCGGTGATGAGCACCGCGCGAGTGGCCACAGGCAGGCGCGGAGGGCGCGCCAGGCGGGACAACGTGATCCAGCCGGCGGCAGCCAGAACGGCGAGTGCGGCCAGCGGGGGCAGCAGGCGCTGGCACAGCCAGTCGAGCGCGGCCAGCAGCGCCAGTGCCGCCAGCAACGGGCTGCCCAAACGTAGGTCTGAGCGCAGCAGCTGCAGCAGCGCTCGGGCAGCCACAAGCAGCCAGGCGCCGCCCGACGGCCAAGGCCAGCGCTCCATGGCGGCCCAGCCGGCTAGGGCGGGACGGGGCGGGGCGGGGCGGGGGCCGGGCTGGGAGCGAGACGAGGGACTCCGGGCGCAGGGTGCTGAGGAACCCCGGCCTGGGGTGTGAAGGGCACTCGCTTTTTCTGCGGGCCGGTGGACCAAGCTTATAAAGAGCCCCAGGGGCGGGGCGGAGGCGGGGCGGAGGCGGGGAGAGGTGGGGCTTTTACACTTCCCGGGCACCCCAGGCCCGGCAGGTGACCTCCCTCCTCTGCCAGATCCGCTTTCGAAGAAGCCAGAACAAAGTCCAAGGTTGTTGTTGTCCGTGGAGGAGCCGTTCGCCGCGGTCTGCGCGGGGGACAGGGCTGGTCGGGCCAACCCGAGAGCCCTGCATCCGATTCACCCCTGAACCCCCACCCACGTGCCCAGGGCCCTGAGTTGCCGCGCCCAGGTGAACAATACCTCCTGCTCACACTTGACTTGGGACACCTGAGGACACTCACTTAATTAGGCACCTCGTTTTAATAGTACCGCCTTGGACGCTTGGCCTTCGGGAGCACCTTGAGGAACTGCACACCCTCAGGCTTGTCACCGCTGGCCACACAGGCACCTGCATGCACTGCATGGCTGCAGGTCCTTGGCCAACCTGAGCAGCCACAAAATCTTTCTGAGACCGGGCCTGGGGGAAGCAGGGTGACTTTGCCTGGGGCTTAGAAGTCTCTGATGTTACCTGCTCTTTCTCTGTGCTTAGAGCACTGGAAACTCAACTCCACCTCTTGCCAAAAAAATGTGCCTGAGAATCTTGTGGGGTTTAGAGAAAGTCTCTAGGCCTCCCTTCACCTTTGCCTCCCCCTTCACCAAGTAACAGGCCAATAGGACCTCCTGCGGCTACAGTGAAGGCAGCCTTTAGGACATGGTGGTCCCTGCCCTGCTCCTCGGAATCCTCAGGTGATAAAATGGTGTGTGGGTGCATTTTTCTGTTTGTATGCTAAGGTCCTTGTTTGTGTGTGGCCTGCTGCCCCCCCCCAGCCTCAACCACCCCCATTTTTGGCACCCAGTGCCTAGCATGTATGCCAGGCCTCTGCTTAGGCACTAGGAGTTGGTACCAGTACCTGGGTGCCAGGCCCTATGCTGAGATGCACCCCAAGGGGAATCCCAGCTTCCACTGAGCCTCCAGATCTTGCCAGTGTCTCATCCCTGCCCTCGCTAGGTCTCGAGAGTTCGTGGACTACTGTCACAGTTCCCAGCCCCATTGCTCATTCTTTTTCCTGTGCTCAGGCACTATGCCGGAGTTTCATGACAGTGACTCTTCCAAAGCAACCTAGGCATGGTCCCTTGATAATGGGGCAGGGAGATCTCAGACAGCAGCTACAAGCCAGACCCTTTTAAAGGGAGAGGCTTTGGGTGGAACACCTATCTCCACCCTGAGCCACTCTCCTTCCTCCATCTGTCTCTCCTGGAAGTATGGATGACAGGCTAGGCCTGGCCTGAAAGGCAAGATTTTCCTGGACAGGGTGTATATATGATCCTGGATAAGACTTTGTATACCTGTGTTTGTATGCACTGTGTCCATGGAGCTCCATGGCCTATGTGTGCCATTGGCTGGGTTGTTCCCCAAGCTATGATATTGTGTATGCCTGTACATATATATGTGCATATTTTTTTTTTTTGGTTGAATTGTTTTTTAGAGGAGGTTTATTTTTTGTTTTTGGTGCTGAGGACCGAACCCAGGGCATCCAGCTTGCTAGGCAAGCATTCTACCGCTGAGCCAAATCCCCAGCCCCCTTGTGCATATTTTGTTTCTGGTACCTCTCACTTCTCTGGTCTGGGTCATCCCATCTCTGGAAACATAGGGGAAATATTCCTTTTTCAGATCCACTGAGTCTTGTGCTCTGAATCCATGGCCCAGGCTCAGAGGTAAGTTGCAGTACCTTTGGCCTGCTTTCTGCTTTCAGTTATAGAACCTGCATTGATTGGAACACCCTGTTCTATTCATCCCACTGTGACTTTAGCTAGGGTTTCTCTAGCCTGAGGCTACGCAAGCTTCCCTTTAAGGACAGGGAGGGAGATACTGTGTGATCTAGAGTGGAAGAGTAGAGAGATAGAAGGAGGAAAGAAAAGTAAGGCTGGAACAGGGAGACATGGTCCTACCCTGTCCTGTGAAGGAACCACAGAGGACATTAACTCATCAGGCAGCCCATGATGGGAATAAAGACTGCCTGAGAGTGGGGAATAATGGGAATTGCTGTTGTCTCTATAGGATGGCTAAAATGGGGAAAGAGGTGTTTCTAGCTGAGCTTCTGGGACCTTGTCTTACCTCAGGTGGAGTCATTACTACTGTGAGATTTGGGTCTTGGTGGGGATGGGCTTTTTGCCACATTATTAGGTACCTCCCTACCACTCATCTCACTGCCTAGCCTGGAGTCCATGCCTCTTCCTCCCCAGTATCTATGCCCAACCCTCTGTGGCCTCATCAGCCACTGACCTCTTCCCTTCATCAGGTAGTAGAAGGTGGTTCAGGCAGTCATAACTGGGAGGGGCTGGCCCAGCCCTGTCTGAGGTCTGGTGCCAGGTTGTTCCTGCCTCGGGGCAGACAACCAGTTGCTGCCAGATCCAGAAGTCTTGGTTGGTAAGGCCCTCCAGGGAAATGGAGGTGGGCAGGGGACTGTGCAGATAAAGCAGGGCCCAGCAGAGCAGAGGAATGAAGGACAACCAGGAGAACCCCTAGAGCCATCCCACCCCAGACCTTAGCCCAGTTTTTCTTTGTCCTTTGTCCCACCTTGATCAGAAAGCTAGTTAACCAGACCCTGACAGTTTTTCAGACTATGGAGGACTAAAATCTGGGCTGGCAGGCGTGTCCTTCCTGGCTGTGCCCAAGCACAGTCTAGTGGCTCACTGGCCCCATCTTCTGGCCTTTTGGGAGAGAGCACCTGAGAAAGGAAGACTGAGTGCTGAAGATGGGAGGGAGAACAGAAGTCCAGAGTTTGGAGGGGGCAGCCAGTAGTTGTCTCCAAGAGCACTCACACCCAGTCCTCTGAGTATACTGGGGTTCCTGGATCCAGGCATTCACTTACCATCTCTTGTTCCTCTGTGCTTCAGCTCAGAGGTAGCACTTGCTCCATTTCCTCTGTCTGGTACAGATGCCCCCTTCCTGCCAGTGCAGAAAGTCCTTTCACCTGCATTCCAGACCCCATCTTGCCCTATCATCAAAGCAGTCTTTCACAGAAAATGTCTTTGTGGGTGTCAGTTCCCTGCATTATGTACCACAGACAAAGCAAAGGACCACTTAACTGCTGCCAGCCACACTATTCTCCCACTGGCAACCTCAACTTCAATCTCAATCCTGTTTCTTTTGTGCTGAGGATTGAACCCAGGGCCTCATGCAAGTTAGACAAGCACTCTACCACTGAGGTTCATCCTATCCCAGTAATCTCAACCATATCCCTTTCTTCAAGCATCATTCTCCTGCTCTCTGCCCCTATTCTCAGCCACATTTCTCTAAGGTTGTCTACAATCTCCATCACTGCGCAACCCTCCCCCATGTTAGCCTGGGGTCAGCTCCCCCTCCTGACCTCTCCAGATGTAACCAGCAAATGACCTCCTAGTCCTTAAATATCATTGAGCCGTCTCTGCCATCAGCTAACTTGGCCACCTTGAAGTCTCTCTGCCCTGCTGACCTCTCCAGACCTTCTCAAGCCTGTGTCCCCTTTGATGTCTATGAAGCCATCCTTGCTGAGTTTCCTCCTACCTCTCTGCTTCTCTTCTTCTGCCTTTTTCACCTTGTCCTCCTTGTGGGTGAGCTTGTGGCTGCAGAGACCTCGCTTGCTCTCCCTACCCCACGATGAGCTCATCTTCCTACTTACATATTGGTGACACCCACGCTCCCTCGCTGTCCAGCCAAGGCCTCCCTCTTGACTCCAGGCCCACGCAGCCAGCTGCTCTGGATGCCTCCCTTGGACACACATAGGGCCCGTGCACATATTCAGCATGTCTAAAACTGGTCTCATTATCTTCCTGACTCCTGCAGCCACCACATCCTCAGTCTTCACTTCAAGCACTGGCCTTGGCTTCAGAACTTCTTGTGTTGTTCCAGGCCTGGGTTAGATGAAGAGGCTTCAACATAACTTTTTTTCCCTCTCTTTCTCTTTTCTCTCTCAGATTAGCCTTGAACTCCTGGTAATCCTCCTGCCTCAGCCTTCCAAGTGCTGGGATTGCAGGTGTGTACCACCATGCCCAGCTTATAACTCTTTATAGCAAGTCTCATTACCTCCTATTTCAAGGGAACTGAAGCATCCAGAGTCCAAAAAAATCACCCAAGTTCTCCGACACAAGTATACTTGAACCTGCCCCAAGATTCTGACTCAGGTGTATCTGAACCCCAAAAATCTGCTCACAAGAAGTATGCTAGCACAAAACTCTGAGCCAAGGAGAGTTTGAGATAGTCTTAAGCAAATGAAACCTATATCCTATTTGGACAGGGAAGAGATCGGAGTCCCATTTGGTCCCATTTGAGGAAGGCAGGAAGAGTGAAGTCTAGTTACTGCATCCAGATGATGAACAGGAACAAAAGTCTCATTTCCACAACCTGAGTGTGA
This sequence comes from Octodon degus, assembly GCF_000260255.1. Lineage (NCBI taxonomy): Eukaryota > Metazoa > Chordata > Mammalia > Rodentia > Octodontidae > Octodon > Octodon degus. The sequence continues at coordinate 14,893,359 of NW_004524587.1, forward strand.
GGCACCCATGGACAAGCAAGGGCTGAGGCCAGGGGCAAGTTGGTGCCCAGGAGTTCCAGCGCATCACACATGTGGCATGGGATCCCTGGAGGTTGCAATCTAGGCAGGAACTAAACCCCCAGTTTTTCAGAGGTATCCCTTGTAGTCTGGGTACCTGGAGATTCAGCCCTTTAGTTAGCAGGAAGAAGAACAGTAAGATGCAGGAAGTCAGGGATATCACTTGGATTTCAAATTGTACCAGCTATTCTCCATTTACAGAATGGAAGGCAGAGGACCAGGGTCCCTCAAAGTGGGGATGGGAAACACAGTTCATGCTCTGCAGAGTTTTCTGGATAGACCCCAGAGGAGACCCCAGAGCACTGAGAGTATTTGGCTGCCTCTGGGTGAGATCCTCCTTGGATCTACCAGGATGATTTGGAGTTATTAACAATTTCTTTCATATTTATTGTGTTTGTTGCATGCCAGTCCTTGTGTTCAACTTCCTTTACTATCCTCCAATTATCCCTCTGAAGCAACTACCAAACAAAGAAAAAGGCCCAGAGAAGTTAATTGCCATGTTCTGGGCCACACAGCCATTCAAATCCAATGCTTCTAACCACCAGACCACATTGCCCCTGGGCTTCAGCCCAGAAGGTTGGCATTATTCAGTGGACATTATGAGGACAGCAATCTTTTTTATTTGCTTCTAGATTAGAAACATGTCTCCTAAAAACAGAATTAAAGCAAATTTGATTGTTCGTATTAATTCCAAAACTTGCTTCCTTAACAGCTTCTATCACCCCTGATTCAGGCCTTTTCTTGGCAGAACAACTGCAAAAGATACAAAAATTAGCTGCTGTTGGCTAGCTGGTGTAATTTATTTGCATATACATAATTCAGCCCCACCCCTGGTGGCTAATACCCCCACTGGGGAAGCTGAGGTTGTTTTCTGATTGCTAGTAGGGAGGCCTGTGTGTGTTGTTTTTTTAAATAAACTGAAACCAGATGGAGGGGGTTTTGTTCACAGCCTTGCCTCCAATTTTCTCCAGCAAATTCCTTGAAAAAGCAGCCACCTATGAGTGGTGCTTGTTCTCTGTGGAGGTCCCTCACCGCTGGTATGCAAATAGCAAGTGGGATTGATATTTCTAAGAGTGAAAACAAAGGGAGAAGAGTTGTGTGGCTGGAGGGCCCTTGGAACACAGGGTCATCTGGTGGACCCCCAATTTCAGGTTTGTGCTTATAGTTTATGGCCTCACTTTCTTCCCCTTTCCCTTGAGGTCAGGGTGGGCTGGGGTGAGGGAGTTGGGCTAGGCTTGAGTCAAAGTCACCTGGACCAACCATGCAGAGTTGTAAGTATCAGACCACCAAAACTTCCCATTTGTAGCAGCAGCCCCTGTCAGGAGACCCTGACCTCTCTGGTTGGGTTGATTTTGCAGTCAGAGATTATCCCTCCAAAGAGGCCCAAAGCCTCTGCTGCTTCCATCCTGGAAGGGCCAGACTCTGAAGGTGATTGTTGGAATATTTTTAACCACTGGCCAGGTCAAGGGCTTTGTAGTGCCCCCAGAGCCCTCATTAAGTGATTTTTTGTTCAGAGAGAAGGGGGAAAGTGTGCCTACTGGTTCTGTGTCCCCCTGCCAAAGCTTTAGTATTTTTCTTTGAAATGTGAATTGGCCATTGTGATAGTGAGGTAGGACCCCATCCCCAGACAGAAGAGAACACTCCTTTCCCAGAGCTGACCTTCATTCTTACCTTAGAACACTGTCCTTTTGGATTCTGAGCTTTTTCAGATAATTGTGTCAGGTTACATAAGGTTTTAAGATATGAACACTCAAAAGAAATTCCCTGGGAGCAGGTCTGAGAGGTTACGGCACAGAATTTCCTTTAATGTATTCGAGGAAAAATTCAGGTGTCTCAGCCTTGCACAATTTCTGGAATAAAGTAAATGAGAACAGCCAACTTATTTGCATGCATGCACCATTCCCCATAGACATGAGCAAACAAAAAGACAGATTTCATGCTGAAAGGAAGTTCTCCTCCCTGGGGACCCCTGCATGATCGGTGGAGGTCAGGTGCAGGGTGGGCATGGACCAGGCTGGCTTGGACATGGAAATCCTCAGCATCCCAGCAGATCTGCCCCCACCCTCCTTTTTCTGCATCTTAGGTAACACATGTTGTAAATACAAGCCTTCATTTTTCCAAGAAACATAAAAACTGAATTACTGGCAGAGAAGCCTTAAAATCTTTGCTTCCTAGGACTCTATGGGCACATTTTCCACACACCATGAGTTTTATTTCATTTGCCTCTGAGGAGTGGCCCTCCAGCAGCTCTGTTGCATAAGGTGCTGCGCCCAAACACCTTGTCCCCAACTTGGAGACACAAAGTAAGTTTTATCTAGGTCTGAGGAGAATTCTCGATGGGTGACATCGTGTTCCAAGTCACACTGATTATTGTCAACAGCAGGAGAGCTGTTGATAGAGCCTTCTCACTGAGGAAGCAGACAGAATATTTTAAATATTCAATGGCATTTCTTGCTTAAAGCACATAGTGGTCATAAAAACCACTTAACAAGGAAGAATTAATGGGAGGAAATGACTTGACTGTAGCAAATCTTAAAAATGTTTTACAAGGGCTGTGGAAAAAATAGATTTATTATGTTGAAGAATGGTAATATAGGCAATTGAACTTTTTTTTTCTTTTGAGGTACTGGGGTTTGAACTCAGGGCCTCACATATGCTAAGCATGTGCTCTACTACTGAGCTACATCCCCTGCCCAGAAAAATCAGTTAATATACACAAAAATAACTCCTCAACAAGAGATTTTTTACTTTCCACAGAAAACGCTTCACAGAAAAATTCCTATGAATAGCACTTTTCCTTCCTTCCTTCCTTCCTTCCTTCCTTCCTTCCTTCCTTCCTTCCTTCCTTTATTGAATACATACTGTGTTCCAGGCTCTGTATGGAAACAGTAGCAAACTAGACAGATATCCTTCCTCTCCTGTGATGTCTGACTGGCTGGAAAGACAGCCTTCAATTAGATCTTTACAGTGGAGAAGCCACTGACAGAGGGAAGCCCAAGCTCTTCTGCTCAGGGTCAGAAAATGCTTTCTGGAAGGAAGTGATGTTTCAGGTAGAAGGAGCCCAAGTGCAGGTTCTGCTGGTTTGGGCAGGATGAGCTGGATCTCCTGGATCTCCTTTGGCAGTTCCTGGAGACCTGAGAACCAGCCCATGGTGCAGGGAGCTGAGGCTTTCCAGGAATGGAAGGTCAGCCAGCAGGCCAACAGAAGTCAGCCAGAGTTAGGGGACAGGCAAGGTCTTAAAGACTGTTGGGGCTTTGATTCTAATTTCACAGTATATGCAAATATTTCTTCCAGGGGAGCAGGGAGAGTTGAGGGTTGTAGACAGGAAGTAAAATAATTACCTTGACTTTTACTTTTTTTTTTTTTTTTAAGCTGCCACAGGCTATTGTTGCAGGCAGCCGAGTTAGATAGAAATATCATAGGCAGTTAGACAGGGTCAGGCCCTCAAGGAGACAAGATGAAGAGAAGGTGACTTTGCAACTTGGAAGAGACAGACACTCCCATATGGGCCACACCTCAAGACCAAGACAAAAAGAGGAAGCACAGCTACATCCCTAGGGATGGACATTAGGGAGTGATATCGTAAATAGTATCAATCAACTTGAAAGAGCCCAAATGAGTCACTAGCCCAACCCCAACAGGAAGAGACCCTGTTCCGTACGTGCCCGCTTGCTACGTGACTCACTTTCCCATTTGATACTGGATTTAATCAATTTTACCTGAGCAATGGTGCTTGTAATCTCATTGGTTGACCATAGTTTGGTCCCACCTCATGCCCAACTGAGCAAGTTCCCATGTCTTCTCCACCACCTTAGACCTGCCTCACCACATGGTTTTCCTCTATAAAAGTCCCTGTAAGAGACAACTTCTGGGGGGTAACTACCCGCTCGGGGCCCCCCTCCTTCTCAATAAATATATTCTGCTCATAACCTCCATTTGTTCCTAAAATTCATTCTTCGGTTTTTTTTAAATGTTATGATCAACAAGCACGGCTTTATTATTTATTTATTTATTTATTTATTTATTTTATTTTTGTGGAACTGGGGATTGAACTCAGATCCTTGCGTTTGTCAGTCAAGTGCTTATCCTACTGAGCCATCTCCCTGGCCCCCATTCTTCGGTTTTAGAGAACACGAACTTGTGCAGGTCAGGTCGGGAGATCGTTTTTCCCTGTGTCATTTGGAGGTTCCCTATATGGCTTGGAGGTCACCCACCTGAGACCAGTTTTTCTCCCTGTATCACTATAAGGACAATAGGTTGACAGAAACAGGGCCAGGGGGCCAAGGAGATGGCTCAGTGGAATAAGCGCTTCCCTGGCAAGTGCAAGGGCCTGAGTTCAATCCCCCGGTTCCACCAAAAAAAAAAGAAGGAAAGAAAGAAACAGGAACAGGGACAGGGAGCCTCCAGTAGATGCAGTGAGTCAGCAGGCCACTGTGCTGGTCAGGGTAAGAGATGTTGGTGGTTAAGGGAAGTTGGGAAAAAAGATAAATATTTGTATTTTATAGTTTTTTTATTTGGTCTTTTGAGACAGGGCTTTGCAGGGGCTATGGAGATAGCTCAGGCCCAAGGACTGGGGTTCCATCCTGGTACCATATGCTGCACAGGCCCCTCCCTGGTTGTGTCAAGCCAGCCACCAAGACTGGGCGTGATGGCGCATGCCTGTAATTCCAGTGCTGGAGAGGCTGAAATAGGAAGATCACTATGAATCCGAGCTGCATAGTAAGACTCTGTACCAAATACATAAAATTAAAAAACAAAAAAGAGAGAGAAATGCCTTTGCTATGTAGGCCTTGAACTCATTATGTAGAACAGGGTGGTCTCAAAAACAAGTGGTCCTTTTGCCTCAGCCTTCTAAGTGCAGCGATCACAGGCATGCACCACCAGGCCTGGCTTGGACAAGCCAAAATAGATGGGCTGACTCATCCAGAGAACTAGACAAAGCCCAGAGAATAGGGCTCTGGCTGGCCACCTCCCATCCAGGATAATTTGATAATTAAATTTAATTGTGTTCCCTGATGAAATAGACAGCATCATTTCCTGTAGGAAGATAAGGAAAGTTCAGATTATACACACCAATAACTGCTACCTATAAAACACCCTGTGTGCTTTAAAAGAGAGGGTGTTAATTTTCAGGCTTCCTCACAGCCCTATGTAACAGCTATTGGGAACCCCATTTCACATATTAGCATACTGAAGTTTGGAGAAAGGTTAAAGGATTTGCTCAAGGTCAATACCTGGTGACTGGCAGAGTTGGAGTTGAAACAGAACTGCTGTGCTGTCCTGGGTCATGTGATAAGGCTTAGGAAATGCAGGAGCACATTGACTCTGACTAAACCAATGCTGGCTCAGCCCCAGGGTCGGATGAGCCAGCTCTGCCACCCAGGATCCTCCTCTCATTTCTAAGAGTCATGAAAACTTCTTGCAATCTCACTTGTGTGCACTCAAACCATAAAAACACAGTTGGCTTTTTTTTCTCCCAGTGGCTGGGGCTCTTCTAACCTACGAAGACCTGCCTTGTGGGTGAGAGGCCACAGTTCTAGGCAGGAACAAGCCTGAGAAACTGAATTTTGTCCCAGAAAAATATGTCGCACATGTTCACAGGAATTGGTCAAGGGTGGCACTGAGATGCTGGGACAACCCTCCCAGTAAAGAGAAACCTGTGGGAAAAGGCCTGAGGACAAAGCAATGCTGCTGGTTCCAGGAGCTGCTGTCCTTGCAGAGGATAGGGGCAGCCTACACAGACCAGGGAGGAGGATGGAAGCTGACCAAGTAAAACCACAAATGTATTATCTTATGGTTCTACAGGTCACAAGTTTGAAATGGATCTCACTGAGCTAACGTCCAGGTGGCAGCAGGCTGGTTCCTTCTAGAAGTTCTGGGAGAGCCCGCTTCTTTGTTTTAACCAGCATCTACAGGTTGCCTGCATTCCTTAGTTCATGGCTCCTTCCTCCATCTTTGAACTTAGCCGAGCAATGCCTTCAAAGCTCTCTGACTTCTGTTTCCATCATCACATATCCTGCTCTGACCCTCTGGCCTCCTTAGAAGACTGAGAACTCCTTTGAGCTACTCAGATAATCTGGGATAATCTCCCTAATGTGGTCCTTAATGTCTTCTCATCTGCAAAACATTTTGGGGGGCTATTATTCAGCTTACCATCCACTTTAACAAATTAAGAGAAAGAAACATAAGCCTGGGAACTGGTAGGAGAATGGCCTGAAAGTAGACAGGCTGATGTTAGGGAGACCAGAAAGGAAGATGTCAGGGAGATCAGCGAAAAAGATTGTGGTGGTCAGGATGGAGTGGTAGGGGAAGAATGGACAAAAGATGTGTTTCAGAGGAAGGCTGGACTTGGGGACTATTTGGGTTAGGTGGGCAGGAATTAGAGGAGAGACATGGAAAGATGTCTGAATATAGAGATGGGCTAATGGGTTCATGGAGGAGCCTTTTGGAGAACCCAAAGGGAAGAGCAAACTTGTGGCAAGGACAAAAAGGACATGTAGGGATATGTATCTAAGATACCTTTGGGACATCCAGGACAGGTTTCCAGGAGAAAGGTGGATACAAGGTCCAGAAAGCTGTGATTCTAGGATCACTCTCCTTCCAATTGGCATACATGTACTCACCTCCCCCTCTCTTTCTTTTGTTTCTTCTTTCTTTCTTTCTTTCTTTCTTTCTTTCTTTCTTTCTTTCTTCTTTCTTTCTTTCTTTCTTTCCTTTTTTTGGCAGAACTGGGGATTGAACTCAGACCCTTGCGCTTTCTAGGCAAGTGCTTATTCTACTGAGCCATCTCTCCAGCTCCTCCACCTTACTTTCTGAGTCACCATCTCTGAGCCTGTTTTCCACTTCCAGATAAGAATTGAGAAATCATCTTGTGTTTCTAAAGTCACAATAACATTGCTATTTATCTGTTAACCTTGAGTTTTATCTTTTTTTTTTTTTTTTTTTTTGTAATTTTTTTTAGTTGAGGTTTTAGGTTTTGGTTTTGGTGCCAAGGACTGAACTGAGAGTTTTATCTTTTTTGAAAATAAGAATTTAAATTATAGGGAGATTAAGTCCCTTACACAAGGGTCCATGACTGGCAAAGGACAGAGCAGGAAGTTAGCAAGTTATGGGAGAGTTATGTTCTTTCTTTCTTTTCTTACTTTCTATGCTTATGACTTACATATGTTAGAGATCCCATTGCTATCTGTCTATTCTGACAAATAGCCAACAAGCTATTCACTTTTTATGGTGTTGGAGATAGGGAGAAAATAGAAACAGAAGACAACAGGATTTTTTTTTTTTTTTTTTTTTTGGAGACTTTTTGGAGACAGGGTCTTGCTACGTAGTTTGGCCTTGCCATGTTCTCACTGTAGCTCAGGCTGGGCTTGAACTCATGGTGATCCTGTACCCAAGCCTGAGATTATAGGCATGCATCACCATGCTCTAGTTTTGATAATTTTTTGCTACATATCCCAGCTTGGTTTTGAATTTGATCTCCTCCCGCTTTAGCCTGAGTGCTGGGATTATAGGTATGCATCAATAATCTATCTTTCTTCCTGTCTTTTGCAAAAAACCTGAGTTCATCTATTCTGAATGTCCCCCAAGGAGGAGTGGTGGAGTTGGTCAAGGAAAATCCAGCTCAGCAAGAAGTCTGATAGGGCCTGGTGTCTGTCCACTGGCAGCCCCAGGATAGTCCCACAGAGGCTGCACTTGAAAATCCTATGACTTGGCTTCATTACCAAAGAAGACTCATAACTGGAGACTTTCTTTTTTCGCAGTACTGGGGATTGAACTCAGGACCTTGCACTTGCCAGGCAAGCGCCTGTTCTACTGAGCTATCTGCCTGGCCTCTTTCTTTTCTTTTCTTTCTGTAAAACATGGTTCCTTTGCAAAGACCTAGGAAAGAGGACCCTGGTGGACTCTACAATTGAAGATTTATTCTTGATTTAAGGGCAATAAATGAGATATTTTGTGTTACCTATATTAAGCTTTTCTGCATCACACTTTAGGGTGTGTGAACTCTTAGTTCTGTATTTTACTTGTCTAGATCTACTGCTTCCTCAGCCTATAATATCCTTAAAGGGTGGAAATCTAATAGATGTTTCCTGTATTATGTACAGCACTTAGCACCTAAGCTTATTAAAGAGTGCAGGTTGAATAAGTTCTTCCTGAGTGCTGGTCTCAGAGGGCATGTTTGGGACAAGTCAAGATTTCAGGAAGTAGGGCTGGGGAGATAGCTCCGTAGAAGAAGCGCGGTCCTGAGTTCAATCCCCAGTACCGGAAAAAAAAAAAAAAATTCAGGAAGACAAGTCGTGGGAGGTGGAGGAAAATGGGCTTTTTCTAAGAAAGGTTAGGAAACAATGGGGCATTAGCAAACTGAGGTGCATGGGGTAATGTGGTGGTAGTGGTGGGGTGTGTCTCGCAAGCCCCGCCCTGAACCACAGCAGCGGCGAGAAGAGGCGCAGCGCGGTTTGGCCGCTATGGGGCGCCGTAGCCCGCGCTGTTGCCAGGGGAACGGGCCCTGTGCCTGGCGAGGCCCAGCCCGCCTCGGCCTGGCCCGGCCGCTCAGCCATCCTGTCTGACCTGGAGCGGGAGTACTCTTCCGCCCCGCCGCCGTCCGGGATGGGGTTCCGCTCCGGGCCATGCCGCCTCCGGGTCCCGGGGAGCCTCTTTGCCGCCACGGTCTGAAGCGCGACTGCCCCCGGGAGGGTGGACAGCCAGGCGCGGGCCCGAACCGCTGGCGGACCTTGGTAGGGCCGGCCTGGCACGGCCGCCACCGCGCGCAGGTGAGGAGCCGCGGCCGCGTTCCGGAGCCTGGCCTGAGCTGTCGGGTCGCGCGGCTGCCGCCGCCTGACGTGGCTCGGGAATCACCGTGCCCTGGCGGCCTGGGCTCCACCGTCCCTGCAGGCGCGGGGCTTCCTTCAGCGTTCGTCCGCTTCTCAGCTCTACACTAAGCGCCCACTGTGTGCCGGGCGCCTGGCCAGCGGAGGGCTGAGAACAGACGCAGCAGCTCTCCAGAGCCCAGAGAGCATGGGGAGGGTGTGGGGAGCAGGCGCCAGGCACATGACTGAAGTAATTACAGGGTGAGTCAAGTGCTCTGGAGTTGAGGTGGAGGGTCTGGCTTAAAAAGGTGACCTTTAAATTTAAGACCTGGAGATTGGAAGGAAGCCAACAGTGTGATCTGGAAAAGGTGTTTGTGAAAGAGGGAAAAGCAAATAAATACAAACGTCTGGAGACAGTAGAGTACTAGGACGTAACAGAATGAGTGAGAAGAGCCCTTGAAATCCGTGGTGGGCATTGCAATTTTATTCTAGCAGGTCGAAGAAACCGTGAAAGAGTTTTTTTTTTTTGGTTTTTTTTTTTTTTTTTTTTTTTTTTTTTTTTTTTTTTTTAGGCAAGGGTCAACAGGGTGTTCAGGGTCTCACTACCAGATCAGACTCGTAGTGATCTGCCTGTTTACAGCCTCCCCAGAGCTGGGATTACAGGGGCGCACCACTACACCCAGTCTCAATTGCCCTCTCAGGGTGCCCGGGGATGGGGGGGCTGGGGGTGGTGGAGGGTGGGGTGCCGAGGCCCGCCTGGCAGGTCCGGGGATTAAACCCCAGGATTGAACCTCAGAGCTATTTGACCGGCCCTTAAAGAGTTTTGATGAATTTCAAGTTTTAAAAGCTTATCTCGTTCTGGTTGCTGCGGGAAAGTCAGTTGATGGCCATCTTAGTTCTGCCAGTGTAGCTGTGCCTCCTGGAATTGCTTAGTCTCTCTGAGCCTCTGTGCCCTCACCTAAGCAACGGGGATGCTGTTTCCTCATCTAGTTTATGAGGGAGAATGTGAGGGGCCTTCCACATCTGAGACCAACAATTAGACCTATGAAAACAGTTTGAAATGATAGGATCTACCTCAGAGTGTTGTGAGGGTAGAATTAAGTGAATTCCTGGGAAGCATTTAAAGCAAAGCAGTGCCTGGCCCAGAATGCGTGCCCTCTAAATGCTAATGATGGCTATTATTATCATGAAAACACTGTGGGAGAGCGAGGATAGAGGTTTGGATTAGGGTGATGGCAGCAGTTGATGGAAAGAAGTGCTTCGTTTCCTTTGCTCAAGGAAAGCTGGATTCAGATACTGATGAAAGGTGGGCCTGCTTTTGTGGAACTGGTGGTTGGCTGTGGGAGACTGGTCTGTAAACAGATAATCACCACAAGATGCACTAAAAACAACAGTGGTGCTTAATTAGCCAGGTCCTCCTCCCCACCCCCTTTTTTTACTTTGTTCTGTCACAACTTTGTTCTTAATGACTGTTTCTTAGTGGGTTTTCCCCAGGGCTGGCTCCTGCAATCATATGAGTTGATTTCCCTTTAAAATCAACAACCCTTGCCTCCCTTCTTTGGCCTTGTTTCTGTTTCTTGTTCCCCCTCCTTCTTGTCCTTTTTCCTCGACTGAACTTGGATCCCAAACAGTTTGTAGTGGTTGCTGCAAGAGAATGGCACAGAAATGCTTGCACTCTCTGTCAACCCAGGAACTATTGAAGTTTCCAGCTTTTCTTGCCATAGCAACCGACTTTGGCATATTATTTATGAGAAGAAAGTAGGAGTCTAGCCACATCTGAGACCACTGACAAGAGGTCTTTGAGAGCAGATTGAAGTTCCAGTTTATTTTTTGGGAATTATGTAATGTACATCCTTAGAGCCACTTCTTAGAATTTTAAGGCCAGAGATTTTTTTGGCACCTGTGGGGAATTTTAATAATGTACTTGCATCTAAAAGTATTTTATAAGCAACTGTTTTTGCTCTGTAGAACAATGTGCTTCACGAAGCATTTTTTTCTCCAGCTCCCCTTTAGGTAGTTAAAACTAGGCATCTGTTACATCTCAGTGAAACTTATTTCTGAAGCAGATCCTGGGGAAAAAACCCTGAAAACTCCTTTAGAAATACCTGCAGGAAATCTCTCACATGGAAACCATAAATTCTCCAAGAGAAAGAAAGATGCTTAGGAACAAAACTTTCCTGCAGTGTGTACCTCCCCCTGCTATGTTCTGGGGGTGATGGGGCACTGAGCTGGCTCTTGGCTAAGAACTAGCATAGGGTCCTGCCCAGCCTTCTCTTGTGCTGTCTGGGGGTCTAATTCTAGCTTTGACAAGACCACTAACAGTGTTAGGAGATTTTGTGGCTCTTCCTCACAGTTCTTCAGATGAGCAGCTCAGAATTGCTTTCTAGAGTAAGAAAGCACTTAACTAAAAGGAAACATTTGTGTTACATCATTGTTAAGCAGGAATTCCTGGTTTGTCTGGCCTGGTACAGGGTTCTGAATCAATTATCAGTGCATTTGATCCACATGACACAATAAGGTTAGGAGGACAAGAGGTGACACCCCTCAAATTATTTATTTTTTGATATATATTTGTGTGTGTGGAGGGATGTAGCACTGGGGATGAAGCCCAGGGCTTCACAATTGCTAAGTCTGCACTATACCGTTGACCTACATCCCTAGCTCACTTAAAAAATAAAAATAAAAAATAAATAAATACTCAGGTTTAAAAATTCACACAGTGGGGCTGGTGAGATGGCTCAGTGGTCTAAAGCACCTACTTAGAACAAGCTTAGCGAAACACAGGGACCTCGGTTCAATCCCCCAGCACCACATGCCAGCTAGCCCCGCCCCCTGGTGGGCTGAGCTGGCCACACACACACACACACACACACACACACAAATAAATAAAATAATAAAAAAAAAATTCACACAGTACCAAGAGTACACAGTAGAAACAAACCTCTGCCTCACCCCCAAGCCCTTTTGTCAGCCATTATATCTTCCCAGAGGTTGCTACAGTGTTTAGTTTCTTGAATTTTCTTCCCAAGACTCTGCATATGAAAATGTAGTTGTCAGTCCGTTTTTATTCATTCAGTAGCTGTCTTTAAACTGTACATCTTTCTTGTTTACTTTGTGTACTGGAGATCATTTTGGGTGATGACACGTGGCTGTCTGGCTGCTGCTCTGGCTGCTGAGTCAAGAAGGGCACTGAGTTCAAGACAAGCCTGGGCACCTCACTGAGACCTTGTCACAAAATAAAAAATGAAAAGGGAGGCAGACATGATGGTGTGTGCCAGCAGTCTAGTATTCTGGCAAGCTGAGGTAGAAGGATTGCAAGAGCCTAGCTTGGGCAACTTTAATGACTTAGTGAGCCCGTGTCTTTAAAAAAAAGACAGCTCAGTATGAAGGCCCTGAATTCAATCTCTAGTACGATAAAATAAAATCAAGTAAAATACATATACAATGTTAAAAACACTGGGAAGGGTGGCACAGTGGTAGAGTGCTAGCCTTGCATGTGTGAGGCCCTGGGTTCAAGTCTCAGTGTTAAAACAAATATTTCTAGAGTTGGGTGTGGTGATACACTCCTGTAATCCCAGCACTCAGGAGGCTGAGGCAGGAGGATCGTTGTGAGTTTGAGATCAATCTGGGCTACCAAGTGAGCTCAAGGCCAGGTCTAGCAAGACCCTGTCTCAAAAAGACAAAAGAGCAACAACAAAAAACTTCCCTTGCTGTTGATGTTGCAGGGCAACTTGTGCCATAGGGTGTTCATATTTGTTTGTGCCCTTTATTATTACAAACAACATTGCAATGAATCTTAGTGTGATTTGCAAATTTATGTGTCCATCTCTATCATGTGATAAATACCTAGTAATGTGGCATGTTAGAACCAAAGGGTATATATATTCTCAAGTTTGGCAGACATTGCCAGATTACCCTCCAGCTAACTTTTTTTAGCAGGTATGTAAAACAGAGACCCAAAGTAGATCTATGAAGTTTTTTCCTGGATTGTTTGATCTATCTATCTATCTATCTATCTATCTATCTATCTATCTTTCTTTCTTTCTTTCTTTCTAGAAAATAATAGTAAAAAAAAAAAAAAGAAATGATACAGAAATGATAAATCGGAATTCAACAATAGTTGTTATATTGCATATTGTTTTCTTCCAATTAGTTGTTCAGATTACCAGAAAGAAGCATGCAAAATTGGTCAAAAAAGTTATAAAAAACTAAAAAGGAGAGAAAAAATTTAAGTATTAACTGTTTCATACACACACACACACACACACACACACACATTCGTATGATATCCAGGGTCTCACTATGTAGATTGGACTTGTAGCGATCCTCCTGTTTTCAGCCTCCCAAGTGCTGGGATTACAAGCATGCGCCACCATGCCCAGTGCGCCCCAGGGCTGGGGCCAGCACACAGTGTATCAAACCCTGGCCGCTGAGCTCTGCTGAAGCAGGTGCTTTACTCTGCTTTAGTCTGCTGAACTATATCTATATCTATATATCTATATCCATATCTATCTATCTATCTATATATATATGATTAGTATATATTTATCTTATATATCTTATGTAAGTATATCTATCTATCTATCTATCTATTTTTTCTTTTGTCCTTTCTCTCATCCCAGTTGTTCCTTCCCATTGAAGTACCTTTCAGATTTTATTTACTATTTCAGGTTCTTTTTTTTTTTAATATTTATTTATTTTTATTTATAACATTTATTTATTGTGTGTGTGTGTGGCCAGCTCAGCCCACCAGGGGGCGGGTCTGGCTGGCATGTGGTGCTGGGGATCGAACCGCGGTCCCTGTACTTTGCCAAGCTTGTTTCAAGTAGGTGCTTTAGACCACTGAGCCATCTCTCCAGCCCCACTATTTCAGGTTCTTATACCAGCAAGACAATACAATTTTTACATATGTGAGTATAATTAATTTCACTTATGAGTGTGGTTTCTAGTTACATCCATTTACCTATAAAAACCTTGAATTTATCTTTTATAGCTAATACTCCACTGTTTAAAAATACCACATCTTTTTTATCCATTCTTTAGTTAATGGACATTTGGGTTGTTTCTAAAATTTAGCTATGACAAACTACTGTTATAAACATGGGTGCACATATATCGCTGTGGTATGATGTTTTCAGTTCTGGAAAAATACCCAGGAGGGGAATAAATGGGTTGAATGGGACCTCCAATCCTAGCTTCTTTTCTTTCTTTTTTTTATTTAAGTTTTTAAAACTCATTTTAATGAGAAAAAAGATAAAATAGCAAAGAAACAGTTTCAAAACAGGTTAGTAAGACAGTTACAATAATTAATACATTTCATAGTGTTGTCTTCGTATTAGTTATTCAGAGGATAAGATGCAGAAGTGATATCTTGTCTAAACAATATTAGTATGAACCTTTCTTCTCAATCCAATCCTAGTTTTTTTTTTTTTTTTTTTTTTTTGCAGAACCAGGGATTGAACTCAAGCCTTTACGCTTGCCAGGGAAGCGCTTAATCCACTGAACCATCTCCCCACCCCAAATCCTAGCTTTTTGAGGAATCTCCACACTGATTTTCATAGTGGTTGTACCAGTCTATACTCACACCAACAGTGGAGAAGGGTTCCATTTTCCCCATAGCCCTTCCAGCATTTGTTATTGGTTGACTTCTTGATGATATCCATTCTTTCTAGGGTAAAATGGAATCTCATTGTTGCTTAATTTGCATATCTTGAATAACTAATGATGAACACTTTCATATATTTATTTTTCATTTATAGTTCTTTATATGAGAAGTGAATACTCATCTCAGGTGCCCATTTTTTTTAATTGAGTCTTTGAATTTTGGTGTCCCCAGGTTTCTTGATCTATGAGCATCAGTGAAAAAACTACAAAGAGGCTGGGTCTCCAGGCTTAACCCTCTTTCCTGGCTCTAATCTGTTCCTCATTGATGGCTTAGGTCTCTGGGCCCTCCAGTCCCCTATTCCAGCCCTGTCACCTCTTCTGACCCCCTGCATCCTACTGTTCCAGTTCTTGGGTCTTCCTGACGACACTCCTTAGTAGTTGAATTGGTTCTGAAATCCTCAGACATTTTACAGGAATCTAGGGCTGCCTATAAGCTCTGTAAGGCCAGAACTTTACACCCTAGCTTGTTTCCTTTGACAGTGCCACACAGGCATTTTAGACCATTTCTACCTTACTGATTGAATGATTGATTGATTGATTGATTGACTGATTGATTGAAATGGTATCTTGCCATGTTGCCCAGCCTGGCTTCCAACTTCTGAGTTTGATTTTTCTGCCTCAGCCTCCTGAGTAGCTGAGAGTACAAGTGCACATCACTGTACCTGGCTGCTAATTATTATTATTATTATTATTGTTGTTGTTGTTGTTGTTGTTGTTGTTATAATTTTGTACGGAGCAGAGGTGGCAGGAGGGGACGTGAACTATTCATAAAACTGTTCTATTATTCACAATGAAAACTTGAAATCCAAAGATTTCTTTTATTTCACTTAAGCATACAAATTAAAGTAGCTTAACCTTATTTATTTTCCAGGCCTAGAGATTGAATCCATGGGCTTCATACTGAACTACATCCCCAGCCCTTTTTATTTTGAGACAAGGTCTTGCTACATCACTTAAATTGTCTAGGCTGGGCTTAAAATTGTGCTTCTCCTGCATCTGCCTTGGAGAGTCCTGGGGCTTATAGCAAATGACTGTTAAAGAGAATAGATTATTATCCTGTCAATGGCCTTCACCTTGTTAGGGACAAGGAAGGGGTCTGCATAGCCTCTCAAGCCTTCCTCAGAAGCCAGGCATGTCTTTGACTTACCAAGGTCATAACACTCATGGGTTCCTCTTGTTTCTATCTTCCTCCAGTCCTCACCAGACTAACTCTTTGATGTGTTTCTTTGTTTTGCTTTGTTTTTTTGAAATGCAGTCTTGATGTGTTACCTCAGCTGATATTGAACTCATGGACTTAAAATGGTCCTCCTGCCTCACCTTCCTTAGTAGCTGGAACTATAAATGTGTGCCACTGCACCCAGCTCTTATGGTTTGTTCTTTGGAAGCAGAAAATACAGGAAAAATGTTTTCCTAAGGTCCATGACCTCTCAGCCCACCAAAGATACAGCTGGCTAAACTGAATGGGCAGCGTGGAGTCTGTGGGCTTGACTTTCATCCAGCCAACTCCTCCTAGCGCACAGACTGCTGGCTGGGCTGCCACCTTCCTGGGCCAGCCGGCTGTGGTGTCACCTGCCCTACTGCCAAGTCCTTGCCCCTCTTGCTCATGCCCTTCCCATTATGATCAGAAAGCTCTCAGAAAAACTCACTGTGTCATATCCTGCTTTAAACCCAAGCATCTCACCCAGTTTCCTGGGCCTTGTGTGACCTCAGTCCTGCAGCTTCTCAGGCTCATCGCTCACTGGGTCCTGCTTTACTTCCTCCCATCTCTCTGTCTACCCTGTGTTCTGACTCTAACTTGCTGCACCTTCTAAGCACTTCCAAAATGCTCTGGCTGCTTGCTGTTACTATGTGTCTGTCTGGGCCTGGTGTCTGCTCCAGTCTGTGCTTACACCCTCAGAGAACCATGGGGTGGGCCCAACTGAACACTGCTTGGCCAAGGTCTAAGTGTACCAGCTAGCATATGATTGGGGGCAGAGCCACACATCTTTCAATCTGGTATCCCAGAGAAGTGCTGAGAAGGGAGGGGCAATTAGAGAAGTCCTTGGGTCTGGGGACAGTGCTGGGTCTTGTCCATGGGCCTTGAGCCCCATCTTGGATTCTTTCCAACCTCCCATCCTATTAATCAAAATCTTTCAGACCAGAAGAAATTGTGGTCACCAACTCTGTGAAATAAACTCATCAGTTAAGAGTTGGCCAGTCAGGCATTATGGTAAGTTTCTGTAATCCTGGCACTTGGGAAGCTGAGACAGAAGGATTTCTGTGAGTTTGAGGCCAGCCTGAGCTACATAGCAAGACTGGCATGCTTCTGGCCAACTTGGTGTCTGTTTGGAGTGCTGCTGCTGCTGCTTCAAGGCTGTTCTGCCCCATAGTGTCATCTTTTATGTTCAGAGTCTCAGACAAATAGTACCTCTCTGGGCCAGTGGTGTCCTGGCCTCAGATAGTGACTTCTGCCTCTGGAATTCAGTACAGCAATAATAGGGGTTCCTGCAGCCACCGCTGGATGGTGGGGACCTATCAACCATACAGTTCTTTTTCTCTTTGGAAACTCATCCAAGGTTCAGGGCTCTTCAAGCTTGGGGATGACAAAGGGAAAGTCGGGTGGGGGATCTAAATAGTTGCCTTAGCGATGGTATGAAGGACACAGATATTTGCCCACTGGTGGAACCAGCCAGCTCAGGTTTATTCGAATGACTTGATTGATGACATTTGTCTTTCCACAAAATAGAGGCAAAGATTTGCTCCTCTGCGGATACTATAAAAGCCTCTCCAGCTTTTGACCATTCTTGTCACTCTTGGAGGTGACAAGGTTGGAATTACAGTTCAGTAGCCTACCACTTATCATGGTATAGCCCTTGGGACCACTGACTTAAGAAAACAACTTCAATCAACTCCATAAGTTTGGACAGTAAATCTTGTAGATGTCAGGTACAGTAGCCATAGTCTGGAAGTGTGAAGACATGAGAGCTGTTTGAGGGTAATTATAATGTCTACTGTGTAGCACTCCCCTCAACATCAGGGATCCCTTCAGTGTAGCTGTTCTGCATGCCATGCTAGGGGCTATCTCCCCCACTCCCATTTTTCAGAGGAGAAAATTCAGGCCTCTTCGCTAGTAAGAACAGCCAAGAGCCTAACCTAAATCCATTTCCTTCAAAGCTGTTCTTTTTTTCTTGTGTAGCTTCTTTATCCATCTATCTATCTATCCATCCATTTATCCCTCCCTCCTTCCTTCCCTCCCTCCCTCCCTCCCAGGGGCTTCTGCACTGAGCTATATCCCTAGACTTTTTTTTTAAGACAGGATCTCACTAACTCACTAAGTTGCCCAGCTTGAATTTGAACTTGTAGTCCTTCTGGCTTAGTCTCTCAGAGTGCTGTGCAGAGATTATAGATGTGTGCCACCATACCAAGCTTTTGCGTAGCTTTTTAAAAATTTTCCTCTCTATGTATTGCAGGCTCATGGTGATCCTCCTGCCTCAGCCTCCCAAGTACAGGGATTACTCATGTACACCACCACACCTGGCCTGGGTGGTTTCTTATTGAAGACAGGGTAAGCGAACAGAGGACTCCACTTGAGTCTTTGTGTGTGTGTGTGTGTGTGTGTGTGTGTGTGTGTACCAGGGATTGAACTCAGGATCTTGTATTTGCCAGGCAAGCACTTATTCTACTGAGCTATCTCCCCAGCCCTTTCACTTGAGTCTTTGGGAGAAAACTTAAGTTGATTCCATTTAGTTTTATTTATTTATTTATTTATTTATTTATTTATTTATTTGTGTGTGGCCAGCTCAGCCCACCAGGGGGCAGGGCTGGCTGGCATGTGGTGCTGGGGGATTGAACCGCAGTCCCTGTGCTTTGCTAAGCTTGTTCTAAGTAGGTGCTTTAGACCACTGAGCCATCTCACCAGCCCTCCATTTAGTTTTGAGATGAGATTGCCCAGAGGTAACTTCACATATTGCTAAGCTTGGTCTACAGAAGGCTCTGAGCCTCAGGTGGGCTGAAGGGCAGAGTGGTTATGGGTGATGACCCTGTGGAATAGAGGATGCAAGGGGAGGGCTGAGAGCAGAACAGCATGGGCCAGATGGCATCAGGGGGCCCAGGGTTTCACACAACTGACCATACCTATATTTCCTTTTATTTCAGATGCTTTCAAGTCAGCAAACACTTACTGAGCATCTTTTAAGTACAAGGTATAGTCCTGGGTGCATGGGGTGAATGAATCATGGGATATTTGCTGTCTTTGAATGGAGCTGATATAACAAATACACACAAGGATGGCAAAGTGACAGTCATAGCCAGAACTGAGGACAATGAGTCTTGATTGTGCTTGAGATGTCAGGGAAACTTCCTGGGTAACAAGGTGTTTACAGTGGGCTTAAGGAGCAAGTACCCTTATTTTTATTTATTTATTTTTTTAAATGTCTTTGGTATAGGGTCTCACTACACAGCTCAGACTCATAGTGATCCTCCTGTTTTCAGCCTCCCCAGCACTGGGATTACAAGTGTGTACCACCAGGCCCCGTCTTTGGCCAGCTCAGCGTACCTGGAGGCAGAGCCAGTGCAGCATGTGGTGCCAGGGATTGAACCTGGGTCACTGTATTTACCTAAGCAGGCACTTAGCCCACTGAGCTATCTCACTGGCCCTGCCCGTAGCATTTTGTTGGGCTGAAGAGTAAGGTGTTCTAGGCAGATATGCTAATGTGGGCTCTGCCTTTTTTTTTTTTTTTTTTTTTTTGTATTTTTAGGGAAAG
The DNA here is from genome assembly GCF_000260255.1 of Octodon degus. Lineage (NCBI taxonomy): Eukaryota > Metazoa > Chordata > Mammalia > Rodentia > Octodontidae > Octodon > Octodon degus. The sequence continues at coordinate 14,912,626 of NW_004524587.1, forward strand.
GTCTACAAGGTATTCAGGGTCTCACTACTAGATTAGACTCAGTAATCTGCCTGTTTTACAGCCTCTGCCATGCCTTTTTTTGATTTTTAGAAGGGGGTTCTGAAAGGAGAGTTCACCTGCCAGGATTTTGTCCCTAGGACCAGGCCTTCCCACCAGGAGCTCAGAGCTGGCCCCTCTTTTCATTGTGGCACTGTGTCCTTGGGCCTCACTCCCTTCTTGGGCCCAGAAAGTTACTGGGTTGGTGGGGGGCACTTCCTCCTATGAGGAAAAACTCATTCCCTGTGGCCTGCATGAATCCTTGGCCACCAGCCAGCTGTTGGGCTGAAGGGGGTAGATTAGATGAGGGGGTAGATTAGATGTGGGGAGTGGCTGCCATCTCTGGTCTGGCTCTAGCCATGTCCTAGCCTTTCCCTGAGCTCATTCAAGTGAATCAAAGGACATTAGCCCACCTTTCTGTGTATTATCTATACAGCAGGCCCAGATTATTTACTTAGATAAACATGGTCATTTCTGCTTCTGGAAGGAACCAAAGAGGGACCCTTCCTACCCCTTGTGTGGTGGCTCTTTCCCAGCCAAGAAGCCTCAGGCAGCCCCTTTGAGACACAGGAGAGAGAGGTCTGGAGTTCTCAGTCCTAAAGGGATTATGTGTCTGCTGATGGACAGGGTCCAGATTCTCTTTCTCAGCACCCCGCTCCCCATTTCTCTTAGCAGAGGATAAGGGGCCCTGCCTGACACATGTATTTGGACCTCAAAATCGAGCTGACTAATCCTAACAGAATCAGCATGTGTTCTCATCGTTCTGGCTCCAGCATGATATTATTACCAGATGAGAACATGTCTTATTGAGTTTCACTTTGATGGCTCTGGAGACAGAGCACTTTGAGTAACAGGCAGCCACACTGTGTCCTGAATAAACCCTGGACCCTCCTACCTTGTCCTGGCCAGGCTGGAGCCAGAGCTTGTTCTGGGGCTCTGGAACAGTTTTCCCCCCACTGCCCGTCTCCATTGATCTAGGGCACAGGTCCCCTGAAGTATAGCTGGAGGAAGCTTCCTATGCCAGTCTGCTCTTAATGCTAAAACCTGGCTACAGGCTTGGGTCCTTGGGCTGCCTTCTGGGCCTCCTCAGGCTGATGCTTTCTACTCTTTTCTCCCTCTGGAGATGAACATCTGCAACAAGCCCTCCAACAAGACAGCCCCTGAGAAGAGCGTGTGGACAGCGCCTGTGCAGGCCAGCGGACCCTCCCTGGAGCTGCAGGGCCAGCGGTCCCGCCGGAATGGGTGGAGCTGGCCCCCTCATCCACTTCAGATTGTGGCCTGGCTGCTGTACCTCTTCTTCGCAGTGATCGGCTTTGGGGTCCTTGTTCCCCTTCTGCCTCACCACTGGGTGCCAGCTGGATATGCTGTATCCTTGGGAAAGTAGGCCCATGCATGGAAGATGGGGCAGTAGAAGGTGGAGGCCTGCAGCTGGGCTCAGGGACTCAGGGTGGGGCAGAGCAGGGCTGACTCAGTCTTCCTGTCCTGGCCTCTAGCCCCCCACCTGACCCCTCCTCTGATAGGGCAAGGCTCAGCTCTGAAGTGCCATGGATCTTACCAACTGAGGTATTACAGGAGCCATTAGAGAAGAGAGCATTAAAGTTTTAAGCTTCTTCATGCTGATTGTGTCCAGAGCTAAACAAATGGCAAACAAGGGAGGAATTATTCTATTTGTGAATTTGTTATGGTACAATCCTTTTACATAGGATGTTTCCTGGTACATCTAAGATGTGGTTTTACTTATAGACAGATTATTGTGGTATACACAGAATTGTTCACAAGATGACTGATCTTGCAAATCAGACCCTTTAGGGTAACAGTGATTGTGACAAGAGATGGCAGAGTTGCCTTGGGAGCCCCTGGAAACAGTGACAAGTGCAGACTTAGCTTAGTGGTATGACTGCCCCAACCCTGGCCACTGCCCCATAAAGCAGAGAATGTGACTGCAAAGCTGGGGCCTTAGGTATAGCAAACCTCGCTATGCTGCTGTTGAGAGTTCCTATGAGAGCATCCTCCCTTGTGCTCTGTGGAGAGGACTGATGGGCAAAGGAGGACAGAGGCAGGCCTGAGGCAGGGCAGAGAGTCAGCAGCTCATTGTGGTCCCAGGTCAGCCCCTCAGGATTGTGCAAGGCTGAGAAGCTTCTCTAGCTCTGTCTGTGCCTTTTGCTGTCTGTGGGCAAGAGTTCTGCTTGCTTGCAGGGGCAAATGGGGCAGAGCACCAGAGGCATAACGTATTAATGTGAGCATGCTTTCTTGGGAGACTACAGGGCCTGGGCTACTGAGTGACAAGAGCAGGTAAATGGAGAAGATTATGAGAAGATTCTTATATTCATTTACCAGCCATGTCCTTGGTGGCTTCCTGGCTCACAAAACCCAGGGCTGGTCATCAGCTCTATGAATGGAAGATGAAACTTTCTCTGAGGAGACTAATAGGGTTTAGGTAACTAAGTGGAATGGCTCATGGGACATTCTTCCTATGTTCTGGAGTATATATATCCTTCACTCAGGATTGCTTGGATTTCTGCTATCAAGGTACCTGGGAAATCACATTAATAATTGTGTTGTTTAGTCAGAGAAAATAACAGTAAACAAAAGAAACTGGCATTCATTGAACACTTAATGTGTGCCAGGCACTGTTAGTCACTTTATAAGGATTATCTCATTTGATCCTTATAGTAATACTGTAAGGGATGTAGTTCTCTAATTTACTTATGGAGAAACCAGGGCTCAGATAGGATAAGTGACTTCCTGAGCTACTCAGGGCAGAAGGGCTGCTCAGACAGCCTGACTGAGGCAGTGGGATAGTTTGCAGGGTTGATCTTACCCACACGTCACTGTCCATATCCTTTGGCCCATGTAGAAGCTGCCTATCTGTATGGTTCTTTTCATCCGTGTCTCCTTCTTTCTGTAGGCTCTCTCAGGGTCCCTAAGGAATGAGGTAGAGTAGGAATGTGTGCAAAGTACTCACTATGGCCTGGAACTTGCCTGGGCCTGGGATGCAAAGTTGAGCTCGGTGCTCAGTGGCTGGTAGGAAGAAAGGCAGGTAGGTTGTACATGGTGTTCCCACCACATAAGTATGGGGCAGGAGCCCAGGCAGCAGGCTGTGGGGACAGAAGGGCATTTTTACCAGTCTCACTCTGCGTGCAGAAAGATACCTGCTATTCACAGCTCCCCTGTCCTCTATGCCCAGCCTCTCCCCACATCTTAGCCGCTTCCCTTTTTTCTATTGCTGATATCCACCTGGTCCTCAAATCCTATTGATTTTACTGCTTTAATAATTATTGAATTTCCCTGAGCCTCCCCCAACCATCTGATTGTCTGGGCTAGGTGACCATTTAGTTTCTAAGGAAGTCTCCCCTGTGCATCCCTTACTCTTAACCACAGGAATACAGGCAGAGTGCATATTCAAAAAGAAACCTAAAGCTGGATGTGGTGACATGTCTATAATCCATAACCCCAGCATTGGGTAGAACTGGGAGGCGTGAGGGATAGGGGGTTCAAGGCCAGCCTGGGCTACATTATAACACCTTATCTCCAAAAAATAAATCAAGGGGTCTGGGTTATAGTTCAGCTGCAGAAGACTCATGGAAGGTCCTTAATTCCATTCCCAGTACCCCCCCCAAACAAAATAAAACAAAACACCAAACCAATCAACCAGCCAACCAACAATAACAAAAACAAATCTGATAATGTTCTAGTGGCTCAAGACTATCCAGTGGGCTCTTCCTGTCTTAAGGGATGAGGTTGAAGATCCTTATATAGTCAAGTCTCTCTTAAGTTCTAGACTCTGCCTCTCTCCCCAGCATCCTCTTACATTATTTCCTTTGTTCTCCTCTGTTTTGGCAACTCTACTTGGAAACGCCTTATCTCTCCCCACCCTCACCCAGTTGAGTCAGAGGTCAAGAACTAGAAGCCCATGGGTTAATTTGGTCTGTAGACGTTATGAAAATTGAGGGGGCTGGGCATGATGGCACATGGCTCTAATCCAGGCATTATAGGAGACTTAGGCAAAGGAATCACAAACTCAAGCCTAGCTCAGGCATTTGAGCAATTTAGATCTTATCTTGAAAAAAAAAATATCTGGGGATGTAGCTCAGCATGAAGTGGCTGATTTCAGTGAAGGGATCATTAACATACAGAAGCATAGATCTATGGATGCATTTTTAAAATTGTGTCACTAACATTTAAACATTGAGAGAGTTCATGTAAAAACCTAGATTTCTATTTCCTTTTGAAAACCAGAATTCAGTAACATGAACCCTTACTCTTGCATGGCAGCAATGAGATATTACTGCCCCTCTGGTTGGTGTCTCACATGTTCCCAGTCACCATAGCACCCAGCTAGGCCCCCCTCTCCCATGTGACTTGTCACTGCCCTGTTGTCTATTCCTCTCTGAGTCTCAGCTGTGATGATGCTTCCTCAGGGAAGCCTTCCAGACTCCTTCAAACCAAATGAGGTCACTCAGTCACAAAACTACACTCTCCCCTGGGCTTTCTTCATGTAATTAATCTGTTATTTGATTAAGATTTCTGCATTTCACCAGCCTGTGGGCCTCTCAGGGCCGGGAACCATATCTGTGTACCCTCTGCCATACCCCCCAGTGCTTGCACAAAGACTTCAGTAAACAGTTGAATGAATGAACCAGGAGGGTGCAGGGAGAAGTGTTGGAGTGGGCAGGAAGGTAAATGTTTACCCACCTTGATTGAGTGTTTAAGAGAGACCAGAATGGTAAGATAGAGTAGTTGGAAGTACTGTAGAAGTTTGAAAGGAACTTAGTGAATGCAAAAAAGGCCTTGGCCCTTAACTGAGGCATGAACTCCACATGGAGACCTGGAGAGCCATCAAGAGCCACTGTAGGAATTTAAGCAGGAAGGGTCTTAAACTTTTAAAAGCTCCTTCTGTAACTGTCTGTGGGCAGATTCAAGGGCACACAGACAGGAGAGGCAGAGTCAGGAGGCTCTTATTTTGAGTGACCCAGGCAAAAAGTGAAGATCTAAACTGTGGGAGTGGCCACAGGGATAGAGAGATCAGTGATGGCTGTGGTTTGTTTCTTTTTGGCTATATACAACACAGTAGGGTGGGGCCTGTCTCATGCAGAACTATGGAGGGATTTGAGGGGGCGGAAAGTAGGTGATGGGTCAAGGATGGAGGCAGAGTGCTGAGTGGAGCTGGAACAATGAAGGGATGCTGTCTTCCTGGCTAGCAAAAGGATAGATCGATGGTCCTGGGTAGGTGGAGAAAGGGAGAGTAGGTGCTTGCCTGGGTGAATTTTCATATAATCAGACTTTGCAACAAGTTGTCAGCATACTCATCTTTTATACTGACTCAGTCACTGAGCACTTAGGTCCTGAAGAGCTGCATTTCAGCTCCAGGAGTGAGCCATGCGGTCCCTGGTCGGGCCATCCTGGATACCCATCTCAGCACTCCAAGTGCCTGAGTTGAGGCTGGGGAGGTAGCAAGTAGATGAGCCTGTCTGAAAGTGATTTTCTATTTGGCTGGAGCTACTGAGGGGGATGGCTGCTTCATTCTAGAGCTGACTTCCTGTGAAAGCAAAATAAATAAGCTCATAACTTAGAACTTCAGGTCTGTGACCTTAGGGGCTGATGACTTTCAGTCCCACTTTATCACCTGGAACTGAAAACACAGGCCTGAGGTGAGAGCAGCTAGAGCCTATACCAAGACTGAAGTATTGAAACCAAGATCCTGTGGCAGCTTGTTGGGGACAGAGTAAGCAAAGATGGCTTGGGAACTCCATCACAGATGGCCCCTATCTCTGGTCTTCCATTTGGGGTACAGGGATCCGCCAAAAGCTGATGAAACGGCTCATGGGGGTGAGAGGCAAAAAGTGGCACGGCAGACCTTCCATAAAAGGAGTCATGGAGGCAAGGTGTTCTTTGGCCACTGAAAGCATGCAGGGCTCCCAGCCAGCAGTGTGGAGTGAGTCTTTAACTTGCTGGGCCAGTGCATGGGCACCATCTTTGTTGGCCACCTTGTGGTACACCTGACTGCAGTCTCCATTGATCCAGCAGATGCCAATGTTCGGGACAAGAGCTATTCAGGGCCTCTGCCCATATTCAACCGCAACCAGCATGCACATGTCATTGAAGACCTGCACTGCAACCTGTGCGACGTGGATGTGTGAGTGCATGTGTGAGTGTGAGTGCACAGGCACATGTGGATCATAAGCGTGCCTGGGGGTCTCCTAGGAGAGTTCATGGAAAAGAGGGGTGTGCCAGGGCTTCACAGTCATCTCGATACCTTAGAACCCTCATGTTTTACAGTCAAGGGTCTTACTGAAGTTATAAGAACTGATCTCTGTGAAGGTGAGGAGGTGATTGGAAATAGATGAGAAATGGCATTTCCAACAGTTAAAGTAAGAGACATTTGACACTTCCACAGACATCGCTAGGGGTTATCTTCCAGTGACATCCCACATCTCTCACAAGCACTCAGGTAGGGGTGGGTGGGGATAGAGGTGTGAGTGCTCTGCTGAGTACTGTGCACAGCGGGGGAAGAACCCACCCTTTGGGAAGCTGGGAAGTGGCCCAAAGTCACACAGCTCAGCTACTGAGTGGCAGAGGCAAGATCGCAACTGGCTGCCTGGCTTGTGGAGATGCTTGGGTATCCTTGGAAGCCCAAGAAGGCTGAGTGGCTTGCCCCAAGCCACATGGCTAGTGAGAAGAGGAATCAGAAAATGAAGCACTCCTTCTTCTTAGGGGGATCCCAGTGCTCTCTAGGGCGCCTTGCCCTTCTGGAACATCCCTATCTCCCAACCTCTGTGAGGAATAAAGGAAGGAGTGTCACCCGAGGCCAGCCTCACACTTGGAGTCTGAAGGTCTAGGCAGGCTGCTAAATGGGTCTGAGCACAAGAGCCAGAAAGCCCACAGCAGTAAGGGGTGCTGGGGGCCTGGACACTGGGACATGCTACGATTCCCTAGGCTCCAGTCAGCACATGATTCTGAGTGGCTTCTCTGGCAGTTGCTGCCCACTTCAGGGCTCTGGCTATTGTGGAGCAGGGGTCGTGGCCCACTTGTCCACACTCCTTTGGGCTTTCCCTGGTGCTTCCTGGGAATGGAAGCCCTCCCCTCAACTGACTCCTTGCGGTGAGCTGCCTTAGTGGCTGTGCGGGTAACAGCTGGATTCTCTCTCGGCTCCTTTCTGCTATCCCAGACAGATTGAGGTTTTCTGGAAAGCTGACCTTAACAGGGAGCTGTCATGGAGATACACACTTCTCCCGGCTTCATCTCTATCTTCTGACCTGGCTGAGGGGATTTTGGTTAGAAAGGAAGATCCTCTTCCGTTTTAGATGATTGTCACATCGCCGCACAGTTCCAGAGCCGCCCACAGTTGCCGCCCGTCCCTTCTGCGTCCTGCCAGCAGTTCCTAAGCACCGCCTCCTTTAAGGACCCCTCCCTTGAGTTCCGCCAGAGGGCGCGCGCGCTCCTCCTTGGATGGATGTGGGTTGTGGGTTCCCCGGCTTGGAGCTGATGCTGCTATACAGACCACTGCGCGCCCTGCTTGGTCCGCGCGGCTATGAAGGCCAAGATGGGCTGGCCGACCGTGTGGTGCCTTCCACCCTGCAGGAGCGCTCGCTCCAAGCACTGCAGCGCCTGCAACAAGTGCGTGTGCGGCTTTGACCACCACTGCAAATGGCTCAATAACTGCGTGGGCGAGAGAAACTACCGGTGAGCAAGGGCCAACGGTGGGTCCTGGGAATGTGGGATATGCAGCCTGTTTGTATGGGATGGGGGTGAGTATTTAGAGGGCCTGGGCGCTGGCGTGCATCTGTGTATACTGCTTGCTCTGAGAGGGTGATCCATGGGTTTAGAGTCTTCCACCATGCTAGTCCAGAGACTAGCAAGACCACCCATCCTCAGTTTTGCCCTGTGACTTTGGCTTCAAAAGAGTTCGGGGTGTGGGGTCAGGGTCCAAGCTCTTCGTCCCAGCCGTGGGCCCCTCTGAACTCCTGGCTCTTATTAAGCTGGAGCTCCTGGGCGCTGACAGCTGCCCATGGTTGGGCCAGACTCTTTCTACACAGTGTGGCATCTGCTCTACTGGGTGTCCTGCTCCTGGTGCTGGTGGCCACTTATGTCTTTGTAGAGTTCTTTGTCAACCCTATGCGGCTGCGTACCAACCAGCACTTTGAAGGTCAGTGAGTCCCAGCTCTTCCCTTACCTGGCCTTTTGTAGTCACTGGTCCCAACCCTGGCTGAGCACAGTCTGCCTGTGCTTTTCAGTCCTCAAGAATCACACAGATGTGTGGTTTGTGTTCTTGCCCGCTGCCCCTGTGGAGACCCAGGCTCCTGCCATCCTGGCTTTGGCTGCTCTGCTCATCCTTCTGGGCCTGCTCTCCACAGCCCTGCTCGGCCACCTGCTGTGCTTCCACATTTATCTCAGTAAGTGCCTCCTCCCCCACGCTGCCTAGTAGGAAATAGGGGTTCCTAGATGGCAGGGAGAAACTGCATTGGTTGGTGGGGCCATGAAACCATGCCCTTTATCAGTGCTGGTTCTTGGGTGCCCGATCTCATCCCATGGCTTAGTACATATGGAAACACAGAGGTTGCCTTTTGGGAGCTGGGTGCCTTCTTCCCTGTTCTGAGCTCTGAGATTTCCTCTCCCCCGCTGAGCGCTCTCCTCCCTTCCTACCAGTGTGGCACAAACTCACCACCTATGAATACATCGTGCAGCACCGCCCACCACAGGAGGCAAAGGGGGCCCAGAGGGAGCTCGAGTCATGTCCCACCAAGATGCGGCCCATTCAGGTATACAGGTGGCCCAGAGGGCTGAGGGGGTGGGAGATGGGCCTGGGTGTGTGTGTGTGTGTGTGTGTGTGTGTGTGTGTGTGTGTGTGGAGGGGTTGGGCTGTGCAGAAAAGCCAATGAAGGGACATGGCAAGGGAAGCAAGCCTGGAGAGGCAGTAGAGTAGGGTATGCTGGGAAGTAAGGGACATGCCAGCAGCATGGCCAGAGGGAGCCCTGCATTTCTGCAGCCTCATGTATATACCTGTCAGGCTCTAGGCATGTGCTACGGAGAGTGGAATGTGAGAGCCTAGGAGCAGGCAGGGTGAAATTGCAGAAAAGAGATGAATCAGCGATGGTTAGCAGTTGGGTGGTTACAATGGAGTCGTGAGTTTCTGCCTCTGTGACCTTGAACTTCCCTGCCAGTTGCCCTATTTATCCTTAGAAGAGCCCAGGAGGCAGGTATTACTAACCTACATTACAGCTAATCACATTGAGGCTGAGAATGGTTAAACTGAAGCCTGGTCTGGGAAGCCCTAGGGATTCCGTACACCAAAGCACAAACCCTCCAACCCAGCTGCTGGCCAGCCTGTCCCCATTCCCACGCCTCCTGGCTTCCTAAGGTCAGCAGCTGGGGGTGGAGGTGATCCAGTCTCAGAGCCCCTGGGACTGGGAAGGCAGGGGGCCCAGGCAAGCTTTCCTGGGAAGGCTGGACCCTGGATGCCAAATCCTCATGGCAACTGGACACAAACACAAGCTGGTGGGTGGAAGAGGGCTCGGGACCCCGCCTCTCCTGTTCTCATTGCCAGGCTCAGGGGTGCTGATGGTGGGGACCCTCCTGCCACACTACCATACACCTGCTCCGGTGCTGGGCACTGACCTGTGTAAACACGGTGGCAGCGTCCTGGGCAGTAGGTGTCAGGCCTATCCCTGCATCACAGAGGTACACAGAAGATTTTTTAAAGCTTTCCTAGCTGTGCCCATTGAGTCAGGAATGGCCTTGGCGGCCCACACTTCAGTGCCTGTGTCCTTGCCTCCTGTAGGCTTTGGGGCCAATTGTGGCAACCACAAGGACATTTCTCTGCTATCCATCTGCAAGTGAATTGAGGGATGTCTACCAGTAGGATCCAGTGCTTCTCTGCTTTTACAGAAGGCAGAGTAGAGGTTGAGGGAGATCCCAAAAGACAACTGTGAGGAAAGGAGAGTTCTGAGTGGGGACCAGCTAGTGACACTTTTAAACCTCTTCAGCTGGGTAACTCCTGGCTCCTTTTCTGTTTTGAAGCCCAGGGGTTTCAGGGTTGGTATTTTTATACCCCTACTCCCAGGCCCAGGAGGGGTGCTCAGTCCAGACTGGGGAAAGGAAAAGATGGGGGAAGCTGGGGAGTGCAGTGGTGCACACCTGTAGCCCCAGCTACTATAGAGGCTGAGGCAAGAGGATCATGAGTTGGATGGAGGCTAGCCTAGGCAACATGAAGATTCTGTCTCTGAAATAGAAAGACAAGACAGGGGAGAGTTTTCTTGAGGCCCCAATCTGACTGGCCTCTGCCAAGTGAGCTCTTCCACAACTCTTCCCCCAAGGGTCAACTTAGGCAAAAGTTGGGCACAGGGCTTGCCTGGGGCCTCTGTCTTTGCACCTGTGCTGCCAGTTCCCAGTGGTTGGGCTCTGTCCCAGGTCCTCCAGATCCGCCTGGGCTCTGGCAGGCAGCCTCCCCACCCCTACCCAGCAGGAATGCAGGAGGGGCCCCTCTCTGGAGCCGTTGCCCCCAAACATAGGCTTGTTTTAGAGACGCGTTGCTGTTGTAGTGTCCTCTCTACATTACTCAGGACACCTCAGTCTCCATGGAAACCGCTGCTGAGCGAGTGGTGACAGCTGTCCCGGTGGTGCTCCCTTCTGCTTAAGGCTCTGGCCCTGCCCCTCGCCCTCTGTGCCACGCCCTGCTCAGCCTGCTTTTCCTGGCCTTTGCTTTTGTTTCCTCACCTGCAGTTCTCACCGGTGGAGCTGGGGCACGTCCGAGTTTGGTGGTGCAGGTCTGCCCTCTCTGGCTGCCTCCCAGCCTCAGGATCCTCTGCTTTTCTGGGTTGGGTTTGCTGCCCCCATAGTCATTGTGAAGGCCTGAGTCTGCTGCTGCCTGGAGGCCTAAGAGGCTATTTGTTCCATCCATTCTTGCCTTCCCTTTCTGGATAGAGGAGTGGGAACCCACCCCTTCCAGTAGCTGGGGTTGTGGTCAGTCCTGTGTGAGAACAAGGGTGCACACTGATTTTTCTGAGCAACTCTGTGATCTCCCAGCCAGAGATAGGCCAGGAGCAGGCAAGAGAACTCTGAGCTCTTCCCTGCCAGCCCCTTGGCTGAGTAGCACTAGCCTGGGCATTTTTGGACTCATAGTCTGGAACCTTCCTGGAGTAGGTGGAGTTTTGACTAGATAACATGAAACCTATGGATAGAGTAGGGTCCAGAAATGGGTGTTTTGTTTTTTCTTCCTGGTACTGGGGATTGAACTCAGGACCTTGTGCTTGCCAGGCGGGAACTTATGCCACTGAGCTATCTCCCCAGCCCTAGAAATGGGTGTTTTAAGCCTCACTCTGCAGGGGGATGGTCCCTGTTCATCTGGGAAGGGAGAAGACAGTCCTAGACCCTGCAGTGAGGCTTTCAGATCTCCCTTTGAGAAAACTTCCAGACTAGGTTTGGCTCAGCATTCAGGAGGCTCTGCATCTGCACCTGGCCTTCCGGTTTCCTTCACCCTCACCTTCCCCAGGAGATGGAGTTCTACATGAGGACCTTCAGCCATGTGCGCCCAGAGCCCCCTGGCCAGGGCAGGCCAGCAACAGTAAATGCTAAGTGAGTGCTTCTTGGTCATGTGCCATTTGGGCATCTCCCATTAGCATGACAGGGCCATGAGAGGTGGGAGTAAGAGGGTAGACCAGGGCTAAGGTATGGGTCTTGTCCCTCTCCGACCTCTGCTAGGAAGGGACTTCTAACAGGAAGAGATTTGGGAAACAGCACTCAGAGTTTGTCCTGCTTTTCCCTCAGCCCCTCCCGATTTCTTGCCACTCAAGATCAAGTGGAACCTTCACGGCCCTCCTCCCCCAACACTCTAGCCCTGCCACCTGCCATCCGACCCCAGGTAGGAGGGATGGAGCTTGGTCCTCTGGCCCAGTGGAGGGAGATGGGAAGGAATCCTCTACAATGCTGACTCCTCTACTACTTTTGGCATCGTGGTGTTTGGGGAAGTCACATTCAGCCAACCCTGTTATTTCTGCAGAAAAAAAGGAAGCGATGTAGGTATAAGGTGCCGAAGTCTGGGATCTTGGATCAGGAGTCCCCACTACCCAAGTTGCGGGGTGAGCACTCCTCCCTGTTGGGGTCTTATTCTTGGAGCTTGAGAGAGGGAAAGGCAGAGGCTGGAGCCACAAGCCCTCCTCCTTCCTTCCACGGTGCAGGACCCCGGGTCCCTGACCAGCGCTCAAGCTCATCCACCGATAGCTCCAGTGCCAGCCCGGTGCACGCAGCTGGCCCAGCAGATGCCTACCACTCTGCATCAGCTGAGTCCATGGACGAGATTCCAGTGGCGCAGACGCGCCTAGGCAGTGCCGCCCTGGCTGCCCCTGGGGGGCGAGCTGGAGAGCTCGGCCTGGCGCTGCAAGCGCGTGCGCCCTCAGTGTTCGTGAGCCCCAGCAGCGGCGAACCTGGGTCACTGGGTGGCAGTAAGGGCGGCCGGCCTTAAATGTGCTGAGAGGCAGGAGGGTCCAGGAGGTGGAGCAGCCGGCCGCACTCTATGCAACAATCCACCCTCGCCGCACCTAGTGCACTTTAGGGGCCCCATGGCCGGCGGGATCGACCTCCCTCGTCCACAACTTGGCAATATCCACCTCACCGGCCCTAATGCTCCAATAAACTTTTTTTATGCTTTTGCGGATTTGCTGCTTGCTTTCTTAATGGCAAGGGCCATGGGCCCTCCGGAAGCTGAACCATTGCCAATCCTGCCTGAGGCAGGGTAAGGTGTGTCCCTGTTCAGTAGGGGACTGCCTGGATTGACCCATGGAGATGCTCCCTATAGGGCCCATGGTTGGGAAAGGCCCTAAAAAGCTTCCTGAGGAGATTGCTTTTCTTATAATGGGATTTGCACCTGGGAGACATAGGGGGCTGGGGGGGGGGAGAGGAAGATGGGGCAGACAGGCTCCGGAGGTGATGGGGGCTGCGGGCAAGGTGGAAATGAAAGCTGGGCGCCGACTTTTGAGTCCCAGAGCTTTCTCTTAAAAGCGCGGTTACTGTCAGGGCACCTGCTGTAGGACTGGGCAAGTGTGAGTTATTCAGTGTCCCCCTCCTTCTGCATCTGACCGAATCTGAACCCTACCGGGAGAACGTGAGAGTTGTGGATGGGGATATCATACATTCAGCGGTTGGCTGTGGTCCTGAGCCAGCTGTCAAGGAGGAAAGGTATGTTTATGGCCTCCAGTTGGTTCGGGGAGGCTGGATCTCCTCCGCAGGTTGGGGGCCCGCTTGAGCTCCGGACGGAGCCTGGGGTGGGGGACTTTTCTACATGGAACCACCGAAGATGTCGAGAAGCACAAGGCACCCTTCTAGTTTTGCAGAATGCATGGTGAGGCTGTCGCTGAGCCCGGCGGGGGCAGAGGGTGGTGCCTGGTGGGCGGAGCCAGCGTGACCTTGGTCACTCTCCCGCCGAGACAGCCTGGGGGCGGGATTCGCCGTCTCTATAGAGACCGAGAAACAGGGGATAATACTGTGGAGCCGCCCTGGCTGCAGTCCCGCCCCGGAGCCGGCAGGGAGCGGAGCTGCGGAGCTGCTTGCTCTCCCGCATCCATCCGTCTGTTCCTGTGTCTTTCTGTCCATCTGAGCGCACGCTGCGGGAGCAGCCACGATATTGAAGCCGGTAGGAGACCCGGACGCCGACCACCCTGATCAGTATCCTGCACAAATAGGGGTGGGTGGGAGCGGCCTGAAAGAGGTCCCAACCCCGGATGGTACAGAGCCGAGGACACCAGCTGAGAGGCCCTGCCGCTGCCCCAAGCATTCCTCCCTACTCCCCAGCCCCCACCTCCCTACTCCCTTGATTGATGACTCCAGCTGTCCCAGCAGGAGCAGAGGGGTGGCCTCGGTGGCACCATCCCTGGCTACCCTGGGCTGCAGACCCCTGGCTGCTTTCTGTAACTCTATTCCACCTGAACAGCCCAGAGACCAAGAATCCATCTTCCCACAGACAGGAGTGAGCACTGTACCGAGGAGTCTCCCAGTCCCTGGAGACAAGCATCCTGTGGTACCCAATCTCCCCTGGACAATATTATGCTTGGTAATCTGAGTGTAGGGCGTTGGGCCTTTGGTGGGAGGGTGCACCTAGGGAGAGGGAAGGGGAGTAGTGCCAGTTAGAAGTCCCTGCAGTTTAAAGATAGGTGAGTGTGGTCACCAGGAAGGGGCTTTTAGTGTCAAGGCCTGTGGTAGTGGAAGAGGGGGAGCTAGGTAGGGACCCAGGCTGTGGTCACTGGAGGTTTTTCTATCAGAGCCAGCAATAAAGATGGTGGCTGAGACAGGGTGTGGTCAGGAGGCTGCAGTGTGTTTGTGTGGTCACTGGGTCCCAAAATGCCAATGTGCATGTTGGGTGCTTGGGGGGCTCCATTACAGGGCAGAGTGAGCAGACGACAGCACCCTCAGGTGCTGAGGGTGTGGTCAGAACATGATAAAGGTTGCTACATCGCTGGGTCTGGCTAGAGGGTCTCAGTAAGGGCTTTAGGGTGTGGGCAGGGAGGGTGCAGTGGGCTGCCGGTGTGGTCAGGGAGCCCTCAGTGCCCAGGCTATGTTCCTGGCGGAGGGTGTGGTCAGGGAAGTGCAGGAGGCCTATGGGCATGGGGTACTTGTCTGCAGGGCTGAGGGTATTACTGGAGGATACCCTCAGCAGGTCTTCTGGAGTCTGTGCAGGGGTGGGAGCTAAGGGAAGGGTCAGCTCTTAATCCTGGGACTGTGGATATGGATGGGGAGTCACAGTGCACGGCTGTGAGTATGGTCAGGGGCCAAGAGTGTGGAGGGCTGGAGCTGTGTGCATATGGTTTGTGGGAATGCGAACTCATGTGGTCATGCTCAGGGTGTGGTAGGGGACCTCAGTAGAGGGCTGAGGTATAGATGGGGGGGCACGTGTTTCAGTGGAGGATCACAGCACCAAGGCCATGGTCCCATTTTGCCAGCCTGCCTCTTGGGGTTGGTTACTTATTCTACAAACTCCACCCAGGTTACCCCAGATCTCCTGCTCCGCCTAAACTCCATAGACTGGGAGGCTGCAGACCCAATGGATGGCAAGGGGCCAGGAAACCACAGTTGTGCCGTAGGCGCAGGGAGTGCTGCTTTGCTCCACCCATGGGCTGCTGCTCCCTAGCCCAGCCCAGCCCAGCCCAGCAGCACTGGGAGCTTCTCCCTGAGCCACCCTGACACCATCCTGCCCTTAGCAACATTCTCCAAGCAGCACCACCCTCCCTTAGCAACTGTCTCCAGGCTTCACAAACTGTGGCCAGGCCAGCCCCAACCTCCCGCTCCCCTCATGTTTTTGTTTAACAGCAAATAGTAACAAGGTCCTGGCTGGGCCAGCTGCACCCCTGCCTAAGACACACGCGTCTGCCTATGCTCTGTCTCCCTTCTCAGGCCTACCTTGGGCCTTGCTGGGTCTCCATGACCCTTACGGAGACACTGTCCCTCCCCAACCAGCACCCTGGCCCTGGTCCAGCTTGGTGTAGAACTTAAGAGGGAGGGGGGCCTGCTCTGCTACCCTCATTTCCACCCAAACAGGCCTTGTTCCAGGGACAGACAAAGCCATGTCCCAGCTGCTGCCCTCATAGTCTTTCTGGACAGTGCCACTCTGTTCCCAGCCTGGTGTGGACATCATGATTTCATCTTCTAACCCTACTCAGAGCCAGGGCTGGCACTGACAGGACATTTCCTCCCAGGACTCTTCCCCAGTGTCTGGGGCCCAGGTAGATAGATATGCAGCACTCCCCCTCTCCAGGCAGCTCTAGCACCTGGTGTGTTCTGGGCTTTTGGTGAGGGAAGGGAGGTTGGCTTGGAGGTGACTGAGGTCGGTCCCCACAGGGTGGCATGGCAGCAAGCACAGATGTAGCTGGGCTACAGGAGAGTTTCCGCAAGTTTGCCATCCATGGTGACCCCAAGGCAAGTGGGCAAGAGATGAACGGGAAGAACTGGGCCAAGCTGT
This sequence comes from Octodon degus, assembly GCF_000260255.1. Taxonomy (NCBI): domain Eukaryota; kingdom Metazoa; phylum Chordata; class Mammalia; order Rodentia; family Octodontidae; genus Octodon; species Octodon degus. The sequence goes on from NW_004524587.1 coordinate 14,928,605, forward strand.
GCAAGGACTGCAAGGTGGCTGATGGAAAGGCTGTGACAGGGACGGACGTTGACATCGTCTTCTCCAAAGTCAAGTGAGCCCTAGGCAGATCCTGATTCTCATGTTCCCAGAGGGTGGGATGCTGGGGTTGGACCAGGGAGGACATGGAGAAGAGAGAACACTCATGATGCCCATGTGCCTGGCAGGGGGAAGTCAGCTCGGGTCATCAACTATGAGGAGTTCAAGAAGGCCCTGGAAGAGCTGGCCACCAAGCGGTTCAAGGGGAAGAGCAAGGAGGAGGCCTTCGACGCTATATGCCAACTGGTGGCAGGCAAGGAACCAGCCAACGTGGGAGTCACTGTAAGTGCCCTGCTGGTCTCTGTTGGCCACTGAGGGGATATAGAAAATTTCTACTGGGGGTGGGAAAGGGCCATGCTCCCTCACCAAGAGCCCTTGGGGGAACTCTTGTCTAAACAGAAAGCAAAAACAGGGGGTGCTGTGGAACGGCTGACTGACACCAGCAAGTACACTGGCTCCCACAAAGAGCGCTTCGATGAGAGCGGCAAGGGCAAGGGCATTGCTGGACGGCAGGACATCCTAGATGACAGTGGCTACGTGAGTGCCTACAAGAATGCAGGAACCTATGATGCCAAGGTGAAGAAGTGAGGCCTAAGATGGCCCCAGTGCAGCTGCCCCTGCCAGGGGCTCAGGCCTGGGGTTATGGGGTCTGTGGAGCAAGAAAGCCTGGTTCCTTCCCTGCTGGACCTGCCACCCAGAGCTTCCTGCCCAGCCCCAGAGGGCCAGCCCGTCAGGCCTCTGACCCAGACTTCTGTTCATCCCCTTCCTCTCCTTGTTGCCTCCCGACTTCTGTCTATCTGGGGACAGTCTATGCCTGTAGCCTCACCATCCCAGCCTGACCTAGGCATGGCTGACCCCTGCCTGCTTGCCTCATATTTAAGCTGCTGCTCTGGCCAAGTGCCTAATTCATACCCAGACCTCAATAAAGATACCTTTTGTACCAGTATGGCCTGATTGGGTAATGACATTCATGCCCTAGTGCCCCCTTCAGTACTGTCACTCCCTGCTACTGATCTCCCCCATCCTACTGGCTGCCCTGCCCAGAAACACGAGTCCTCTGCCATTAGTGCAGAGTTAGATGGCCTCAGATGGCCCTAGGGAAATGCAAGGCCTTATAACTGGGCCCTGACCTGGAGCCTGACGTCACAGCTGATCTCTCTGCACAACAGCGGGAGGATGAGACAGCAACTTGGCCTGGGCCACACCTTAGCAGAGACTCCAATGCCAGGACTAGCTCTAACCCTGCCAACAGGGCTACCAAGGCAGGAATCTCAAAAGACTCAGGACCAGAATGAACCTGAGCGAGTACATAGTTCAACTCCCTCTTTTCTGTTGGTGTTTTATTTATTTATTTATTTACTTACTTATTTATTGGTGGAACCGGGGATTGAACTCAGGCCCTTGCGAGGGAGGGAAGTGCTTATTCCACTGAGCCATCTCCCCGGCCCCTTCTGTTGGTGTTTTGAGACAGTGTCTTACTGTGTAGTTGACGGGCCTTAAAACTCACTGTGTGGCCCAGGCTGGCCTTGAATTCCCTGTGCTCCTCCTGTCTCAGCCCCCCAAGTGCTGGGATTACAGATGTGTGACACCATACCTGGTTTGACTTCCTCATTTTTATTTTATTTTTATTTTTTGGTAATGGGAATCAAACTCAGGACTTTGCATTTGCCAGGCAGGTACTTGTGCCACTGAGCTATACCCCTGGCTAATTTCCTCATTTTATAGCAGGGGCAACCAAGGCCCAGAGAGGGAAGCGGTTTCTGCAGATGGAGCTGGACCATGCCCCTTGCCTCCAGCCAGGCTTTCCTAGCACAGTGAGCCTCAACCCTGATTTCCAAAAGTGGGGCTGGATGGCCAGTGACAGAGCCTGCCACCTGGTATTGGTCATGCTTGTTGGTGGCCAGGGGACTGTCCCACAGTGAAAGGGCCTTCTTGTGCTGATTTCTTCCCATCTGTTCGCCACTCATTAGAGCAGATGGTGCTTCTCTTGTCCTCAGGGCTTCTGAGAGTTTGCAAATCCTCTCTCTGAGGCCCTGGGTGTTGGGCCAAAGCTATTCCCAAGCCTGAGGCTTTGGTGCCAATTCCCTTCTTTCTATGACAAGAGGACTGATGAGACCTGGGACCTAATTAGGAGAGGCAGATGCTGAGGGTTCTATAAAAGGCTGAGCCGGGTGGCCAACATCTTGGGTACTCTTGCTAAAAAAAAGCCAGCCTAGCAGGAAAGGATGGCTAAGGTCTGTGGGATGGAGTGAAAACCTCTGTAAAGCCCAAGCCTGTCAGAGTGGCCCCAGCCCTCTCTCCAGGCACAGAACTTCACCAAGGACCATCTCTATCCAGACCTGTCTTTTCTCTCTTGCTAGTGCCAGGCTCTGGTGAGGAACTCTTTTTCACTCCCCCCCCCCCACTTTAGGGGTCTTCTGCCCCTGTTTTGGGTCCAGTAAGGCCCAGAGAGCGACAACTCTTTGGCCCTTCCCTACTCCTATGTGTAGGACTGAGGGCCACTCAGAGAAAATCAGAACAGGACATTTTCCTGCATTACATTTTGCAGAAGAGGAGCTGGCTTGGATAGGGGCCAGCCATTTTCAGTGACAAAGGGAAAAGGCAGGGATGGAGGCTCAGGCTGGGCTAGACGCTCCTCCTCCTTGGGTGCTCTGAGCACACTGGGACTGCCATTATCAGGTGTTCACTCCAGAAGCAGGAAGGGCTGGGGCAGTAGGAAGAAGTGGGTTATTTCTGCCCCTCGGCCTCATGCCCAGTAGGTCTGCCTACAAGGCTGCCCCAGGCCGTGGGCCCCTTCCCTGAAATGTGAAAACTCAAGGTTGCAAGGCTGCCCAATACTCCCCTTTTCTAGGCAAAACTCTGGCTCTTTGGCAGTCTCTCAATGGGACAAGGACAGGCCAGGGACAGAGGCAGGGTGGGTCAGGGAGGTTGTTCTGTCATTTCTCACACTAGCTGCCTGGAGCACACTCATGGTTCCTCTGTACAGCACCCTGTTAGGAAGCCACATGAAGTCTAGAAGTCCTGTGACTTAGACAGGTGGGGTCTTGTGACTCATTACTTGTGACAATAGGTGTCCTCCCTGCAAAGCACCCCAGGCAGGGGACGGACAAATGAGTGTCTAATCCTTCCACCTCTTCTCTCTCTGACTTGATGATGAAGTAACATCACATTAAGTTGACAGTCTTTTACCCCCTACACTCTTCAGCAGTGTTAGCTACCTGGGAGAAACCCAAAGCAGAAGCTGACTAGAACCACTTGTATTGTCTTTCCTGCTCAGCTGTGATTAAAGAAATGCAGGCTATGTGCGGATGGTGGTGCACACCTCTAATCCTATTGCTCTGAGGCTGAGGCAGAAGGATTGCAAGCTCCAGCCCAGCCTGGGCAACCTAGTTACCAAGCAAGATCCTATCTCAAAAACAGAGGTGGGGGGCTGGGAATATAGCTCAATGTAAAGGCCTTGAGTTCAGTCCCCAGGACTGAGAAGAGGAAAAAAAAATACAGGGTACTTGTATGCAGAATGAATGCTGAGCCCTGCTGGCACGCAGTTCACGGGCTCGTTCGCTGCCTCTCAGCTGTCCAGCTCCTCCCTGGAAGCACCACAAGGAGTCCGTGCCTTACCCAGGCAAAGCGCCTCAAACTCCTCTGCCAAAAGCTGAAGGAAAATCTACAAGGAGCTACCCTGCTGTTACCCTTCTGTAAGCCCCCTGGTTCCCTAAAAACACTGTGTCCCTCCCACTGCCTTCCTGTGCTGCTTCTCTCTAGAGTCTGTCCCACTGCTCTTGCCCTTGGCTCCATGCTTTGCTTAGTAACCTTCTAGTTATTCTTAAGTCAGCTGAATGTCCTCTGGGGACATTTTCCTGACATTACACTTTGCAGGCTAGGATGGGTCATGGGTTTCCTGGTCTCACGGTGCCATGTTCCACCTCCATCCGTGCCCAGGGAGTCCTCTGGGGGCTCCAGACTCTGCACTGGTCTGGGAAGCTTTGCACTCCTCTCTTTGTTATCATGCTCCTCTTCTTCCACCTGCACAGCTTGGGATAGTTCTTTGTCTCTGTCTCTCTCAAACCTTTTCCTTTGGAGCTTTCTTGCTGTGTGTATGTGTGTTTTTGTGTGTGCATTACGGAGGATTCAACCCAAGGCCTCCTTAATGAGCTATATCCCATACTCCCCCCCTTTTTTTTCTTTTCAGTTTTTAATTTTGAGACTCTCTAAGTTGCACTGATCTGGCTAAACTTGGGATCCTCCTGCTTTAGCTTCCCTGGGTCTAGGATTACAGGTGTGTACTACCACATCCATCTTGGAGCTTTTACATAGACCTGCTTGGTGCCAATTCTAAGCTTTAAGCTCCATCAGATAAGTCTGCTTTCCTTCCTAACTAAACCTGTGGGCTGCTCCAGAGTAGACCCCAGACCCTGTCACCTTGCTACCATGGCAGAAGAAAACTCCGAACATGTTTGGAGAATTAACTCATAATCTCTAAAATGTCTTCTAACACAAAGACACCTGATGGTTCTGTTGTTATTTTCTGCCACCTAGTTTAAAATGACACTGGGGAAAATGTCCGGTGTTTTTCCTTTTTGACATTTGTAGTCAAGTGTTTCTGTGTGACATGATGGTTAGGACTAAGCGCCAACAATTTGTGTGGGCAAAAGGAAAAAATGACTCACTGGGAGGAGACAGAGAAATAAAAAGGACAATACAGTGTGATCACAATAAGACTTTTCTTAATCTTGGGGAGTAGACACCACCACCTTAGTGTTGATGGCACTGAGAGCCCTCCATGGATAGGAGAGAGATGGCTGCGAAGGTGTCTGCTAGCTCCACAAATGAGGCTCTGGGGCACCTTCTGAGACACTCTGTATTAGATACTGACCCGTGTCATGTGCCACTGGTGACGAGGAAGACAGAGTGCTTTTCCCAAAGGGCGACGATCTCCCCAAATGATGAGTCTTCTCAGGAGGCAGGAGCGCTTTCCCAGAATAACCTCTTTGCTCTTTATTCAGCTGCTGCAGCAGATACTCATTAGTTACCACCAGGGATCTGAGGCCCGGGAGGGAAAAGACAGGCATGAAATCACAAAAGCGAAGTAGATGACTTTCATGTCTGAAAGGTTTGCTAAAGATAAATGTAAAAAATAATATTTTTCAGCAGAACTGTCCAAATTATGAGTGGGTTATTTTAAAGGCAAACCTACAATGTCTTCATTATAATGGTTTGCGTCCCAGACCGACTGAAGCAATGGTACGTTTATAGAGTGCGTGCGCTACACTCGCCAAAGCGCTCGCGTGAGCAGGTAAGTAGAAGCACTCAAATCCTGGCTCCGACCGGGGCTCACATATCTACCCCCGAATCAGAACTTCTAATCTGTGCTGCTCTCTGCAACTAACGGTGCTAGCCATGAATATGTTCTTGGATTCCACAGGACTATGTAATGTTAAAAGCCATCTGAATACCGGCAGAAAATGATGTATACACGGTACTAGTCATTAGAGTACTATTTTGTTTGTTTTTGTTTGGTGCTGGGATTGAACCCAGGCCTTGCAGAGGCTAAGCATACACTGTACCACGAGCCACACTTCCAGCCCCTATTAGTATTTTTAACACCCAAATATTGTTAACTTCAAAGTCCATAGACATTACTACAGGATTAATTAAACTGTACAATCTAACAATGGAGTACTATGCAACTATAAACAGGAGTGAGAACCAACTCTGTGTGTGTGTGTGTGTGTGTGTGTGTGTGTGTGTGTGTGTTTGGCCAGCTCAGCCCACCAGGGGGCGGGGCTGGCTGGCATGTGGTGCTGGGGGATTGAACCGTGGTCCCTGTGCTTTGCTAAGGCTTGTTCCAAGTAGGTGCTCTAGACCACTGAGCCATCTCATCAGCCTGTGAGAACCAACTCTTTAGACCACAGTGAATTGATTCCTAAGATAAAGTGTTAAAGTAATATTATCTTTCTTTTATATAAAATGCACATCAATAGCTACAACAGAAAGCCAGTGGGAGGGAAGGAAAGAAAAGAAGAGCAGAAAAGGTGTCTGGTTTTTCTGAACTTCCATCTGACTTAGGGACATTACACTTATCTTACATGACTATACAAACAAGATTAAGTGAAAATAACAAAACTCACTAAGAACCAAAGGCAAAATGAAGCAAATGAATTAGTACATTGAATTAATGATTCAACAGTACCCAGAAGAATTATCTTGAGTTAACTGTAGTAGTTTAAAATGTAGGATTTTGACTGTACATCCCTGAAGAGAGCCGTGCTAATGTTTTCAGAGTGAAGCTCTGAGGGCCGCGGCCGCACTTGGAAATTTACTAGAACTGCAGATCTTCAATTCCCAATCCGCACTGCCAAGTAAGAGATTGGGGTCGGGGAGAGCCCAGCAATCTATGGTTCCACAAGTCTTTCAAGTACTTCTGATACAGACCCAAGTTGTAAAACATGACTTTATGCTATTCTGTTTACTTTTGTAAGGCTTGGAATAATTATAATGAAAACTCAAAACAAAAGGCTTGAATCTTTTGAATATGAAGCTGTTCCAATAAAAATTAGTGATGAAGGTTGGTGTTACAGGTTTGGAGATTAGATGCTTATATTTAAATATAATTGGAAGTCATAGTAGAGGTAGACTGGCTTCCCTAAAATTGTTAATTCTGTAACCAATAGCAGGCAGGCATTTTCCAAAGGAGCTAGGTGGCTGTTTTTAGGGGTACGTAGTGAACAAAGAGTTAGATGGTCCCAATGACTCTTAGAGTCAGTGAGAAACTCATTACTGAGGTGTTGCAGCCCAGGAAAGACAGTCCCCAGTGTATAGAAGCAACGCAGCAAACACGGTTGGTCCCTGGTGCATAAAAGCACTTGTGAGGGCAGTAGTTTGAGCCCTGGGTGAGGTACAGGAAGGAGGTTTACACGCACTGCAGTTAATTTGCAAAGTGTATCAGTATATCAACTTTCTAAGCAAAGCAAAGGAGAGAGAAAGCAAAGTAAACATCTATTCCAGGAAACCACTAGTCAGACCCTCTCCTACCTCTGACTTTCGTGAAGAAGCGCAACGGTCTCCTCCAGCTTTTTCAGCTGGGCAAGCTCCTGGTTTAGGCAAGCCACCTGCGTAGTCAGCTGTTGGTTCTTGTGTAGAAGTTCCTCTACAAAGGGTACAGTAGCCAGAAGTGAGCAGGATTACCAGCTACTTGTCTCTGAGCAGAGCTTAAGTACAGTATTCAGACGGACACCTTGAGAATCAAGGGCCTCATGGTGCTTGCAGTCACACTCCCTCAAAGACAGGAGTTATAGTGACAACAATATAGGATTTGACAACAGATCTAAATTAAAATTAAACCACTTAGTAGTACATAAGTCAGTTCATCTTTCTGAGTTTCACTAAGCACTTTCTAAGCAATGCACCACTATGAGGATTCAGAGAGTCACCCGTCCCCACATAGCACAGGTGGCCAGGGGTATTATTAGGGCTCCTGTATTCTCCATTTTGGTTTGTGAATGTATGTCCTTCAATTCCTACATACTTTGTGAAAACACTGAGAACTGTGTCAAGTACATAGTAATAACTCAATGAAGGCTTCTAGAAACAGCTTCTTCTTCTTTTATTTTATTTTATTTTTTTTTCGGAACTGGGGATTGAACTCAGGTCCTTACACTTGCGAGGCAAGCGCTTATTCTACTGAGCTATCTCCCCGGCCCCTAGAAACAGCCTGTGATGAAGACATTAATATCTACTGCTCCAAATATGCTACCACGGGCTCCAATAATGAGGTAGGTAAAAACCCAGGAACTCTGGTTCTAAGGGAGCTGATCTTCCAGAATAATGCTCTTTGTGTGTGTGTGTGTGTGTGTGTGTGTGTGTGTGTGCATTTTAGGGGATTGAACACAACGTTTCACAAACTCTAGGCAAGTCCTGTACCACATCCCCAGCCCTAGAATAACACTTCTTAAGCATTTTAATACACTTATGAGTCTCCTGAAGATCTTGTTAAAAATTAGTAGGTTTGAGGAAAGGCCCAATATTCTATCTAACAAGCTCTCAGCTGATGCTAATGTGGGTCATATTTTAAGCAACAAGCTTCTAGAAAGTGGAAAACAGGGCTGCAACAATTATACCTGTACTGACTTATTTGTAAGTCAAAATATTGAGCTGGGCCCTCTGGCTGACTGAAAGGAAGGATCTTGTGGACAAACACTTATTTTGAGAATAGGTAAATATAGACTGTTTTTTTTTTTTTTTTTTTTTTTTCAGAACCGGGGATTGAACTCAGGTCCTTGCACTTGCCAGGGAAGCGCTTATTCCACTGAGCCATCTCCCCAGCCCCGATGAAGTTTTTTAATTATTCAAGCTTGTGTTTATCAGCACTGAGATTTAAGAGTGGAAATTTAATACTTCCAAATCAAGTTCCTTATACGAATCCAAATCTCTGCCACAATTTGCTCAGGAGCTGAGCTAGAAGTGTAAAATGCCAGGTAGAGTATATCTAAAATATGGTTTATGCCAATATTAACATAGTATAAATTAAGAATTAAACTGGGTTTTGGTTGTGCGCACCTATCATCTCAGCACTCGGGAGGCTGAGGGAGGAGGTTTGTCATGAGTTTCAGGTCAGCCTGGGCTATGTTGCAAGACCCTACATTGTGGATGGTAGGAGAGAGAGAAAAATTAGATGGTATTACATTATATTTTCACTTATACAATGACAAAAAAATTAAAAATAGCGTTTTCAAAGGTGAAGTGAAAAGGGCATCCAAGCACACTGCTGATGTGAAGTTAAGCTGAAGCTACCTTTCTCGGGGGTGATTTGATGGTGTGTAATGGATATTTAAAAAATGTCCACATCCTTTGACCCATTAATTACACTTTTAGGGACATTTCCTATGAAAGCAGCCTGGAGTGTACATAAACATGTAAGTGTGTAGATACTGACAGTAGTATTATTTATCCTAATACAATTATTAGGACTTGGCTCAATCAGTAGGGAAGAGAGATGATTTCAAAGAAGACTTTTTATTCTAGGGTCACTTCTTCCACTTTAAGTATTTCTTTTGAATGTTTGGAAATTCTTACTCATATGCTTCTATATTATGTTATAATAACCTTCATGATAAATCATGGCAGCTTTATTTATCATAAAAACATTAGTGATTGTACAGCAGACTAGAGAGATACACATGGTAGGTTCATGTGACAATGTAGGACTTGCTGATACCCATGAAACTAGCAGCATGAGGACGCAGAAACCAGAACTTTGACTGCCTGGGTTGGATGTGGGGAACCAATTGCACAAGAGTACAGGGAAACTTTCTGAAGAAACAAATATTCTGTATTTTGATTAGGAACAAATTTAACATGTGAGCATTTTGTTGTAAGTAAATGGTTTCTGGACATAATTTGAAATGTTGAGTTAATCTTATTTGTATAGATGAAAGCTGGAAGGAAACATACCAGAACTCTACCTTCATTTATTGCTAGGTTTTAGGATTATATTTGCTTATTTCCTATAGAGAACGTGTTCTACTGTTATAATCACAAAAAGGAAGTATTTCTCTCCCTGTCTCTCTCTGTCTGTCTCTGTCTCTGTGCCTCTGTCTATGTGTCTGTCTCTGTCTGTCTGTCTGTCTGTCTGTCTGTCTGTCTCTCTCTCTCTCTCTCTCTCTGTACTGGGGATCAAACTCAGGACTTTGCGTTTGCCAGTCAGGTGCTTATGTCATTGAGCTGTCTCCCCAGCACAAGTATCATTCTCAAAAATAATGGCAAGCCAGGTGTGGTAGCACATGCTTGTAATCCCAGCATCTGGGAAGCTGAGGCAGGAGGACTGCTGTGACTTCTAGGCCAACCTGTGCTATATAGTGAGTTCAAGGCTAGCCTGAACTACATAATGAAACCCGGTCTTGAAAAACCAAATCAAAGAGCCAGGGAGATGGCTCAGTGGAATAAGCACTTCCCTGGCAAGCATAAGGGCCTGAGTTCAATCCCTGGTTCCACCAAAAAAAAAAAAAAAAAAAAAAAAAAAAAAATCAAACCAAACTGAACAAAAAAATGGCAATATATAACATTTTCATGTTTTTTGGTGACAAAGACCTTCATGTGATAACTCAAGTTACCTGCATTACAATTCTCTAACGGCAAGATGACAGTTTCCATTAACTCTCAGGACAGGTAATGACCAGGTAAGTCAAAGCAGCCACATGAGCTTTGGCTTGTGAACAAGTCATCCTTAGATAGTTGTCTTGAGAAGTCCCACACTTGGCTTTCCCATACTTACCGTAAGTGTGTGACTGGTGCCCACTTGTAACTGAGGTAGCTGCCCCTTCTTCCAAATGCTGAACTTTTTCTGACAAAATGAGGTTTTCTTCCAGCACTCTGACCAGTTTTTGCTTCAAACTTTCCTTTAGATCAGAAAAGAAAACGTTGGTACATTAAGAGTCTGAAATCCCCAAAAAAACCATGTATAGGACTGAAGTAACTTTTCCTCTAATTGGTGACAAACTGAATGAAAGAGCCGGGTGTAGTGGTGCACACCTGTAATCCCAGCACGCAGGAGGCTGAGCTAGGAGGATCGCTGTGAGTTCAAGGCCAGCATGGACCACAGAGTGAGACCCTATCTCAACAATAACAACAAAAAACCCAAAAGAATAAAACAACTGGATGAAACTCAGCATTTGTATGATGTTCTCACTAGACTTAATTCATTGGTAAAACTGATCAAGTGGAGTAGACAAATTTCTCACTTGAAGTCATGATCTTTCCTATTGGTATTCATGACATGCTGAGCTTTGCAATCATCTACAGTCTTTGGTTTCTAGAACTCGGTATCTAAAAATCCTCTAGGGCTAAACAAAGAGAAAAAAGCCTGGGACTGAGCTCCTTCTTTCTTTCCCAGAGCCAGAAGGCTAATGCTCTAGCATGCCCGGGTTCCGTGCTCTCAACACCATTAGAAAGGAGGAAGACTGGTACCACCAAAAGAAAAAGAAAGAAAGAAGGAGGAAGACAAACGCAGAGACACAAGCTTTCCTTCCTTAGGGCCACAGCATCACCACACTGTAACCTCTAAGAACATGACCTGAAACTTTCTTTTTTTTTTTTTAACATTTTTTTTTCATTTATTTGAGAGAGAGAGAGAGAGAGAGAGAGAGAGAGAGAGAGAGAGAGAGAGAGAG